>NC_045778.1:61949407-62569407 GCF_008692025.1 Phocoena sinus | reverse complement strand
TTGAATTCAGCAAAATAGCTAAAAGGTGAGTGTTAACTTATACAGAAATGCACTGTGATCATTAAATACACAACCTTGAGTTTTCTGTAGTGTGTATGAGGTCACTTAATGATTGATTCTCCTGTTATTAATGAAGGAGAGATGATTCTTGTAACTTTGCGTCCTTTCCCCCTGATAGCTCAGCTTCAAGGGGATGGGAGGTCGGGATGGTGATACTGAAATGATGACACCTACCAACTTCTCTCTTTGTAGCTCTGAGTGTCTGTTTTGTGTTCAGATCAGTGAGGAGAAGGCCTCGCTGCCCTTCAGAATGACATATACATTGCTAGTAATTACTTTCCTAAAAAGCCTGAGTGTAGAAGAGGGTGGCAGGTTTTTGGAAAAGTGTATCTGCAATTTGAAGCATGAATCATTAATTTTGTCTTGGGATTAAGTTCAGTCTGTGTTTATAATCTGTTAAAAAAAACTCTAATGGGATCTAAATAAATTCAGTATCAATTTAAACTATTAGAGGAAGTTAAATCAAAATAATTAGGATATTAAAATACTTTATGCATTTCCTTATCTACGCTCTGGATCTTTTCCAAGGAACAATAGTAGCATGGATATATTTGGATATTTGTTTCTCTTAGAATGTGACTGTTTGCTCATGTAAGCTTGATTGAGAACTTACCCGAGACAGAAAGCCAGATGGATGTGTTGACATTGTTTTCTCCCTGTTGTAACTACGAATTCATGCCCTAATCACACACACACACACACACACACACACACACACACACACACACACAAAACAAAACAAAAAAAAGCAATAACCACAAGAAACTAACATGAAGTTTCCAGAAGGGCCAAAGTATCTCAAATAATTCAGCAGGGTCAGTTTTTAAAATGATTCACCACTAATGCCTCATAGCAGAATTATGACAAAGACATCAAAGACAAGAGCCATAAAAAAATCTCCTTTCCTTGCTTCATTTATAAATATAAATCATAGGAGATGGGGCTATTTCAGAATGAGACCATTGAAGGAAAGATATATTTTAGCAAAAGGGAAGGAGATTATAAATGGCATGAGTGTGAGCTGAGAATTCCTGGACCACTACTGAGACTGAATTATAATTCTCTCACCACTACAAAAGTGACACAAGCTCAGTGCAATCTCTTGCGAGCCCAGCACTGCTGTTAGGTGGCCACAGTAACTTCAAAATTTCTTATCAGTAAGTGTTAACTTCTCAAAGTGTTCATGCCTAATGATTACCACTAAGTAGATAGAGGTAGTTCTTTTCCTTTTTCTTATGTTTAAAAAATTATTATTTTTGAAATATAAAGGCAATTTCAAGTCTGTCGTGAAGCTATTATGACCCAGTAAACAATACTTAACAGAAATAAACCAAGACTGTGAGGCAAGGTTCTCTTTCATTTTGGCTCTTAAATCTCCTTGCTAACTCATCTCTTAAAGTAAGCATGTTTTATGTGTACGGAGTGTTCAGCACAGTGCATGGCAGAGAAAATGGCTCTGTGCATTTGGCTATGATAAGAATGTTACTTGTTATTATTTCTATCAGCAGCAGCAGACCTCCTTCCAGGCTGCATTGGAAAACCCGTACTGTAAATTTATCTTGGTCATTAACCTTGCCCAAGATGGTTCTGGATTCATGAAGTCTGACAGGGCAGCATTTAGACAATGCCCTGTGGAAGGCCATTGAATTTCAGCACCAATCACTGTGACTCTATTGATTTGCTGCCAAAGTCTTTAATCTGCCGTGTTAAATCACAACTGTAAAAATTGTCAACCCAAATTTTCCCTGTCAAATGTAAAGCATTACAACACAAATCACATTTTTAAAACACACATTTCTTATTCTTTCTTATTTCTTTTTTTACTTTGTTATTTTCCCTGGGGGGTGGGAAAAGTGTTTCAAGAGGGACCTGTCTTTAAAGTTATTTTAGTCCTTATTCTATCTAATGCTGTCCTGGACTCATTTAAATCTGCTTGATTTTTAAGTCATGATTATTCCTCCAGATACCAATTCATGACATCCTTCTAAAGAATTGTTCATTAAAATCTAATTTTTACCTTCTACTGCTGGCTTTTTAACTAATGAAATCTGCAGTAATTATAAATATCCATCTTGTAAAACCTCAGAATTATTGGCATTTATATATAAAGTCAAGCAGTGAGAGAATGATATTAACATTGAAGTTAGCTCTTTCCTTTTCATTTCAATGAAGTGAAGTTAGTACATATATAGTTGTGCATATTTAAATAAAAGAATCTCGTTTACCTCCTTTCAATATTTTTATGCTGTCGTTAGACTCTTTTGAATGGCACCCAGGGGAGACCACATCTAATTTAAACTTCATGATGGGAAAGATCAGGAAGCTTCAGATTCAATATTTAGCTTGATGATCTGAAAAGACTGGGGCAAGTTTCTGTGATATTGGGCTCTGATCTACCCAGGGTGCCCTGGAGTGATAGCTTTCCCTCATCTTTTATGAATCATCCGATGAAATTTTATCAAAAAGACAAGTCTTTTTGAAAAGTTGGAACACTTCCCTAGCTCATGAGTTTAAGCTTTGCATAAGCAGAGTAAGCTCTAAATTCCCTTGGCACTAACCATGTAGGAACAGCAGTGTGCATCCTGATGTGACAGCAGTAAGTCTGCAGAGAGCCCAGTGCTGGTCTGTGTCCGCGCTGTACAGTTCAAAGTAAAGATCAGGTGATAGATGTGGAAGGTCCACGAAATATGAGTTCCATTGCAGCTGACTGTCTCTTGGAGAGGAAAATGGATATGTTAGGGTGTAGTGGAAAGAGGACAGAGTTTGCCCAAGGGTGCAGGGTTAGAAAGTGGCAAAGCCATGATTCAAATCCAGATTTGTTGGATGCCAAATTTATATAATGTATCTGATACTCCATTTCATTATCTGCAAAATGAGAATAATAAAGTCTACTTCAATAGTACTGATCCAAAGGTTAGATAAACGTTATCCCCCATTTACTGAACGCTTTTGAAATACCAGTTTACTGTTTTCATTTAATACCAATTGTGCCCTGGGGACTAGAATGGAGAATTAGCTACTGTTCTTCAGTGATTGAATAGAGTCCATTGCCCCCTAGAACAAAGCACGAAATGAAGCCCATTGCTCACAAGCAGATAGGCTTCAGTTTCCTTCCCTTAGGCTGGTACTTCAGACTAATACAAATATATACTTCATATATATTCCTTGGAGATAATTGAATGGGAAATAAGAACTTCTGGGCTCTGCACTGAACTTCTGCTTTGGGAGAGCAATTGAACTGACATCAGTATCAAAGGATACTTTTGATAAAAATACTTTTTATTCTTCTAGCATAAAATGAGAGAAGACTTACCTAGATTACTTCCTCATTTCCACACCAGACTTAATTTCAAATACCTTGGCTAAATATGATAGTTTTCTATCCAATATTTCATGAGAGGTTATACTGACTAACCTCCTTGACTCTCACCTCAAGAAGTCCTTAGTCTTTGCAGGTTGAGCAAATCCTTCATATTGTTTTGCTTATTTATTCCTGTATTAGCTTTAATGGAAAAAAATGAATTATTTTCTTAGGGCTTTCTATACAAGTTGTCATAGTAATAGTAAGTCTATGAAAAATCTATTGTTTTAGGGCCACCAACTCATATGATTTTTGAGGCTCGGTGTTACCTATTCATCATTTCTTTATGCAGAGTTCACAGCAAACTCTCTGTGTATATATGTGTGTGTGTGTATATATATATATATATATATATATATATATACACACAAAAGTATGCATGTATAGTATATATATAGTCATTAACTTAACATATATTTAGTATTAATTCGTGTACATTTAGAAATCTGCAGAGCAAAAATAATAAAGAAATAATTTGTTCTTTTTCTTGTTCTCCAGTCTCTTAGAGATGATTCAGGAAGACATGATTAACAAGAAAAACTAAGTTACTAGAGAATAAAAAAAATTACAGATGTAAAAAGTACAATGTAGTATTAAAAACAATAGTTTTTTCTTAATAAATGATTACTATGTGCCACGCACTATGCATGTATTACCACATAGAAAACTCACATATGATTTTCACCACATTCAACAAGATAGATGAGTCTCTTTCTAAAGGGAAGAAATAGAGATTGTGAATGATCACATGGCTTGTTAAGACCATTTGCAAAGTTTATGGTAGAGGTAAGGCTGGAACCAAATGAAGCCCCAGGTCTATCCACAGTTCTAGGTCATCTTCTACACACAGAGAAAGTCAAACCAAAAGCCAAGGGGAAATCAGTATGGAATGAGATTAGATAGAAGAAATATGTATTCTTTCCTTATATCAATCTATGAGCCTGTTCTAGGGTGCAAGCTCCTATAATGCTATATCTCTTTGAAAAATAAGTTTTTAATGACTTTTTATACTTATAGTAAAATGATGCATTTTTCATAAATATTAAGGTCCTTGGAGATCTACAGATTAGGAACGTGAATTCATTTACTGGGTAAAGTGAGAATACATGTGCAGTTAGGGGACACATAAAGCTGAAAGGCCATTGAACTCATAAGATTTAACCCGTTGTTTTACAATCAACTGAAATTTAGCACTGTGTTCAGTTCTGTGGACACGTTTTAAGTTGAAAAATTAGAATGTATTTAAACAAACAAACACATGATGCTTAACATTCTGGAGAAACATTATAGTGTTTCTGTTTATTCTATTTATTCACCCATTTCTTCCACACACATTTATTCTATGACTGTGTTAGAGGTATGTGGCTATATTGTAAAACAAAACAGCAGGGAGCTTACTGTCTGCTCAGTACTAAAACAGCCCTAAGCATTCAGTCAAAAGACTTGGGTTCTCTTCATTGTTAATTATTTGTTTACTTGTTGATCTTTCCATTAGACTAGAATAATTTTAGAAGTTGGACCTTCATTTTACTAATATTTGCATCCCTGGCAGCTGGTAACTTTGTATCTCAGCCCAGAGTAAGTTATCAGTGAATGAACGAGAAGTCAGTGAGAGATCAATAGTTTGAAAAGACTTCACAGAGGACCTGAGTCTAAGTATTGAAGGCTGAATGGTATTTGGAAAGACAGAAGGGAGCAAAGAGTATCTGTAGCATGGAGAACTGGATGACATAAATCACAGAGATAGGAATGATTGTTGAATGGTTATGGATCAGTAAGGCGTGAGCACCAAAGCAAGGAAAGGATAAAGTCATGGGAAAGAGAATGATGGACATGAGGCTCATGGGCCACGGATCATGGGAATCCTTGAAAGTCAGGATAAGAAGTTGAAATTCACAGGTATTGCAGTAGGGAATGAAGAGCTTTGGGCAGCAGAGAGAGATGGTGGAGACAACGACCAACCATTAGAGTTGGACAGAGAGTCACAGAATGAACAGGAAAACCGACTGGACAGATCCCATGAGACTGGTTCAGCAACAGAGCAGTGACACAACGACTTCCAGTAATCTGATTCTGCTATCCATGGTCCATCCTACAAGACTAGTGAGTGTGATGAAAGTAGATATTTGCAACTCTACTGCATTCTCAAAACTGGAGGATCCATTCATTCATTTATTCAATTTCTTGAATAAATGTGAAATTTATGAAATTGAATAAATTTATTCAAGAAATTGAAATTTCACATTTCTCGAACCTCTGTCATGTGTCAGAGGATATGCAATTTCTGGGGATTCAAAAGTTCAGAAACTGACTAGGGATATGGAGCTGAAGCACTCTGCCTCAAAAAAGGTTCAACTCAAATCTCTAATTAATTTTATCTATGAAACATTTGAACAAAGGACACTTCTTTTTATGACGTCTTATAATTGATTATGCCTTTTAACCATGGCACCAAACTCAGTTGTGTTATACTGTCATGGCACAATTTTGGGGGTTCTGTCTGATGGCATTGTAGACATGAATGTTTACTAAAGCCATAAAAAATGGAGCCCGTATCATCCTAGACATTCAATTTTCTGAGAAAAATGACACCACTTCTGTTGTAATTGCATATTAAAAACTGCAGAAATAGGGCTGAGTAGAGAAGCTTAAAATATACATCATTTTGCTACGGCTGTTGGTTTCACTCTGCTAATGACATGAAATTATATCCCAAAGGTCAGTATTAATCACTCGGTTGATTTCTTTTGGAGGAGGCAGACTGCTATCGTATACATTAAAGAAATTCAAGGAAAAAGGAAGTAAGCCTAGAGTCATGAGCACACAAGCAAGAGAAGAACAAATACATCTGAGGTATTTTGTTGGCCTTTTGACTCCGTGCTTCTAGGGATGCCATTGCCTAGGTTTGCAAATGTAAACGTAACAGGAAAAGCTGACTATTTAAGGAATAAATCATAAGATGTAGGGTATCTGTAGCATGCTGATGTGGACATATAAAATTAACAGGACTATGCCAGTTAGGAGTAAACAAGGACAATAACAGTGATAGAATTTTGCAGTGGTTATTGTTGTTTGTTGTGTTCACCTACAACAACTCCACTTTCCGCTAACTCTTCCTGATTTTGATGAGGTCACAAGTAAATTATATTTGCCTTAATTTGTGCCTTTTCTATTTTTTTCCTATACAGTTTATATATTACTTCTAAAATCAGGAAAAATGTTATAAAAATGTCATTTAATTTAAATAGTTGTCAGAGTCTCAGGGGGCGTCCTACGTGCTCCTGAATTCATGCATATGTTTTTGTTTGTTTGTTCTGTTTTTGTTTCTACTCTGTTTCAGCTGAAGCCACCGAACACTTGTTGATATGCTCTGTCCTCTCCTTTCTTTGGTCCATGGTTTTGCTCACACTAACTTCCATAGTCCACGTTCTCCAATACTTAAGACCAAGAGAGTTGATATTTTACCTCGCTACTTGTGGTTTATTCCGTTACCCAGGTTACAAAGTAGAACTACCTCATTTCCTCAATGCTTTCACAAAGTTCAGTAACACAGCTCTTTGATTTTTTACTGATTTTAAGAATGCCAACCAATCTACTCAGCTGTCAGATATAAATTCATGAAGACTGGGCTATAAACTGTAGGTGATCAATATTTTTCTCTACTCAAGATGTCTCTTCCTCTTTAGTATCATTCTATTTTTCTTGGACCAACCTAGTTCTCCTCAACTCTCTTTTCTCTTGAGATAAGTTATTTCTCAAAAGGCTTCTGGAGGACCTGCCTCACCCATCTTCAGACATGATCAGATAAGTCTGAGACCTTGAAAAGATGTAATTTAGCTTCCAACTTGGAAGCACCCACTGTTAGAGGCACACTATTATTAGTTCATGTATTTTACATTCAAAATGTTTTTTCACTGTGTACAAATATCCACATATAGAATAAATTTCCATTGCAATATTGTCACAGGGGCCCTGAATAATATTTTTTAATATAGTATGCATTTAGTGAGTAATTTGAAACAGAATGAAGATCAAATTTGGATCAGTGTTATTTTCTATTTTAATATTTTAATAATTTAAATATTTAATGATGAGTGTTTTTATGACTTGAGTCTAATTATCTTGGTATATACTTCCATTGAGGAAACTAGAGTCAATATCTTATTACCTAAACAGGGAATAGAGAGAACACAGAGTGATCTAACCAGAGACCTTTCATTGCTGAAAGACTTGAGTCTGGACTGTGAGAGAAGTTTGTATCTATAATATCCTAATATAGTGTTGAATCTCAGAATGGGTGTATCAGCCATTCCATAGTAGGTCAAACCCCAAACTCCCTAATTGATAGGATTATTTGCTTTGGCATCACATAGCTGCAATGTTCATATTAAAATAGTCCACATATTCTTGAATATTTGCAACTTCAAAATCGTGAAACTTTGTATCCCTTTTAAAGGGATACAAAATAAAATAATATAATTTTAAATAAAATAAAATAATTTTAAATTATTTAACTTTGAAAATTAAGAGTGAGGTTAAAGGCACAATTTGTTAGATGCCGTAGCTAGCACTCCATGACCCACAGCGTAGGCCTGATTTATTATGCAAATACAGAGCCGGAGTAATATATTCTGTTTAATCATGCAAGATTTTCTTTTTGTTTGATGGAGTGTCCAGGCACATAAATGAATATTCTATGAATCCAAAATCTACTTCCAAAAGGGAGGTATTTATATGGGGTTGTAAGAACAAGCTGCCAGAACTGTGATTTACAGAATTTGCTTGGCCGATGGTAGAAAACAGTTTGTCTTTAAACAACTGAATTTTATAATGAGAAAATTACCAGAAGCTTTTAGCTACTCAGGTTATTTAAGTGAAAGATGAATTCATCCGTTATAAGCTGTATAAAATCCATCGATTACTTGACTTGATTACACTTAAACCTCAGGCCTGAGAATCTTGTCTGACTGATATATCCTCCCTTCACCCAGAATCTGTCATTGAAGAATGATTTTATGATACTGCAGCATTTCAGGTAAGCGCTGTTCTCTCAACAAACATGAGGAGATAATTCACAGAGGCAAAGGAGAGTATATTTAGAGGCCAGCAGCGTTTCTTGACAGCTATTAACTATTCCCACACCAGTCCCACACCAGTCACATCTCAAGTCTAAAACCTGAACTCAGCGGGAGAACCATGACAAATTTTGCTTCTATCACTTTTCTCGGGGTCCAGATACCTTTCAGCAAAACTATTTTTTTAACATAAAGACTAATACACATATCAGAGAAGAGCAATTGGGAAAATGATGAATATGTGAATCATTGCTAGGATATTGTTGATGTGGGTTGCTTGCAGAGATGAAAACAAATATTGTAAAGTTAATGTATTCCTTTTTGTTAACCTTTAAGGTAAGCAGTATCATCTGTATTTTATAGATGAGAAATCTTCTGAGATGTAAAGTAACTTTTCCAGTGACATTCAACTGAGAAATAGCAAGGTTAGGACTTCAACTGGATTCTCTTTCCTTTTTACCTGCTCTTAGGGAAGGAGCATCAGTGATTTCAGACCTTGATTTTTAAAAACTATAGGAAACTCTTTGACATAAATCACAGCAAGATCCTTTTTGACCCACCTCCTAGAGAAATGGAAATAAAACCAAAAGTAAACAAATGGGACCTAATGAAACTTAAAAGCTTTTGCACAGCAAAGAAACCATAAGCAAGATGAAAAGACAACCCTCAGAATGGGAGAAAATATTTGCAAACAAAGCAGCTGACAAAGGATTAATCTCCAAAATATACAAGCAGCTCATGCAGCTCAATATCAAAAAAACAAGCAACCCCATCCAAAAATGGGCAGAAGACCTAAATGGACATTTCTCCAAAGAAGATATACAGATGGCCAACAAACACATGAAAGAATTCTCAGCATCATTAATCATTAGAGAAATGCAAATCAAAACTACAATGAGATATCATCTCACACCGGTCAGAATGGCCATCACCAAAAAATCTACAAACAGTAAATGCTGGAGAGGGTGTGGAGAAAAGGGAACCCTCTTTCCCTGTTGGTGGGAATGTAAATTGTTACAGCCACTATGGAGAACAGTATGGAGGTTACTTAAAAAACGAAAACTAGAACTACCATATGACCCAGCAATCCTACTACTGGGTGTATACCCAGAGAAAACCATAATTCTAAAAGAGTCATGTACCAAAATGTTCATTGCAGCACTATTTACAATAGCCAGGACATGGAAGCAACCTAAGTGTCCATCGACATATGAATGGATAAAGAAGATGTGGCACATATATACAATGGAATATTACTCAGCCATAAAAAGAAATGAAATTGAGTTATTTGTAGTGAAGTGGATGGACCTAGAGTCTGTCATAAAGACTGAAGTAAGTCAGACAGAGAAAAACAAATACCATATGCTAACACATATATATGGAATCTTAAAAAAAAAAAAAGTTCTGATGAACCTAGGGGCAGGACAGGAATAAAGATACAGACGTGGAGAATGGACTTGAGGACACGGGAAGGGGGAAGGGTAAACTGGGATGGAGTGAGAGAGTAGCATTGACATGTATACACTACCAAATGTAAAATAGCTAGTGGGAAGCAGCCGCATAGCACAGGGAGATCAGCTTGGTGCTTTGTGACCACCTAGAGGGGTGGGATAGGAAGGGAGGGAGGGAGACATAAGAGGGAGGGGATATGGGGATATATGTATACATATAGCTGATTCACTTTGTTGTACAGCAGAAACTAACACAACATTGTAAAGCAATTACACTCCAATAAAAATGTTTAAAAAAACTATAGGTAGAGTATCATAATAAAAGTTATAGACAGGAAAAAGATACACAGAATATGAAACTTGTAGTAACATATTGTTAAAATGCCAACATAGTGTAAACCTATATAGCACGATGGTTGTCTTCCAGTTCATTTCAAAAATCAGATCAGTGATTATGACTAAGTAAAGATTGCAATATTCATTGCAATTATCTAAAATACAAACTGAGCAGACTTCTAGATTCCCTGCTATCTCTCCAAACCATAAGAGACTGATGAATCCTTTTAGGAAGAAAATTGGCGGGCTGTTTTTTTAATTGAAAAAACATAAAAGTATACAATTTACACTCAAACTGGCAGGTTTTTTTCTTTTTAATTAATTAATGTATTTTTGGCTGCGTTGGGTCTCTGTTGCTGCACGCAGGCTTTCTCTAGTTGTGGCGAGCGGGGGCTACTCCTTGCTGCAGTGTGAAGGCCTCTCACTGCAGTGGCTTCTCCTGTTGCGGAGCACGGGCTCTAGGCACGTGGGCTTCAGTAACTGTGGTTCACGTGGGCTGTAGAGCGCAGGTTCAGTAGTAGTGGCGCACGGGCTTAGCTGCTCTGTGGCATGTGGGACCTTCCCGGACCAGGGCTTGAACCCGTGTCCCCTGCGTTGGCAGCCGGATTCTCAACCACTGCGCCACCAGGGAAGCCCTAACTGGCAGGTTTGAAAGTTGTGTGATTTGTAACTTCTGAAGAATGCCAAGGCCGATATTAACTTGTGATGTTCTTAAAATTATGATGACCATCTGCCTTCCAGTATGTTAATACAGAACCCATCTGTGAAGAGTGCTTCTCATAGTGCAAAAATAATAATGCAGGATGTTGTGCAAAGTGTGTTCATACAAGTGCTGCATTTTAAAGAGACTTTGATGCTTCAGGCCCATCCGTAAAAAGGAACATTCAGTAGTATTTTGAACCGATTCTGGCTATCTACTGCATCCATTCTTGTCATATCTTTTATTCTTTGTAATTTTTCCATAAGACACTTAAATGCAGACACAATTTTTGCTTTTAAAAGTTTATTTCTACTACTCTATTCCTACTTGCAGTTATATATTTTTCTGTTTGTATCATTAGTTGCCATGAAGACAAATGAGCTGCTTTGTTCTATAGGATGTGAATAGTTTTCTGTTCTGTGGTTTGGGAAAGAAGAGGATCAGATTTCACAAAATCCTCTTCATCGTCTTGTTTAAAATAAGGCCAAGAAGAATAGGAATGAGAAGCAGATCCTCTGATGGTCATTGCCCACATGGCTTTTGCTCTTGCATTTCTTTTCTGTAGCTGTACTGTTATGAGCATGTCCTTCTTCCCATAGTACCCTGTGTACCATTCTGCGGTAGCACCAGATATTGGGAGAAAAAAGCACACAAATGGGGCTTGTACAGGATCCAGTGGTTGGTCAAACTAATGTACCACTGAACTTTAGCCATTAGACTGTGATGTCTCTGCAAGTAGAGACCATTGATGTTTTGCTTTTGTATCTCTGGTGCCTAGCACACAGTAGGATGTACAACAAAATGCATTTATGTTGGAATGAGACTGGCAGTCCCACCTCTTCCACTCTCTACATCTAGGCGTGCTCATACGACCTCATGCTTAGTTAAGGGACTGGAAACTTCTTAGGAGTGATAACCATACTGCTTGGTGGAACTTGTTGGAGACAGAACACCAAAGTTTGGGGTAGTTCTGTGCATTGCCAAAGAGACACATTTGGTGGAGGTATGGTGGAAGGATGGACAGCAGAAGAAATAAATCGCAGTAGATTGTTTAACAGACCTATGAGCACAATAGGAAGGCATAGCCAGAAATTTTCAAAAGAGGCTTGAAATAAATACTTATTTCAGTGACTTCACAGGGTTATTATGAAGGGCCCATGCTGAGAATCACAGAAAGAATAGTAATTAAGACAAAAACAGTATTGTTGGGGGTTTGAAGCTGCTAGTTAATCCCATTCATTTCCCCTCCAAATTCCAAATCAGTGGAGCCAGCTTCACTTCTCCCTGTTTTGATTAAAGAACATAGCAGGCATGTAACTTAGACTAGGTTTCCTAACACACGCAAGGCCTACATTCCAAGATTCAAGTGGTACATTCAGCCTTTAACATATCCGTTTTGCCTACAAGAGAAATAACGACCAATGGCTGTAGAACTTGAGTGGTTTGGCCAATTAAATAAATTATCCCACCCAGTGGGGAGCAGCAACTAAGAAAGAAGGGGTAGATTCTTTCTCCCCATTGCCTCTGAGCAACAAAATTTCCTCATATACAGGTTGGCAGGAATTGGGGGAAGGACATGACTTCTTTAACATGACTTTCTCCATTGTCTTTGTGGTCTCCCCTCTCTTTTCAATGACACAGGATTCAACTCTCTGTTAGCTTTTAGCATGTTTTCTCTCTGGCTACCATAACCCATTCTAATGACACCGGACAATGAACGCTAGACCCTGGTTGTTCCATACTCTGGACATTCCTTCTAGTAGTCTGTCTCCTTAGGGACTCCTGAAACCCTGTAGGAAGGATTGGGTGAAAGTAAGTTTGATGAGCTGGGTGAGTATGAAAACTCTAGAGGAGTCCTCTTCACAGATCAATCTCTCTTTGGGTCTCTTTTCATAATTCACATATACCATCACATTGCTATACAATTAGAAGAATACAAGCTACAGAACTTTATCTTAGTAGTGTTTAGGTAGTCTCTCTCTCTCTCTCTCTTTTTTATACACAAACACACAGCCAAATGATTGTGAGTGCACGATTTATACACCTTTCTCCATAACTGTGGACTAGAGGTTGTGTGTGCGTGGAAGAGGGCTATTCAAGAATCATTCTTTGCTATGAGATACATGTGACAACAGCAGCTACAATTGTAAGCCGATTAGGTAGATAATTGACAACACAAGTGCACTAAAGTTGTTTTCCATTTGCTTCAATTGTGTTTAATGGAAGTGGCATCCTGTATTTCTCACAAAGTGAGGCTTCTAATCAAGGCACAAATGATCTTCTAAATTAACGATCTTTGTCTGATCCTCTGGAATAAAATGTAGTTTTGTTTAGGGAAATCAAGTAAGTGTTAGAATCGTCCTAGCCTTTACCATGAGGCTTCTGTCTCCTCTTTCCAATGGCTTTGTCATCAGAGCCAGAAAATTAGTGCTTATACACTGTGAGCTTCATGCAATCACTGAGTAAATCATGCCAGTATCTTTACCAACCAGGCATATTATAAAATTCTGAATTGTGACTTGGTCGTATTTTCTAATTTTGTATCCAGTGGTTTTGATGGTCATCACAGTTTGTAAAAGCATTCCCTAGCCAGTGATTCTTAAGCCTGACTGCATATTAGAATCACCTGAGAGGCTTTTAAAACCCACAAATGTCCAAGCTTCTATTCCAGAACAACATGATAAGAATCTCTAGATGAAGGACCCCATGGTAGGTGGTTCTGATATGCACCAGAGTTGGGAATCACTGACAGAGACCAAAGGTCAGCAATATTTTTCTGTAGAGGGCCAGGTGGGAAATGTCATAGGCTGCGTCACAACTGCTGGACTCTGTTAGAAGTATGCAGCTATGAAAGCAGCCATAGACAATATGTAAACAAATAGGTAGTGCTCTATCCCAGTAAAATTCTATTTATAACTATGACATTGTGATTTATAATAAGAAATATATATTTAGTCTTGGTTTTGTTTCTGACTGAGAGCTCCTAAAACCCTTGGAATTGCCTAAGTGTGGAGAGTGCAAAGGTGTCTTTTGTTACGTTAATGAAGTTGGATCACATCCAGGGATCAGGCTGGTTTCCAGGAGAACCAACCAAGGGATTAGAGGGTAGGAACTTTCAGTCCCACCCCCCTGATTTCCGGGGAGGGGAGAAGGGCTGGAGGTTGAATCAATCTCCAATGGCCGATGATTTAATCAATCATGCCTAAGTAATGAACCCTCCATAAAAATCACAAGGACGGGCCTGGGAGAGTTTCTGGGTTGGTGAAAACATGGAGATTTGGGGAAAGTGCCACACTTAGAGAGTGTGTGGGAGTTGTGTCCCCTGTTCCCACACCTCAGCCTATGCATCTCTTTCAATCTCACTGTTCCTGAGTCATATCCTTTCATAATAAACTGGTAATCTAGTAAATAAAACGTTTCTCTGAGTTCTGTGAACTGCTGTAGCAAAATAATCGAATCCAGGGAGGATATCCTTGGAACCTCCAATCTGTAGCCAGTTGGTTAGAAGCACAGGTAACAACCTGGGATTTTGACTCTGTCTTATGGGGGTGGGGGGGACAGTCTTCTGGGACTGAGCCCTTAACCTGTAGAATCTGATGCTACCTCCAGGCAGATAGTGTCAGAATTAAGTTGTAGGACCCTCAGTGGGTGTTGCTGAAACTTGCTTGGATCAGGTACCTCCCCTCAACATACATGCACATTGTAATTGGGTCCCGTAACCCTTACAGTAACCAAAAGCAGCAAGCCAAATTTGGCCTGACCTTAAAGATTTGGATTAGCAACCTATTAATCCTGATTTTAGCCTCAGAATCCAGTAATTAATTTAATAAATGAGCACCCAGAGCTGAGTGTTGACTGACAGCGAAATACAGTGAGCATTAGCTTTAGAGGAAAAAAATCTGGGTTCCCAACCTTGATTGCACCACCACTACTTGCTATATAAAAATATGGGCATGTCATTTAGCCTATTGAGCTGCCTCTTCTTCACTGAGAAAAGAGGAATAACAATACATAACTCAAGGCACTATGGCGCTGCTGGATCTCTCATGAAAATTCAATAGTTTTCCTAGCTAATAATACCTCACATTTATTGAGTATTTACCATATAGCAGGCACTGTTCTAGTCGTTTTATATCCATCAACTTATTTCTCTGCAAAAGAACGATGAAAATGGCACAGATGTGTCGTCAGTGAATTTTCACCACAATGGAGAAAAACATATATTCATAAGTTGCTACATTTCAAGAGGGAGTGTTGTAAAGTAGTACATGTTAAAAGATTTGCAGCAGTATGTTAGGTATTGAGGATGGAGAGATCACATATAGCTGGGTTAATTAAACTCTTCAGAAAAACAACTGGTAACAAATCCTGGTAGCTGAAGGCTGGGTGTAATTTCATTTTGCAGATCTGGGAGAGCAGAAGGAAGAGCGTGGGCCAAAAAAAAAAAGGTGTGGAAGTGGGAAAGCGTGGGATGTGTTTAGGGATGGAGGCCTATGGCTGGGATTGTACTAATGGAGTAGAAGTTTCTAAGGTAGGAAAGTTAGATTAGATTCAGAACATGCAAGGCTCTCATTTCCAGGTTAGGTAGTGGAACTTAATATAAATCAATAGAAAGATATTTAAGGTTTTCAGAGGTGAGAGCTATACTTCGGGCTTTGATTTAGAGAGATTAATCTCACAATGGAGGGAGGGAACTGTGTTATTGTTCCTTTATTACACTCATTACATAGAGCTGTAATGATTAAATGAGTTAATATAAGTAAAGCTCTTGGAGCGTTATCTGGCAAAGAGTAAGTACTGTAATTGGTTGGAAATATTATTGTCCCATAAATAATATGGAAGGATTATCCAACCTTTTTCTTATTTATTTATTTATTTGTTTATTTTCGATGTGTCTAGTTTAACACAGCTCTAGAAGGGAATTATAGGTGTACATGCATCTTAAACATTCTTTACTGATTTTAAGAAAACGATGTCAAAACTTGGACGGAAGGCAAAGAAGGTGGTGAGAAGCCTGTCAATGTCATACTGGTGCACTAACCAGCCTTTCCCCAGATTATTTATTTTAGACCGAATACCTTTGCGAATGGAGCCACAGGAGGCTTTGAGCAAGGGCAGTACACATGTGCCCAGAAGCGCAGCAGTGGAACGTTCAGTGGATTGGAAAAAGAGAGAGGAAATCAGAGCTCACTTATGCTTTCTAGCTATGAAATTCTGAGACTCTTAATTTTCGTGGTGCGAGCAGAAGTGTAAAGGAGAATACAGATTCAGCAGTTTTGGTGAGTCTACTTCACTGTTAGGAAGCAGAGGTTGATTGAATGGGAAGGAATAAGGAAGTCTAGATTAATGTTTCCTAAATAGGGGGGTCATAAGGAACACTAGGGAGGTCTCAGGGAGGAGATGATTTGTGGTGAAATTGTGCTTGATTTGTGGTGGATTCAATCTGACCGTGCTCTGTTGGAGGTATTCAGAGCAGAGCTATCTTGCAGGCAGTTGGAAATGTGGGAATTAATCAAAACCAAATAGGAACTCTGTAATTCCATAAATAGGACAGCTCTGACAATGATGAGCAGAGAATACCTACTACCTCTTCCTTTACTGTTGGCTCAGGATTTGGTCAGGAAAAGGCAGATGATAAAGGATACACTTGATTGTACACGAGGCCTAATTCATTCCAGCAAAGCACAGGCTTTGCTCCCTTCTCAAAATACCTGTAAGGGTCAACCCTCTGCATTTTCCTTTCCTGTTTCATTGAAGAATGTGTTTTTGTTGTTGTTGTTTGGAAAGCTGCTTTTTTTTTTGCTTAAGCTTTGTCGTACAGCCACAAGTAGCCTAGCAATTGTAATGGTTATTGACAATAGATTATGGTTATATTACTTGTAAAATGGTGCTCCTTATCATGACCTTTATTTTTGGCGTGACTAAATTCTCCACTGTCTGTGGCCGCAATGCCGCAACGCTTCCCTTCCAAAAAAGAGACCTATGCCAAAACAAAGCAAACACACGCAAAAGAAGCAGTTGAACTCATGAATTCCTATGCAACCAGTTTTACACAACTAGTTAGTAATCAGTGGGAATAAATCCAATGGGTGTTGTTACTTAGCGTTTTTGACCTCTAATTTATTTTGTAGCCCTGTTTACAGTGAGCACATTCCTGGATTATGATAATGAAGCTGGTGCTGGTATAATCATTTTTTTATACAGTTATACTCAATTGGGCTTCATTCTCTAGCCCTCTTGAAAAATCGTCCTTCAAGTGAATAATGTCAGAATCTTTGTCCCCACAACCTACTACAACCAGTTTATACCAGTGTGCCTTTAATAGCAGCTGTTGATCTAGTTACTCTTAAAATAACCAATTGTTTAATTGAACTAACCAGATGGGGTTGGTAGCTTAAGGCACTTTTACGCTTCCCAAGCGGGATTTATTATCAGGGTAAAAAAACCTTTCTAGGGCTTCCCTGGTGGCGCAGTGGTTGGGAGTCTGCCTGCCGATGCAGGGACCACGGGTTCGTGCCCCGGTCCGGGAAGATCCCACATGCCGCGGAGCAGCTGGGCCCGTGAGCCATGGCCACTGGGCCTGCGCGTCCGGAGCCTGTGCTCCGCAACGGGAGAGGCCTGCGTACCGCAAAAAAACAAAAACAAAAACAACCCTTTCTATTTGATAGTAACAAATACTTTCTGTTATCTTCACTCATTTTTTTTTTAACCAGTATTATTAGTACTTGGTAGGTTTCTGGTTCAGTAACAATTTTCAGTTCTACTATCACTTAAAACATGCATATCCTTTCTTAGTTATATATTTATCCTGTCCCCTTAAAAAACAAAAAGTAGCTTCCACCTTCTATGATGAGACTAATAGCCTACTGAAGAGGGAGATGAAGTAAAACCCATCTCTATTTTGCTGCAACTAGCAATTCCACAAGCAGGCACCTTCTCACCAGTAATTATTAGGTGGCAGCTTTCATTTCAGAAGGTACCAAGAAATGGTATCACACCAATCCATCTCTAACACCGCTGGCGTGTCAATGAAAATAAGGGAAATTACAGGCGCAAAAACAAATCCTGTGCCGGAAACAAAACAGATGAAGCATACAGGGTCCCTAAGAGTGTTTTTATCAGCGTAAACAATACCAGCTTAGCGATGATGACTCACAGAATTAGAAATGAAAAGGGTCTTGTTCTTTGTACGTGTGCTATAAAAGCAGAATATACTGCCACATGCCAGGTGTTGCTGATCACAGTCTGTTAAAACTATAGGTTCTCTCTTAGAAAGTGTCTTTCTTTGTTCACTTGGGGCTAATGTTATCTCATCGAGAATAACACAAACGTCAATTCCTTATAACAAAGCATTTCCTACTCTTAATTGAATGCACCCCAATTCAAAGGGGCTTAAACAAAAGGGAATTTCTTGCACACCTTCCCTTCTCAAAATCATGTCACTGAAAAGCCCAGTATTGGGGTTTTCTTTATTCACAGCTACATTCAAGACCTCAAGGAATCATTGAGGTTAGTCTATTTCTCTCCACATATCAGTTCTGTCCTCCTCTTATCCTGTTTTCTTGGGCAGCCTCCCACTCTGACATGGTACATGCATCCAGCTCCAGGATTTTATCTTATCAGCTGAGCATTGCCAGTAATTCCCACACCTGCATTTCATCGACAGATGTCAGGCCCATAACTGAATCAGTTACTCCAACTGAATGACATGGAGTGTGTCTAATTGACCAGGCACAGGTTGTTGTCAAAACTTGGCATGAAAGTACCAGAAGGATGGTTTTCTATTAGAAAATCAGGGTGCAGGTATTCGTCTGTGGATGAATGGATGCCAAGCCCACACAAAGAAGTAATGCTACCAGCTTTTGAAATGTTTTAACTAGTGGCTTTCCTTGACCTCCTTTGTGAAGAAAGCCCCTTTCATTCCTGGGGCAGAGCAAGTCCCTCACCTCCTGGCATTTTCATAGCACTCAAAGGTGTTTTGACCATAGCCTTTCTTACACTGTCACATAATGTTTTTATATAAATTTATTTATTTTAATTTTGGCTGTGTTGGGTCTTCATTGCTGCACGTGGGCTTTCTCTAGTTGCGGCGAGCGGGGGCTACTCTTTGTTGCAGTACACAGGCTTCTCACTGCGGTGGCTTCTCTTGTTGCAGAGCAGGTGTTCTAGGCGTGCGGGCTTCAGTAGTTGTGGCAGGCAGGCTTGGTAGCTGTGGCTCGTGGGCTCTAGAGCGCAGGCTCAGTAGTTGTGGTGCAAGGGCTTAGTTGCTCCGCGGCATGTGGGATCGTCACGGACCAGGGCTCGAACCCATGTCCCCTGCGTTGGCAGGCGGATTCTTAACCACTGCACCACCAAGGAAGCCCCATTGTCACATAATTATCACTGGCATTACTATTTCCTTAGGCATCTTTCTCTCCCATAGAAACGTAAGACTTTTGAAGGCAGAGAAAAAGTAGCTTTTAGCCACCTTATATAAACTTCACCAGTGCCTCCACGGTAGAGGCTCAATAAACATTCACAAATGCTTTCATAGTTGGTTCTTATGTATTCAAACCATTGCCCTTTCTTATTTTTTAGCAAGTCCAAGTTTTCTTTCTCTGAGAAGACTGTTCCAGTGGTTTTTAATTTTACTCTTTATTTTCTAAAGATATTTTCTAAAATTGTATTAATTCAGTCAATAAGGGAAACAATTTCATCTCCTCCATGAAGTCTTTCTTAAGCACCCTGGTCTTTATAGATGCCTGTCTATTAAATGTGTTAATTAATAACATCCTTTATGCCATTTTAATGCCATTTTATGAGTTTCTATATCATGTCTAGTTGACTGTATTGAAATGCCATATCTTACCTAATATTCTTCTGTACTCTTCAGAGCCATTATATGAATGCTTGGTTAATATATGGCACATTGAAAAGTGTGAAACGCAAGAAATCAAAGGGAAAAATATATTGTGAAGTTTGAGATGGCTGAAAAGACCTCAACTAAATAGATAGGTAGTGATATAAGCTAAAATACCAATAATCAAATCTGTCTGAAGGTGAATATAGGTGAGATTTCTTCACTTCCTCTTTTTCTAGCACAGATATGTTTTCTTTATGTGAATAGGAAAAAAGCAGCTTTTAAAAAATTCCAGAGGGGGCACTTGCCCACAGATGGTGATCAGATTTATCAGCAATAAAAATATTTATGGCCTCTATATGAGGCCAACAATTGCTTTCAGAACTTCTTTTTTTTTTTAAATAAATTTATTTATTTATTTATTTATTTTTGGCAGCGCTGGGTCTTCGTTGCTGCGCGCAGGCTTTCTATTGTTGCAGCAAGTGGGAGCTACACTTTGTTGTGGTGCACAGGCTTCTCACTGCGGTGGCCTCTCTCGTTGTGGAGCACGGGCTGTAGGCACGTGGGCTTCAGTAGTTGTGACACATGGGCCCAGTAGTTGTGGCTCGCAGGCTCTAGAGCGCAGGCTCAGTAGCTGTGGCACACGGGCTTAGTTGCTCTGCTGCATGGGGGATCTTGCCGGACCAGGGCTTGAACCCGTGCCCCTTGCCTTGGCAGGCGGATTCTTAACCCCTGCACCATGAGGGAAGTCCTTTTTTTTTTTTTTAAAGGGTGGAATTAATTTAATCTTTATTTACAGGACGCTGCAAGATATTAAATTCCACATAGAAATAAGAAACCCATTGAGAGGAGAAGCAGAAATGGAGGAGATTTTATTTGGTATCCTTAAACTCCACCAATGGAGCTGGTTAAAAGGATCTATCTTATTCTGTAGTCTCACAGAGGCAGAGCCTGAAACAAAGATTAGTGAGCAATTAGTTTAGCAGGTAAATGAGGGAAGTGAGAAGGAAAAGGGAAGGAAGTGAATAAAGGACATATAATTAATTGTTTCCAAGATTGAGTTTTCTCCTTCTGGGGAACTCTGGAAACAGTGAAGACCATGGCCTCAGAGTTATCCCAACCCAGAGGTAGGGAAATTGGACTATTTATACACCAACTTCCACCAGTCATTATTTGGGAACTGTTCTTTTCTTTTTAATTGAAATATAGTTGGTTTACAACGTTGTGTTAGTTTCAGGTGTACAGCAAATATATATATTCTTTTTCAGATTCTTTTCCTAGATAGCTTATTACAAAATATTGAGTATAATTCCCTGTGCTATACAGTAGGTACTTTTTATTTATGTATTTTATATGTAGTAGTGTGTATATGTTACTCCCCAGTTCCTAATTTATCCCTCCCTGGCAACTTTTCTCCTTTGGTAACCATAAGTTTGTTTTCTATGTCTGTGAGTCTGTTTTACAAATAAGTTCATTTGTATCCTTTTTTTTTTTTTTAGGTTCCACATATAAGTGATATTACATGATATTTGTCTTTCTATGACTTATTTCACCTAGTATGATAATCTCTAGGTCATCCATGTTGCTGCAAATGGCACTATTTCAGTCTTTTTAGTAGCTGAGTAATATTCCATTTATATATATGTGTGTGTGTGTAGAACATAACTGTAGTTCTGGAGTTTGGGGCATTTTATATCTTTGTATCTATAGTGTGATTTAAATGGCAGGTATCTGAACCTTGATAAGTCATCAGTTATTATTTAACCACCATCACATGGTAAACTCAAGAACAGCCGCACACCCACAGAGTAACGAACACCATGTGGAAAAGGAAAAACCATGTTTAGAAAGGAAAAACTCTATTCCACTGATTTGCTTCTCTGTAAGGGTAAGGGTAAGGGTAAGGGCTCTGGGCAGTCTATGGGGCCATCATATTCATGCACAAACTTTAAGGGCAGAGGATTTAAGCCCTGAACATGCTCTTTTGTGGTCTTAATGAAGTGATCAAGAATAGAAAGTATTTTGGATGAAGTCCAAGTGGATTCAGTAAAATGAAAACAGGGAAGTATCTGTGATACAGTGATACTAACGTGATTACTTCTGAATGGGTATAATCAACAGAAATACAGTCAAAGCTGTGGTAATTAGGGAAAGGAACAAAGTGTATTTTCTCTCTTATGTGTCAATCATTTTCCATCATGTTTGTCCTGGAGCTGAGGCACCAAGGAGGCCCGCACCATCCAGAGTCAGCTGTGTTTGGGAAAATTGTTCTGTCAGGATCAGTGTAGCCGGAAGATGCATAACCGGTGCCTTCAAGTGCAAAAGGATTCAGGACCCAATTTACACGCTGTTTTTGTTCCAAACTGTGCTTGTAACTTGGGTATTGCTAATTCTTAATACGTTATCTTCAGAATGATAGTTCCTTCCTCAGGCCAGGACCCAGAACTGATTAAACTTACTGAGCAACTGAGTTGATAGAATACTGGTTTGGTGGTTGAGTCTTTGAATCAAGGAATCAAGGCAGTGAAAAGAAGAGAAAGAGTAAGAGGAGAGGTCAAGGTGAAAGTGAAGGAGAAGGAAGATGCAAAGCAAATAAAAAGAAAACACCTAAAGGCAGAGAGTACGGTTTCTCCCCACTTCCAGAGCAGATAACCGACTCCAGGCAAACTGAACAAGAAGCGTTGTCCCGGAAGCATCCGGTGTCTCTATAGGTCTCTCACCTTCTACTGTTCTCCCCAGGCTTGATATGTCCCTAAACCTTCCACTGTGACTCCCACCCTTGCCTCCCTTCGATCCTAACATACTTTCTGCTCCAGGAATTTATACCCCTCCCACATTCTATCTCCTTGGTACTTCTGGTCTAACCTATTTATTAAAGAAAAATAAACTGATGCTAAATTCAGAACTATTGATAAAATGAGAAATCTTCCAAGGCATTTCTGGCTTTAAAAAAAATTTTATTGAAGTATAGTTAATTTACAATGCTGTGTTTAATTTCTGCTGTACAGCAAAGTGACTCAGTTATACAAATATATATATTCTTTTCCATTGTGGTTTATCACAGAATATTGACTATAGTTCCTTGTGCTATACAGTAGGACCTTGTTGTTTTTCCACCCTATATATGATAGTTTGCATCTGCTAATCGCAAATTCCCAATTCTTCCCTCCCCAATCCCTCCGTCCCCCTTGGCAACCACAAGTCTGATCTCTATATTTCTGAGCCTGTTTCTGTTTTGTAGATAAGTTCATCAGTGACATATTTTAGATTTCACATATAAGTGATATATGGTATTTGTCTTTCTTTTTCTGACTTCACTTAGTATGATAATCTCTGTGTCTATCGATGTTGCTGCAAATGGCATTATTTCATTCTTTTTAATGGCCGAGTGGTATTCCATTGTGTGTGTATATATATATATATATATATATATATATATATATATATATATATATATGTGCCACATCTTCATTATCCATTCATCTGTTGAAGGACATTTAGGTTGTTTCCATGCCGTGGCTATTGTAAATAGTGCTGCTACAAAGGCACTTCTGTTTTTCAAAAACTAATCCAAAGTATATTTAATTAATGGAATTTCAGATGGTTTCAGGATAAGTGAGGAGGGAAGATATTTTAAGACTTGGAGACTTAGAAAATATACAGACAAACATTTCTCAGGAGACCTTGTCCTTGTCTTTCTTTACTTTACCCAAAGAGTCTCTAAAAATTTTAAGAATTTTCAAGAGAACCTTTATTTTACTTCTAAAATTTTCTTTATTTTCTCCTACTGGAATGTTACTGCCTTTGAAGTTGAGACTTTTAAGTCACCTTTGTGTTTCTTTACCCTTCCCTCCATTTTCTAGTCTCTCCCTGACAATAAGTATTTAACACCCAATAATCTTCAAATGTGTAATGCATTTTTCCTCTTTCCCTTCTAAGGGTCAACACATTAAAACATGTTTTTTCTACTGTCTTTCAAAGAAAAGAAAGCATGGCTTTTCTTTTTCTCCCCCTAAAAATAGAAAGTCATCGTTGCATTTATCCATGATACAACATGGAATCCTCCAATGAAAGTATATACAAACATAGGGATCTACTTTTATAACCTGGGCCATTTTCCCTAGATGTGGAGTTGAGACAACTTGAAATCCATCCCCAAATTGAAACCAAATTTATCTCCTCTTCATAATAATAGGAACTTTATGAACAGGTCTCTTAAATAATGAAAGACATCAAATTTTCAGAGCTCACTGTCATTCTGACGACATTTTATATCGGAGAGGCTGGGATGAGAGGGGAGACTTCCAGTCATAGGAAAGATCTGTGTCCTGAAGTGACATTGGAGGGATTCAGTAAAGAAGAAGATAAAAAGACTCTGACACTGAAACATGGAGGGGTTTTGATTATTTCAGCATGTGGTCCAATAGGCAACAAATTCAGCAAGGTGAGGATTTGCATAATGTAATGAGACCAGAATTAAGGAAACAGAAAAGAGAGTAGTGAAAAGATCCTTTACCTAGGCAAGACAGATCAGGGTAGAATGTGAAAGAAAAGAGAGAGAATTCCTGTCAATCAGACATCACATTCTCTTAGAATTGGCCCCCATCCTCATTACAGAATGCCTCTGGCAGGAGCCAAGATATTTCATAAGAGCCAAGATATTTCATAGATTTTTCTGAGTGTCAGGATATTTCTTTTTCTTATATAACTCAAACAACTTAGGAAAAATGTGACTTTTTAAAAAGACAAATTAAATTCCATTTGCAAATGGATCAGTAACAATGCCAAGTTGTCAGAATTTTAAAACCTGTGAGGAAAGATGGAAGACTTTTGCTTCACAATTACCGGAATTTGGGTGACATCACTGAGTGCTAACTGCTTCTTCACAATTGAAGATGGGGCTTGTTAAAATTGATTTAGTTGGATTTAACACATGGTCCAAGAGCAGGTGAATGGAAGTGATGTGCTCTGTAAAGAAGGTACTTTAAGAGAAGCAGACTGTTGTTCATGATGGGACTCCCTAAAACAGACATAAAGATGTTAAAATAGGCACAAAGAGGTGATGAACAATTATAAGCCTGTAACAACCCAGTCATGTCCTAGGGGAAAAGTGGGAATTTATTATGTACTTTCAAGATCTTAATGAGGAATTCATAGGCATTTCAAGCCAAGTGTGATTATTTTCCTTTCCTTTAAACACATATTGACTTTATGTGGTTCTTTGAATATTCTTTCCAAATCTTCTTTGCTGATTAAGTTCCGTAATAAAGATATCCAAAGTGATGGTCAAAGTGAAGGGGATGAGATTTTTATATTCTTGTCTTTTTCAACGAAGGTATTGAACTGTGTTATACTTCATTTCAAGGAAGGAAATGTGTTCAATGGTCTTAATTTTGTTCCTAGAGTGATTATGGATCTTTTTGCAGTGGGTCCATCAGGTTTTCTTAGCGGTTATCTTAGCACACAATCATATTTGGAATGATACCTAGAAGTTTCCAATAGCCTCTGTGCAAGGCTTAGCAGCAGAAACTAGGAAATGAAGTCAAGAGAGAAGCTCTTTTTATTATCAATGTAGCTCACACTTCATGTACTTTCTTTTCTTATTTTGGAGGATGAGGCATTTGGGAAAATTCATTATATCCTGTGTATGCAGTTCTTGCACCAGAATGAATGTGCAAGGCAGACTTCTGGCAGCTCTCTCTGAGGTGCACTGAAGAGATAGATGGTCAGAATGTCCCCAGAGGTTTCACAGGCTGGATAAAGCATGTAGAGTAGTAATATGAGTCTCTGTTTGCCTTTGCAGGTTTAAATATTTATAGGTTGTGAGTAGTACACCCTTTTCTCATATGAGCCCAGGGTGGAATCATCATTCTCTCCAGCTTTCATCACATGGTTAGGGTAAACATTCTTGTCTTCCTCCCTCCCTTCCTTCTTTTCTGCCTTCCATCGTCCTTCCTTCCTCTCTCCCTTTCTCTTTTTTTCCTTCCTTCTTTCCTTCCTTCCTTCCTGCCTGCCTGCATCAGGCATCAGATGCCATAAGAAATTAAAGGCACTCTAGATCAAATAGTCTGGGAATTGAAGTAGTACATGATTTTGAACTCTTTTGTTGCAGGCAATAGAAACTAACAATGTTCAACTTTACTGGAGCCCTGGGATTCTGGAAAAGGCTGAAATTTAAGAAACCCTCTAACTCTTTTATGTCCTGGGAAACAGCTTACTACAAAGAACTATCCTTCCCCATATGACTTAAATAGACTCATGGATGCCCTTCTAGTTTACTTATGACAAGACCAGATACAGACCCTCCAAATTCCCATTCTTTTTGCCTCCTAAATGATTCACTCAAATGCTTGTCCCCAGTGATCAATTGGAACAACATGCTCTTTAATCAGATTTGGTTAAATTTCTTTCCTTCCCCCAGGCCCCTGAGCTTTGACTCACCCTCAGCTGGAGCCTACAAACAACTTCTCCTTAACAGCTCTCAGGGAACAGGCTGGTCTCAGGGTAAAACATTCTCTGATCTACAATCCATCAAACCACACTTTCACCCCACTTTTCTACAACAGTTTTTTTTCCTAAACTTGTTTATTCCTCTCCCTACAGAAGAACTCTGTCCAACCTTTGAGAACACTTGCATATCGTAAGGCCTGAGCACTCTCCTTGTTGTAATAGTACCTCTCTATCCCTTGCAATAATCGTTTTGAATAAAGCGCCTCCTTAGTAAGTCTGAATTTTTTTTTAAACTTGGCACAAGCAATGTAGATAAAGTCAAAAGAAGACTCAAAGCAGCTCAAGGACATAAAGTAGTTAACTGAATAAATGGATCTTAGAATGGACAAAATCTCAGTAGAGATAATAAATCTTGGAGGAGATTTGGTTTAAATATCCATAGTTGGGACTGATCACCTCTGTACATTTCTTGTCCTTGTATTCCTCTCAAGAGACAAATTCCAGGGACAGGGAGTTAGTCTTGCCTGACTTGGGTCCCCAAAGGGCACACAGGGCTCTCTGATTGAAAGTCCCACCAATACCATATACAGTGGAGGAAAAGGTGATTCCTCATATAAAAGCTGTGATCTTGTTCCAAAAAAGGAAGAAAACTTTGGCTAGGTAAAGACAACAGAAATTCACTACAGGTATGAGCCTTACCTGGGAAGCTTGGCCCATTTAGATTTTCGACAAAAACACAAATACAGTGTATGAAGGAATTAACAGCTTTGGGTATCCATATATGTGTGACTCTATGCCAAAATGTCATGGCTAATCTGAAAAGTAGCCACTTGGTGCCACTTTGATATCTACATTTCCATTCTTTGTCAAGCAAATAAAATTATAACAATTATATAATGTTCTCTGTATGCTTATCTCTCAGAAGCCTAGCCTATGCTGCAGTAGTAGCAGGGGAAGTTATAACTATGCATTTGACTTTTTGTAACCAATGTGTAATCCATGTGTCTGCATAAAAGAGTAGAGAGATACAATGTCCTGAAAGATTTCCTGACAATCTTCAGCTTTATAAGCAAAAGCGCAGAACTATTTCTCTCTGGCCTTATATTTTCACTCATTTATTTTAGCAATGTACAGGCATGGGCTAAATGATGAGAGCCTTTCCCCCACCAAAAGGCAGGTTATATTGCAAATATATTTCAGACGAAGTTAAAGTTCGTCTGTAGGATGAAGCCTAGTTCTTTTAGTCAAAAAGCAAGACACTTCAAGAAATTTCCTCTGTATGTATGAGAGTTAGGGAGAGGAAGTTAGAAAGAGCACACACGAGAAAGTTCTTCCTTTTAAAAAGACTAACAATGATTTTTTACCAGGCGCAGATCGTCACTAAGACTTACTTAGAAATCACATACATATTTGTAATGCAGGGCAGTTGCTAGAGCTGTTACTGAGCTGAACCTGCTAGTTAATTTCATGTCAGGACTCAAATGAAAGTGGCAAGGTAAGTGTTCTTCATTTCTGAGGTGCCTTATGGCAGGAGAAGTCAGGGTTCAGTTTGAATGATTCACAGGCTATATGAATCAGCTCAGATTCAGCTGATAGAAGGCTGCTGGGTCATGAATCAGCTGGATACATTGTTCAGATATAATACTCATCAAACTAATAGAGTCGTGAGGAAAACAAAACAAAACAACATAACAAACTATTGCCACCTCCAAATCTCTATGGGAAGATCTAAAAGAGAAAGAACAATTAGGGCTTCTAGAAAGTGGAAAGGACTACTTTAACATTCAGTAAGAGACTCAGTAAACTCTTGCAAATTGATTAAAGCAGATATGGCATATCTGCAAAAGCAATATTACTTTGAAACTAGACTTCTTGGTTTAAATACTGGCTCTACCATTTGCTAATTGTATTATCTCAAATTACTGAAATTCTCTGAGATTTATACCTGGAAAATGGGGACCGCAGTAGCTACCTCATAGTTTGTTTCTGAGGAAATTAGATATACTAATATGTCATAGAATGCTTAAGAATGTGTGTTGGGCTTCCCTGGTGGTGCAGTGGTTGAGAGCCCGCCTGCCGATGCAGGGGACACGGGTTCGTGCCCCAGTCCGGGAGGATCCCACATGCCACGGAGCGGCTGGGCCCGTGAGCCATGGCCGCTGAGCCTGCACGTCCGGAGCCTGTGCTCCGCAACAGGAGAGGCCACAGCGGTGAGAGGCCCGTGTACCGCAAAAAAAAAAAAAAAAAAAAAAAAGAATATATATGTGTCACATAGTAAATTTCAACTAAGTACTAGATATTTTTAGTACTCTTATTCCATAAGGACCTACAGATAACAATAATTGTTTGCTTTGGGAAAATCAGTTTCTCTGAACCTGAGTTGCCTCTCCTATAAAATGTAGCATTTTAACCATTGGTCCCTATGTGATTATTTCTAGTTTGCAGGATCACTTCAAAATATGACATCATGTAACCCTCACAACAACACTAGGAGGAAGCAGGTGAGATTGTTTTCCATTTTATGGATGAGATAATAGAGGCCCAGATAGATTAATTGTCTTGCCCCAGTATCACCATGACTTAAACACAAAGTTTGCGGCACAAAGTCCTGTATAGTTTCTACCATGATTTCTAGAATCCCCCTAAAGGTAAAGAAGCTTATAGAGTTTGTCCTGTTGAAGCTTTGAAGTTAGTGAGCAGAAACTCATTCATTAAATCTCTCTCTCTCTCTGATTCCATGGTAGTCATAGGATTATATAACATTATTGTATTATAGTCTACTTAAGTCATTTTGGGCAGGAGACCTTGATTTATTGCTGAGAGCATTGCACCCATCTGATTCTTTTCCTCTGGCTTATGGCGTGCCACTTATTTTCATATACATGCCAAAGTGATGATTTTGGCAATACGTTTAGGGTCACCTGATCTGATGATGAAGCCAGAGCATGACTCAGTCGCCTGCTATGGGATGAAACCAGCAGGAGATCTTTAAGAAACTTGTTCAGAGTAATTTCTAGTGTCATGCTTCTTAATTGCATGAACTACAATGCCAAAGCTGTTTGCAATGTTTATTAACCTGTCAGAGGCATATCTATGAGTAATAATGAAGTCAAGGAGATGATATTACCTTGCAGCTGAGTGTGTTGGAGAGCTTTTTCTGCCCTCAATTTCACCCTATAGAATGTAACCAAGTGCAGTGGTAGCACACTTCCCACCCCCAAGCTTCCTTGCTGCCTTGCATCCACTCAACAACTCAATACCAGTGTCCAACAACCAAAAAAATAGTAGCATTAGATTATCACCAATGGCTTGTTATAAGAAAGGAAGGACTCCTTTAATTCCCCAACAGCACAGGTATGCTTTCTATCAGCAGGAATTTCAAGAACAGTGTCAGTTACTCTGACAGAACAAGCTCAGATTGACAGGAAACGTCACCCATCAGCTTCTCAAGGCACTATGGAAGGTTTTATGTATCATTATTCACCTTTAAATAAAATACAGCTAAAGCTGACACTCAGGCTTGTAATGAGATGAGCACTATTGATGTTTTCTGTATAGTAAGACAGGAAACACATTCAGAAAATTCCCAGAGAAGAAGAGCCATGCTTTTCAATGGGAAATAGCAGTCATTGGGTACTTACTGGGTATCCACTTTATTCAGCCCTCAGCTAGACACTACGTGGGAGTCTTGGAACAAGTAAATGAAGCAGAGTTTTCTTTTAGGAATTCATGACTTCTCTGGGGGAAGTAAAATGTATATGCTGGAGATAACTTTTAAAAATCACAAATGAACTGAAAGCTAAATTGAAGCATAGGTAAGTGTGTGTATGTGGATGATAAAGGGAATACGTGTTTTGAATAATCAGGAAGTGGACAACTATCCCGGGGAAGGAAGTATGGTGAAGAAGAGAGATTAAGTCAATTCTCTCCTGACCACCTAATACACAGAAGGCTATGTGCTAACCACTTTTCTTATACTGGATGGGGGAAAGATAAGGATATCATCAGGAGGAATACCTAGGCCAGTTGAATGAAAGCTTCCAATTTTTCACTCTCCTATAATAGACTTATACATCTATATTGGTATAATGGTATGCGGTGGGTGGATGTACCTTCCCTTCACTTTGGTCTTGGCCATGTGACTTGGCAAATGAGTTGTTAGTAGATGCAATGGGAGCAGAAGCTTGACATGTGATCTCTGGAGTTCTCCTGTGTCTTTTGATCTGCTATGTAAAGCAGGTCGCTTAAGTATTTCCCCTTCTCCCCAGACCAGAGAAGGAACATGCGCGGAGCCAGATCCAAGCCCAACACTGGAGTGCCTCTGAGTACAGCTGAATCCCACTAACCTGAAGCACAACTCCCTAGCAGAGCTCCGATTAGATGCGCTAATTTGTTTTTAACCGGCAGATAAGAGCAGGAGAATAAATGCTTCTTGTCATAAGCCACTAAGATACTGGAGTCTTTTGCCACACAGCGAATGCGGACTGATAAAGAAATGAAGGTTGCCCTCATATAAATTTTAACCTAGAGGGGAAATAGCGGTTTGTGTTTAAGTATACTCTTCAGTAACTAGAATAAGTGTCTTGAAAGAAGTATAAAGTATTCTGGGGGACAGGGGTCACAATGGAGGTGAGACAGGGGTCACAATGGAGGTGAGAGGCCTCAGGTTTGCAAAGACTTTCTGAAAGTGACAGCAATATCCTTAAAGGAAAGGTAGGCTTTGAGCAGATCATGGAGAGGCAAGGGAAGGATAGAGAAAGGATCTGTAGTTTCAGCACCTGTAGTTGTTTTTCATTGTAACTCAAGTGCCTGACATTAAGCTTTTGATTGCTGCGCCATCCTCTTCAAAGACAGCTATTTCAAATCAACACATCGCCAGACACAGGGCTATATAAGGAGCCAAGCCGCCCCACCCCGGAAGTTCCTTTTTTTTAGTGCTCTCTGGCTGACTTAGTAGCTGACTGTTCGCTAGTTTTTCCCTTCTCGCTCTTGTTTTAAATTCCGAAGAGTGATCCTATGAAACCCTGGACCCCCTACCCTGGACCCCGATAAAGGCAGAACCGTAGGCCTGCGCACTAACATCGTCTCCCCGGACCTTGCCGTGTGGCCCCAGGCGTGCCGTGTACCCTCCAGGGCTGTGAGTAATACATTTTTTTTGGGTTTTTTCAGTTTCCTGATGGTTTTGTGGCTGAGGTATGTCTTGACGTTATAATAAGAACCACAAGGGCTGGTCAAGCTAGAACATTAGCTCCAAAAAGGGGAATGTTTGCGGGGGCTCACTTGCCTTGGGCCCAGGTGAGTGGCCCCAGGCATCGCTAACCAGTGGCATCACTGTGGGAAGACTAAGACCGGGAACAAAACGGTATCCCAGTTTAGAAAGTGGAAAATGCTGGGAAAGGAAGGCGGTGTGTAAGTGGGGTGGTGTCCTTAATTTCTCTTGCTGTTGGTGAACCAGGTTCCTTTGCGTAAGTGAACTGAATGCACCGTTGAAGCATAGGCAAGTGTGTGCTGAGACTCAGGTTGGGAGCAGAGAAAAAGTTTATTTACAACAGCAGCCAATCAAGGGGATGGGAGAACACATCTCAAATCTGCCTCCACAAAGACAGGGTTTAGGGATATTATTGGGATGAAGAGGCAGGGTGGTCTGGGGCATGGGGAAAAGTCATTGGAGTTAAGAAAATTGAGATAATTGGCATTCTGCTCAGGTGTAACTAAGCTACATGCTTCTTCAAGGGTTGCGTGTTCAAAAAATGATGGAGTTAGCATGTTCTGAGGGTGGAGATTTTGGCCCTGTGATGTCAAAAGGTCACCGACTTGACACTCTCATTCACAGTTGGAGGGTCAGTGGTCCCAATCATAGAGGAGATGTAAGGAAATTCTGCTGCCACCAAATGTGAATGTGAGAGAATTTCAGGAAGGAAGTGATGGACAGTGATGTAACCTGAAGAAAGATTAGTTAATTCATATCTCTGGCAGACATTAGGAGTTTACCAGAAACCAGTTTCTTCTAACAGATGGAGAAAAATCTCATCTGCATTATGATCTCAAGACTCTGGAAAACATACGCAGCTGTGTTTTGTGCTCCGTACGCGCAGGCCCAGCGGCCATGGCTCACGGGCGCAGCCGCTCGGCAGGTGGACTCTCAACCACTGCGCCACCAGGGAAGCCCCATAGCTGTGTTTTTAATTGTGCCCTTCATTTGCAGAAAACTACTAAATGTTTCCATCTAAGAGTTGCTGATAAGGAAATGTCTTTTGGTTTCAAAAATACCTAGGTAATTCAGGCAACGGTGAGGAAACAGAAATTAAAGATTGCTTTTCCTTGGATTTTTAGGGGACAGAGGTTTTCCTAAAGAGCCTTGTCTTAGCTGTCTGAGAGAACTAGTAATCCTTCCCAGAAAAGAACATTTTCGAAATGGAGTGGCGTGTTTTTGACATGTCACAGGCTAATGTTTGTTAAATGTTTCTGATGTAAAGAGAAGAAAACAAAGTGATTCTTAATTGATTACTACTGACCAATGAGAAAAAGCACTCAAGTCCCCTTCCCAATTGTACAAAGCTCTGAAGTACCACCCACCCACCCTCAAACATGTTCCTGAACAAACTGCTTCTGAACAAAAGTAAAAATTGAAGAGCTTTGGTACTGAATGTAATGGGAACAAATATCCAGATTCTTACTTGTGCCTAATGTGAACATATGTTTTTATCATAGAATTGTTTATATGAATATCTGGTGGTGTTTTTCACTGGGGTTTGCAATCAAACATGAATTCTGTGCTATTGAGTGAAAGCACAGTACCCAACTTTATTCCCCCAGACTGCAGCAGACATACAGACACGGCCAGTTGCCTATCTAGTAGATTCTAACAAAACCGTGCTTCTGTTTGTGTTATCCACTCTCTAAAGCATGGCCATATGTCTCAGGAAGCCAGTCCCAGGAATCTCCTTCTTCTCTCCCTGTGAGTGGTTTGGGAATAGGTGTGTGATACAGTTCTGGCCAAAGACACTTCTGGGAAAGCTTGCACTACTTGTGATAAGAGACAAAAGGAAGAAATTGTCTCTCTTCCTCTGTTGGAAATTTTTACATCTGAAAATTAGCTTTAGAATTGTGGAAGCCATTTGGTGACCCTCAGGGCAAAACCATCAAGTGGAAAATGGCTAAGAGAAAAGAGGAATGGTACATGTGTCCTTGAGGTTTTTGAGCTGATGAATGAACCATTTTGGAGTTGCTCTACCTTGGAATTTCTTAGGACTTATTTTCCTTAATTGTTAAGGACATTCTGAGTTGAATTTTGTCTTATCAAAAATGTATTAACTGGGCTTCCCTGGTGGCGCAGTGGTTGAGAGTCCGCCTGCCGATGCAGGGGACACGGGTTCGTGCCCCGGTCCGGGAGGATCCCACATGCTGCGGAGCGGCTGGGCCCGTGAGCCATGGCCGCTGAGCCTGCACGTCCGGAGCCTGTGCTCCGCAAAGGGAGAGGCCACAACAGTGAGAGGCCCGCGTACACACACACAAAAAAATGTATTAACTGATCATCTGCCTTCCCAGTCTCTCCAAGAAGACCATAGAATGCGCTTAAAGAGTCAGTAGGATGGAAGAGGCAGAAAATCTGAAAGCCTAGGCCATGGGACCATTTCAGCACAGGTCCAGAGAATAACATTCTGCATTTGTAGAGAACTAAAAGCAGAGGAAAAAAATCCTGTCACTTCTTAATGACATACTTCTCAGGTCCAATTTGAAAATGAGGAAGTATAGAGAAAAACTCTTTGATAACTACAGCACAGTAGGACCATAATTTGTATTATTCAAATCACATGTCAGGGATTGAATCAAGCAGGATCTTGATCACTGTCATTGTTTCAAAGAGAAAGGCTCTGGGTATGGAGTTCTCAGCAAAGGGGCCAGAGTTGAATGAGTATGCATAACTCAAAACAGCGAATAATAAAACTTTTAGATTTGTGCAATTTCAACCAACTCATTGAATTGTACTTTGACCAGAAACAAGATCTTAGCATGAGCTTCTCACATGCTTAATTGGAGTAAAATGTAGTTTAGCATACGCTTAGAGAACTAATTAATCTTTCTGAAGATAGCTTTCACCTGAACGAATAGTGTAAATTAGAAATTGTCATAAAAAGATGTGCCATTTATTGATGCAAGCTGAACCAGATGATTTGATATAAATACTGGTTAAAATATAATTGCAAAGCAACTATACTTCTGATAAACTTCTAAGGCTTCACTGAGGAGTCAGGAGATTATGTGTTCTTGGACATAAAGTCAATAGAGAATGCATATGTAAAGCACTTGCTTCCACCAGATGTATGTTGAAACACCACAAAAAGAAACCACATGTTACAGATCAAGGGAAAAGAAAGGACAACCAAATTACAGTATAGCATTGATCTCAAGGTGTAAGTTAAGAGAACTAATAACCAATCCTTTTATCAGCCTAACACATGTTTGGGGAAATATTTACATTTCTTCAACTTATTTATTCTTTTTAAATTTGGCAGTCCTTATATTGAGGTTTAGAACTCAGATGATAGGCTCTTTCCCTTTATAAGTTTACCTAATTCTTTGTTGAAGGCAAGGAGTAAGGGGGTCGAATTTGTGATGTGTGTGTGTGTGTGTGTGTGTGTGTGTGTGTAGACACACCTACACGTGCATGTGTTTGGTTGTGCTGCTGCACGTCAGGGAAAAGTGAAGCTCTTGGTTTAGGGTAAAGTAGGTCTTCAGCTTTGGCCAATACATTTTATTCACATCTAGGTGTTGTGGCTACCATAATGGACAATGTAGGTTTAGAGAGAATATTAATTAAGATGCTTTTGATGGGATCACAGAAGACACAATTCAAACTGGACAAGAAATGCAGAGATAGGATGGTCCTAGGGCAGGTTCCAAGACATCATTAAAGATTCAGGTTCTTCCCATAATTTTATTCTGCATTCCTTGGGAAGTTGGCTTTGTACTTGAGGCCACTCCACAGAAACCAGAATCCCACTGAGACAGGTTTGAAAACCTCTGAACCGAATGTTTTCCTGTTTCTTTAAGCTTTAAAATTCTGATTTGCTCTACCCAAATATATTGTAGGGAAAGGTTCATATGCCTTTAAATCTGGAATCTCCCTCAGAACACCTAAACCAAGATGCAATGCTGAAGTTTTTAATTCTGAGAAATCCTGGTATGTAGGAAGAAATGTTTGCTACAAATAGTAGGCTAAACATGAATTTAATAGCACTTTAATGTTAGTGAGCAAGGAGTTCACGAAAGGACTACAGTGGGAAAAAGTTAAGTTCATTCAAATAATTATAAAATAGTCACATGAATTTAAGATATCTTAAGATGATAATTTGAAAAACTGTTGCAGTATCAGTAAGCTTGGGATTTCATTTACCCACTATCAGAATGGCCAGAAAAACCTTTCAACTCTATAGTTAAAGTGCCCGTACTAGATTTTCAAAGGAGACAGTTATAGTTTTATAAATGCAGCCATCGGTGAAGATCTGAAAAAATAGTGTGAGTACTCTTTTGGCTCACGGGATGATTATGACACATTCACTATTTTTTGTGTGTTGTATTTATTGTATTAAAAATTCACTAGCTACTATGTGTATTTGGGATGGCCTCTGGGTGAACTTTAATTCAGGGAAACAAATTTAAAAGCCTAGAAAAATGTCATCCACATGTATCACGCTGCTATATTTTAACAAACTCACTGATATTAAACAACCAACAGCCTCCATTTTCACCACTTATGAATAGGGTGTGTTCAGTGTCGCATGGATTGAGTCACTTTAGAAATGCCTCAAGACCAGCTGCTCCAACAGGATCTTGGCTCATTGGGTTTCTGTCAAAACTCAGAACTACAAATACTGCTCTGAAGATAGGAGGCGAGGGAAAGCTTCAAGAATGAAAATGATTTGAAAGCTCAAAATAGCTTGCGTTGACTTTGGCACAGGAGGGGGTGTGTGTGTGTGATTTTTTTATTCCTAACTCAATTCATTAAGGTTCCTTTAAATTTAGAGTCTGCAACTTCTATCAAAACTCTTATTATAAAGCCTATTTTTTCATTATTATTATTATTTACTGTGAAGGAGATGGAGAGAGGGGGCACCCTTCAGAGGTAGGTAGAGGCAGTATACACAGAAGTTAGGTATTTGGACTTTAAAGCCAGGCTACCCAGGGTTGAATTCCAGTAGTGCTGTTACTGGTAGTATGAACCCCTCTCCATTTTGGAGCAAAAGGAGACTGCTGATAATGCCACTTCCTAGAGTAGTTATGAGGGCTAAGAGTTAATACATACAAAGAATAGTCCCTGGAACATAATAAATGCTCAGTATCATTAAACAGCTCTTTTAATTTAGTTTATTACTAAGAAGTCCCTTTGCTTGCTCTATTCGGCTAAGTCATATTTTTCTCTTTGATTTCTTTGTATAGGTAACATTCACTTTAGAACTACTTAAATCATCAAGATATAAGTTTTAGCAATCTTGATGACATTTCAGTCTTAAGTGGGTAGGACTCCACAAATCCACCCTGGAGGGTTCGCCAGCATTCTCTATCAAGAGATAAATATACCTCTTTGAGAGTGAGAAGAGCCAGCTTGCTGCAGTAGAGTTGGCAAAAGTTCTTGAAGTAGTTGTGAAGTCTTTGGGTGTGGAGCCAGCGTGTTCTTGGATAGACTTTCATCTTTCATCAGGGTTATATTTATTCCTAAAGACATTTTCAGTTCCTGAAAGATTACTCATTTTAATTTGGACATCTAGCTAGAGAGGTTGCTGTAGCTCCTTAATTCTCGTCAATTCTCTGGATGTGAAATTCCTTCCAGATAATATCACTGATCTGGAATAAGTACTAAGTGATTTGTTAACATGATAAAACTAGTAAACCATGGGGGACGGGATAGCCCTTCGGGGCCTGTGAGTTTTCACAGCACTTTCTTTTTATGGCAGTATCTTTCATCCAGGGAATAGATTTGATTATTTTAGTACATTTTCAAGATAGAGAATTTGTAGGGTATTTGAGGTATGAAAACTTGGATAGTTTGGCCAACAGAAGGTCAAATTCCTTTTTTTGAGATGGTACTATTTGAACAAATGCTCTTATATTTTTGCTTCCAGTTCTTTTCTATTGAGGCCAAGAGTAAATTTACATAAAAACAATTCTGACTATAGTCATCATCAAGAAAGCTACTTTTACACAGCTATTTAGAAATGGGAGGTATCAGCCGACATCAATTACCTGATTTTTCACAAACTTCATGTCTTCAGCTGCAGCTCTTCTTTATCTCAAGAAGACTTAATAAAATGTCTTTGAATTTCTCAATCAGAGCCCTCATGACATGTAATTAAGTAACGAAACTTAGATTTTTAGGAAGGGTTTTGTATCGAATTAGAGGTAGGAGAAATGACTTAACCAAGCTTTGCACAAAGAAAAGTGAAGATGTGTAACAAGGAGGCAATCATGCAGATAGAATGACTAAGGCATTTACTCTTGTTTTAAATTATAACATTACGCTTTGAAAAGGGGTAAAAAAAAAATGGCTTGTAGTTGTATAGCTTTTTCCTGAAAAATGTTGCTGATTCTATTGTAAGACCTACAGAAATTCCCAGATTTTGGTGTTCGTAAGAATCACTCCTGATGCTGGTTGAAATGGCAAGTTTCTTTGTCCCATGTAAGAGCTACTAAATGAATCTGAATTTTATGCACAATGAAGTTTGAGATAAGCTGGCATAAAGTATCCCCCCTGGCATATCTCCCATTTTTTTCTTGTTACTGAGCTTGCCTTTACAAAATCTCTAACTGGAGCCAGGTCACCTCCCATTTCTGTCTTTTTTATCCCTCAAACTTTATTGAGATAAAATTGACAAATAAAGTTGTATATATTTAAGGCGTACAAAGTGAGGGATGACTTAATATACATATACATGGTGAAATGATTACTACAATCAGGTTAATTAAATCATTCATCACCTCACACAGGTGTGTGTGTGTGTGTGTGTGTGTGGTGAGAATGCTTAAGTTCTACTGTCTTAGAAAATTTACAGTATTCAGTACAGCATTAACTACAGTCACCATGTTGTACAGTTGCGCCCCAGAAATTCTTCATGTTAAAACTGAAGGCTTGTACCCTTTGACCAGCGTCTCTCCATTTCTTCCACTCCTCAGCTCCTGGTAACCACCATTCTGTTCTGTTTCTACAAGTTGGATTCTTTTCCCCCTTTTTTAGATTCCACGTATAAGTGAGATCAAACAGTATTATTCTCTTTCTGGCTTATTTCACTTCGTACAGTGTCTTACAGATTCATCCATGTTGTTGCAAAGGGCAGGATTTCTTTCTTTCTACTGACTGAAAAATACTCCATTATGATACGTATACCACATCTTCTTTTTGCATTCATCTATTGGACATGTAGATTGTTTCCACATCTTGGCTGTTGTGAATAATGTTGCAGTGGACATGAGAGTACAGGTATCTCTTCAAGTTTCCCCTCCCTCCCCCCTTCTTGTTCCCTTTTTCCCATGGTTAGATTTTCTCCAGGCCTGTCCACATTCTCTGCCTGAGGTCGCTGCCCACCCCAACCTCTTCCTAAACCTGTGCCACATACTGGGTGGCCCTGGGAGAGGCGGAAGGGGGGGTTCCCACTTACTTCCATGTATCCAGCGCTCCCCCTTGATTTTTAATCACCAGGGTTGCTGGAGCTATTGATCTCATTGGTTATTTGTTTTCAAATAAATTTTGAAATTTATTTTAATAAATTCCTTAGATATATACCCAGAAGTGAAATGACTGGATCACATATTAGTTTTATTTTTAATTTCTTTGAGGAATCTCCATACTGTTTTCCCTAATGGCTGTATCAATTTCCATTCCCATCAAACAGTACAGTGCACAAGGGTTCCCTTTTCTCCACATCCTCACCAACACTTTTTACCAGTTGTCTCTTTTTTTTTAAATAAATGCCATCTTAAAAAGTTTGAGGTGATATGTGATATCTTGCTATAGTTTTGCATTTTCCTGATGGTTAGTCATATTGAACACCTTTTAATGTACCTCTTGATCATGTGTATGTCATCTTTGGAAAAGTTTAATTCAAGTCCTTGGTCCATTTTAAAAATTGTACTATTTGTGTTTTTGTTTGAGTTGTATGAGTTTTTAATATATTTTGGATATTTATCAAATATTTTGTTTGCAAATACTTTCTCCTATTCCGTAGGTTGCCTTTCATTTTGTTAATTGTTTCCTTTGCTGTACAGAAGCTTTTTAGTTTGATGTAGTCCCACTTATTTATTTTGATTTTTTTCTCTTGTGGTATCATATCCAAAAAGAATCATCTCTAAGATCAATGCCAATGAGTTTTTCCCTGTGTTTTCTTTTAAGAGTTTTAGTTTCAAGTCTTATATTTAAGTATTTAATCTATTTCAAATTAAGTTTTGTAAGTGGTATAAGGTAGGGGTCCACTTTTATTTTTTTGCATATGGATTTCCAGTTTTCCCAGCACCATTTATTGAAGAGACTCTCCTTTCCTAATTGTATATTTCTGGCACCTTTGTCAAAGATTAGTTGACTGTGTATGTGTGGGTCTATTTCTGGGCCCTCTATTCTGTTCCATTGGTCTGTGTGTCTGTTTTTATTCAAATACCATACTGTTTTGATTACTGTCACTTTCTTGCACAGTTTGAAATTAAGAGATGTGATGCCTCCAGTTCTTCTGCCTCAAGAGTGCTTTGGCTACCAGGGGTCTTTTGTGGTTCCATACAAATTTTAGGATTGTCTTTTCTATTTCTGTGAAAAATATCATTGGAATTTCAATAGGGAGTGCATTGAATCTGTAGATTGCATTAGGTAGTATGGACATTTTAACAACATTATTTTTTTCAGTCCATGCACAGGTGTTATCTTTCCATTTATCTCGTGTTCTTCAATTTCTTTAATCAATGTCTTACAGTTTTCTACATACAGATCTTTCACTACTTGCAATATTATTTACCCTTTTGAAAATAAATTCTTAAATATTGAGAGCTGCTGAGGTCAATAGGAACTTAAGGCCAGTCTGGTCATTATAACATTTATTTAGTAGTGACCTTCTGCCAGCTATAGAATGTCTGGTCCCAAGGTCCAGGACATGGAAGCTGCCCTCAGTATGCTCTCGGTCAAGTAAAAGACACAGATGTGCAACAGATACCTGAGACTGATCAAGTAGACTGTGAGAAGTGCTTATAGGAGGCCTTGGGGAAGGACATGTAGCCTAACTTTAGGGATGTGGGGAGGGTCAGGAATTACATTCTAAAGGAGATAACATTGGGGTGCATGTATTTTTTGGAAGCACTATTTATAATAGCCAAAAAAGGGAAGCAGTCCAAGTGCCTATCAACATATGGTTGGATTAAGAAGATGTGGTATATATATACCGTGGAATATTACTCAGCCATAAAACTGAAATACTGCTACTTGCAGCAACATGGATGGGCCTAGAGAATACTATGCTTAGTGAAATGAGTCAAACAGAGAAAGACAAATACTGTATGATACAACTTATGTGGAATCTAAAAAAAAAAATCAAATGTATATGCAGAACAGAAACAGACTCACAGATAGAGAAAACAAACTTGTGGTTACCAAAAGGGAGAGGGACTGAGGGGAGGGGCAAATTAGGGGTATGAAGATTAACAGATACAAGCCACTCTATATAAAATAGATATGTGACGAGGATACATTGCACAGGGAATTATACCCATTATCTTGTAATAACCTATAATGGAGGATAATCTGCAAAAATACTGAGTCACTATGCTGTACACCTAAAACTAACACAATTCTGTAAATCAACTACAATTACAAAAAAATAAAGGAGATAACATTACAGGTGATACTGAAATGATGAGCAGCCTTTATCTAGAACAGGGGGAAAACAGTATAGGGGAAAGTCATTTCTGACAAAGTGATATTTTTTGGAGATAATAAATATTAAGTGATGCTGGAAATGAGTCTAGAGAAAGAAGCAAAACTTTGGGTGTTATGTTTAGGACCTTGGCCTTTAGAAGTTTGACAAGAGGCTTTTTGTTAGACACACTCATATCAGAGATGGCACATAATTACCATGTAATGGTATCAAGTGGTTGAGCATTTTGCCCTTCAACTCAGTTTGCTGTTGAGGGAACAAGATGTAATTTTTCCTCCTGTTGCAGTAGATAAGAGCTAACCCGCTTTTTGCAGTAATCACTCACAATCTCATCTCGGAAACAAAAGGATAACATTAATGGGTGGTATTTACCTTAGCTGAAGCTTCATGCAATTGGTGTAGAGACATCATAGTATGCACTAATGATGTCTACCAGCACAGCCCAGTCTATAGGTTAAAGGAACCTGTTCTATATAAAGACAGTAGAGCATGATGGTTAGGGACTTTAGAATATGGAGTCAGATGCCCAGGGTTAAATCTGAGCCCTGCCATGTTCTGTCTGTGTGACCTTTTGTAAATGACTTGATATCTCTAAGCCTTGATTTGTTTTAAAAGTGTGGATGAGAATACACCTGCTTCTCTAATAGTACTGAGAATTAAATGACATAATATGCTATGATGAGTTGCATTGTGCCACCCACCCTCCCCCCAAAAGATATTGAAGCCTTAACCTTCTCAGAATGTATCACCTTAGAATATGACCTTATTTGGAAATAGACTTTTTACGGAGGTAATCAAGTCCAAATGAGTTCATTAGGGTGGCCCTTAATCTACTATGACTAGTGTCCTATAGAAAGGGGGAGATTTGGACACAGAGATAGACACACAAGGGAGAACAACCTATGAATGTAGGCAGAGATTGGGGTGAAGTATCTTCAAGCCAAGGAACACTGAAGGTTTCTCTCAAACCACTCAAACCTAAGGGAGAGGAAAGAAAGAGTTTCTCCCTCAGAGGGACCTTAGACTTGATCTTAGACTTGATCTTACTCTCCAGAACTGTGAGATAGTATGTTTATGTTGTTTAGCCATCTAGTTTGTGGCATTTTGTTACAACAACCCTAGCAAACTGATCCATACACATAAACTCCCTGGTACATAGTAAATTCTCTACAATTACTAGGTGTTCTTGTTGTTAACACTGTTTTGTCATAGTCCTGGCTTTCAACTCAGATTCTGCCTTGTCCAACATTGTTTATTTGAGTGGGCCTTGTTCTATGAGTCAAGGGCTGGAAAACCAGAAGTACTATGCAATATGTGATGGCAGATACCTCATAACTAAAAGTATAGGCAGAGCAATTCTGGAAGAATGGAACCACTATTGACCAGTCCAATGTAGGGTTGGAACGGTGACATGGCAGGCCAGCAGAGAAGAGCAAGGGCTTCAGCGATGAACACACTAGGCATGGCATCTTCAGAAAATGCAAACTAATCAACAAGTAAAACTCAAATACGAAAACCAAAACAACTTAATGATTTGATTATGGAGGAAGGGGAAATTGAGCATATAACGTTAAGAAAAAGGTCTACTTACATGGTGGGTGTATATTTTTATTTCTCTTGAATTAAAAGTATCTACTAATTATATAGGAGTGACCATAACTAAAGAGAGTTACAACAAGAAGAAAAAGAGAATAGGAAAAAGGGGAGAAGAGGAGGAGAAAGAAAGAGGAGTGAGTTTGGAGACCAGCCCTGTATAAATGGAGACTCTTTCTTCTACCGTGAATAAGGCATTTGAGCAGAATTTCTCAGAAAGGTGTGATGGAACCTTCATCAGTGCAGTTACTTCTCAAGGAGGGGCTCTTTGAGGTTGTGAGCCCACTCACTCTGGACTTAACAGGGCTCTGTCCGTGCACCTGACCAATTGAAAAGGGAGAGGGAAGAGAAAATAAGTAGGATATGTGTGTGTAGAGGGGGGAGTGGGGAGAAGTGATGAAAAGAGCAAGTAAGAAGGGGACAGACAGAGAAAATAAATAGAAAACTGAAAGACTAGACAGGCATTGGGATTCAGGACCCAGTTTCTATACACTAGCTCTATGACTTTGGGCAAATTATTAACCTCTCTTAAGACTCTGCTTCCTCATCTACAGAATGAAATTAATAATGGCACCTATCTCCTTGAGTTCTTATGGAGGTTAAATTATCTAATATGCAAAACACATTGTTTTTATTACTGTATTATTACTGAGCTGTCATCCGTCAAGATGAGACGATTAAATAAATTGTGGTACATCTAAGCTATGATGTTAAAAAGAATCTAGTAGAGCTTCATTGCGCCAATAAGGCAGGAGGTCCAATATCAACAGGTAAGTATCAAAAACTGTAGAAGGTAGTTCACAGTATCTGTTCATTTGCATGAAAAATGATGCATTTTATTGAACATTTTTATCTATGTAGATTATTTCTGCAAGAATGATGAAGAAATTGGTTATAATGTTTCCTCTACGGAAGTCATCTGAGATACCATAAACCGGAAGGGTCACGTTTTACCATAGTCCTCTTTATTCCATTTGAAATTTTATCATTTTCATATATTTTAAAATTAAAAACAAAATTAAAAGAAAAAAAATGAGGGTGAGAATAGCTCCTGTCCTGTAGGTAGAGAATATTAAATGAGATATACACATATGCATATGTTAATGTTGCACCTGGCCCTCCAGAGCATCATGATTATTACCACAGTTGCCATTCAGTATCCACAGAGGATTGGTCTCAGGACCCCCTGTGGATGCCAAAAGCCAGGAGTGCTCAAGTCCCATACATAAAATGGCATAGTATTGGCACATAACTTCTGCACATCTTTGCACATACTTTAATACTGTCTAGATCACTTAGAATACCTAATACAATGTAAATGCTATGTAAATAGTTTTGTTTCGGGGAATTTTCTGGAAAATTAAAAATATTTTTGATCCATGGTGGGTTGAATCCACTTCTGCAAGAGCACCCATTTTCATGCTATCAGGTTAGAAAGATATTAGAGAATTGGGTCTCTAGGTGCTCCTGAGATTCTCCACTAACAAGAGGTTTCCTGTCTCCATGGTTTACAGAAATCTCCTATGTGGAGCTGTGATCCCAATCCATGTTTGGGTAAAAGTTTTCAATTTAAGGGGGAAATCCCAGAAGAGGAAGGCATGCGTTGGAGCTAGAAGTTTACAAGTGATTTTTTTTTGTCCTCTAAACTAGAATGTTAAAAGAAGGCAGATTCTCTAAAGACTTGGTTTGTTGCCATTAAGCAACCATCTAGCAAAACCAGAATCATTATGGATAGTTTGAAAGTTCTATCTTTTTTTTCTAGTGTCAAATTAGAGCAGAAAAATGAGTCTTAAAAGGGCAATCCTTCGCCAGGTGGCTACCTTAGGCTGTTCTCATCTTGACCCTTTTTTTTTTTTTTTTTTTTTTTTTTTTTGCGGTACGCGGGCCTCTCACTGTTGTGGCCTCTTCCGTCGCGGAGCACAGGCTCTGCGGCCATGGCTCACTGGTCCAGCCGCTCCGCGGCATGTGGGATCTTCCCAGACTGGGGCACGAACCCATGTCCCCTGCATCGGCAGGCAGACGCTCAACCACTGCGCCACCAGGGAAGCCCAGACATCCTTTATATATGGATTTATTCAAGGAGCGACTGTGAGTCAATCTATATCCCACTTAGTTTCAGCAGACTGGTGCTAGGAAACCTGTTTTGTTTTCTTCTGCTGTACCTAGACCAACACAAGGCTACCCTTAATTGGTGATTTTTGGGAAAGCAACTAGATAGAGCTCGTTAGTGGTTGAGCTGGTGATTCTGAGGCCATCTATTGGAAATGAGTTGAGAAAGTTGCCCTCCATAGAAAACTTGCTCTCATAGTACCATCTAACACCATGACCTGTAAAAGCAAACAAAACCCCTTAACACTGGGGAAAATCCTTTTTTTTCTTAAATGTCTATGCTGTGTAGAGTTAAATGTGCTGCTGCAGTAGATATGGGTGTGGCTACGACATCTGCTTCACTTTGATGGGAAAAATCTATCTTGGCAAGACACCATACTCTAAGAGCACAGGAATCCTGTGGAAGAATAATAATTCTCTTTCCCTGGTTCCTTGGGTTCTTCTTTTATTGTGCTCTAGTTTTTAGTTGGTTAATTGTATTTTCCAACCTGCACATTGCATAGCAAATAGGAAACCCATTTTAGTGTAAAAACATCTATCAGTTGTTGGTGAAACACTCAAGGCATTAGTTACCTTCGAACCAGAGCAAAGAATAATGGGTTTGATTTCTCCCTTTAGTTGCTTTGGGAAATAGATGCTGTGGCAAGATAACTATTAGATTTTTTATTTTCTCAAGGTTGTACAACTCAGGTAACCTGAACTGTTTACCAGATGAGTCTATGTCTTTAAGTGTCAACTAGAAAGTGAAACTAGTTCCTGAAATTGCAGCTTCAGGCTTGCTTAGTTCAATGCGTCTTTCAGAATCATATTTTCATGCATTTATTCATGCATGAATGTTTGTTTTCAACCAACCTTTGTTTTTTATTTTTTTATTTTTTGCGGTACGCAGGCCTCTCACTGTTGTGGCCTCTCCCATTGCGGAGCACAGGCTCCGGACGCACAGACTCAGCGGCCACGGCTCATGGGCCCAGCCGCTCCGCGGCATGTGGGATCTTCCCGGACCGGGGCACGAACCCGCGTCCCCTGCATCGGCAGGTGGACTCTCAACCACTGCACAACGAGGGAAGCCACTTGTGCCACCAGAGAAGCCCACTCTTGAGTTTTAACTTCCCCTTGGGCATAAGGATTAAGCTTTGTTGACCTGAACAATCACTTGGGGTGATTTCTGTGTTCTCTCCTCCATGAATTCTGATTTAGTAGGTGGAGGGAGGTCCAGGAATATGAATTTGTAACAAGCCACCCAGGCAGGTACAGGGTTTTCCTCCCCTGAATTTTTATTCCGCATCACTATACCCTTTGCTATCCTTCTACTAGCACACCCACGAGAGACTGGCATTTTCAAAAAGAATTCTTTTAAATACCAAGCAACAACAGAAAAGGCATAAAAAAAAAAAGACTCCTACAATTAGTTAAGCTTACGCAGCAAAAGGGCCTGCTGCTACCATAAGTACATACAATCTAGGCTTCAGATTTAGAACAGTTTTACGAGGTCATTCTTGGAATTCTTTTCCTCCGAGTAAATTTCCCTGGGAGACAGCTCACAGCTTATTTCCTACACCTAAGTCTGTCAGTTGTTCATTATACCTCTAACTCATTTGAGCATAAACATTTATTTACTTTCAACTTTATTGTGCAGGTGGAGTCCTTCAGCTCCATTTCAGTTTCCTAGTCAAAGGGATGCCCTCATTCTTAGCTGAGTATAAAAGATGTATTAATAACTGAGATCAGCTGACACTCTATCCCCTGTACACAGTGAGGGACCTCTGCTGCACACTTTCTAATCATAGTGCCACAGGTTAGAGAGAACTTCAGTGTGAAATAATAATGCCTATGACAAAGCCCTTGCACAGATACCATCCCAAGCATGGACATGCTGCATAATTGATTTTGCTGAAGAATCAATGAAGAAATACAGTCATTGTGAGTGATTCAGAGGCACTCGTGTCTCGGGACGCTGACATCTGCTATCTAGGAAGCCGAATGTGATCTCTTAACCCAGATCTTCCATCTGCCATCAGGAAAAGTGACTTTGTCAAGGTGCTATTTCATGAACTCATTGAAATAAGTTACCTCAAATTGTTAGCTTCTTGTGATCTCTTCAGAGACGATTGATTAAATAGAACGTATTGGCGTGGTAACCAGGCTACTCTCTCTCTTTGAGAAATCAGAAGTGTCAAAGTGATACTATGACATGGGCAGTTTGAGAATACATCCATTCCACAAACATTTTAGGAGGGTTGTGATGTAAGACTTAGAGATAGAAGTGTTCAGTAAGAGCTTATAAGTGAGCCTTCACATAATACAGCAATAACTACACACGACTGAAAAAGCTGCATTGCTACTGCCATATATAAATGAGTAGACCTTTCGACTAGGTTTCAGGCACTGAGTGAGGACCTTTCTTCAAAGCGAGTGGGTCTGGAGAAGTAATTCAGTGATGTCAGATCTGAATGGAAAATGCAGTTATTAGGTGAAATTCTGCATTGTGTTGAAAAGTCCCCAGCTGCCCAACCAAGGCAGAGACCTGGGCAGGAAGATTTATAATTTCAGTTTGGTTCAAAATCTTCAAGACAACACACACTTTTATGTTTGAAAATTTAGATCTCTGATATGGACAATGCAGTAGGGAAAACAGAGCCATGTGCCGCCTTTGTCTCTTTTAGTTTTCCTTTTGTTGTCTCTGAGACTGTATTGTAAAGATGAATCAGATGGGCTCATTCTCCTGAGAAGGCTGCTCAATTAGGAGGATATGATAACCTTTGAAAAAGAAATGAAATGCTGATGAGCCAATACAGGAATCAACACAGGAATTTAAGTATTGCCTCTGTACCAGCTCACAATATTGGTAACAAAAACAGTAATTATCATGGTATTTCAGAAAGCTGTTAGTCTCTGTGTGGGTGTGGAAAGTCAAACAGGAGAATGAACTTCTTTTTGATTGACGTTTTGGAGGCGATTCTTACCCTTGTCAGCCTAGATTTACACAAAAATATCTCTCTGAAAAATCATAAGCGAGGTCCAAAAAAATATGAACTCTGTTAAAATAAAAAAGCAAAACGAATTCAGAGTATTTAGCTACTGGAAAATTATTCTTTCTGGCTCCATAGATGCATACTAAAAACATTAAAAATTGTTTGAAAAAGCAAAATAAAAATAAGTTGTACATCTTTTCATCAGTATAAAAATATTAGTATATTCTCAAAAATAATTCAACATTATTTACTGAGGATATTTTGGAGTAGACACTGAAAATGGTAATAGGTTAATAAGGGTCAACAAGAGAGATATGATCCCTGCACCCTTGAAACTTACATCCACTAACATCAAATCTCTTCACATCTCCCCCTCTAGTTACTCCCTAGTCAGTCTCATCAGTCTCAAGGCTTTAATATCAAATATAAAGTATTGACTCCCAAAATGTCTTTAGTCTGGACCTGTCCCTTGGACTTCAGATTCGTGTATCTAACTCCCTGATTGACAGCTTTACTGGAATGATTATTTGGTACCTCAAACTCTCTAAAATGGAACTTTTGTTCTTCTCTTGCCACCAGTGTCTCTGTCAATCTATTCTTCCTCTTTTCTTCAGCCACAAAATGCTAACTTCATTCTTCTGGTTGATCTTGCTAAAAAGCTTGTAGTCATTTGTAACAATTTATTTATATTCTCTCTCTTTCTCTCTCTCGAATTTACTTATACCCGCTCTACAACGTATTCTATAATGATAACACTGAAATATATTCCTGGTTCCATGGCTTCTAAATATCATCTCTACTATTATGCTATACTAAGCCAGCAAATTTCCTTTTCCGGAATATTGTAACCACTACCAATCGGTCTCAGCTTCCAATGTTGATCTTTATATTTTCCATAGAGCAGCCAGGTGGGACATTTAAAAAATGTTAGATCTTGATACTGTCCTGCTCAAAACCCTTTAGTGATTATCTGTCTCATTCTAGGTTAAAAATCAAAGCTCTGATAATGACCTACATGGCCTGCCCATATCCCCACCCCCAACTCTATCATAACATATTGTTTGCTGTCCACATCCTTCCATTCTTTTCTCCTCCAGATTTTGCATTTGGTCTGCATTTGATTGGTATGTTCTTCCCCCACAGACACTTACACAACTCTTCTTTCATTTTATTTAACTCTTTAAATTTCACTTTGTCAGAGTGGCCTTCCCTGACCCAGCTCTCAAGAACAACACATCCCCCCTCCGTACTCTGCTTTTAAATCTTTTTTTAAAATTTTTTTTTTTAGCATTTCTCATACTTTTAATCATCTGTAATTACAGTTGATCCTCCATTATTCCAGCATTCAGTATTTGTAAATTCTCCTACTTGCTAAAATGTATTTGTGACCCCAGAATCAATACTTGGAGCACTTTCACGGCCATTCACAGACTTGTGCAAAGTGGTGAAAAAGCCCGATGCAGACATTCCTCCCTGAGGTCGAACGAGGTGATGCTCTGCCCTCTTCCTTCAGCTCTCATGTGATGTACACATGTCCTTTTTGCAGTCTGTTAGGGCCACGTATTTTCTCATTTTCTTTTTGTTACTGATTTTACTCTGTAAACCAGCTTAAGTGGGTCTTAGTGTTCTTAACTGTAAGAAGGCTGTGATATGCTTTACAGAGGAAATACCTGTATTAGGTAAACTTTGTTCAGGTGTAAAAGTGTTGGCCCTGAGTTCAATGTTAATGAATTAGCAATATATGTTAAATAAGGTGCCTTTAAATAGAAACACACATAAAGCAACGCTGCGTATTACTTGTTTGATGAAAATGTTGTGACCAGAGGCTTGCAGGTACCTAACCTCTATTTCCTTCAGGATCAGTGGTTCTGTATTCACTAATTCAGTGTTTATAAAGTGGTGACTTTATAAAACGTAACTACTGTGAATAATGAGAATTGATTGCATTTTGTTTTTCTATTTTTTTATTTCTCCAATAAAACATAAATTTATGAGAACAAGAACTTAATGTTCACTACTATATAGCCAGTGCTTAGAACAGTGCCTGACACATAATAGGTGCTCAATAAATATTTAATGACATAATGAAAGGGAGAAAGATAATTCTATTGAGAGTGAAACACAATATGTTGGTAGTGTGAGAAATACAATAAGCTAGTTTAAAAAAACCCACAAAAGGTATGTTATGATACAGTCTCTGAAGGTGCTAAGCAGGGTGATGAGAGTAATTGACAGGCAGGGCTGCTGTCGTTTGATCTGAGACCTAAAAGGGAAGAATAAGACAGCAATGAGAAGCACTGATGAAACAGTATTCTAGGCAGAGAGAATAAGTGAAGACACATAGTGAATGGGATGGCGGCAGGGATTTAATAATAAAATGAGGATGGTGTGAGCAACAGGGAAAGTGGTGCAGATAAGATAGAAGAAGTTGGCTGAGGCTAGACCAGGAAAGCATTCTGTATTTTAGGTATTCTAAGAGAACTAGGAATCCATTGAAAGATTTTAAGCAATGTCAATTGATAAGTCTGATTTACGTGCCAAAGAAAAGAAAGATCAAGGAGAGACTGACTAGGCAAGTAATGGGCTCAATTTTTAGTTGCCGTATATTCTGTAGTTGCCAAACAACTATTCTGGGATGGGGTCATAGTTGCTTCCAGGACCTGTACAGGCTGCCATGGGCTGCTAGTTTGAGTTCTTACAAATGGACTTAAAGAACCTATATGGGAATTTCCGGTGGACAGCACGCAGCTTTGACCAAAGAACTATTCTCCTTTGGGGAAGGTCCTCTTCTTCAACCAATTGTACAGATTTGGAAGAAAACAAAGAGACAAACTGGAGAGAAGGGAAATGCTTTTGAGATCAGAATGATCTGTCAAAGGAACTTTGGTGATCTGGAAATTAGGGAGTGGCAAACATTGTAATCAGACTTTTTCAATTTTGTTAGGGACAATATGTTTTAAAATTCTAGACAGGGCTCAGTACTTAGAGTGTGCTGAATTTTTGATAGTTTTGAAGTGTGTATGTAAGGAAAACAAGCTTTGCTTCCAATACTATATTTCTGTAGATGTCTCTATTAAAAATTGACATTTAGGAATTAAAGAGTTTGAATTTTTGTTTGGTTAGCTCGTTGTTGTTACTGTTGACAGAATCTCTAAGCCAGAAAGAGTCTCAGAGGTCATACTGCTCACTTCATTACTGCTAGAAAAGTTGCCAGTATTAGTAAGGCCTAAAAAGTTTAACTTATATGAAGAAAATCTGATTTCTCGTGGCCTCTCAGATCACTGTGTTGAGAAGGATGCTGATGCAGAATCTGGACTCAAAGAGTACTATGATCAACTACTCTAGGATTAGGAGGGGGTAACTATGTAATGTGTGAAAATTTGGTCATGCCTAAAGTAAGCCACTGTGGGAAAATAACCTCTGCCGGAACAATATGATGTAATAAAATGAGCACAGGAATAATATCAAACAAATCTGGCTTCAAATCCTTGTTACATCCTTTATAACTACATGTGTTTTTAGAAGTACATAAACTTCACTGCTCGTCTCTATCCGAGGAGGGTGGTGATATCTATCTTCCATGGGGCTCAAATAAAATACTGAATGTAAGTGCATAACTCATGGTGAAACTTGGTAAACATTAGCTCTCTTTAAATTTCCATTTCCTGCTATCACTGGGGAAGATGATTTGTTTCAAGAGCTCGATGGTATTTTTAACATGATGCTCCCTTTATGGACCATCCTTAGAATTTTTTTTTTTTTTTTTTTTTTTTTTTTTGGCGGTACATGGGCGTCTCACTGCTGTGGCCTCTCCCGTTGCGGAGCACAGGCTCCGGACGCACAAGCTCAGCGGCCATGGCTCACGGGCCCAGCCGCTCCGCGGCCTGTGGGATCCTCCCGGACCCGGGCATGAACCCATGTCCCCTGCATCGGCAGGCGGACTCTCAACCACTGCGCCACCAGGGAAGCCCCCATCCTTAGAATTTAAGGCTTATTTCCGCTACTCCCTTCATAGATTAATCAACAGACATTATGTAAACTGAGTGGGGACAACAAGGGAGGGATGGAATGTTACTGTTCACCACACCTCTCAGTGTCGAAGTCAGGAGACATTCAGGGACTGCCCTTCACTTTGTGTCAATTCTGGTCACACACCTCTAGAGCTCTCCAGCTCTCAATTTTTATCAAAAAGAGAGGAGTCTTATAAGTATAAAATAGCAGAAACTTAATTCTTTCTCTCAGAGATATCTGTACTTTGAAATGGGTTTTCTGTGAGAAAGTTTGTTAAAGATATAATTATTAAATGTAAGTATTTTAGGTGTTATAGGAAAGAAATCATATGTGCTATTAATCTGGGTTAGACCATGGCTGATCTTATATTCCATCATTCAGCATATTTTTATTAAATACTTTCTGTGTACCAGGTATGGACTAAGCACTCTATAATTCTAGAAAGAAGACTGTGCCCTTTGTAATTACTAAGGGATAGAGAAAATCGGCAAGACTCAGATTCTGTTTGGTATTTGGCCAGTGGTTATCACAAAACTTAAATGGTGAGAATTATGGAAGTACTAAGACTTAGAAGATCCCCTTTAGCTGCAAAAATGATGGGAAAAGGCTTCAAGGCAAAGGCTGCATTTGGAATTTGCCTTAATGAATGAAAGGATCTAAGTAGATAGGGGTTAAAGTAGAAGGGGAAGAATTTTATAGATAAGTAGAAATTTATGAAAATGTGCCCTGTGTGTTCAGGAAGTGATACTGTGGCTGGATTTAGAGTATACATATGTAAAGGATAGGCATGGACCAGATTACAGAAGGATTTAAATGCTGGAGTTGGAGTTCATGATGGATTAAAAAAAATAATAGAGAATCATTAATTGATTTTGAAGGAAGACTGTTAATAGAACAGGGTTTTAAGAGGGAAAAAAACTAAAAAAAGAAGAATCTGGTATTTGTATATAAATTGTCCTGGAGTTGGGAAAAATAGACCAGGAATACCCCTTGAGGGGCTAGTATTAGCATAAGAAAGGAGCATGAAAGACCTGAGTTAAGAAAGTGAGGGTTGGAATGTAAATGTCAGTTATATTGGGAAGGGAGACTAAATAAGATTTGTAAATTGTATTTATTTAAATAAATAATTTAGATCTCTACTTGCATGTTAAGTCTTGGAGTGAATATGCATGGATGCGCATGGACATCTTACTTGGGTGTGGAACTACCCCACTGGAAATGCATTACTGTTAACAAATTAAAACAACAACAAAACTTGTTGACATTTAAGATTTTCAATGTGGTTAAATTGTGAATAAGAAAAAAAAATCTGCCTCCCATATCTGGAACAGTACATTAAATTTATGTTACAGAGAAGGAATGAAAAAAGCCATCAGTCATCCATGTAAAATATGCATGTCAAGAAAGTGTGCATTGGATGCCATTTTATCACATCTTCTCTGCATGTTTTTAGGTCAAGTGAAAGGATTTATCAGCTTGTGCTAAATTGCCAATTTTCAGATAATATATACCTCCAACTCAGATCATTTGAAAGGATTTATCTCCTGTAGAACACTATACACAAAGTGGTGGTGTTTTTCTTCTGTGACTTTGCTTGCAGAAGAGCCACTAAATACACAAAACTATTGATTTTCTTGTTTCACAATTGCTTCCAAAGCTCTTAACCTGACCTTCTCCAACCAAGGCCGACCATTTCACATTTGTCAGTGATCACATGCAGTTTAGAATATTGCACTCCAGCTGACTCTGTTTTCTCTTGCCTTCTTTGGATGACCAGGACTTGAGTTTGGACTAAAGGCAGAAAGAGTATGAGAAACAGTATCATACATCTGATACTGTTTATAGGACTATTATTTAAAGATTTCAGCAAGATTTTGTACTATGTTGAATCTTCAAATCCATGAGCACAGTATATGCTTTTATTTTGATCATCTTTATTTTATCAAAATTTTATAGTTTTTAGCATACTAGTTCTGTATATGTTTTCTTAGATATATAAAAAATATTTTAAAGCTATTTTAACTGATATTGTTTATTAAATATAAGTATATAATCATGCATTGATAGTATGTAGAGATGTGATTGATTTTGTATGTTGACCTTGCAACTTCTGACCTTGCTAATGTTACTTATTAGTTCGAGGAATTTCTTTTTGGTAGATTTATTGGGATTTTCTAGGTAGGGAATAATGTCATCTGTGAATAGAGACACATTTCTTCCTTTCCAATTTGTATTTTTTTGTTAATTTACATTAAACAATACTATATTGTATATAGTTTTATTTATTTTTCTTGATTTATTGTTAAGCTAGAAGTTCTAATATGAAGTTGATTAGGAATAGTGAGAGGAGACATTCTTGCCTTGATATTGATACTAAAGAAAAAGCATTAAGAATCAAGTATGATGTTAGCTATAAGTTTCATTTTTGCACAGATGCCCTTTTTCATTTTTTTAGGAATTTGATTTATAGTTTGCTGAAAATTTTTATCACAGATAGTGAATGCTTTTTATGAATCAGTTGACATGGTCATGTGGTTTTTCTCCTTTAGCTCATTAATATGGATTACACTGATTTTTCAAATGTTGAATAAGTCTTGCATTTTTGGATAAAACCTCCTTGGTTGTCATGTATTATTATTTTTATACGTTGCTAAATTTGATTCACTTATGTTTGATTGAGGACTTTGGCATCTATTTTCATTAAATATATTTTCCTGTATTTTTATATCTTGTCCTGTTTTGTCTGGTTTTAGTATCATTAATTATGGCCTCATTATATGAGTAGGGAATTGTTCCTTTTAGATTTTCTGGAAGAGTTTATGTAGAATAGATGTAATTTCTTATTTAGTGATTGGAAGAATTCACCAGTTAAACAATCTGGGCCTGAAGATTTCTATTTCAGAAGGATTTTAACTGTGAATTCAGTATATTTAATAATTAAAGGACTATTCAGGTTATTTTATTGTGTTTGAGAGGGCAATTTGTGATTTTCAAGGCATTGGATCTAAATTGTCAACTATATGTACATAGAGTTATTGTAGTATTCCCTCATTATGGTTTTAATACTTTCAGGGTCTGTAGTAATAGTCACCCTTTCAATCCAGAGTAATTTTTATATATTTTTTCCCCTTGGTCAGTCTTGCTTGAGGTTTACCAATTTTGTTGGCTTTTTCAAGAATCTCTATTATTTTTCAATTTTCAATTTGATTAGTTTCTACTCTGTATCATTTATTTTCTTCTGCTTGTTTTGGGTTTATTTTGCTCTTTTGTTTTTCTTATTTCTTAAAGTGGAATCTGAGGCTTTTCTTTCAAAACAGTTTTTGGGGACTTCCCTGGTGGCCCAGTGGTTGAGAGTCTGCCTGCCGATGCAGGGGACACGGGTTTGTGCCCCGGTCCGGGAAGATGCCACATGCCGCAGAGCGGCTAGGCCCGTGAGCCATGGCCGCTAAGCCTGTGCGTCCAGAGCCTGTGCTCTGCAATGGGAGAGGCCACAACAGTGAGAGGCCCGCATACCACAAAAACAGTTTTTGGTTCCCCTAGCTTTACTGGGGTATAATTAACAAATAGAAACTGTATGTATTCAAGTTGCACAACCTGATGTTTTGATATATGTATACATTGTGAAATGATCACCATAATTAAACTAGTTAACATATCCATCACCTCAAATAGTTGCCTTTTTTGTGTGTGTTGAGAACACTTAAGATTTACACTCTTGTCAAATTTCAATTATACATTATTAACTATAGTCACCATGCTGCACATCAGTACCCTGTAACTCCTTCATCTTGTGTAACCAAAACTTTGTACCCTTTGGCCTACACCTCCCCATTTCCCCCACCTCTATTTAAATATAAACTTTATTGCTATAAATTTCTCCAGTGCACTGCTTTAGCAGCATCCCACAAAATTTTATGTGTTGTACTTTCCTATTTGTTCAGTTAAAACTATTTTCTAATATTCCTTGATTTTCTCATTGACCTATGGGTTTTTGAGATGTATGTTGCTTAATTTCCAAACGTTTTCAGATTTTCCTTTTATTTTCTGATAACTAGATGAATTCTATTATAGTCAGAAAATGTATTTTGTATAATTTCAAGTTTTTTACACTTGTTAAGTTTTATTTTATGGACCAGAATATAGTCTATTTTGGTGAATGTTTCATGTGCACTTGGAGACAATGTATATTCTACCATCATTGGTTGGAGTGTTTCATAAATACCAATTCGATCCAGTTGTTTGATGTTGCTCAGTCCTATGTTTGCTGACTTTAGTTTTTTTTAATTTTTGGCTGCATTAGGTCTTTGTTGCTGCACACGGGCTTTCTCTAGTTGCTGTGAGTGGGGGTTTCTAATTGCAGTGGCTTCTTTTGTGGTTGTGGACTCTAGGTGCGTGGGCTTCAGTAGTTGTGGCATGCAGGCTCAGTAGTTGTGGCTCGCGGGCTTAGTTGCTCCACGGCATGTGGGATCTTCCTGGACCAGGGATCGAACCTGCGTCCCCTTTACTGGTGGCAGATTCTTAACCACTGCACCACCAGGGAAGTCCCATATGTGTGCTGACTTTCTATTTATTAGTTCTATTGGTTATTGGGAGAGAAGTGTTGAAGTCTCCCAACTATAATTATAGATTCGTCTATTTTTCCCTTCAGTTCTTTCAATTTTTGAAACTCTTATTAGGTGATGTTGTCTTTTTGGAGAACCAACATTTTTATTATTATGCAGTGTTTCTCTTTGTCCCATTTAATTTCCTTTGTTCTAAAACCTACCTTGTCTGATATTAATATAGCCACTGTAGCTGTCTCCTTTAAATTTTGCCGTTTATTTTTCTCATTTACTATTTATAATGTAAATATTTAAGGCTATGTTTCTTATATTGATTTCTGCTTTAACTGTTCAGAGACATTGTGTTTTCATTATTGCAATTAGTTTTTATTTATTAAACTTAGAAATTTTGTTTTTCTATCATTCAATATTCAGTTTTAATTATATTGAATATTATTTTGAGAATGCCATTTCTATTTCTATTTTGGAAAATCTGTTAATGTTTTATTTTTTGAAAACTGTGTGGTCAATTTTAGTACATGTTTCACAGATATTTGAAACAATATTTTCTTATCAGTATTTATATATTTAGCAGAAGCTACTATTTGTCCATTTCCCCCCCTTTTTTTTTTTTTGCCCTACGCGGGCCTCTCACTGTTGTGCCCTCTCTCGTTGAGGAGCACAGGCTCCGGACGCACAGGCTCAGTGGCCATAGCTCACGGGCCCAGCCTCTCCGCAGCATGTGGGATCTTCCCGGACCGGGGCACGAACCCGTGTCCCCTGCATCGGCAGGCGGACTCTCAACCACTGGGCCACCAGGGAAGTCCCCCATTTTCCCCTGTTTTTATAATAGAACTTTTTGACAGGCCCAGGGCTTCTTAGAAAAAAGAAAATGTGTTTAGCCTCCACGCAGCTATATGATGAAGTTCTGGCCAATACGATGTAAGCAGGTCATTTACCAACTTCTAGGAACTTTCTACAGAGAGAGAGATGTCAGTCATTGCTGATCTGTTTTCCTCAGTTTTTCCATTTTACAGCTTGGAATATACATAAGATTGCTGGAATCCCATCTTGGATTGTGAGAATTAAAGTCACTCTTTTATGATAGTGGAGTAGAAAACCAGAGGAAATGTGGGTCCCTGAAAACTTTTTGAAACAAAATCACATACCAGGCTTGGATTGACAAACTATAAGTTTTTAAACGTAATAGACTTATTTTACTTAAAGTACGATGATTTTAGGTTTTTTGTTATCTCCCTGACCTAATTCCAATTACATACTTACACTCATTTGTTTTTCTGTGTCTTAATTTTAGTATATTTGATATGTGGTGATAGGCATCACTACCATTAACTTCATGAATTTGTCTGCAATTTTTATAGGTATCTGTTATTGCTTCCCTCTGTTTCCTTCACTTATTTATGAATGGTGGTATTATGTCTTATCATCCATAACAATTAGCTCTTCGTCACAAATCATTTAAAATATATTCCTTGTTCTCTCATTTAGCTTTGGCAGCTCCCTTTTCATCTCCTCCATTCTCTACTTGGGCCTTTGCCTTTGTCATAGACTACTATAATTTTGGCTTATTTGATAGTCTATACTAGTTTAACATGGTTTCCCAGATTCCTCACTCATAAGTGAGAAGAGGAAGAGTTTGCTCAGAGGAAGTGCCTTGACTTTGAAGCCAGTTAGATGACTTTCCCTGTCACAGCACTACAAATGAACTGTGATAAATCAAGGACACAGCTTAGAAGGAATTGTATCCCTCGTGTTGTGAAGACCTAGAAGAGTAGTTTTGCATGAGTTACTTTATTACTTTGCAGTAAAACACGTGCAACTTGTGACCTACGAATATTTTAGTTTCTTCTTAGGGCAATTACATTCAACCGAGGCCTTTATTTTTTTCCCCATCAACTTACTTTTTAAGTTTTACAAGTATTTTTTTCATTTGTACTCAAACCCTATTAAAGTCTATGGGCTAAGGATCAGAATTGTACCAGTATTTAGCCAGGGGAACAAATAGCTAAACTCATAAATCCCAGAAACTTTCCAATAGTTAACATAATTGACTCTGAACACCAATAAGGTTAGCCTATTTCAGGGAAAGATCCACCTTTCCAACTCACCCTCTAGGTGAGTCTGTTGGACTGTAAATATAAGACTGTGAAAGAAAGAAATTAGAAATTAAAACCTATCATCACACAGAATACCAGCTTTGTAAAGATCCTAGTTAATCTCACACTTTTATTTTACTTGAATACAAATGGATAAAACATAGAGAATTAGTGTATTTAAATATCATTGACCACAGTTTTACCATTTCTCCTCAAAGTGTCTGTATTTGTTTCCTATGGCTGCTGAAAGAATTTACCACAAAATGGAGAGCTTAAAAACAACAGAAATTTATTATCTCAAAGTTTTTGAGGCCAGAAGTCCAGAATCAATGTATCAGAAGGATTGGTTCTTTCTGGAGTCTCTGAAGGACTGTCTATTCCATGCCTGTATCCTATGCTGGTGGCCAGCAATCCTTGGTATTCCTTGTGTTGTAGCAGCATAACTTCTGCCTCTATCTTCACATGACCTTGCCCTTGGTATATCCCTGTCTCAAGTTTCCCTCTGTCTTTCTTTTTTTATTATTTTTTTACTTTTAAAAAAAAATTATTTATTTTTGGCTGCATTGGGTCTTTGTTGCTGCTCACAGGCTTTCTCTAGTTGCGGCGGGGGGCTACTCTTCGTTGGGGTGCATGGGCTTCTCGTTGCAGTTGCTTCTCTTGTTGCAGAGCATACGCGGGCTTCAGTAGTTGCGTCATGTGCGCTTCAGTGGTTGTGGCATGTGGGCTCAGTAGTTGTGGCTCACGGGTTTGGTTGCACCGCGGCATGTGGAATCTTCCTGGACAAGGGGTCGAACCCATGTCCCCTGCATTGGCAGACGATTCTTAACCACTGTGCCACCAAGGAAGCCCTGCCTTTCTTTTATAAAGACATGTAAATGAGGATGATCTCAACCCAAGATCCTTAACATAATAACAACTGCAAAGATACTTTTTCCAAACAAAATTGCATTTGTAGATTTTGGAGGTTAGGATGTGGGCATAACTTTCAGGGGGATCACTGTTCAACTCATTCAGTGTGCATCATACATTTGGTTATTTACATCTAGGTTATTAATATTTAGGTGATTCATTTTCACATTAAGAAGCTATAGGAGAAGTCCTGGGACGAGAACAGGATGTCTTCCATACAACCAAGGGGGAAAGGTACAAGATGGAGCATTCATAGTAGGGAAGATATGCTCTCTAAACACAGACCTCAAACTGTGTGTTATCAGCTCCTATGTGTATTTCCTCAGAATAGTGCCACTCTTATGGTACAGAGAGAATATGGGAATTATATTTCATGCAAAGAAATTACTTTACACAAAATCATTATTTTCACTCTAGGATTTCAATGTAACATAATACTTTCAAAAATAGCTGTTGATTAAAAACAGGTAAGGATACACGGGTAAAATAAATGTTCAAAGTCTGAATGATCTACTGTCTAAGGTGTTAATGGATTTTGTTGAAAAACTTATTGAACCACTGCTGATGGTTATTTATGAAAATTTACTGAGACCTGGGAAATGACAGAACTGAATGCCAACGTTGCATCAATTTTCCAGGACAGAAAGAATCACTATCGTGGTAATTATGGTTCAGTGAATGTAACTTAAATCCTTCAATAATGGGACAACTATTAAAAAAGAACCTGTAAAAAACCTCTCAAAGGTAACAAAATCATGAACAATAAATAGAATTGGTTTATAAGGGAAAAAATTGTGACAGATGGGATTTAACAGCTTTTTGATAGGATTACCAAATTAATAGACTGTGGAAAGGAAGTGATGGTAATGTTTTTATTTTATTATATGTGATAGTCTCTAGTGAAATTTACATCAATTCATATTTTTTGGAAAATGAGTAGTGCCTTGTGGGTTGAAAACTACTTAAAGTCTCAAACAGTAAAAAGTCAACAACAAAGTCTCTAGTTTGGGAATGAGTAGGATATTCTGATCCATTTGGGTTTAAAGTGAAGCTGAATTTTAATAACTCATTTGAGATCTCCAAGAGACATGTAACACATTTATGCATACCAATGAGACCAGCAAACAATGGCCATTTTTCCTTTTATTATTTTCTTTTAATTTAAAGAAAAGTAGGAAGGTGATAGAATTTGAAAGTAAAGTGATCTAGTATCTAAAGGTAATAAGACACATGATTTGAACTTGGGCTTCAATTCAGCTCTGAATACTATATTCAGTCTAAGAGGCTCTCTAATGTTTGTTTTCCTTCCTTTTAAAAAAGAGATATTTTTGAAAGGTATTTCCTTATTTTAGGGTGTTTGATTCTTAAGAGTGGTTCCCTTGGGACTATTTTATCCAACAGAGAGGAAAGGGGTTTTTAAGTTTGAAAGGATATGAAATATACTGTTGCGAATTAAGGATTTGGATAGAAGAAAAATGAAATAGGATCAAAGACCTGAAGAGTTAGAATTGAGAAAGAATTGTGTCAAAAGTATTGCATAAAAGATAGTATAGCATTAAGAATAATATTTACCATGTATTTTAAAAGACATTATAAAATTATAAGATAAATTAACTAAAAATGGAAATGAAAGTTTTGTATATAGCATGTACTTAGCTATGTAAACAGTATGCAGAAAAATGTTCAGGAAGTAACTTATCATTATTGTGTGTTAGAACTATTAATGATCTCTATTTTTTGTGTGTGCTGACTTTTTCAAATTTTCCACAATAAAAATGCAATATGGCATGAATCAACCTTCTGAAAAAACATAATTTTATATGTACCAATAAAGTTTCCTTGGAATAGGACATAAAACTGGGGGAGTTAAGAGCATGCAATTTTTAAGTAGTATGTGATAGGAGCTTTATGTACATTATTTCCTTTAATCTTTAAAACAATCTTTTGAGATAGTTGTCAATTCTAATTGTCCCTTTGCAATATGGCTTTGGGTCTTGGATAACACATTGATTGAAAGACGCCAAATGAATAAATCAAAGACAGTTTAGAAAAGAGGAGAATGATTAACGAGCTTCAGGTACTGATTTATGATGTGAGACAGAGTTTATAGAGAGTTCTGTCAGGCATAAATGTGGTCAAGAAGAGATAAAGTAAGGACAGAAAATGGCACAATTATTTAAAGTGTATAGAGCAGGTAAAATTGGTGGAAGGTACTGAATTATAACAGGAGAGTGAAGCATAAAAAAAATTCCACTGTGGACTCATATCTGATTCTAATGAGGGCCAAAAATAACAAATATTTGGTATTTTAAAATTAATACTTGTCAGCAAAGCTTTTGTTTTGTAATAGCAAGAGAAACTGGAGAAATCCTAAGAACAGGTGTGAAAATACAGAAATCAGAGTAATTTTCATTGGGGCACAAATTAAAAATGGGAGATGGTTCTTAATAATGGATCAAAGCAATGGATGCTAAATTCATTAGAAGATAACCTGATAGGGACCATTATAAATGATGCCTCAGACTGATTATAATGCCTCATTATAAATGATGCCTCAGTATACTTAGGGCTATTTATCAGGCTTAAGGGCACAAAAAAAGAGTCAATCAGAAATTATGTGTCACTGGTTGAAATGTAATAGGTAACATACTTAACCACCTATGAAGTGTTCTTGCCAAAAAAATCAAACTTGAATCTGATCATGCTTCTAGATTTAACGTTCAGTTCCAAGCAATATAGGAAACAAAGGAACATGAGGATGCAAATAAGAAAAATCCACAAAATAACAGAGAACAAAATTCCAGCTTCTTTAATATATGAATTGCAAGAAAATAAAAAGCAGGAAGAGAAACATGTTGATTAAAAGACAAGTTAGAGGGAAAATGCTAATTGCTGTTTAGAATGTGAAGCAACAAGAACTCTTCATTAATTGCTGGTGGAATTCAAAATGTTATGTCCATTTTGGAAGACAGCTTGTCATTTTCTTACAAAGCTAAGTAAAGTCTTACTATATTATGCAGTAATTGTGCTAACAGGTATTTACCCAACTGATTTGAAAATACCTGCACACATAAAACTGCATGCAATGTTAATAATAGCTTTAGTTGTGATTGCCAAAAACTGAAGTTAATTAAGATGCCTTTCAGTAGTTGAATGCACAAACAAACTTTGGTACATCGATACAATGAAGTTTTCAGTGATATAACTTAATAGCTCATTTATTTTTGTAGTGACATGGATGAATATTAGATGCATATTTCTAAATGAAAGAAGGCAGTGTAAAATTACATACCATATGATTATAATTATCTGACATCCTGGAAAAGACAAAACTGTGTATACAGTTTAAAAACAATCAGTGGTCGTCAGGAATTTGGGAGGAGGAAGGAAGACAATAGGTGAAACGCTGAGGACTTTTTAGGTTGGTTAAAATGTTCTGTATGATACCATATACAGGCCTATGACAGTATGCGTTTGTCAAATCTCATTAAACTTTGTCACAAAGAATAAATTTTAATGTACACAAATTAAGCAGATCATTTAAGGAGTGGGAGAATTCCATGATGAAATGCAAGATGTGACAGACCAATCTAACTTTATTACAAATGTATGAACAACTCACTGAAGAGGGTAGGGGAAAAAAGGTGCTAACATAAGTAACTTTTGAAATTAATGGAGTTTGTAAAAACAAAGCAAGAAAAGCCCATACTGTAGAACTATATGCCAGTTGATAAAGTTGTTTCCCATAGGGATACAGGTTAACAAATCTTATACTCCAATACATGTACGCTGGAAATGAATAATTAAATAAATGGCTGGCAGATAAAGTGAGCCAGGTTCCTCGCTGCTGGAGTGAGTTTTTAGATACGGGAGATGGCTAGAATGATTCATGTGGTAATGAATTAGAGTTGGAGACATCAATATGAACTTATATTTAGCTTAGTATAGATAAAAATGTTTACAGAGAAAATATGATAAATACATATGTGAATGTACATGAGTAATATACACAAGTATGTTTTCTTTGCTCTGTCAGCTGAGAAGGCTTAAAACAAGACCAAAAGACAACCCTCAGAATGGGAGAAAATATTTGCAAATGAAGCAACTGACAAAGGATTAATCTCAAAAATTTACAAGCAGCTCATGCAGCTCAATATCAAAAAAGCAAACAACCCAATCCAAAAATGGGCAGAAGACCTAAATAGACATTTCTCCAAAGAAGATATACAGGCTGCCAACAAACACACTAAAGAATGCTCAACATCATTAAGCATTAGAGAAATGTAAATCAAAAGTACAATGAGATATCATCTCATACCAGTCAGAATGGCCATCATCAAAAAATCTAGAAACAATAAATGCTGGAGAGGGTGTGGAGAAAAGGGAACACTCTTGCACTGTTGGTGGGAATGTGAATTGGTACAGCCACTATGGACAACAGTATGGAGGTTCCTTAAAAAACTACAAATAGAACTACCATATGACCCAGCAATCCCACTACTAGGCATATACCCTGAGAAAACCATAATTCAAAAAGAGTCATGTACCAAAATGTTCATTGCAGCCCTATTTACAATAGCCAGGACATGGAAGCAACCTAAGTGTCCATGATCGGATGAATGGATAAAGGAGATGTGGCACATATATACAATGGAATATTACTCAGCCATAAAATGAAATGAAATTGAGTTATTTGTAATGAGATGGATGGACCTAGAGTCTGTCGTACAGAGTGAAGTAAGTCAGAATGAGAAAGACAAATACTGTATGCTAACACATATATATGGAATTTAAGAAAAAAAATGTCATGAAGAACCTAGGAGTAAGACAGGAATAAAGACACAGACCTACTAGAGAATGGACTTGAGGACATGGGGAGGGGGAAGGGTAAGCTGGGACAAAGTGAGAGAGTGGCATGGCCATATATACACTACCAAATGTCAAATAGATAGCTAGTGGGAAGCAGCCGCGTAGCACAGGGAGATCAGCTCGGTGCTTTGTGACCACCTAGAGGGGTGGGATAGGGAGGGTGGGAGGGAGGGAGATGCAAGAGGGAAGAGATATGGGAACATATGTATATGTATAACTGATTCACTAACATACCATTGTAAAGCAATTATACTCCAATAAAGACGTAAAAATAAAAATGATATCCCAGTTACAGTGAGCACACTTAGTACCCAGATTTTGGTTTCTAATACCATTCTCCAATAAAAGGAACCAAGATCCTTAGAGAATTGCTGATTCTAGGACTGCAGTAGGAAATATACATGATAAGGCTAGAGATCTTACAATGCCTGAAAGTAAGTACTTAAAAATCTTATAAATAAATTACACTAATGAGGGCATGTCACAGGAACACAGAAGGCTGTTGAAAGAGCTACTCCAAGGGCTATACCTAAGAAACTTTGAGCAACAAAATGAAGTATTGAATTATAAACACAAAACAAAACATTCATGAGTTCATACTTGTATAAATAAACAATTGAATGCATACATAAATGGAGGAGAAATGAAAACTGTGCCATGCAAAAGAATTCCAAATAGTTATGTGGATATTCTGCCCTCAAGAAGATAGAGAATAATTGCCCAGTCCTTAAGTGTGGGCTGCACGTAAGTGTTTTCCTTCCCAAGAGTGCTGTATGGAAAAAGCTGGGGGCAAGGAGAGAATAACTTCATAGTGGAGAAACCTGACAAACACTACCTCAGCAAGGTGATCAAAGTCAACATTAACAGTGATAAGCCATGGAGATGGTATAGACCTTTGGTATGATGGGATGAGAATGGCACCTTATCTTCTCCCCCAAACTCATAACCACATTTAATCATGAGAAACTATCAGACAAGTCCCAGTAGAGGGACATTCTACAAAATGCCTGACTAGTACTCCTCAAAACTGTCAAGGTCATCAGTAACAAGGAAAGTGAAGGACTGTCATAGCCAAGAAGAGTCAAAGAAGACCTGATGACTAAATGTAATGTGGTATTTCACATGGGATCCTGGGACAGAAAGAGACATTAGGAACAAACAAACGAAATCTAAATAAAGTATGCACTCTAGCTAATAATAATATATCAATATTGGTTTATTATAGCAAATGTAACATAGCAATGCAGAACGTTAATGATAGTGGAAACTGGGTGTGACATACATGGGAATATTTGTACTATTCCCTCAAATTTTCTATACATCTAAAACTGTTCAAAAATAAAGTTTCCTAAAAAATTATTAAAGGCAGGCAAAGGTATTTATACTAAATATGTGGTACCTCTCTGGACTGTGATGTAAAGAAACCAACTGTATGAAAAAAATAAAAGGGAAATTTAAATAGTGACTGGATATTTGATGTTGCAGAGTTATTTTGAATTTTATTAGTAAAAATCAAATTCCACTTTTAAGAACTTTATGCAGAAGTGGTCACAGAGGAAATGATATGATAACCCAGTTTGGAGGGAGGAAGGGGGAGATAGGAAGTTTGCATAAACCAGGACTGACCATGTGTTAATTGTAAAAGTAGGTGATGGATATGGGGAGTTGATTACACTATTCTCTCTAATTCTGTATATATTTTACACGTTTTAGAAGAAAAAAAGGTTTTTTTTTAAGCTTAAGAAACATATATGAAAGAAAATAGAAGAATTAGGGGAACTTGAAAAGTCACTGCCATGGATTTCAGGGAGTGTTGTGCAAATATACTCTGAGCTTCATTCTTAACTCTGATGTTATGGAAGTTTATGTCCTAAATGGTTTTAGCTGTGTAGAAAGAAATACACTGCTCACATTTAAGATGATTTCTGAGGGCAAAGGGAAGGTTAGTCTCTGGTAAATGTTTGATTTGATTAGTTTTGAACCATTTCATCAGAAGCATTTTTGTCTCAAACATCCATAGCACTGGTCTACCAACTGACTCATAATCCATTGAAAAAGTTCATGAAAATGGATGTAATAAAAGATTTTGTCTTAGCCTTAAGTTATGTTTTGAAAATCAGACATCAATTTGGTTGGGGAAGGGTGGATCTTTTAACTTTCTTTCTTATTCATCTGTGTTTAACTATCTTTGTGTATATACATGTCTGTATATGGAATAAAAGCCCTTTTCCCTGAGAATTTCCTCTGTGGTAGACAATTATTTAAAAATTGCTCTATGCAAGTTTTGAAAGAGAGTAGTGACAGCTGCTTAAACCCAGGGTAAATTTATAGAAAAGATACATTTATATATAAAAGCCCTTAATGTTATGATAGTAGCTTTGTCTTAATTTGGAAATAGGGTGTGACTGCCGTAGGGAATGTGCTATGACAAATTATGACTAGTTGGCATTTTTTTCTTTTTGTCTCTTTTTTTTGCAACTGAGATGCTTTGCAGAGTGTTAGGGAGGATATGACCATGGTGAGAGGAAAGGCTGAATTTTTGGCAAACTGCAAGTTGTCGTTGATATTAGCCAATTGATGTCAGATATATTCTAATAACTCATTGAAAATAAATATTTTACTACTTACTGTTGGCAGAAGGTAAGGTTTATTCATTGAAAAATGTCCAACTACATCTAATGTATAAAATCATGACTTGTGCTATATAATTCTGCAAATATTAAGGACCTAATTAATTCTGTATATATGTATGTATATAATATCTCTATCTCTATCACCTCTATCTCTGTAGAAATTTACTCCTTGGGTTGGAAGCAATTTTACTAAGGTCACATTGCTAATTAGTAGCAAAAAGAAACTAAAATCCCAGTCATCTTTCCCCTAAATCTCAATGTCTCTATTGAGCTTTGAATATCTTTGTTGTACCCTCTTAGCATGATCCTCTGTAGAGAACAAGCAACATATAGAAAGACAGTTTTTTCACTTCACAGTGAGCATGTGTGTTCCTGTATATGCGTGTTCACATTTATGTGTGTGTGTATTTGCTTTGCAAAAATATGACAGTAGAGGAGGACGGGAAATGCTAACAAATAGACAAAACCTAGCCACTGGATAAATGTCAAGTTCACTCACACTGAATCTATAGATATGATTTCACCTTTGGCTAATATCCCCATCAGCAACTGGTCATAAAATACACCTATTTGTGTTGAGAGTTATTGCTGTTGTATACCTTAATAAACATGAAAATGTCTTCATAAATTTGTTATCTAACACCACGATCTGTTGCCTCTAGGATGAAACACTAAATGCTGGCATTCAATTCTCTCGGCCTCCATTTTCAGTATCAGTTAATACCATTCCTCAGCATAAAGTTTGTTTAGTATCTTTCAAATATGTCTTAACCTTTTATTCCTCTGTTTATGTCAGTTCTATAAATACCTCCCTCTATACTCCCTTCTTTCATTAGTAGTTCTGATCCTAGCTACCTCTTTGGGGGTACCCCTTAGAGCTACTCCTTATGTGGGTACACCTTAGGGAAGATTTTTCTGCCTTCACAAACTTCCCATGACTAATTCTTTCTGAATCCCTCATGTATCCCATACCAGTAAATATGAGGCTTTTCAGACTGCTGGCAATATGTGGACAAGAACCAAGTATAATGTATCTTTGTATACAGAAGCCCAAAGTAGATCTGATATAAATGTTTGTGAGTCTAGTAAACCATAGACATTTTTTCCCCCAAGACAAATTGTTGCATCTTAAACCCCAGCTGGTTAGCTAACAAGAAAAAAAGAAGCAAAATCATCAGCCTAGAGCAGTTGTTTCTAAAAGCCAATGAATCATGGATCAGCCGAGAGGGTTGCATCATAATCATTTTGAGAGTTTAAAACATTCAGAGCTCCACCGCAGAGGGTTTGATTCTGATTTATGGTTGTGTCCCAGAATTCACAAGTATAGCCCAAGAGGGTTAGAACTGAGGAAGGCATTTGTGTTCATATAAAATGGCTATTTTTTGGCTTTAGACAGAGGATTTCTACCATAGCTACACATTGCAATCACCTGGGATGTTTTCAAATTAAGCCCATGCTGGGGCATCACCTCTAGAGATGTGGGTGTAATTGGATTAGGCCCTGGTATTTGCATTTTCAGAAGCTCCCTGGGTAGATCTAATGTGTAGCCAGTATTGGAAACCACTGAACGGACATCCTTTTTAAATTCCATTCATCAAAACCACTTGAAATGTACCACTCTGCCCTCTAATTTCATTTCCCATGCGTTTTCTTTCCTTTCTCTTATCCCACTCCACCTCCCACCCAAACCATCAGATTCTTCTTAGATGGAGTTATTTTTTCCCCCAGTTTTTAAGAATTTGCATTTGATGAAAATGCCTAGTAGAATGAGTTACCTCTGAAGGCTGCCTGCGGAGGGGAGGGAAGTGGATTGTGAGGTTTTTACAGCACCTTCTCTGTCTTCATAATGAGCAAAGGTGCTTAATAAAAAGCATTTTACAAAGATTTTTATTACTAAGATAACTGCCTGTGCTTAAATAGTAGTAAGAACTATTTCTTTGTTCATGTCTCAAGTAGGTCAGCGTAGAAAGTAGTTTTGAGAATCAAAACAGGAAACAAATACTTACGGGTTATGTTGCCTGTTTATTGGCAACCCAAGGTGTCTTGCCCCCTCAGTCTATTTATACAAATGCCTTTTTTTCCACCTGAGATCTTCATGCTTTCTTTCCTAAGAATTTATCACTTTTGCCAGAATTGAGATTTGGTTTTGGAAATGTTTCAATGCTAGGTCAAAAGCAGCAACAACTATTTGCTTTTGAATCATTTTGCCATCAATTTGAGACATAAGAGTTATGCATAATTTAACCTTTCAAGATGAAAGAGAATAAAGTATACTAGTATATCTATTATTTTTTAAGTGATCCAGGTACCTAGGGGCATTTCTGGACCTTTGCCTCCTTACAGATATGTACGGTTGACAGGTATGATTCCACTCATCCCCAGTATAGCACAGGTACTTGTGTTTTCAGCCTCAGATAACTGCAGTTGAAAAAAGAAAGGGAGACAGAATGTTCTATTTTGGCCTTCAATTAATTGGGTCCTCAAGGCTCCAAGGGCTGAGCCTACTAGTTTTAGAAGCAGTAGAAAGTTATGCCCAGAATACAAAAGCATAAGGATGCATACAACATCCATCCATGTGAGATTACAATGCAGCTTGTGGTTGCTCTATCAAATTGTGGGTCACATTTGTATTCCTGTTGCAGGGGCTTTTGGTGCAAAGGTCATGGATATGACCAAGGGGATGCTGGTAAGGAAATTAGTTTCAGCATGTTGGCATCGATTAACTGGTTGTTATTGCAGTGATATTCCTGAAGGAGCAATACATATTAGTTATTGCAGCACAAAATGTGTCCCAGAAAATGTCTCCCTTATTTTGAGGTTGATTTTGATATCTCCTTTTTATATACGTTTTTAAACTTTCAGACATTTAGAATGAATTTTTGAATTTGTAAATAGCCAGAGAGTGGTGTGGTGGACAGACCCTAGGGTCACACCCAGCCATCCCCGCCTTCTGGTATACACGCCCTTGTGTGATCCTCTCCCCCTGAGTGTAGGCAGGAACTCTGGCTTTCTTCTAACGAATAGACTATGGCAAAAGTGATGGGATGTTACTCGCCTTTTACATTGTTATGTGAGACTTCATTTCAGCATATTGAGCTCTAGGTTTCATGAAGTAAGTGGCTATGTTGGAAAAGCCCAGGTGGCAAGGAACTTCAGGGGGCCTTTAGGAACTATGAGTGGCCTCCAGAACTTGAGGGTGGCTTCCAGCTGACAATCAGCAAAAAGCTTAGACCCATCAGACATACAACCATAATGAAATGAATTTTCCAACAGACTAAATGAGTTTGAAGTTGATTCTTCCCCAATCAAGCCTTGAATGCAGCCCATCTGACCTGTTGATTGTAGCCTTGTGAGACCCAAAGCAGAGGCCTGAGCTAAGCCATGTCCAGACTTCTGACCTATAGAAACTGTGAAAAAGAATAAATGTGTAGTAATAAATTACTACGAATTACTAAAATTGTAGTAATTGATTAGGCAGCAATTGAAGAGTAATATACAAAGTGTCCCCTGGGGGCTTTTAAGCTAATAAAATATCCTAGCTGGCATTTACTTACCTGAACCATGTAATGAAGAAATGACATTTTTAATCCACAACATCATTATCTTCTGAATTGAAAGTGACCATTTTAAAAGTGGAGAACTTTCACTCATTTCTATCAGACACCAAGCTTTCAGTAAAAACACAGTTTTTCTGTTATGTTCTTACCTGTTCTCACTGTAACACATTGGTATTATGTGATTCCTTTTTGCTATTCTCATAAATTTTAATCATAGGGAACAGAGAATAATCTTTATTTCTCCCCAATGAAAGTATTTTTTCCCATTTGGCATTTCCCAAGGGTCATTTTTGAAACGTAACAAAGGACATTTTTTTTTTTAAAGTAGCTTGGCTTTTGGGGCTTGATAATTTGCCTTGTTAGTCACTGTTCAATTGTTATACTAGTTCAAGACAGGTGACTTGATCTTTAAAAGAGGACAATGATATAATACATTTCCAATCAGTGGCTAGAGGGAAGTTTGCAGCCCACATAACGTATAATTCAGTTAGGCACGTTGGTTGGTAAAGAAGAAGGTCTGCATTATTGCATTTAGAAGTAAATTGCCCAGTTGGAAAGACATGACATCATTACTTTCTCTGCCCAATCGTATTTTTCTGTTTTGCCATTCTTAAAAATGTAATTTACTTTTTCTCTATATATTTACTAGGATAGTACTAATTTTATTTTTTATAATCATCTGGTATATAATGCAGAAAAGTTAATAAAACATTTAAAACTGTCAGATTATACTAAGAAAAAAATGTAGTTTCACAAACAATTCTAGTTGGACCAACATCTAGGTTGCTTTTTACCAAGTGCATAGAAGCACTTATATCCTTTTGTAGGGCTGCTTCCCTTTTATATAAAATAACTAATATTGAAATTTAGCTCTTCTTGCATCAGGTGACCATTGTTCTTCAGTCATAGCCTAAATCTGTTTTCAGAAGTAAAAATATCGTAAAAAACTGACCATGCTACATATTACTAGCATATATAGACACAGATATATACATATATGTATGAGATAATAGATCTGTGTATATCTATCAAACTATGTATCTAACTGTGTGTGTATGTATGCATCTATCTAAACTCTCAGTTATATTCTATTGATCTATACATCTCTCCTTATGCTGGTACTACAGCTTTATAAATTACTATAGTTTTATATCAGTAGTAACTTCTGAAATTGGGAAGAGATTCCTCTAGCTTTGTTCTTTATAAAGTTCTGGCTATTCCTTTGTACTTCCAAATGAATTTTAGAACCAGCTAGTCAGTTTCTGCAAAAAAGGCAGTTGGAATTTTAATAATCAATTTAGGGAGTACTGCCCTTTTTGTAACATTGTCTTCTTTTTTTTTTTATTTCTGAGACATACATTTTAATAACTAGAATTATGACTTATATCATTATACCAGAACATATAAGATTTTTAGAAATTTCATGTAGTGTCTGAAACATTTATCTTAACATATTTCCATACAAATAACCCAAAGAAAGTTTAGTACTAGTTGTTTTTTTGTTGCTTTGTGTTTTTTTTGTACTGCAGGTTCTTATCCGTCATCAATTTTATACACATCAGTGTATACATGTCAAGCCCAATCGCCCAACTCAGCACACCACCATCCCCACCCCACCGCGGTTTCCCCCGCTTGGTGTCCATACATTTGTTCTCTACTTCTGTGTCTCAACTTCTGCCCTCAACTTCATCTACAGATGAAATGGTTCGTCTGTACCATTTTTCTAGGTTCCACACACATGCGTTTATATACGATATTTGTTTTTCTCTTTTTGACTTACTTCACAATGTGTGACAGTCTCTAGATCCATCCACGTCTCAACAAATGACTCAATTTCGTTCCTTTTTATGGCTGAGTAATATTCCATTGTATATATGTACCACATCTTCTTTATCCATTCATCTGTCAATGGGAATTTAGGTTGCTTCCATGACCTGGGCTATCGTAAATAGTGCTGCAGTGAACATTCGGGTGCATGTGTCTTTTTGAATTATGGTTTTCTCTAGGTATATACCCAGTAGTGGGATTGCTGGGTCATCTGGTAATTCTATTTTTAGTTTTTTAAGGAAACTCCATACTGTTCTTCATAGTGGCTGTATCAATTTACATTCCCACCAACAGTGCAAGAGGGTTCCCTTTTCTCCACACCCTCTCCAGAATTTATTGTTTGTAGATTTTCTGATGATGCCCATTCTAACTGGTGTGAGGTGATACCTCATTGTAGTTTTGATTTGCATTTCTCTAATAATTAGTAATGTTGAGCAGTTTTTCATGTGCTTCTTGGCCATCTGTATGTCTTCTTCGGAGAAATGTCTATTAAGGTCTTATGACCATTTTTGGATTGGGTTGTTTGTTTCCTTAATATTGAGCTGCATGAGCTGTTTATATATTTTGGAGATTAATCCTTTGTTGATTCGTTTGCAATTATTTTCTCCCATTCTTAAGATTGTCTTTTCATCTTGTTTATGGTTTCCTTTGCTGTGCAAAAGCTTTGAAGTTTTATTAGGTCCCATTTGTTTATTTTTGTATTTATTTCCATTACTCTAGGAAGTGGGTCAAAAAAGATCTTGCTGTGATTTATGTCAGAGTGTTCGTCCTATGTTTTCCTCTAAGAGTTTTATAGTATCTGGTCTTACATTTAGGTCTCTAATCCATTTTGAGTTTATTTTTGTGTATGGTGTTAGGGAGTGTTCTAATTTCATTCTTTTACATGTAGCTGTCCAGTTTTCCCAGCACCATTTATTGAAGAGACTGTCTTTTCTCCATTGTATATCTTTGCTTCCTTTGTCATAGATTAGTTGACCATAGGTGTGTGGGTTTATCTCTGAGCTTTCTATCTTGTTCCATTGATCTATGTTTCTGTTTTTGTGCCAGTACCATATTGTCTTGATTACTGTAGCTTTGTAGTATAGTCTGACGTCAGGGAGTCTGATTCCTCCAGCTCCGTTTTTTCACCTCAAGACTGCTTTGGCTATTCGGGGTCTTGTGTCTCCATACAAATTTTAAGATGATTTGTTCTAGTTCTGTAAAAAATGCTATTGGTAATTTGATAGGGAATGCATTGAATCTGTAGATTGCTTTGGGTAGTATAGTCATTTTCACAGTATTGATTCTTCCAATCCAAGAACATGGTATATCTCTCCATCTGTTGGTATCATCTTTAATTTCTTTTATCAGTGTCGTATAGTTTTCTGCATACACGTCTTTTGTCTCACTAGGTAGGTTTATTCCTAGGTATTTTGTTCTTTTTGTTGCAATGGTAAATGGGAGTGTTTCCTTAATTTCTCTTTCAGATTTTTTATCATTAGTGTATAGGAATGCAAGAGATTTCTGTGCATTAATTTTGTATCCTGCAACATTACCAAATTCATTGATTAGCTCTAGTAGTTTTCTGTTGGCATCTTTAGGATTCTCTATATATAGTATCATGTCATCTGCAAACAGTGACAGTTTTACTTATTCTTTTCCAATTTGTATTCCTTTTATTTGTTTTTCTTCTGTGATTGCTGTGGCTAGGACTTGCAAAACTATGTTGAATAATAGTGGTGAGAGTGGACATCCTTGTCTCTATCCTGATCTTAGAGGAAATGCTTTCAGTTTTTCACCATTGAGAATGATGTTTGCTGTGGGTTTGTCATATATGGCCTTTATTATGTTGAGGTAGGTTCCCTCTATGCCCACTTTCTGCAGGGTTTTTATCATAAATGGGTGTAGAATTTTTCAGAAGCTTTTTATGCATCTATCGAGATTATCATGTGGTTTTTATTCAATTTATTAATATGGTGTATCACATTGATTTGCATATATTGAAGAATCCTTGCATCGTGGGATAAATCCCACTTGATCGTGGTGTGTGATCCTTTTAATGTGTTGTTGGATTTTGTTTGCTAGTATTTTGTTGAGGGTTTTTGCATCTATATTCATGAGTGATATTGGTCTGTAATTTTCTTTTTTTGTGCTATCTTTGTCTGGTTTTTGTATCAGGGTGATGGTGGCCTCATAGAATGAGTTTTGGAGGGTTCCATCTGCAATTTTTTGGAAGAGTTTGAGAAAGATGGGTGTTAGCTCTGCTCTAAATGTTTGATAGGATTCACCTGTGAAGCCATCTGGTCCTGGACTTTTGTTTGTTGGGAGATTTTTAATCACGGTTTCAATTTCATTACTTGTGATTTGGCTGTTCATATTTTCTGTTCCTTCCTGGTTCAGTCTTGGGAGGTTATAACTTTCTAAGAATTTGTCCATTTCTTCCAGATTGTCCATTTTATTGGCATAGAGTTGCTTGTAGTAATCTCTCATGATCCTTTGTATTTCTGCAGTGTCTGTTGTAACTTTTCCTTTTTCATTTCTAATTTTTTGATTTGAGTCCTCTCCCTCTTGATGAGTCTGGCTAATGGTTTATCAATTTTGTTTATCTTCTCAAAGAACCAGCTTTTAGTTTTATTGATCTTTGCTATCATCTTTTTTGTTTCTATTTCATTTATTTCTGCTCTGATCTTTATGATTTCTTTCCTTCTGCTAACTTTGGATATTATTTGTTCTTCTTTCTCTAGTTCCTTTAGGTGTAAGGTTAGGTTGTTCACTTGAGATTTTTCTTGTTTCTTGAGGTAGGCTTGTATAGCTATAAATGTCCCTCTTAGAACTGCTTTTGCTGCATCCCATAGGTTTTGGATTGTCGTGTTTTCATTGTCATTTGTCTCTAGGTATTTTTGATTTCCTCTTTGATTTCTTCAGTGATCTCTTGGTTATTTAGTAACGTATTGTTTAGCCTCCATGTGTTTGAGTTTTTTACAGTTTTTTTCCCTGAATGCATTTCTAATCACATAGTGTTGTGGTCAGAAAAGATGCTTGAAATGATTTCAGTTTTCTTAACATTACTGTGGCTTGATCTGTGACCCAAGATGTGATCTGTTCTGGAGAATGTTCTGTGTGCAGTTGAGAAGAAAGTGTAATCTGCTGTTTCTGGATGGAATGTCCTATAAATATCAATTAAAGCTATCTGGTCTACTGTGTTATTTAAAGCTTCTGTTTCCTTATTTATTTTCATTTTGGATGATCTGTCCATTGGTGTAAGTGAGGTGTTAAAGTCCCCCACTATTATTGTGTTACTGTTCATTTCCTTTTATATAGCTGTTAGAAGTTGCCTTATGTATTGAGGTGTTCCTATGTGTGTGCATATATAATTGTTATATCTTCTTCTTGGATTGATCCCTTGATCATTATGTAGTGTCCTTCCTTGTCTCTTGTAACATTCTTTATTTTAAAGTCTATTTTATCTGATATGAAATCTTTTGATTTCCATTGGCATGGAATATCTTTTTCCATCCCCTCAATTTCAGTCTGTATATGTACCTAAGTCTGAAGTGGGTCTCTTGTAGACAGTGTATATATGGGTCTTGTTTGTATCCATTCAGCAAGCCTGTGTCTTTTGGTTGGAGTATTTAGTCCATTCACGTTTTAGGTAATTATAGATATGTGTGTATCTCTGACCATTTTCTTAATTGTTTTGGGTTTGGTTTTGTAGGTCCTTTTCTTCTCTTGTGTTTCCCACTTAGAGCAGTTCCTTTAGCATTTGTGGTAGAGCTGGTTTGGTGGTGCTGAATTCTCTTAGCTTTTGCTTGTCTGTAAAGCTTTTGATTTCTCCATCGAATCTGAATGAGATCCTTGCCCAGTAGAGTAATCTTGGTTGTAGGTTCTTCCCTTTCATCACTTTAAGTATATCATGCCACTCCCTTTTGTCTTGTACAGTTTCTGCTGAGAAATCAGCTGTTAACCTTATAGGAGTTCCCTTGTATGCTATTTGTCATTTTTCCCTTTCTGCTTTCAATAATTTTTCTTTGTCTTTAATTTTTGCAAATTGGTTACTATGTGTCTCAGCATGTTTCTCCTTGGGTTTATCCTGTTTGGGACTTGCTGCCCTTCCTGGACTTGGGTGGCTCTTTCCTTTCCCATGTTAAGGAAGTTTTTGACTATAATCTCTTCAAGTATTTTCTCCGGTCCTTTGTCTCTGTCTTCTCCTTCTGGGATCCCCTATAATGTGAATGTTGTTGTGTTTAATGTTTTCCCGGAGGTCTCTTAGGCTGTCTTCATTTCTTTTCATTCTTTTTTTCTTTATTCTGTTCCACAGCAGTGAATTCCACTGTCCTGTCGTCCAGGTCACGTATCCGTTCTTCTGCCTCAGTTATTCTGCTAATGATTCCTTCTAGTGTAGTTTTCATTTCAATTATTGCATTGTTCATCTCTGTTTGTTCTTTAATTCTTCTAGGTCTTTGTTAAACATTTCTTGCATGTTCTCCATCTTTGCCTCCATTCTTTTTCTCAGGTCCTGGATCATCTTCACTATCATTATTCTGAATTCTTTTTCTAGATTTTGCCTGTCTCCACTTCATTTAGTTTTTTTGGAGTTGTATCTTTTTCCTTCAACTGGTATATAGCCCTCTGCCTTTTTATCTTGTCTATCTTTCTGTGAATGTGGTTTTTGTTCCACAGGCTGCATGATTGTAGTTCTTCTTCTGCTGTCTGCTCTCTGGTGGATGAGGCTATCTAAGCTGTAACATTGTCTTGTGATTCATGCAGACAGTATGTCCCTGTTTATCAAGGCCTTCATTATTTTCTTTCAACAATGTTTTGTGGTTTTCAGTGTGCAAGTCTTACACTTCTCTTGCAAGAATTTATTCCTAAGTATTTTATTATTGCTGATACTATTTCAGTTGAGGTTGTTTTGTTAATTTTATTGGCAGATTGTTCACTGGTGCTTAGAAATGCAGCTGAATTTTGTGTATGCATCTTTTATCCTTCAACTTGCTAAACTCATTTAATACGTTTTTTTAATGGATATCTTAGGATTTTCTATGTACAAGTTCACATCATTTGCAAATAGAGATAATTTCCATTTTACTTTTTTTTTTTTTTTTTTGCAATATGTGGGCCTCTCACTGTTGTGGCCTCTCCCGTTCCGGAGCACAGGCTCAGCGGTCATGGCTCATGGACCCAGCCGCTCCGCAGCATGTGGAATCTTCCTTGACCAGGGCACGAACCTGTGTCCCCTGCATCGGCAGGTGGACTCTCAACCACTGCACCACCAGGGAAGCCCTCCATTTTACTTTTAAAATGGATACGTTTCTTTTTATTTTCTTGCCTAATTTCCTGGCCTGCAGTACAGTGCTGAGCTCAAGTTATGAACATGGATGTCCATGGCTTGTTCTTGATCTTAGAAGGAAAGATTTCAGTCTGTCATTCTTTAATATGAAGTTCCTGTGCATTTTCATAGATAACTTTATCATTTTGAGGAAGTTCTCTTCTATTCCTAGTTTGTTGAGTGATTTTCTGATGAAAGTATGTTGGACTTTGTAAAGTGATTTTTCTGTATCTACTGAGATTAGATTTTGTTCTTTATTCTGTTAAATGTGTAGTTTTTCCTATTCTATTAATATAGTGTATTATACTGATATTCATATGTTGAATCCACCTGGGATTCCTAAAGTAAGTTCCACATGGTCATGGTGTATGATAGTTTTCATATGTTTCTGGATTTAGCATCTTATTTTGTTGAGGATTTTGTGGAAGTATTCATGAGAAATATTGGTCTTTAGTTTTACAGTTTTGTTTTCCTTTTAATGTTTTGCCTAGTGTTGTTATCAGGGTAATACTGGCACCATAGCGTGAGCTGGGAAGTATTTTCTCCTTGTCTAATTTTTGGCAGTGTTTGCGAGGGATTGGTGTTAATTCATTTTTAAATGCATGATAGAATTCACCAATTTGGCTACCTGATACTAGACTTTTCCTGTGAGAATAAATGTATCTTATACACATATTTATATATATATATATATTTTTAATTATAAACTAAATGTCTTATTATATGTCTCACTAGAAGTTTGATTTTTAAAAATCAGTTTTAATAGTTTTGTGTATTTCTAGAAATTTTGTTTTATCTAAGTTATTTATTGATATGTAATTGTTCATAGTAATTACATAAAATCCTTTTATATTTCTTACTGTCCCCTTTTTATGCCTGATTTTAGTAAGTTAAGTCTTTCTCTTTGCCTGGATAATATAGCCAGAAGTTTTTCAATTTTGTTAATATTTTTTAAAAAGTCTTTGATTTGTCTCTAGAATTTATTTCCTCTATAATATCAATTCCTACCTCTGCTTGCTTTGGCATTAGTCTGCTCTTTTGCTAGTTCCCTTAGGTGGAGAACTAGGTATGATTTAAGATTTTTCTTTTTTTCTGATGTGGTATTTATAATTTTTCCTTGAAGACTGCTTTTGTTGCATCCAATAAGTTTGAGTATTTTGTGTTTTTGTTTTCATTCATCTCAAAGTATTTTCTAATTTCATGGTGATTTCTTTTTTAGCCATTAGTTATGAGTATATTGTTTAATTTCCATATTTTTGCAGCTGTCCCCCATTTCCTTTTGTTATTCATTTTATTTCATTCCATTGTCAGAGAACATACTTCGTATAATTTCAGATCTTTTAAATATATTGAGACTTGCTTTATGGACAAATATCTACTCTATCCTGTAAAATGCTATATATACACTTGGGAACAATTTGTATTCTGCTTTTGAGTGGCCTATTATATAGATATCCGTTAGGTCTAGTTGGTTTATATTCTTAAAGTCCTCTCTTTCCTTGCCAATCTTCTGCCTTACTGTTCAATATATTATTGAATTGTAGTACTCAAGTCTTCAACTGTTGTTATTGAATCACTCAGTTCTCCCTTCAGTTCTGTATTTCTACCCGTTTTTGCTTCATGTATTTTGGGACTCTATTGTTAGAGGCTTATATGTTTATATTTGTTATATCTTCTTAACAGATTGCTAGATTTATCATTATAAAATGCTGTTCTTTGTCTCTGGTAAACAGTATTTTCTTAAACTCTATTTGTCTAATATTAGAATGCCCACTCTGGGTTTTCTTTTGTTACTGTTTCATGGTATATGTAGTTTTCATGCTCTAACTTTCAAGCTATTTGTGTGTGTCTTTGAATCAGTATATAGTTAATACATTAAAATTTTTTCTATTTATCTTTTAATTTTAATTATGATATTTAATTCATTTAAGTGTAATAAATACCTATAAGGTAAGAGTTACATGTGCCATTGGTTGTTTTCTACTTGTCATAAATATTTTATTAGCCTTTTTCTCCATTAATGCCTTATTTTGTATTAAAGAAATGTGTTCTAGTGTACCATTTTAATTCCTTTTTCATTTCTTTTACTATATTTAAAAAATTAATTTTTAGTGTTTGTTCTAGGATTTATAATCAACATCATAATTTTAACAATCTACTTTGGATTAATACCAACATAATTACAATAATATGTCAAAACTTTATTCCTTTATAGCCTTATTCCCTCTTCCCTCCATTCTGCTGTTATTGCCTTACAAATTGCATATTTATACATTGCATGTGCATCAGTCCAGATTCATAATTAGTACTTTATGCAGCTGTCTTTAATAGGAGAAGAAATTGTTACAATCAAAAATATATTTATTATTGGTCTTTTATATTTACCCATATAATTATTTTTAATGGTGCTCTTTAATTCTTTATGTGAGTTTATTTTAATGTCTCATATTTCATTTCAGCCTTAAGAGGTCCCTTAGACGTTTTGTTGTGGCAGATCTATTATGGACAAGTCTACTTAGATTTGTTTATTTGAGAATATCTTTTTTTTTTTGTGGTACACAGGCCTCTCATTGTTGTGGCCTCTCCCGTTGCAGAGCACAGGCTCCAGACACGCAGGCTCAGCGGCCATGGCTCACGGGCCCAGCCGCCCCGCGGCATGTGGGATCTTCCCGGACTGGGGCACGAACCCGTGTCCCCTGCAATGGCACATGGACTCTCAACCACTGTGCCACCAGGGAAGCCTGAGAATATCTTAATTTGACTTTCATATTTAAAGGATAGTTATGCTTGATACAGAATTCTTGGTTAACAATCTTCCTTTCAATTTTTATTTTTTAGCAGTTTGACTATGTCAACTCACTGGTCTCCATGACTTCCAATACTAAATCAGTTGTTAATCTTACTGACAAGCCCTTATAAATGAGAAGATGCCTGTCTTTTGCTGCCTTCAAGATTATTTCTTTCTCTTTGACAGTTTGATTATGATGTGTCTAGGTGTGGATATCTTTGAGTTACCCTACTTGGAATTTGTTGAACTTTTTGGCTTGTAGATTAATGTTATTCATCTGATATTTTAACTCCATAATTTACATTTGGTTCTTTTAAAAATAATTTCTGACTATTTTCACATTCTCTATTTGGTTAGATGTTATTTTCATATTTCCCTTTAGTTCTTTAGACATGGTTTCATTTAGGGCTTTCAACATGTTTGATATACCTGATTTAAAGTTTTTGTTTAGTGAATCCAATGTCTGGGCTTCTGCAAGTTCAGTTTCTATTGATTGCTTTATTTTTTTCTCTATGGATCATACATTTTTATTTCTGTACATGATGTACAGTTTTTGAGAAATGGACACTTTAAATAATGTGACAACTGTAGAAATAAGATTCTTCCCATTTTCCAGTGTTTGTTGTTTGTTTAGTGAGTTTTCTGAATTAATTATTTAAATTCTGGACTCTTTCCCATGTGGCCACTAATTCTATGCTCAGTTAGCTTAGCAGTCAGTTAAGAATTGGACAGACATTTCTTTTGATCCATGGAATCTGTAAGTCTCCCAGTCTTTGTTGAAGGCTTCATGCGGGTGTTTGGTATTTTCACCACTCAGCCAGGCAATCTACAACTCCATGTTAGCCTTCAGTTTCTGCTTGCACAGAGACTCAAGGTTAGCCAGAAGTTAAGAGGTTAGGGCCTTTGCAGGTCTTTCCTGAGCATATGCACTGCCCTATGCATGAACTTCTAGTTTCCCAGAAATGTTTTTGAACTTTTCAAATCCACTTATGAATATCTCATTCCCCAGTTTTCTTATTAAGCTTTTTGGTTAGCCTATTATTTGACCTGTTATACAACACTTCAGGCAGCTACAGTGTTTGGCAGTCATCTCTGGTTTTCAATAAATGCCTTGGGGAAGAGACTTTTTGTACTGTGTGTGCTGAGTCAAGTCAAATCACATCAGCCTTGTTAACGGGGACTTTTAGGGAGCTAACAGACAGGTCAAATAGTGAGAATTCCCTGGAGGTTGGGCTTTGAGGGAGCTCTAACCCAGTTCTGCCTCTTCTAGGTGTTTTTTTGTTTTTTGTTTTAACTGACTGTGGACTATCAGTTTTCAAGGATACTGCAGATCCAAGGAGGGGGGAACTTGGGAATAGTGTGTAAGTTAAATTGTCACAAATCTTGGAGTCCTTACTGATAATCAGCTGTTTTTCCTGAATAAACATTCCCCAGATTGCTGCAAACCTTTGGTTAATTTCCACAGTCCTAAGAGTTTTGATTCTGACTATTTTTGCCAACGTTCTTTTTGCTTTTATGGAGGAGATAATTTGGTTTGAATTTGGTCCTTACTCTACCAGTTTTGCTGACATTTGCACCATTAAATGGAGCTTTTCATTTAAGCTTTCACAAGCTGATTATGATTTTTCCACAAACTGTATTAAATAATGATAGTTTAGTCTAGAGATGATAATTTTGAGATAGAGAGTGAGAGACGTTTGTGTGGGTCTATTACCTTTCCGTAAACTCTTGAATGACATTTGTGAACTCTATTTTTAGTTTGTGACAATGTCAAAACATCTCTTAGGCTGTCTGTATCTCAGTATTTGGTTAAATGATCTTAGAAAGAGAGAAACCAACCTAGCCAAGAGGTCTGAACTGAAAATGGAACTTCAATTGCTCTCCTTTTATTTACACACTGAGGGAGATAAAGTGCTAACTACAAATGACATCTTATTTCAGAGAGCCTCATTAGTGTTCTTTTCTGCCTCTACTCCTGAAGCAGGTAACTTCCACTTTACTCCCATAATCCCTCTCCATTGTTTATTTATTAACAATTTACTTAACCTAGCTAACCAACCAAACAACATTACCTTTCTTATGCAAGAGCTTTTTAAAAAAGTTGTTGTTACAGGTTAACCTATTTTTGGAAATTTAAAATATACAAGTCATAAGTAATAAATGGATAGGTAGAAAGGAAAAAAATAGATACATAAAGGGAAAAAATTAAACTAACTTAGATTTTACCATGAAGAAATAATCACTTCTAAAACTGTTATATGTTTCCAGATTTCCTCATGTAAATACACATGCAGATATGTTAAATATATTAATATGTATAAAGAAATATTTGTCACAATACATTATACTGTACCTCATTATTACTGCTTAAAATTTAAAGTATATTCTATATGGGATGTATGTTTCCATTTTTAATGGTTCTCTCTTACTCATTTAGACTGCCAACTGTAATTTAAAGAATAAATATTTGGATTTATCCAAGCTATTTGATATTAGACTGCTTAAATTAAACCCTACCATTAACATCATGACAATAAATGAAATAAGTATATATTTTCTTATTTGATCATTTATTTTTAGTGACAAATTCACAGAGCTGGAATTAATGGATCCAAGTGCCTTTTATTAGACTTTTGATACATATAACTAAATTTCTAGGATATAACTTAACAATTTGCATTTCATGCAGTAGGTTACTGGGTCTTAGCATTACCTTTGATCTTTGCCAGTCTTTTTATTCTCATTTAAAGAGCTTCTCTTTAAAAACTAGAGCACATGAACTTGTTTTTATTTTTTTTAATGCTTGTTTCTCCCCATTATTTTTGCGTTTGTTAGTGGGTGTTCTTTTTCTATTGATTTGCAAGAACTTTTTATATATTTAGGATATTTAACCTTTTTGCTTTATATGTTGTAGTTTGTTTGGCTATTAAAATTGTGTATTAGTTTGGGGTTCTCCAGAGAAATAGAACCAATAGAATATGTGTAGATATATAGTAAGATATTTATTTTAAGGAATTGGCTCATGTGACTATGGAGGCTTATGTGACTGTGGAAAATCTGCAGGGTGGGCTGGCAAGCTGGACACCCAGGAATATCTGATGTTGAAGTTCAAGTCTGAAGGCCATCTGCTGGCAGAATTCCCTGTATCTCAAGGGATGTCAGTCTTTTGTTCTGTTCAAACTGTCAACTGTTAGGATGAGACTCACCCAACGTGATGAAGGGCAATCTGCTTTACTCAAAGTCCACAGATTTAAATGGTAATCTCATCCAAAAATCACCATCCCAGAAACATCCAGCGTGTCTGAGCACTCATCTGGACCCTATGGCCCAAGCAAGTTGACAAGTAAAATTAGCTTTCATTGATGTCTGTATTGTTCCTGACTTTTCTGTCATGCATAGTAAGATCCCTTCTCTGAACCAAGATTTTTTAAGTACTGCTCTCATGATTAACATTTATATTTTAATCTGTGTCTAATTTACTAAGGTGGATAATGTTAGGCTTAGATATAATTTTATATTTTTAAATGGTTAAGCAATTTCTCTAGTAAACAGAATAAATGCCACCCAATGATGTTCATATACTAATCTCCTGAACTAGTGAATATGGTATCTTACATGGCAAAAAGAATGTTTCACATACGATGTTGTTAAGGATCTTGAAATGGGGATTATAAAGATGGGTCCAAGGTAATCACAAAAGACCAGATAAAAGGGAGGCAAAAGGGTCAAAGTCAGAGATGGTAATACGATGACAGAAACACAGGTTGGAGAAATACACTTAAAAGATGGAAGTATGAGCTAAGTAATGCAGGAACAATCTAGAAACTGTAAAAGGATAACAAATGGATTCCTAGAGCCTTCAGGAGGCACATTACCCTGCAGACAGCTTGATTTTAGCCTACTGAGACTGATTGTGGGCTTCTAACCTCCAGAACTGTAAGAAAATAAATTTGTGTTCTTTTTTTTTTTTTTTTTAAATAATTAACAGTTTATTTATTTTTGCGGTACGCGGGCCTCTCACTGTTGTGACCTCTCCCGTTGCGGAGCACAGGCTCTGGACGCACAGGCTCAGTGGCCATGGCTCACGGGCCCAGCCGCTCCGCGGCATGTGGGATCTTCCCGGACCGGGGCACGAACCCGTGTCCCCTGCATCGCCAGGCGGACTCTCAACCACTGCGCCACCAGGGAAGCCCTAAATTTGTGTTCTTTTAAGCCATGAAATTTATGGTTATTTGTTTAAAAAGCAGTAGGAAACTAATATACACTATTTATTGAATAATTCATCATTTTACTTATTTGATATTTGGCATTTATCATGACTCTTCCAGGGGTAATATTTAGCAAGTGACAAACTAGTATATTTTAATCATAAATCATGATCTCTTGTAGCTTTCCATCTTGCAGGCCTAACTATCAGGTCTTTTACCCCAAATAAGAAGAAAGTAGGTATTTGCCTTCTTTAGCAAAACAGTCGGTGTCCTTGGTAAGACAACCAGACAGACATTTCCAAATTACTTTCGTCAGTAAAGAACAAAGCTCAGACTCAGTTTTCACATTTCTCTTATCTTAGAAAAGACTTATCCCTTTACCTAGGATAGCTAGGCAAAATCTTCTTACTAAATACTAGATAATATGCCACAAAGGCATTAAAGAAAAGTTAATCCTTTTTATCCCAGAAGGGATTAAAATGAAGGAGGGGAGAAGAAAGCATGAGGAAGAGAGATGCTCCCACATGAATCCTGTCTGCCTCTTTAGGTATGAGTGGAGGGAAACACAGGTGCTTTCTTCCACACTCAGGGAGAAACCGTTCTGCATAGCTTCTCCACCTAATAATGTGAGACCCAACCAGAGCTAAGGTGGGGAGGGGTATTGCATAGTGAGAAGACTGGATTTAATAGTTGGCACTCATGAGCCTCCCTAGGCCTCCATATATTTGAATACAGATTTGAGAGCCAGTAGATCTGCTTTGATGCTCATCACAGATCACAGTAGTGGTGACAGCCTAGGCTAGAGGGTAGGAAGAGAATACGGCAGGCTCCAGACATTCTTGATGGTAGATTCAGCAGAGGGAAGGTTTCTGAGCAGGTAGGGTCTACTAGGTTAGGGAAGGCCCATTAAATATGCCCAGGAACTGAGAAAGGAGAAACCACATGTTCATCAGCTATTACGTGGTCTGAGCTGTCATACTTCTCATGTGGATCATTACAGTAGACTCCTGACTGGTTTTCCCTGTTTCCACTTTTATCCCCTTCTTGTCTCTTCTCCATATATCAGGCAATGTTTATTAACTATGTGCTCAAAACCTTCCAAAACCAGTGAGATGTTTTTCTATCTCATAAAGAGTAAAAGCCAAAGTCCGTTATGACCTAACCCCCACCACCTTTCCTACCTCATCCACTATAGCTTGCCCTCTCAGTCATTCCTCTCCTCCTCTGGCCTCCTTTGTTTTTTCTCTAGCATGCTAAATACAGTCCCGCCTCAGGGCCTTTGCACTTGCCTTTCCCTTTCCTAGAATGCTCTTCTTCCAGGCATACCCATGACTCATGCCTCATTTCCTTCCAGTCTCGACCCAAATATCACCTTATTAGAGACTTTTCTCCCCATGACTTTATATAAAATAGCAACCATGTGATGCCTTACTCTCCATGTCCATTTCCCTCCTTCACTTTGCTTCCCATGTACCATGATCTGACATGATTTATTTGTTCCATATTTTTTTGTCTTTTCCCACTAGAATATGGGAAGAACAATGCCTGGGTCATGGTGGAGACTCAATACATATTTGTTGACTTTAATGAATGAGTCAGCCACAGCCAACAGATCTGTAGTAGAGTGGTGAGGCTATGTCTGTTTTTTAAGATTGAAGAATAAAGTGCAGCCGTTTGGGATACCTCTGTTTTTGAATTAAATTTCTTCCTGTTAAAGTGAGAGCCACATCTACATATTTCCAAATTGTGGCCTTGGACTCAATATTTAGACAGTAGTCTTCTATTAATGACAAACGGAAGAAGAAATTATACATTCTACTTTAGTTTCAGAGAGGTCAAAGAGAACTTTGTTGCTTTTACAGAGCAGGAATGTTCATGCCATCTCAATGTTATTATAATAAAAATCTTCCGTAAGTTTCATTCTCTCAAGAGTACTGCATGGATGATTCCTTCCTCTCACATTATACTTTCTTCTGTCTCTGGTATAATTAAACATTGCATGAAAATGAATAGGAATGGTAAAGTACGTTTTTTCCAAGAATATCACTTAGGTTTGTGAACATTTAAATGTCATGGTATGACGTATTTGATTCCATCCCAATACCCCCCAAGATACGTTGACAAGTAACACAGAGTGAGTAGCTATTCTTCAGTATATTGGAAAATTCATAATTATCCTTTTTTTCCAAAGTATGATACTCTGAGAGATGAGGCTACCTGAAATGAATTATTCCTCCTGAGTCTTCAGAATCCCGGTTCATTGACTGGACCCAGAGGATCTGCAAACAAGTAATTTCTGAAAATTATTTCTGAGATGTATTTGAATCTAATGGTGATATAAAGAACAATCTTTAGGAGAAATGCCATGTATGACAGTAAGGCAGAGCTAGTTAATCTGTTTCTATCTTTTTTGCCCATGAATATCTCTCTAAACAGCATAGTTTCTCAAGACCAGATCAAATTTGAGGATGGACAATGTGTAAAAGGAGGCTTAGCATGGGATTTTTTAAATCTGGTCTAGCTCAAGCTGGCAAGACGTGTGCTGGGTTGGAGAGAGTCTTGGTCCAAGAGGGGAACCAAGTGTTCCATTCCAGTTAGATCACGAACTGTGTGACTTTTCAAATACCCGTGGGCTTCAAGTTTTTTATGAGCAAAACAGTGGGGTTGGATAAATGACACTGAGGGCCCATTTGGGATGCTAGCTCATCACAAGCCTGATTAAATTATGAAAGAGTTGACCCTCTGATTAACTCGCATTTCAAAAGAATAGTGCTGTTTGGATTAACTTTCATTTGAGGAGGAAGTATTGAGGGAAGGAACTCCACCTATCGGGGGTTACTAGCTTATCCTTAGTAATAGTAGGTGGCAGTTTGTCAGAGTGGACGTGGTAGAAAAATCCTTGGTTCTACCGCATATGACCTCTAATGTCCCCCTAAATCCTCTCCTTTCTGGATGACTTCTCCAGATTAAGGAGAAAGTAAAATTTCTGCATGAATCCAACTAGATTCTAGCCTTCAAAATAAACTCTCCAACTAAAAAATCCACCCAAAACAGCATTTTTAAATGATTGCCAATATTTTCTTTTTCTTATTAAAAAAGTAAATATGTGAACAAAGAGAAAGATATAATTTTTTTCTTTATAGTTTCATCAAGTGCCTAGTTTTGAGGTGAAATTCAGTGTTTGAGTATTGAATAATTCAGGGTTTTTTAACAGTGAATAATGTACCTCGTAAAATCAGGTTCTTGCTGCTCTTGTTCTGTTAACAACAGATTCCTGAAGTTCCATGAATTAAATTCAACTATGTTTCTGAGAATATGATGATAAAAGGAAAGAATAATGACCATTGACTGATGAATTGATTGAAGGTGGTTTGTTCCACTTAGTTATTAGATTGTCAGCATCTACTCTGTTAAAAGCACTGGATTTCAACTTGTAACATATTAGATGTATCTTTAAAACCAATGAGCATTGGAGACTATCAATGTCTTAGATAAGCCCCTGCATACTAACTTCTGTACCATGTTTTGCCCTCAATTTATTTCTCCTCTGAAATGTTTAAACAACTAACTCCAGATGATTCAGATCATGACTTTCCTGAGCATTGAAAGTGTTGGCCCTAGCACATAAGGTACCCCTGCAACCAAAGAGAGCCAGGAGTGTTCTGCAGTGTTCCGTATCTAATTCCAGGAAAGAGTCTTTTCAGTTTTCCAGGGTGATATATGGGCTAAGAGAATTCGATGAGGATTATTTTATGCTTACACAATATTGCTTCAGAACAAGGACAGAAGATATATCTGTGTATAAAAGTGACTTTTTCAAAGGCACCCTTAATTCTAATACCCAATTTAAAATGGCCTGTGAGAAGCCCCTTGAAACTAGAAAAATAATAAATCAAAGACCCTCAAGTATATAAAGTTTATCTAGCTGCTCTGCAGAAATTTTGCCAACTCAAGTCATGATACTCAAGAAGTAGTATTTCAAAGGAGAGCTCTGCAAATATAGGGAGGATATAAATCAAGAAAGTCAGGTACAGACTAGGATCTAGCTGGCTAAAATATGAGTGAGGGTTTTGCATTTTCCACTTTATATAAAAAAGTTTTTTTGAGGAGGTATTGACTGAGGAAAGGAGTTCTGTATCCTGGCAACTTAGGGATGGCAGAATAAATTAAGAGAGAGAGCAGGTCATTGGTAGTAACAAATGAATTTTCTGTGTCTGCAATACCATCCACACCTGGACTCATCAGGTTCAATGTGAATAGCATTTAGTTAGACTTGAAGTTCTTCTGTGGCAGGTGCCAGACAGAATAACATACCATCTTAATGTTAAGGAAAAAAGAGAATTATGTTTTGGTGGGTTGTGAGGAAGAGGTAAGGACTCTACTCATCAGAGGCAGAAACTCTGATTAGTTAGGATGGGAACTTACAGAAACAGAAAGGCCAAGTAACTTTATGTGTTAGTTTGCTGGGCTGCCATTTTTACCGAACCAAACGTGGGTCCACTTGCCAGCGCACAGTAAAGCCAATATACTGACACCAGGATGTGATGAAAGAAAGTGCAGGGTTTATTATAAGGTGCCAGACAAGGAATCAGGGATAGCTAGTGCTCAAAAAGCCCTAACTATCATGGGTTTCAGGAAGGCATTTTTATTTATTTTTTGTTTGTTTTAACATCTTTATTAGAGTATAATTACCTTACAACGGTGTGTCAGTTTCTGCTTTATAACAAAGTAAATCAGTTATACATATACATATGTTCCCATATCTCTTCCCTCTTGCATCTCCCTCCCTCCCACCCTCCCTATCCCACCCCTCTAGGTGGTCACAAAGCACCGAGCTGATCTCCCTGTGCTATGCGGCTGCTTCCCACTAGCTCTCTATTTTGGTAGTGTATATATGTCCATGCCACTCTCTCACTTTGTCCCAGCTTACCCTTCCCCCTCCCCATATCCTCAAGTCCTTTCTTTAGTAGGTCTGCATCTTTATTCCTGTCTTGCCCCTAGGTTCTTCTCACCATTTTCTTTTTCTTTAGATTCCATATCTATGTGTTAGCATATGGTATTTGTTTTTCTCTTTCTGACTTACTTCATTCTGTATGACAGCCTTTAGGTCCATCCACCTCACTACAAATAACTCAATTTCATTCCTTTTTATGGATGAGTAATATTCCATTGTATATATGTGCCACATCTTCTTTATCCATTCATCTGTTGATGGACACTTAGGTTGCTTCCATGTCCTGGCTATTGTAAATAGAGCTGCAGTGAACATTTTGATACATGACTCTTTTTGAATTATGGTTTTCTCAGGGTATATGCCCAGTAGTGGGATTGCTGAGTCTCAGGAAGGCATTTTTTTCTTGCGGTACGCGGGCCTCTCACTGTTGTGGCCTCTCCTGTTGCGGAGCACAGGCTCCGGACGCGCAGGCTCAGCGGCCATGGCTCACGGGCCCAGCCGCTCCGCAGCATGTGGGATCTTCCCGGACCGGGGCACGAACCCGTGTCCCCTGCATTGGCAGGCGGACTCTCAACCACTGCGCCACCAGGGAAGCCCAGGAAGGCATTTTTAAAGGCAAGGTGAGGGAGAGGAAGTGCATGGTCTGTGATCAGCTTGTGTATAGTTCTGATTGGTTGATGGTGAGGTAACAGGGCAGTGTCACGGGGGTTAACATTATCAATCCTCAGGCTCTAGTAGGCCTATGTGCTCAAGGTCATCAAGTAGTTAACCAAAGCCTTCCATTTGGTGGGGGTTTTAGCATCTGTAAAACAGCTCAGGAAATGTGCTGATCCTGTTACCTAGGTTTTTCAGAGACTCGCTAAAGCAGAGGATATGGGGAGGAGTCTGTCTCCAGAATGCCCCATAGGGAATATCACTGACTTGGTGATTTAAACAAGAGACATTTATTTTCTTACAGCTCTGGAGATCACAAATCCGAGATCAAGGTGTTGGCAGGTTGGTTTCTTCTGAGGTCTCTATCCTCGGCTTGCAGATGGCCACCTTCTTGCTGTATCTTCACATGACCTTTCCTCTGTCAGGTGCCTCCCTGGTGTCTCTACCTCTTCTTATGAGAACATTCATATTGGATCAGGCCCCAGCATAATGGCCTCATTTTAATTTAACTTAATCAGGTCTTTAAAGACCCTACTTCCAAATACAGTCACATTCTGAGGTACTGGGGGTTAGGGCCTCAACAGATTAATTTTGTGTAAGTGGCACATTTGAGCCCATAACACAGCACAAGAGGTGAAAAATGATGATTTGTTACAAACACTCAAAAGGAGATAACTACCTAAACTTGACATTCAATTAAGAATGCTGAAAAGACTTTTTCAGAATGCCTGCAATAGGCTACTTATACCAGGGAACTGCTAGGGTATGAATCCATGGTAGGTACCAGCCCTGTTTAGTTTGTGGTCTTCAGTGAACTGTGGTCCCTGGATAGTTGCCATTCTCTGGGACAGTCTCGTCCCACAACCAGTTAGAATAGTCCCACTTGCCAAATTCCATAAGAGCAGACTACTCTTTATCTCCTAGTCTCCTAACTTGCTTCATAGACTACACTCCAATATCTCTGCCCCTAGGAAGCTTAAGTATTAACCAGGGAGGACTAGAATGGCTTCTCCAGGTATAGCTATTCATACAGTCTCATTTCTTCTTCCTAATACACATGGTAATTGTAAATACAATTTTGCAAATAATTTTTAATTTAATGTTTTCTTTTTCTACCATATTATGAGAGTCTTGTTGACAGCTGTACACTTGGTACATCTATGATATAATAGATGCTCAGTGATTATTTTCTGAATAAATAAAAATCCAGTTACTATCCTTTAGTCTCTTGCTATGTGCTCAGCATCATGGTTTTCCTGTGCGTACCATGCTGCGTGATTCCCAGCCTCAAGGAACAGAAAAAATGTTTGGAAAACAAAGCAAAATGAGTGAAATGAAACTGGGTGTTTGAATGAATGTATGGTGCTGATGAGATGATCATAGGGGAGAAAATGTAAAACAATAAAAGTTTCTTGAAGTAGATGGGGTATGAACCAGACTTGGAAGGACAAGATACATCTAGAGAAGGAGGGGGGTTGTAGCATAGATGCAGGCATAAGAGTTAAGACAATCCATGGGACTTAGCCGGGCAAATGTTTTTGCTCTCATTTTAGGAGATAGAGCCCTCTGTATTTCTGAAATGAATATCCTTCAAAAAAAAAAAAAAAAGTGACACTGCTTGCTACTTCTTACCCGCCATCATTATTACTAAGCAGATGACAGACACTGCTTTTGACTAAATGAACGAATTCTACACACACACACACACACACACACACACACACACACACACACTTTCTAAAAGTGGGATTGGAGGGAAAGAAATCTGATCCTTGATGGTGAGGAATGGTGAACTTGTAGATTAAGTAGCACCAGATGGATAAAACTTTAAAGTCTGTTTCACACTGTGAAAGCCAGTTGGCAAGGTTTCACCAAATTAGCTATTATGTTGTTTTGTTTTTCTTTCTTTACTGTGCAAATCAATCAGTATATAAAAATGAAAGAAAATTAACCTAAAACCAATGTCAATTAAAACAGGTAAAAAGCTCCAGAGACACTTTTGCTAGAAAAACATCAGAGAAGTTTTTGCTTGGAAAAGAGGAAAGAGGAGAGAGCAAATAAGAGTACCAGTGTCACTACCAATTTGACAAGGTGTTTGCACTGATAAGAGTCTCTAATCCACTGCCTTTTTTTTTTTTAAGTGGCTTCACATTTTCTCCCTCTGTGCAACTCTGTAATTTTAAGTGATCCAAAATGTCATATAGTTGGATCAGACAGTATGTAGCCTTTTCAGATTGCCTTCTTCCACTTAGTAAAATGCATTTAAGTCTTTTAATGGTTTATGGTTCATTTGTTTTTAGTACTGAATAATATTCCATTGTCTGGATGTACCACAATTTATCCATTTACCTACTGAAGGACATCTTGGTTGCTTCCAAGTTTTGACAACTATAGATAAAGCTGCTATAAACTTCAGTGTGCAGGTTTTTGTGGAGACATAAGTTATCAATTCCTTTGGGTAAACACCAAGGAGCGTGACTGCTGATTCATATAGTAAGAGTATATTTAGTTTTGTAGGAAACTGCCAAACTGTCTTCCAAAGTGTCTGTACCATTTTTATATTCCCACCAATGACGAGTGAGAATTCCTGTTGCTCCAGATCCTCGCCAGCATTTGGTATTGTCAGTGTTGCAGATTTTGGCCAATCTAATAGGTGTGTAGTGGTATCTCATTGTTATTTGAATTTGCATTTCCCTGATGACATAGGATTTGGAGCATCTTTACATATACTTGTCATCTGTATATCTTTGGCAAGGTGTCAGTTAATATCTTTGACCCATGTTTTACTCTGGCTGTTTGCTTCCTTATTATTGAATTTTAAGGGTTCATTGTCTATTTTAGATAACCGTCCTTTCTCAGATGTGTCTCTTGCAAATATTTTCTCCCATTCAGTGGTTGTGTTGTTGTTCTTTTGACATTGTCTTTCACAGAGAGAATTTTTTCATTGGAATGAAATCCAATTATTTCTTTCATGGATTGTACCTTTGGTGTTGTATTTAAAAAATCTTTGCCATACCCAAGGTCATGTAGGTTTTCTCCGTTGTTATCTCCTGTAAGTTTTATAGTTTTGCATTTTACATTTAGTGCTGTGCTTTTGAGGAGGAATTACAGAGCGACTAAGGGTATTGTAGTGTGAGGCAAAAAGGGAGAAGATAAAAGCAAAAGAAAGAATGAGAGAAAGAGAAGGGTGAGAAAGAAAAATGAAGGTGTTAAATCTACACGTATGTAAGAATTGTCTTAAAATGAATGGTTGCTACCTCAGGCTGATGGGATTTTAGGTCATTTTTACTTTATCTGCTATACTTTATTCTTCCATGTGTCATTTAAAAATGAGCATGCAGTGTTTATATAAACAGGAAGCATAATAAATCTGATTTTAATGGACTGGAAAAAGTTTTCAAAAGAATTTCGTGGTTGAAAATCTAAAATGTCCTTGTCTAAATTGAAGCAAAAATCTTGCACCTGAAGGAACTATGAAGAATTTCAAAAGTTGACCAGCTTGAAAACAAAACTTACATAATTTTTTTTATTGCTGGTTGACCATAGCCTACTTTAGGAGATATTTATTCAGGAAAATAACTTGGGGGATAAAAGGTATAACTATGAAAGCACTTTTATCTAAAGCTTTCTACTTTGAATATATACATTATCTTTCCAAAGAGCCACTCCAGTGTTAAGTACAGGATGCCTTCACCATTTGTCTTCCTCTGAGCAATAAAGCTGTTAGGAGCCACTATGCATAATGCCTGGTGAAATGGTCAGCTAGGAATTAAAGAACAATCATAATTTGCTAAGTTTTCTAAAATGCATTACTCTCTTTGATTCATAAAGAAGGGAGGCAAGCTGCCAGTGGCCTTCTGCAAAATCTGATTACAGCTTTGATGATTGATACCTTGCCATTAGCACAGAAAGGGAAAAAGCCTAGAAAATGAACAAAGTAAATCAGCAAAATCTTTCTAGTTTATAGTGAACACTTACACATGATTCAAAAACGTTTTAACCAAGATTTCATTTTCTGTAAATATGTGTTGCCTTCGAATATGAAAGTATTCATTTCAGTGACTTTTGCCTGAGCTGCACTTTAATCTTGTCTTCAAGAAAGTCCAAGTTGGCCTGCCACCTTCCCCAGGCTTCAAGGCTGGTGTGATTTACTTAAGTGACAGTGTACCACTCTGTCTGTATTTCTGTTTTCATTTGACAGCTCCTAAGGAGTGCATGTTGCTGTTGTGGGAGATGGGGACATTGGAAAAATTCAGAAGTGAGTCTTTTTCTTGGAAACTTCCTTGCATTTGCTAAATGTCCTGTGTCAGTTTGACATATAAGACACGCTGTCACAGCTCATTAGATAGAGCATTAGTGCATTGATTATACATTCATACCTCTCCATGACATCATGGACCAGAAAAGACAATTCATAGTATACCACAACTACAAAGGAGTTCTTCCACAGGAGTTTAAGCACAGAATAACTATCATGGTAGGATTTACTATCAACTAACGCATGACACAGGCCATCCTGTAGCAAATTTCCAATAATCAGTTGGATGAATTGTGTATAGTTATGGAAAAATTTTTGTGTATTTACATATCATCCTTGCATGTGTATGAGATACTTAGCACTGTTCAGAAGTATTGAATGGCCCACTATGTCTTTATAGATAAACATATTGACAAACTGACATTTACTGTATGCCAACATCATAACAACTAAATGTCATCATTATGAGCACTTACTATATATGCCAACAGGGTAGAGTCAATACTTATAGAGTGCCTGCAGTATATAAGACTGTAAGCTCCTTGAAGGTAGAAGCTATGTTTGTAGAGTTTAATAAAATGCCTAGTACAGAGTAGTTACGCTTCCTGCAAACAGATTTTCTTAAATGAGTGAACATACTAAGCTATACAATTCTTGTTTAATTTTCAGTCCCCCTTCCCTTCCCCCAAATTTATGATTAGGTACTTTCATTGATCTTGTTTTAAATAGATTGAAACTGAGACATAAAGAGGATTATTAACATTCCATCAATACCCAACTGATTAGTGACTTAGAGTATTGTTTTCAAGATGATTTGAAACCTTGAGGGCCTAGATAATCGCTAGGAAATTTTAAGGAAAAGCAAAGTGGCCAGAAAAAAGATGTTCCAAGAATTAACTCTAGGAATGGGTCAATGAATCTCTTTGACCTTCAGAATACTCTGTATAGTTCTCTATCTTTCAAGTTATTGAGACTGTTTTGTATTAGTTTCCTGCTGCTGCTGTAACAAACTCATACTCTTGGTGACTTAAAACAACACAAATGTATTACCTTACAGTTCTGAAGGTCAGAAGAATATTTATGCATTTTATTTCAAACACAAAAGTGTTTACACTTCTAAAGTTAGTGGGGTTCCGCTTCCTTCTTTTTTAAAGGAGGTACTCAGAGCTATATATAAATGTGTGGTTAGATCCTTATTACAACTCAGACTATATTGATTTCTCTACAAGAATCTTGGGAGTGCATTAAAATTAAACTGTAGTTATACCCATTTAATCACCTTGCAGGTATTATTTTAGTCCTCTAAATCAGACTATTTATCTAAGATGATTTTTCCTCACCATACTTTCCTTATATCATTTTCCTGATCAAATTCTTTATTCAATTTCTTTAGGTATAGGCTTACTCAGACTTGTACTCAACATTCTCCTTAGGCTGTTCCCAGATGAATGTTTAAACTTTCATTACTCTCTGAAGAGAGATTTTGTGGGTTTTTTTTGCTTTACATTTCATTCCAGAAGTTCTGTGGGATCTCCGTAGATGCCCTGGAGCAAAAGGCATGTTCCTGGAAAGGTCTCTGGACTTCTTTTCCCAGCTTCAGTCAGAATACTTCAGTGTTTTCTGGTTTATACATTGGGTTTCATTGCAAGGTTATTATTAAGGAAAAGTTTCCAAAGGGGAGTTGGGGAAATTAATTATAATGGCTGTTGTCTATGATTAGTTTATTTAGCCAAATGATACCCGTTACTGATGAGCAAAGATCTCACACATTAGGACTTCTTACATTTTGCTTCTATCCCTTCCCTGCTCTTAGATGATTGCACCCTGTCCAGGTTCTCTGCCCTTAAGGGCTAACTTCAGTTTTATCTTATGTGCAAGACTGTCTCTGGTCACTTCATTACAGAGTGATCTCTCTCTCTGGAACGCTAAGGATGACACTTGATCATATATTTACTGTCTGGTTTTGTTGTATCCCTAGTGCTATGCATATGGCCTGGCATGCAGTAGACATACAGTACATGGTGCATGATGGAAGGAAGGAACGTAGGAAGGAAGGAAGATGCACAGGGGGAAAGACAGAAGGAAGAAAGGAATTTGATATTACACGCATTGTGTTAGGTGTCACTGAACTTTCATTTCTGGGTTTAACTTTTCATATGTAAATGAAAATCTACCCAAGTAGTTTAAAGCAAAGAGAGACGACAGGTTTAGTTAACATTTATCAAATGCTCTATGATATGCTAGGTGCATTATATGATTATTCTCTTTAATTTCATCTTCATAGCAATCACGTGAAGTTTCACCAAAGAGGAAATTGAAGCTGGGCGAGTTAAGTAGCAGTCCCCACGTCACCCAGCACCAGCAGGGCTTGAATTCAAATCCCAGAGTGTGTGTGTTACATGCATTTCTTCAGGCTCCCATGAAGCTAGTCACTGCTTTCTAAATCTCACAGAACATCTGACAGGAAGCAAATACTCATTTCTTTTTTTATGAATAAATAAATGAATTATTCAGTGCCTTATTAAAGATGGATGACATTAGTGCCTTTCAATAAACTACTGCATTTCTACAATTTTGCTACTACCACCACCATCCCCACTGCCCTGTTAAGAGCCCCAACTTTAGAGCCATCCTGCCTTGGTTTCAGTTTTAGCTATCTCACAAATCAGCTGTATGGCATAGACAAGTTCCTTAGTCTTCTATGCCTCAGTCTTTTCATTTGTTACAGGAGGAAAATAATTGCACTCACTTCATTGGGTTATTAGGAGGATTAAGTGCAGTTAGCCGAGTTCCTAGACTGTAGTAAGAAGGAGCATTTATTGAGCACTGAATGCTACCACCACTTCCACCAACATTTATTGGGTTTTTAATAAATGTCAGGAATTGTGCTACATTCTCACTATAAACCTTCTAACAGGCCCATAAACTAGGTACTGTTACTGTTCCCCTTTTAGATGAGCAAACAGAAGCTTAGAATAGAAATCGCTTGCCGAAGGTCACTCAGCTAGTACATTGACAGAGCTGGGCTCACACCCAAGTCTGTCTGATGCCCCTGATCTAAATTACTAAGTCTCTGCTGAAAATCTGGCCTCTACCCGGTTGCTCTTTGGGGACTTTTTGTGTCCTCTCCTCAGTGTATAGCACCTCTCCCACTATATGTTATGTTTGGCATGTCTCTTTCATTATGTTCCCTGTTGTCCTGATTCATTGTGCATTTAGCTATGCTCACTGGGTGTCCCTAGGACTCCCTTATTTTGCTGTCAGACCTGAGGTTCCACCAAACTGGGAAGGTAGTTGGGTCTTGTTATTGCTGTGTTTGTTTCTCATTCTTTTGGTTTGTGTCAGCTGTTTTACACACACACACACACACACACACACACACACACACACACACGCACAGTCTTTCTACTCTGGGTTACCTGAGAAAATGATCTGTTATCAAAATGGAATGACATTAGCACTATGGGTTTCTCTGTGTCCTCATGGCTCAGGGGACGTCCTTGTCTAAAATAGTGCCCCCAGGAGAGCCCTATTTAATTTTCTCTAGTAAAAGCAACTTACCGGAAGCAATGTCAGTGAGGCTGTGTGCTGAGTATGTTAATCTATTACCTGGAAAATGTTTCAGCCTAAAATGGGCTGATCTCCACTACTCTGAGACACTTGTGATCTCCGTAGACGTCACCCAGTGATACAGGTTCAAAGAAAAATATCTGAAATAGGATGCTGTTCTTTCAGAGTTTAAGTAGTAAACTCTTACCTTTCTTAATTCCCTCTTTTATCCAAAGTAAAGAGACAATCCATGGACTGTTCTGAGGATGCCCGAGGCAAATGGGGCAGCTAGATATTTCGTAGGTTGCCTACTATGTGCAAGTCATTCAACATTTGTGCATTTAGTTTTTTTCACAGATACCGGGCTAGAAGCTTGGAATAAAAATAAAGACAGATTTTCAAGGGAATTGGAGTCCAGTAATACCAAATATAATACTATGTGACTTAGCGTAAATTTTCTCAATCCTCCTAGTAGTCTTGAAAAAAACAAATTATTATCTCAGTTTTTACACATGAGCAATGAGAGGCTGAGAGAGGTTTAATATCTGGTATTTCAATTAAGGACCTTTTAATTCTGCAATTCATGCATCTTACACTATATCACTGTGTCTCCCAGGGGCCACTGTGGGAAACCTCTGGGAACTTGTGTGTAGCGTAGTGCTTAAGATTGCAACTTTGACATCAGATTGTAGTTCAAGCATCAGCTGTTATCTATAACTTTTATGACTCCGGGTGTGTGTATATAAGCATGCATATGCCTACATACACACATGTATTATATGTTACATATAAATCTATATTATAGAATTGCTATGAGGATTACATGGGATACTATATTAAGCCTGCTATAAACCTAGCATGTAGATCTTTGTTAAATGGCATCTACCATTGTGTTATTAGTATTGAAGGGAGTTTCTGTTGGGTTGTCCAGTTACAGTAAGAAAAACCCTAGTGTGAGGTGTAGCTCTATTTTTCCACAGAGATAAGAAAAATGGAATTAGCTGGTGGGTAAGCTACCATTAACATGAATGAGTAAGCCCCATCCTTTCCCCTTCAATCCCTCCAGTTTATTATTTTTTAATAGAAAGATGCTTTTGAAAATAACAATGAAACAAAACCCATTCTCATCATTTATGGCTAGTTGACACTGGAACTAATTTTTGAATATGAAGTGTAAAGCCTTAAAATATTGGTGAAGTTCCATTACAATGCTATGCTATTATTGAAATGAAGTGGGTCATGGGAACCTAGTAGGAAAATGCACAGCCTTCCTGCCCTTGTATGACTCTGTGGCACATTCTCTCCAAAAAAAGAGGAAATACCATCCCAGTGATACTCCTAAGGAGCTTGAATAAATGTAGGGGCAATTCTGACCTCTTTTGCCTTAGTGATCCACAAATATAGTAATTTCTGACTCGGAGACTGGGCATGGAAGACATCTATTCATTCACTATTTCAGCAAATACTTAGTGAGCTCCTCTCTGTAGTCCTTTTCATCACATGGAAATTTTAGTCTTGAGTGATCCCCTTCTTCAGTCTTGAGTGTCCTTGAGTGTCCTTCATTCAATATAGGTCACATTTACAGTTACCTGTAATGTGCTTATGATATATACTTGAGTAATATAAGGTCATATAAAGTATCATTATAACTGCAAAAAATAAAGACAAATGTACAAAGAACAAAAGACAATATAAAAATAGTTAATATTAACTATTTTGTACTGGTGAGGTTACAGGGAATTTTTGGTATGTATATCTGTCTGTGTGTGTGCGTGTATCTTCCATCATTTATAATATTACTAAAACTTGTAGGTCATAACTTTGCCTATGCCAACATTCCTAAAGTCATCTTTGAGCTTTTACTAGCTCTGCTTTATACATATGTCATTTAATCTTCATTACTCATTATTTTTTATTTTCATTCTACACTCATTCCCAAGGTGATTCATTCAGTCTCATGGCTTTAAATACCATCTATGTTCTGATGACTTCGAAGTTGAATTTCTAGCTCTGACCTCTCCCTTGAACTCCATATGTGAAAATCCAGTTGCATACTTGACATCTTGTATTCAGTGTTTAATATCCATCGTGACAGTAACGTGTCTCATACAGAACTGATACAATCCTGACAAACATATCTCACCATTTTTTTTTTTACAAACTTCCTCTTTCTGTAAAATTTCAAGCACCACTTTTCAATGACTCATTCAAATAAAAACCCAGTATGTCCTTGATTCTTCACATTTCCAATCACCAAGTTCTACAAGCTTTATTTTTAAAACATATCCCTAGTCTGCCCACTTCTACTCTTAACCAGCCTAATCCAAGCTGACATTCTCCCTGACCTGGATGACCATGTTGGTCTCTAAGCTGGTCTCTGTTTCTTCCCTGGCATTCCACATGTCAGTTCTCCATGTAGCCATCAGGATAACATTTAAAAAATAAATCAGATCATGTCACTTACCTGCTCAAAACTGTTTAATGGTTTCCATCACATGCAGAATAGAATTCTTTCCATGACTGGACAAGACTCTTAGCGGTCATGGATTCCCTACTTGACCACATCTCCCTTCCTCTCCCCCATTCATGTTGCTTCAGACACACTGGCCATCTCATGGTTTCCTGAGCAAGCCAACCTTGTCTTCACCTGAGCTATTTTCCTGTCTTGAACACTATTCCACTCCATCTTCATGTGGCTCACCCCCTCCCTTCATTTACAACTTTTTAAAATGTTAGCTCCTCAGAGAATCCTTATCTGACTAACATAGGCAGAATAGCTACCTCCTCTGCTCGTTACCCATCTGCTTGTTACCGTTCTTTATCTTCACCTGAAACTTTACATGCATATACCATATACCCATGTAAACACACACATATTCAGATACTAATTTATTATTTGAATTACTCAGTATATTTTCTGTGTATGTTTTTCTTATAAAAACTCTCCTTTCAAGATTGTAAACACTTCAAGATCTGGGACCATGTCCCAATCTGTACCTATTGAAGGGATCAGCATATAATAATTCTTCAATAAATGTTTGTCAGGTTGAATTGAATCAATATAGAGCCCTTCACATTTATTACTCATTTGCTTGTATTGATTTTTAAACTGACTAAAAGATTAAATAATCCATCTCTGCAGGTACATACAAAGAGTTAAAATAGTTTAAAAAAGAAATACAGCTTTTGGTTTAATGCAAATCCTTGCTGGGAAGAGTCACCCTGGTAGCTTACATACGTAGCAACCCTTTGATGTCAGTACCAAGGAACTATTTTTATTGCCAATTTTGAGTTAAGGAAATTGAAAAGCTACATTGAGTTTAATATCATAAACTGTAAAAGCAGTGAATACTAGAGATTAGCTAAATCCAATTAGAGATAAATTGCAGCTAAGAAAAGCGAACAGAATTCCCAAAGTCCTTACAGACTCTTAGAACTAAGGCCAAAAAGATGAGGTGTTGGCAATGTTGAAATAAAAAATTATGTTTCATTCATACATGTTTTGAAGTTTTTCCATGAGTCTGTCTTGTCTCTTGTTCCTGGAAAGGCAGCATGCTGGGGGGGAGGGGAGCCTGGTAATGAGGATACTGTGTATCCTTATGCATTTCTCAAGGCATCCACCCTGACATCACAGGGCAAGTTTCAATTAACAGTAGATCTTGGCAGCAATACAACTTGAGTCCTTTTTTCCCCGTGTCTCTTCCAAGGTGCCAGGGTTCATCATAATATCATAATGTAATTGTAATGCACCTAGTACATTGGTGTTGTTAAAGCAACATTTTTTTCTGATATATATATATCAGATACACACACACACACACACACACACACACACACACACACACACATATATTGCTTACCTTGTTTTACCCACTCTGACCACAAGAACTATGTATAAAAATAGCCAGGTAGGGTGTACCAGTGTCATTGAGTTATTTATCTTTAACCCTTTCTGGAAGGGATCTGAGGTTTAGAAATTCATGAAAATAACAGAAAGCTTGAGATTGAATGAATCCACACTATTGAATAAATATACTGTGCTACATGATTTATGTTAGCGTGATTAAATATGGCAACTCTGCATGTTTTACAGAGGGATACTACTTTTTTATTCTCCCAAATTCAGTAGCTGATGAAATTTCTTAGCTGGGGATAGCTGAGGAAAGAGTCCCTGTTTTGATAGAACCTGAATTTCTGCTTCATTTCTTCCTCATGGCCTATGACTAAGCACATGGCAGTCCACACTGAGCATTTACTTCTTCATGTTATCTTATGATTTTCAGAAGATTCTTGCCATCGCTTAATCATATACTTAAGTTCACTGTTAGCCTTGGGAATGTCTTTATTTACAAACTACAAAAATCCACGCAAAATGCTTAGGCCACAGAACAGACTTTGCTATAAGGATATAGGACTTTATTCGAGGGCACTGTTTAGGGAATGGAATCTAAGTCTTGGGGAGATCTAATATCTGAGGCTGTAAAGCTCTCAAGAATCAAAGCAGATTTAAAGAAAGGTCTGTCTTTCTAGACAAACAATTATATCACAGCTTTTTTTCAGCATTTCTCCTTCATTCTTCAACTCCTGATTTTACTGATTTAGCTCAAATGACCAGCAGAGACAAATTGGCAGCAATCGATCCTGATTTAAATAAACAAGACAAAGTGGATCAAACCACTTGGATGAGATAGCCATCTCTGCATGAATCAGCAACGACCACAGGGAGAAGACCATAGAGCAAACGGCCTATAGCCCATTGCTTAGGCTGAGCAGAGGAAAGGTTCACAGGAGGGAATTTGGGGGCCAGGCAGACAGTGCCCCTGCTGGTAAAAGTATCAGTAGATTTGCAAGGAGGCTTTGCTGTCCTGCAGTATATGTATATTTAGTCCTGCATGTCGCTGTGTACTTATGCGGAAAGGCTTTGCTCTATGTGTACAATCCAGCTTCCTACCTTTCTCTCTGCTCTGAATGTTCAGTGTTCCCTTATCTGTATCTTCGGGTTCTGCATGGTCAATATTTACATCGCTTTTGTCTTTTGTTGAACAAACATTCTTTGGTTGTTCGTGGACAGTATCTCTCTGTTACACAAATAATGGACTTACTTTCACATGAATATTTTTTCCCCCCAAGCTTACAGGCAAATGCCAAGGATTGATGGAAAATAAACAAACACAGTGAGGTTGTTTACTATGTTTATTTCCTATCTCAAAAGGAGTTACAGCTCTCTCCAGCAATCCTACTACACATGTTAATTATGTATATTTTCCCATTCTCCAAAGACTATATACAGCCTAGTTGACTCTCCTCAAGCCTTCTCCATTCCAGCAGCCCCTTACCTTCAGCTGATAACTTGCCTCATAAGTTACTGAGCTAATAGAAATAATCAGTAGGTACTTCCTCATCTTTCCAACATCATAGTTACCAACCCATCCACATTTCTACTCATTCTGAATGGCCTTATCTTACAGTGGCTGGAGGTGGTATTGATCTTGGATAAGTTTTGCACTTCCATTTGGACTCCTGAATCTCTCCCTTCTGCTCAAAAGCCTCTCTCCTGCTTTATACACACTCTCTCCAGCATCATCAGTTTCTCCCTCTCTGTTGGATAATTCCCCTATCACAGTAAAAGTCTGTCCAAATTTTTCTTATCTTTTTGTTTATTTTTTAAATTAATATTTATTGGAGTATAGTTGCCTTACAATGTTGTCTTAGTTTCTACTGTATAGCAAAGTGAATCAGCTATACATATACATATATCCCCTCTTTTTTGGATTTCCTTCCCATTTAGGTCACCACAGAGCATCGAGTAGCCAATTTTTCCTATCTTAAAATGCTCTCTGGGGACTCTGCCGAACTTCCTCTTGCCAATAACATATTTTTCTATTTCCTTTGTTATGAGATTCTTAAAAGTGTGGTGTATAGTTGCTGTTCCCACCTACTGCCTTGCATTTTTTTTTATCAACCCACAATTGTGTTTCTGTCGCTCCCACTCCACCGAGACCATTTTGTCAAAGTTATCAATGACATCCATATTGCTAATTGAATGATTATTTCTCTGTTCTTAAGCTCTCAAAAGCACTAAATATGGCTGATTATTCCATGGTTATTTGAACATTCTTATTTTGGCTTCTGTGACAGAAAACTCTCCTGTCTTTTCTCTTACTTTGATGGTTCCTTGTTCCTGCCCTACTTAGCTACCTGATCCTCCTCTGCTCAACTTTTCAATGTTGCATTGATCCCTGGCTCAGTCCTGGACCCCCTTCTCTTCCCCAACTACTCATTCTTTCTGGGTGAACTTTTTGCCTGTGAACCATCTATATGCTCCTCACCTTCAAATTCATTACTTACAGAGTGAGCTCTTCCCACTGCCCTACACCGGTGTATGTAACTACTTACTGTACTACTGAGATTTCTAAAAGACATCTCAAACAGAAGAGATAGGAACTTCCCTCTACTCATCCTGTAGTCTAGCCCACACAAATAAATATTAAAAACACCCACTTGGTAGCTTATGCCAATAATCTAAGAGCAATGTTTAGCCTTGTATTTCACTCTTCTTACCATAGCCACTCCCCAATTGTTTTGACTATACTTTTGAAACAGTTAATCAAGTATGCACCCACTTCCCTGTCTATTGCTATAGGTCTCATCCACATCACCATCCTATCTTGCCTGGACTTCTTTAATAAGTACTTGTCTTTCATTTTATTTTCAGTACAAATCTTTTGTGTATGTACTTTCCATGCTGTCTTTTTAAAAAACTTACACATAACTTGACTCCCTCTGCTGAAAATAAAACCCTCCAGTGGAAATTTGAAGTTTAATCTAACCCATTACTCTGATTTACAAAGTTCTGCATGACTAAGCCTCTGACCAAATCTCTGAAATTATTTCCTACCAGTCTTCCCCAAGTTTATTGTGCAGTCAAGAAAGACAAAACACACACACACATACACAATGTTTTCTTTCTGTTTTCAACACATCAGCCTTGCTCACATTTCTGGTCTTAGTCAGTTACAGCTTCTATAAAAAAAAACACAGACTGGGTAGGTTAAACAATAATGATTTCTTACAGTTCTGGAGGCAGGAAAGTCCAGGATCAAGGTGACAGTAGGCATGGTGTCTGGTGAGAGCCCACTTCCTGACTTGAGCGTAGCTGACTTCTTATTGCATCCTCACATGGTGGAAAGAGAGCTAGCTCTTTAGCCTCTTCTTACAAGGGCACTCATCTCATTCATGAGAGCCCACCCTCATGACCTAATTACCTTCCAAAGGTCTCACCTCTAAATACCATCACTTTGGGGACTAGGGCTTCAACATGTGAATTTTGGGAGGACACAAACATTCAGGCCATAGCAGGGTCTTTGCACTAGGTGTTCTGGAATGCTCTTCCCCTTTATTTATGCTTAGCTACCTTTCTTGTCTTTTAGATTTCTACATTACTATTGCCTTCTGAAAAAAGCCTCCTTTGACCATCCAATCCCTTTCTAACATGTTGCTCTATTTTCATCGCCTGCACATCACTTACCTTTTGAGACTGAAACAGCACCTGTTTTATGGTATATCCTCAATAAATATTTGCTGCTATTTTTGCACAACACTACTGACTTTTTGTAGGCCATGGATTTGTTTAGTTTGTTTTTTAAAGAAATAAAGAGCAACATCCAATTTGATTTACATTATAGTAATTAAGACACAATAGAGAAGTGCAACTGAAAATAAAGCAAACAGAAGACAACGCTAAACTGAATATTTTCAGAGACAGCATGTACTTAACCAAAGTGGAATAAATCTGTTTTTGAGAAAATGGGGTAGGGATGAGACTCCATAATGATTGTAGTTCTCAGGGTCCTGTTTTTACATCTTATTGAAAATAACATTTTTTTATACTGGAAGATTATTGTTTCACACTCCACCAACTTCCAAAGCTCTGTGCTATGTTCTTTGTGGGAAGATTGAAACCAGACTGGTATTTTGTTCTTTTGTCTCATGTCTGATCCTAATAGTAGCCCAGACAGGTGGACTTAGGGAGTTCCAGTCATAACACCAAATGATCTAGGGAAGTCAACAGGCCACATGGGAAACTCAGACCGTGAGCTATGGTCCTTCAAAGAACTGTTCATTCTTTTACACAATGTGCTCATGGCTGCTTCTTTCAGGAATTAAAATATATGTGTATAATGTGGGAGAATTAGATTATTTCCATATCTATAGATTTAAACATCAACCAACTAGTTACTTTCCAGCTGTAGCAGAGACGTGTTGTTTATGTTGCCCAGAGACTATTCACTTTTCTTCCGATAATATTTCAGCTCTCTCCTGGGCAACCACCCTGTTATCCCACTTTCAGGTTACAGGTGTTCTGTGGAGTCTGCCAAGTGGCCAGCTAGAGAGTTGGTAGGTTTCTTTTCGTGGCCAGTCAGAATATCACACACTCATGACTATAGTAGTAGGTTCGATGCTATGCAGATAATCAGAGTCAAATTGAAACGGGACTTTTATTGGGATTGCTGAGAGAGAAGCACTCTTTCTGTTTTTTCTCGTCTTTGTCATGACAGAATGGGGGCTGGATCTGCCATCCCAAAGAATGAGTGTGCAGTTGAACAGGCCCAGTGGATGGAGAGAGATCATGTCGTGATATCCAGCTGGCCCCATTCCTGGCCCTGTTCATTACGGGGGCTAGTAAGTTTCCATTTTGATTCAGCTTTTCTGTTATCTGGTATTGAAAGTGCTTCTCTTGAAATATTCGATTTAGGGTTCATTTTCCTGTTTCCTGACATTTATGTTGTCATCTTCTCTGCCTTCCCTTGTACATTGGACTCAAGGAAAACATTTAATGTCCTGGTCATTTTTTTTTTTTTTCTTGCGGTACGCGGGCCTCTCACTGTTGTGGCCTCTCCTGTTGCAGAGCACAGGCTCCGGACGCACAGGCTCAGCGGCCATGGCTCACGGGCCTAGCCGCTCCGCGGCATGCGGGATCCTCCCGTACTGGGGCATGAACCCGTGTCCCCTGCATCGGCAGGCCGACTCTCAACTAGTGCGCCACCAGGGAAGCCCCTGTCCTGCTCATTTTGATGTCACAATATATATGAACTTGTATTGATTTCCAATTGTATTTGTAGTTGTATTTATGGTAATGTGGCTGTGTCACACTGTATTTTTGAGAGTACTGAGTAGAGAGAAAATACTTACTGAGTATGGATACATTACTGTGAATTATCTTTTTATACTACTTTGTGGATATCATGACATTAGATTTGAAGAACATAACAAAGAAGTTTAAAAACCAGGTCTTGTCATCCTAGGCTTTCGTTTCTGTTTGGGAAGACAGGATTGCTTATGGGAAGCAGTTGAGTGGGGGTAACAGCTTTGTTGTCAAAATGAGAGGTACCACTGAATTTGATGGTTCAGAAAAGAGAGATGAATATGGTTTGGGGTGTGCAGAGAAGAATTTGTGGAGGATTGGAGACTTGAAAGATCTTAAAGGTTAGGTAGGCTAGGTATAGTTGGAGAGGTTTCAAGAGACTTTTTGGTGAGGGGCAAACAGCAAAACCTTGGTACCTTTGGAGAACAATGAAGCCAATGTGATTGGAGCAGAAGGTGCCCCTTAATAATATGAGCTATTCTTATCAGAAAGTGCCGAGTTAGTCATTTGAAGAATGTAGTTTTGTGAAATATCAAAACCAACCTACATTAGGCCTTATTTCCAGTTTATGGTGCAGAAAATTAATGATTTGTTTAGCTGTGTAACTTGCCCAACTTATAGGTGGCGGAGTAATAAGTGACATGTCTTACTGCAGAGCATGTGCTTTTGAAGGTTGCACAGGCAGAGTGGAGCCAGCTCAAAGAGAGTCTCCAATACCAGTCTGAGGAGCCTGGTGAGAATTCTCTGGAGGGATCTTGGGTCTTTAAGGAATGTTCTAGTTGCTCATATAGTGAGGTTTTAAAATTGAATCAGGATTTTAGTGCAATTTGAAATGACATAAGTAATAAGACATCTTCATTTGGGTCCATGATGCCACTCTGATAAGGAAGTATCTTCTAGTTGGAAGAAGGCTTTCCTTGCTTTATTTCATCCCAGTTTCCCCCAGAGCATCCCTGGATCTGTTCCCTAGCTTGTTTCCACAGGTTAGAGTAAAACTAGAATTGAAACAGGAAGATTAACGGCTGTTTTTCATTAGATGTATTTAAAGTCTATTTGTAAATTTTTCTAACAGCTGCAAAGTGGCTTTTTAATGTGTCCAGTAATTGAAATCATTTTGTAATGCAAGTCTTGTCATACCTCATTAAGGTCATCCTCCTACCTCTAGGCCAATTTAGGAGTGGCTCAGACATTCGGATTGCCCCTCTGAATAAATTTAATTTGTTTATAGCTATCAGAAATGCAACATTAGTTTTGGTGATTCCAGGGTGACTGCTACATTCAGGTGTTCCGCGTCCTACCAGCTTTAGCGTTATTTTGCAGAATCTGTCCTTGGTTTGGTTACCAGGGTGCGGGAATGCCAACCTCTTATTATTTATTGTAGGAGTTAATTTTTTCCCCTGAGATATATGTCTCTGTCTCCCACCATTAAATTTAGAAATGGAGAATTGCCCACATTGCTGTCCGATTATGGTACCAGTGCCTTTGCCTTTAAAACTCCCTTTCGGCCTTGCTTTGATTGTTCTGATTATTTCCATTATCTGTTGCTGCTGTTGTAACAGCACTTTTGCTCTTTTACATTCATAGTGGTGCCAAGGAATCAGTACGCTGCAAACACAATGTTTCCTTTTAGTTCATTTTTATTAGGAATACTGATTACATAAACCCTTATCAGGATAAACTTACTCGCATTAAAGCAGAAGCAGAATTCGGGGATAGAGTGACCATGTCATACGCCAGAAGCTGACATCAAAATACTCATTTGAAGGAGTCCAAATCTGGAAAGAGTAGAGTAGAACCGGATGATAGCCATTTCAGGCAAGCAGGAATAAAGCCAAGATCAAGCCAGAGCTGAAGAATAAAAATGATTCAAGGCAAAGCTAGAAAGCAGTTGTGGATCAAAACCCAGCATGCATCAGATATTTTATCAGGAGCAAAGAAAGAGCCCTGAGACAGAATTCTGCTGGGCCAGGCCCTGATGCTGCGGGATTATATTTTCACTTGCTATTTTCATCTGTTCCACATTCAAAAGCTTCTACTTCCAGTAATTCTTTAAGATACCAAGTGATTTCTACCACCCTTGATTGAGAACTGATGCATGGTGCTTTGCATATATCATCTCTAATCTCATAAGAACTCTCAAGGTAAGGATTTTTACTTCAATTTTACTGATGAGGAATTTACAACTCAGAGTCATTTAGTAAATCTGTCTGGGGTTATACAGTTACTTGGTGGCAGAGCCAGGATTCATAGCCAATTGTGTCTGAATCCAAAGTTGATTTGGATTTTTTCCTGAGCTCTTACCCTGCTTGCCTTTTATGTAATGGAATTCCAAGTCAGAATGTCACCTCCCCAGTTGGAATGTCACCTCCCCAGTTGGAATACATGAGCATATCTATTTTATGTATAGTAGTTTATACCTGTTAATCCCATATACCTAATTTGTCCTTCCCCCACTTTGTCTCCCTTTTGGTAGCCATACATTTGTTTCCTATGTCTGAGTCTATTTTTGTTTCACAGGGACTTATACCCAAAGTCTTGTAATAGCCTATAATGGAATATAATCTGCATTAAAAACAAAATGAATCACTCTGTTGTACACCTGAAACTAACATAATGTTGTAAATCAACTATACTTCAATAAAAAAATTTTTAATTTAAAAAACTATACATGAGCAGAAGACAAAAAGATAAAATCAAATGTAGAATTCAAGTAGTTAAATTTATTATCTTTTCAGATTAGCTAAATAACTTTCCAAGGTAATTCATCCCCGTGTTGCCAAAACCATTACTGAAACCTAGGCCAGTATTATGCCCCTAGACCTTAGCCTCTTGAGGTCATGCCACTGAGTATTAGAGCTATTTGAGTTTGGAGTCTCTGCCATTTACATTCTGTCCTGTCTTCCCTGACAGCCTGAACACTTTGAATTTGGAAATGCATTCAGTTATTGACCAAACACTTGGACCTTATTCAGGTTCAAGGGAGGTTGCCATCCAAATGAATACCCCTGTAGGAATTATTTCACATTAGGGAGGTCATAGGTGAGTGCCTGGCGTCAAAACTGATCCATCATACATGAACAGGCAGCATGTGACTACATTTTTTTTGGTCCTTGTTGATGCTAGGTAATAATAAATCCCTTTAGCCTCAAGGGATTTGTTGTGGCTTGAGTTATGCCATGGAAAATTTCATCAGTCTAGTAGCGATGAAGTACTACTCTAAAAGAGGTGTGCAAATGATTTCTGATATTGAGAAAACAACCCACAGATCTAGTCATTTGCATGAAAATTAGATGAAGCCCTAGAGCTTGGGACTTGGTTTTGTTTTGGACGTCATCTAAAAAGAGAAGTGCTTATAAGATGCCAGATGTCAACTAACATTTTCATTGAATCAATTGTAATTTTAAAACTGATAAGAACAGTGAAAGTATTTTACTTCTCAGTTCTGCTGTATTATTCCGTCACCAAGCTGCCACCTAAATAATCTCTCTAAAACAGTACTTCTCAAAGTGTAGTTCTCAGAGCATCAGCATCGAATGCTTTCGTGTCACCTGTGAACTTGATAGGAATGAAATTCTCAAGATTGACCCTAAATCTATTGAATTAGAAATTCTGATGGCCAGGACTTAGTGTTTTATCAAGGCTTCCGGGTGATTCTGATGCGACTAAGGTTTGAAAACCAGTGCCCTAAATCTAGACTTATTTGTGTTTACTGGGTGTATATATCAGGACTATGTTGTTTGCATGTGTCAGGAACTCAAGTTTAAACCAAGAGGATTTGTATTGGCTCCCATGCCTGTAAAGTCAAAAGGTACAGCTCACTAAACTAAAATTCAAATGTTATCATCATAGTGTAGTTTCCAGATTTTGGGTCTGTTCTCCTCAAGGTTGTTTCCTTTATAGGCAGGTTCTTTACATGTAAAGAGGGGCACTGACAGCTCTAGGCTTACATAATTCCCAAGGACCTTATTTCTGATAGCTTCTGTTAAAGTACATGGGGATTACAGTCATTGGCCTCTCCTGGGCCACTTGCCCATCCCTGAGCTAATGATCAATGTGGCCTGTTAGGTGGAGTATTCTTCTTTTTTGTGGAAGGAAAATTTTTTTTCAATTTAAAAATATTTTTAAATTTTATGTATTTTTTTATACAGCAGGTCCTTATTAGTCATCAATTTTATACACATCAGTATATACATGTCAATCCCAATCTCCCAGTTCGTCACCCCCACCCCCCCACCGCTTTCCCCCCTTGGTGTCCATATGTTTCTTCTCTACATCTGTGTCTCAATCTCTACCCTGCAAATCGGTTCATCTGTACCATTTTTATAGGTTCCACATATATGCGCTAACATATGGTATTTGTTTTTCTTTTTCTGACTTACTTCACTCTGTATGAAAGTCTCTAGATCCATCCACGTCTCTACAAATGAACCAATTTCATTCCTTTTTAATAGCTGAGTAATATTCCATTGTATATATGTACCACATCTCCTTTATCCATTTGTCTGTAGATGGACATTTAGGTGGCTTCCATGAACTGGCTTTTGTAAATAGCGGTGCAGTGAACACTGGGGTGCATGTGTCTTTTTGAATTACGTTTTTCTCTGGGTATATGCCCAGTAGTGGGATTGCTGGATCATGTGCTAATTCAATTTTTAGTTTTTTAAGGAAACTCCGTACTGTTCTCCATAGTGGCTATATCAATTTACATTCCCACCAACAGTGCAAGAGGGTTCCCTTTTCTCCACACCCTGTCCAGCATTTATTGTTTCTAGATTTTCAGATGATGCCCATTCTAACTGGTGTGAGGTGATACCTCATTGTAGTTTTGATTTGCATTTCTCTAATAATTAGTGATGTTGAGCAGTTTTTCATGTGCTTCTTGGCCATCTGTACGTCTTATTTGGAGAAACGTCTATTTAGGTCTTCTGCCCAGTTTTGGATTGAGTTTGTTTCTTTAATATTGAGCTGCATGAGCTGTTTATATATTTTGGAGATTAATCCTTTGTTGATTCGTTTGCAAATATTTTCTCCCATTCTGAGGGTTTTCTTTTCGTCTTGTTTATGGTTTCCTTTGCTGTGCAAAAGCTTTTAAGTTTCATTAAGTCCCATTTGTTTATTTTTGTTATTATTTCCATTACTCTAGGAGGTGGATCAGAAAAGATCTTGCTGTGATTTATGTCAAAGAGTGTTCTTCCTATGTTTTCCTCTAACAGTTTTATAGTATCTGGGCTTACATTTAGGTCTCTAATCCATTTTGAGTTTATTTTTGTGCATGGTGTTAAGGAGTGTTCTAATTTCATTCTTTTACATGTAGATGCCCACTTTTCCCAGCACCACTTATTGAAGAGACTATCTTTTCTCCATTGCATATCCTTGCCTCCTTCGTCATAGATTAGTTGACCATAGGTGCATGGGTTTATTCTGGGCTTTCTATCTTGTTCCATTGATCTGTGTTTCTGTTTTCATGCCAGTACCATATTGTCTTGATTACTGTAGCTTTGTAGTATAGTCTGAAGTCAGGGAGTCTGATTCCTCCAGCTCCATTTTTTCCCCTCAAGACTGCTTTGGCTATATGGGGTCTTTTGTGTCTCCAAACAAATTTTAAGATTTTTTGTTATAGTTCTGTAAAAAATGCCATTGGTAATTTGATAGTGATTGCATTGAATCTGTAGATTGCTTTGGGTAGTATAGTCATTTTCACAATATTCATTCTTCCAATCCAAGAACATGGTATATCTCTCCATCTGTTGGTATCATCTTTAATTTCCTTCATCTGTGTCTTATAGTTTTCTGCATACAGGTCTTTTGTCTCCCTAGGTAGGTTTATTCCTAGGTATTTTATTCTTTTTGTTGCAATGGTAAATGGGAGTGTTTCCTTAATTTCTCTTTCAGATTTTTCATCATTACTTTATAGGAATGCAAGAGATTTCTGTGCGTTCATTTTGTATCCTGCAACATTACCAAATTCATTGATTAGCTCTAGTAGTTTTCTGTTGGCATCTTTAGGATTCTCTATATATAGTATCATGTCATCTGCAAACAGTGACAGTTTTACTTATTCTTTTCCAATTTGTATTCCTTTTATTTGTTTTTCTTCTGTGATTGCTGTGGCTAGGACTTGCAAAACTATGTTGAATAATAGTGGTGAGAGTGGACATCCTTGTCTCTATCCTGATCTTAGAGGAAATGCTTTCAGTTTTTCACCATTGAGAATGATGTTTGCTGTGGGTTTGTCATATATGGCCTTTATTATGTTGAGGTAGGTTCCCTCTATGCCCACTTTCTGCAGGGTTTTTATCATAAATGGGTGTAGAATTTTTCAGAAGCTTTTTATGCATCTATCGAGATTATCATGTGGTTTTTATTCAATTTATTAATATGGTGTATCACATTGATTTGCATATATTGAAGAATCCTTGCATCGTGGGATAAATCCCACTTGATCGTGGTGTGTGATCCTTTTAATGTGTTGTTGGATTTTGTTTGCTAGTATTTTGTTGAGGGTTTTTGCATCTATATTCATGAGTGATATTGGTCTGTAATTTTCTTTTTTTGTGCTATCTTTGTCTGGTTTTTGTATCAGGGTGATGGTGGCCTCATAGAATGAGTTTTGGAGGGTTCCATCTGCAATTTTTTGGAAGAGTTTGAGAAAGATGGGTGTTAGCTCTGCTCTAAATGTTTGATAGGATTCACCTGTGAAGCCATCTGGTCCTGGACTTTTGTTTGTTGGGAGATTTTTAATCACGGTTTCAATTTCATTACTTGTGATTTGGCTGTTCATATTTTCTGTTCCTTCCTGGTTCAGTCTTGGGAGGTTATAACTTTCTAAGAATTTGTCCATTTCTTCCAGATTGTCCATTTTATTGGCATAGAGTTGCTTGTAGTAATCTCTCATGATCCTTTGTATTTCTGCAGTGTCTGTTGTAACTTTTCCTTTTTCATTTCTAATTTTTTGATTTGAGTCCTCTCCCTCTTGATGAGTCTGGCTAATGGTTTATCAATTTTGTTTATCTTCTCAAAGAACCAGCTTTTAGTTTTATTGATCTTTGCTATCATCTTTTTTGTTTCTATTTCATTTATTTCTGCTCTGATCTTTATGATTTCTTTCCTTCTGCTAACTTTGGATATTATTTGTTCTTCTTTCTCTAGTTCCTTTAGGTGTAAGGTTAGGTTGTTCACTTGAGATTTTTCTTGTTTCTTGAGGTAGGCTTGTATAGCTATAAATGTCCCTCTTAGAACTGCTTTTGCTGCATCCCATAGGTTTTGGATTGTCGTGTTTTCATTGTCATTTGTCTCTAGGTATTTTTGATTTCCTCTTTGATTTCTTCAGTGATCTCTTGGTTATTTAGTAACGTATTGTTTAGCCTCCATGTGTTTGAGTTTTCTACAGTTTTTTTCCCTGAATGCATTTCTAATCACATAGTGTTGTGGTCAGAAAAGATGCTTGAAATGATTTCAGTTTTCTTAACATTACTGTGGCTTGATCTGTGACCCAAGATGTGATCTGTTCTGGAGAATGTTCTGTGTGCAGTTGAGAAGAAAGTGTAATCTGCTGTTTCTGGATGGAATGTCCTATAAATATCAATTAAAGCTATCTGGTCTACTGTGTTATTTAAAGCTTCTGTTTCCTTATTTATTTTCATTTTGGATGATCTGTCCATTGGTGTAAGTGAGGTGTTAAAGTCCCCCACTATTATTGTGTTACTGTTCATTTCCTTTTATATAGCTGTTAGAAGTTGCCTTATGTATTGAGGTGTTCCTATGTGTGTGCATATATAATTGTTATATCTTCTTCTTGGATTGATCCCTTGATCATTAGTGTCCTTCCTTGTCTCTTGTAACATTCTTTATTTTAAAGTCTATTTTATCTGATATGAAATCTTTTGATTTCCATTGGCATGGAATATCTTTTTCCATCCCCTCAATTTCAGTCTGTATATGTACCTAAGTCTGAAGTGGGTCTCTTGTAGACAGTGTATATATGGGTCTTGTTTGTATCCATTCAGCAAGCCAAATTCATTGATTAGCTCTAGAAGTCTTCTGGTGCTAGCTTTAGGATTCTCTATGTATAGTATCATGTCATCTGCAAAGAGTAACAGTTTTACTTCTTCTTTTCCAATTTGTATTCCTTTTATTTCTTTATCTTTGATTGCTGTGGCTAGGACTTGCAAAACTATGTTGAATAATAGTGGTGAGAGTGGACATCCTTGTCTTGTTCCTGATCTTAGAGGAAATGCTTTCAGTTTTTCACCATTGAGAATGATGTTTGCTGTGGGTTTGTCATATAGGGCCTTTATTATGTTGAGGTAGGTTCCCTCTATGCCCACTTTGTGGAGAGTTTTTATCATAAATAGTTGTTGCATTTTGTCAAAAGCTTTTTCTGTATCTATTGAGATGATCATATGGTTTTTATTCAATTTGTTAATATGGTTTATCACATTGATTTACATGTATTGAAGAATCCTTGCATCCCTGGGATAAATCTGACTTGATCATGGTGTATGATCCTTTTAATGTGTTGGATTCTGTTTGCTAGTATTTTGTTGAGGATTTTTGCATCTATATTCATCAATGATATTGGTCTGTAATTTTCTTTTTTTGTGGTATCTTTGTCTGGTCTTGGTATCAGGGTGATGGTGGCTTCATAGAATGAGTTTGGGAGTGTTCCTTCCTCCACAATTTTTTGGAAGAGTTTGAGAAGGATGAGTGTTAGCTTTTCTCAAAATGTTTGATAGAATTCACCTGTGAAGCCATCTGGTCCTGGACTTTTGTTTGTTGGAAGATTTTTAATCACAGTTTCAATACCATTACTTGTGATTGGTCTGTTCATATTTTCTATTTTTTCCTGGTTCAGTCTTGGAAGGTTATACCTTTCTAAGAATCTGTCCATTTCTTCCAGGTTGTCCATTTTATTGGCATTGGCATAGAGTTGCTTGTAGTAGTCTCTTAGGATGCTTTCTATTTCTGCAGTGTCTGTTGTAACTTCTCCTTTTTAATTTCTAATTTTATTGATTTGAGTCCTCTCCCTCTTTATCTTGATCAGTCTGGCTAATGGTTTATCAATTTTGTTTATCTTCTCAAAGAACCAGCTTTTAGTTTTATTGATCCTTGCTATTGTTTTCTTTTTTCTATTTCATTTATTTCTGCTCTGATCTTTATGATTTCTTCTGCTAACTTTGGGTTTTGTTTGTTCTTTCTCTAGTTCCTTTAGGTGTAAAGTTAGATTGTTTATTTGAGAGTTTTCTTGTTTCTTGAGGTAGGCTTGTATAGCTATAAACCTCTCTTAGAACTGCTTTTGCTGCATCCCATAGGTTTTGTATCGTGTTTTCGTTGTCATTTGTCTCTAGGTATTTTTGATTTCCACTTTGATTTATTCAGTGATCTCTTGGTTATTTAGTAACATATTGTTTAGCCTCCATGTGTTTGTGTTTTTTTCCCTGTAATTCATTTCTAATCTCATAGTGTTGTGGTCAGAAAAGATACTTGGAATGATTTCAATTTTCTTTACTGTAGCTTGATTTGTGACCCAAGATGTGATCTATCCTGTAGAATGTTCCCTGTGCACCTGAGAAGAAAGTGTAATCTGCTGTTTCTGGATGGAATGTCCTATAAATAACAATTAAATGTATCTGGTCTATTGTGTCATTTAAAGCTTCTGTTTCCGTATTTATTTTCATTTTGGATGATCTGTCCATTGGTGTAAGTGAGGTGTTAAACTCCCCCACTATTATTGTGGTACTGTCGATTTCCTCTTTTATAGCTCTTACCAGTTGCCTTATGTATTGAGGTGCTCCTATGTTGGGTGCATATATATTTATAATTGTTATATCTTCTTGAATTGATCCCTTGCTCATTATGTGGTGTCCTCCTTGTCTCTTGTAACATTCTTTATTTTAAAGTCTATTTTATCTGATATGAGTATTGCTACTCCAGCTTTCTTTTGATTTCCATTGGCATGGAATATCTTTTTCCATCCCCTCACTTTCAGTCTGTATGTGTCCCTAGGTCTGAAGTAGGTCTCTTGTAGACAGCATATAGATGGGTCTTGTTTTTGTATCCATTCAGCAGACCTGTGTCTTTTGGTTGCAGCATTTAATCCATTCATGTTTAAGGTAATTATTGATATATACGTTCCTATGAACATTTTCTTGTTTTGGGGTTGTTTTTGTAGGTCCTTTTCTTCTCTTGTGTTTCCCACTTAGAGCAGTTCGTTTAGCATTTGTTGTAGAACTGGTTTGGTGGTGCTGAATTCTCTTAGCTTTTGCTTGTCTGTAAAGCTTTTGATTTCTCCATTGAATCTGAATGATATCTTTGCCAGGTAGAGTAATCTTGGTTGTAGGTTCTTCGCTTTCATCAGTTTAAGTATATCATACTGACATGTATATCATACTGACATATCACTCCCTTCTGGCTTGTAGAGTTTCTGCTGAGAAATCAGCTGTTAACCTTATGGAAGTTCCCTTGTATGTTATTTGTCATTTTTCCCTTGCTGCTTTCAATAATTTTTCTTTGTCTTTGATTTTTGCCAGTTTGATTACTATGTGTCTTGGTGTGTTTCTCCTTGTGTTTATCCTGTATGGGACTCTGCGCTTCCTGGACTTCGGTGGCTATTTTCTTCCCATGTTAGGGAAGTTTTCGACTATAATCTCTTCAGGTATTTTCCCTGGTCCTTTCTCTCTCTCTTCTCCTTCTGGGACCCCTATAATGTGAATGCTGTTACGTTTAATGTTGTCCCAGAGGTCTCTTAGGCTGTCTTTGTTTCTTTTCATTCTTTTTTCTTTATTCTGTTCTGCAGCAGTGAATTCCACCATTCTGTATTCCAGGTCACTTATCTGTTCTTCTGCCTCATTTATTCTGCTCTTGATTCCTTCTAGTGTATTCATTTCAGTTATTGTATTGTTCATCTGTTTGTTTGTTCTTTAATTCTTCTGGGTCTTTGTTAAACATTTCTTGCATCTTCTCGATCTTTGCCTCCATTCTTATTCCGAGGTCCTGGATCATTGTCGCTATCATTATTCTGAATTCTTTTTCTGGAAGGTTGCCTATCTCCACTTCATTTAGTTGTTTTTTCTGGAGTTTTATCTTGTTCCTTCATCTGGTACATAGCCCTCTGCCTTTTCATATTGTCTATCTTTCTGTGAATGTGGTTTTTGTTCCACAGTCTGCAAGATTGTAGTTTTTCTTGCTTCTGCTCTCTCAGGAGTATTCTGACTAACCAGATTTGGGCTATAGGTTCCACCTGGAGCCCATGAGGGACAACAGTACCATGTGAACCACATCTGCTAAGTTCATTTTCCCAAAGGAAGAAATGTAAAATAACAACAAAAACAAAAAAGGAACAAAAGTTTATTATGAAATCATTCCTCTACAAGGTTGTGTGTTGAATTGTCACCTCCCCCCAAATTCATTTGTTGAAGTCCTCACCCTCTACTCCCTGCTGCTGTCCCGCATAACTCAGAATGTGACCTCACCTGGAAACAGTGTCATTGCAGATATGATTAGTTTAGTTGAGGCCATATTGGGAGTAGGACGAGCCTCTTATCCCATATGACTGGTATCCTTATAAAACGGAAAGTTTGAACACAGACACAGGCACAGTGAGACGTGATGTGAAAATTGGAGTTATGCTGCCACCAGGCAAGGAGTTATCAGAAGGTAGGAGAGAGGCCTGTGTTATATCCTTCTCTAGCACCATCAGAGGGAGCATGACTCTGCCAGCATCTTGATTGTGGACTTCTAGCTTTCAGAAATGTGACACAGAAAATGTATGTTGCTGAAGCCACCCATTTTGTGGCACTTTGTTATGTCAGACTTCGGAAACTAATACGAAGATCAAGGGCTTATTCGGTCTAATACCACGCAATGTTTATATCAGATTGTTCAACCCTGCCTGCATATTAGAACCATTCAGGGTGTGCATCATTCAGCTTCTTAGGACACATGGCATACTCACTGAAAATAACTAAAGAGAATTTGATAAAGTTACTATTTAGAGAGGCACGGGCAAGGTGAAGGAAACCACCAAGGGGTGGTGAAGCATCGGCTCTACCTGCCGCAGGACACTGTCACGATCTGGGAGAGGGAGTGCTGAGCTGCCAGGTGTTGGAGTAGCCAGCTAAAGCAACAGGCCAAAAATGAGAGTCAAGACTTCAATCACTTACTGCAAGGTGAAAGTAAGAGAGTGTAAAGCTGGAGAAGGTGCAGACTCCTGCTGTTCTGTTTGTCCCCATGGTATGGGAGCTGGTCAAGGGTCAGTGCAGCAGCACAGGTTCGGGGGAGGGTGTCCCACTGCTGAGAGAGTCCAGACCAAAGGCTCTGGCAGTTGAATGGATCTGGGTTGGGGTGTTAGGGGGAAAGGATGGTGAGGGGGAAGGGCTAGCAGTGAAAAAGTGTTGGGTATTGAGATAGAGCAGAGAAAGTGTCTTCAAGGTTTTCCTGTCCTTCCTCTATAAAGAGGTCTTCACAGATACAGTTGAAGAAGACATCTGCCCAAGGCCTTGGATAAAGAGAGACCTAGGAATAAAAGTGCCAGGGCTAGAAATGCAAATGTACAAGAGTGAGACTGCCTAGAGGGACCTGAGTCCTTGACTGCAACTCCCTTCAGAGCTTGCAATGCATTGTGTGTGCACTAAGTCTAGTGGAGGGAGGGTTGCTTCCCCCTGCGACGCCTGTCAGGTAAAGCCTCTGTAATTGTCTACGGTCAGGCCTGAAATATTGCACATGGATTTTTAACCAGGACCCAGACTCTTCAGGCACCATTAGTACTCCAGAGCAAAAGAGGCAAAAAGGAGAATGATGCAATTTGAGGTCAGTGAAAGTCATTGCCATGGCCACCGTGGGAAACACTGCCATACTTAGAACCACAGTTGTGCAGGGAGAGAACATGGTGGGAGGAACAAACCCTCCAGTATCCTTTCCCTTCTTCTGCTAATTCCCCCACCCCCACTAGCTCAATCCGGTGGGATGGCACAGGGTCAGGGAGCTGGGGGGAATGTAGTTTTTAGTTGTCAGCCTCCCAGAGTATAAATCAGAGGATGGCAGGGGGTGGGGAAGCAAAAGATGCATAGTCAACACTCTGATCTTTGGAAAAAAACACCAATGCTTGGACTACAACTCTACAGATTGTGATTTAATTGGTTAGAAGTGGGTTTAGGCACTTGTGTATATTTTCTAAAGCTTTTACATGAAACCTAACCTGCACAAAAATAAATTCACAAATTATAATCTCAATGAATTATCATAAAATGGACACACCCCTGTAACCACCATGCAGATCAAGAGACAGAACGTTATTGGTATTCTAGGGTCCTCTGTCAATCATAATTTTCTAGCTCCCCCCCAAAGGCACCCACCATCTTGATTTCTGGTACCACAAATCAGTTTACTTGTTTAACTTTATGTCCATGTAATCATATACTTTATATTCTTTTGTGTCATTCTTCTTTCACGCAAGTAGAATTTATTACATCTAGGTGTCTATTCCTGTTCTGATATAACTGAACTTGGAGCACTGCTGCCATGTGGCCTCTACCAATGATGCCAGTATTTACCAATGGGAGAATTTCCTTCTGGACTCTTTCAAGGGAAGAGTCAGTTCATGTTTGGGATTTTGACTAAAACAGAGTTCCCATTTTGCAATTTTCCAGCAGTTAGCTGTTACTTGTGTAACACCATTAAATAGATAAATCTTGGCAGAATTGTTATTGTTCTTTACTCCTTCAAGCCCAGTATGGTATAGTCTGCATCAGGGATTCAAAGAAGTCTATGCTGATGTCTCTAAAATAGGATGGATTGGAATGATGCATAAAAAACAGCTCATTCTATCAGACTATATAGGATGCATGTGAAAGGAGCAGTACTGATTATAGAGGCATTATATATGCTTGAAAAGACCTTACTTTCAGAAGAGAAGTATGGGCTCTTCACTTCAGGGTCAGAGGTTCAAAGGAATTTTCTGTTTTATGGTGAGGACAAGTTTTTAATTGATTTGCCTACAAGATGTGGGTTTAATGATGACTAGTTAATGACTCTAGCAGATGGCAATGAAGTAATAATGAGAGTTTTGAGGGAAATAAAAGGTGTCACATAAATGCAGAATTGAGATAACAATTTATAGTCATGCAAGGTAGCTATTTAGACCTTAATAGATTGTAGAATACACCTGTATATTAAAAACGTGGCAAATGATACAAAAGTTATATTATAAAGAAAGATGGCTTATTAATAGACACATACTAAGCATAAAGAATGGGACAATAATGTATAATTCAATCAAGGCTTATTGAATTTCAAGTGATGGACAGTAATTTCAAGTTTTAAATCCAAATAAGCTAAGCCTTAGTTGACTTTTTTTTTTTTAACCAAGTTGGTGTTGTGTAACTAGGGCCATAATGTCCAGCTCAGTGGCTAAAATCCTATTAGTCCCTTTTTGCAGATAGCAAATATATTTAAACTTAGCTTGAAGAGAATGATGTATGACAAGAACTTCTCCAGGGAGACTCCTCTATTTTTTTTTTAATTAATTAATTAATTATTTTGGCTCTGTTGGGTCTTTCTTGCTGCGTGCGGGCTTTCTCTAGTTACGGGAGCAGGGGCTACTCCTCGTCACCGTGTGCGGGCCTGTCATTGTAGTGGCTTCTCTTATTGCAGAGCACAGGCTCTAGGGCATGCGGGCATCAGTAGTTGTGGTGCATGGGCTCAGTAGCTGTGGCATGCAGGCTCAGTAGTTGTGGCGCATGGGCTTAGTTGCTCCGTGGAATGTGGGATCTTCCCGGACCAGGGATCGAACCCGTGTCCCCTGCATTGGCAGGTGGATTCTTAACCACTGCACTACCAGGAAAGCCCATCTATTATTATTATTATTATTTTTTGCAGTATGCGGGCCTCTCACTGTTGTGGCCTCTCCCGTTGCGGAGCACAGGCTCCGACGCACAGGCTCAGCGACCGTGGCTCACGGGCCCAGCTGCTCCGCGGCATGTAGGATCTTCCCAGACCAGGGCACCAACCCGTGTCCCCTGCATCGGCAGGCAGACTCTCAACCACTGCGCCACAAGGGAAGCCCCCATCTATTTCTTAAGAGGGGAATATTTAGGAAATCTTCTCTGTCTGCAGAATTCTGCCTGAATACCAGCCTTGCAATGGCTTCAAGATCTAATGAACATAGGCAGTTCCTTCCGGGTAGAGGCCCTTAATGTAGCAAAGGATTGTCAGTCCCTTTCTTTAAGTGGTTGCTCATAAGCTCTTTTGTTTTAATTACACATAAAGTCATCCTGATGAAGTGAATTCCCCACTGTTGCTCAGACTAGAACACTTAAAAGCTAATACTTTCATTGGGAACAATGGATCTTGAGAGCCTTGTTTTGAATAATGAAATTTGCTATAAATCTTTCTTAAAACAACTTTGTTTTTTCAGGAATTATTCTTAAAACAGCTCTTTGCCATATACTTATAGTACTTCCTTCTTCTGACTTTAGAACAGTTTCAAGGTTCATTATTCTGGGTAAGCCCCCTGATTTTGTAGCTAATGTGGCACTCACCATTCTCTTACCATGGAAGATATTTTGACGTTGACAAAAGCAAAATAATCTCTAATGGTTGAAATGGTTCTAAGGGGTTTTGAAGGCAGGCACACTCTTACAAGTCTCCTCAGATGCTAAGTCATTGTCCTTGCCTGCCAACCACGTCACCCAGGTTGAGGCCTGAGAAGGTAAGGTTTGAAGAGATTTGGAAGATTTGTACGAAGGGATGTAAATGTATCGATTCAAGAATTGTCTCCAGTATACACAGTTTGAGTGACAGTAGTGAGTTTTAATGAACAGTTCCCTCTGTCAAAGTAAAAATGGGGTGCTATAGTTTCCTGTGTTTAAGCATTAGGATATGACAACTTCCAAAATTCTTAAGATGCTTGTTCGAGACAGTATGTTTAAGAGTAAGAAAGTATGAAGCTTACAGAGCAGTTTTCCCCAGATACACATCTTCGGGCCATAAGTCTATGGTGCTGCTTTCACTGGTCTGTAAACAAAATGAGGATGTTGTCAATCCTTCTTAATGCTATTATCATTCATTTGAAACATTGTTGTTTAAGATTTCCCTTTCCTACTTTTTTGGTTTTAAAATTATTATTTTTGTGGCATATCATGTTGGTACTTGGTAGGGGATGTTGTTGCTGCTTGTTTGTTTGTTTATTTATTAATGCCCCTAGCCGAAAACTATTTAAAAGCAGATGACTTCATTTGGGCACCATTCAAATTTTTTTCTAAGTGTGTTCTATAAATAGCAAAAGACCAAAAAGTGCTGTTTTACAGGATGCTGTCCTAGATTATCAGAAATATAAAAATGAATGGGGAATTCTTTATATTTCGACTCTAGACTAAAACGTGCAAGTATCAATACATTGTAGGACACAGGGTTTGGGGAATGTGCTTCCAAGTTGAGTGCCATCCTTCTGTGGGTCAACGTTCTCCTTGAGGGAAGGGATTCCAAAAATACCTCGGATAGGTTCGCGCTTATCCTCATTCTCGCATAGGCTATGCAAGGAGGGCTTGCTATGAATCGGTCTGATTTTTGCATGGCTGTGATTGTTGTGCGTGGATGTAGCTAGCTCTCTCAGGCTCTGTGTTCCTGACTGCTGAGAGGATCCAGCCCCGGTGAGGATCTGACCATGATTCCATTGTCTCACTCCAAGTGTTTGGCTGGAATATAGCAATACCTGAGATGCATGTTTCAGCTCAATGGGGGAAGGAGCCCTCTTACACAGGGTTGGAGATAGACTTGGAATTTGGTTATTATAATACATTGCTCTTCTACTTTGTGATACCACTGTTTCTTGTTTCTTGTGTATAGCTGTACATACAAGATACCACTGTTTCTTCTTGTATGTAGCTGTCTTTAGAAAGCTGAGAGTGGACGTGCCTGTTGGGACAGGACTTGTGTATTTCTAGATTTTATGGTTACGTTTCTACCTAATAAAACTCAGGTAAGATTAACAAGTAATACCCCAGTATCATGAAAAATGTCAACTTAGCTCTTTTGTTCTAAGCAAACATTTCTATAAAACTCCAGAACAGGTTTCTGAGATTATTAATGGCTGGTTTTGTTCTGGCTCTCCCTTAGGAAACCCTTTCCTTACTCCATTAATCTGTTTATAATCTCCCTCCATTAGATCACCGTTTATCTCGTAGATTTGATTCTGATAGGATATATTATACTTCATTGCAAAATATTTTTGGAGATTTATATGTCTCCTAAAAGACAGTAAATCCTTGGGTGTGAGAGCTGAACTTCGTTTATCTTTGTATCTCTAGCACATATCACTGTGCCTCTCATGTGGTAAACATGCACTGAAATGTGTTGAATGAGGACGGAAACATCTAAAGGAGTTATTTAATTTCATCAAGACTTATAACCATGAAATTGAAACAAATATTTAATTATATCAGCAGATATAACCACTGTTGTCCTTAATGTTCAGTTCCTTCCAGTCCTAGTCCTGTGAGCTGGTGATAGGAGCTTTCCTTTTCCATTCTTGTGGGTTCACAGATTGAGTTTCCTTTAGTTTGAGATTCTCTGAAATAGCCATAAAAGGGTCAGTCGTTTCCTTTGAGTTAGGCTATCACCAATACTTTCTCTTGTTCTTGTGATGACAATATATGCCTTTTTTTTTTTCATTTAAGAGCAGACTGACACTCGTTGACAAATAAATTTACACCCTCATCTGATCTGACTTCATTTGGTACTAACAGCAAGTCCTTATGCCACTGCATAGGTGGATTGACATTACCCAGGAACCTAGAATTTCACAGTGTATTTTCATTTTTATAATAAACATTGCTAAAAATAAAGTTTATTTTTCTTTTATTTTTTTAACCTAGCACATCTGTTTACCTTATAAAGGCATTCTTTATATCTTGAATCAGTCCCATATGGATCATTTTTCAGAGACAAAGCCTCAGCATACAGAGAAACTGATTTCTCTTTTCAGTGTCTATAAATAGCTGTATTATACCTTTAAAATGTACTGCAAGTAAGGCAAAGAAATCTGGAACTGGTTAATTTTTTGTCATCACTAACTACAGCTTTATTCATGCAGAATGGAATGGCAGGATGTTTTTTTGATATTTGAGAATCATTTTTATTTATTTCTGCTATATTTACTAGTGCTACAACTTACTGAAGTTTAAATAGCTGCTTGAGACAATCAACCCTGTTTCTTTCTCTTTTATTTTGATGAATCAACCCTTCATATTTATCTTCCTACAAACCCATAGGTTTTCTATCTTCTTGTAAATCCATATATGAACTATTGAACCATAAAGTTACCTTTCTGTGCCCTAGTGTCCTTGCCTATAAAATGGAGATTTCGACTAAAATTTTCTCAAACTTTGATACATTATAGATCTATGAATATTTGTTATTTTTTTTCTGTAATCCTAACTAGTTAATTTAAGACCTTGATGTTTTTTTTTTGCTGCACCGCACAGCTTGTGGGATCTTAGTTCGCCAACCAGGGATTGAACCCTGACCACTGCAGTGAAAGCACCTAATCTTAACCACTGGACTGCCAGTGAATTCCCAGATCTTGATTCTTTTATGTGTTGTATTCACAACACTCTCAGGTTGACGTCAATGCAAATTTGATAAAAATGGCCTCTAACGCCTTAGCAAAGTCATTGATAAAAATGTTGTTTGGGATAGGCTGGGAACCAAGCCCTGTAGGGAATTGGTTCATTAGTTGCCACTCTTTGGGTATGCTACTTCAATCAATTGTGAATCTACTAAGTTTTACCAATTTCAAACATTTTTATACTTTACATACAGATAGAAAGAGAGGACTTTCAAATGCTTTACTGCAATCCAGCTATACCATGTATACATTGATGTCTGACTTAACCATCTTTTAACTCTATAAAAAGTGGAATGTGATTAGTTTGATATTGCTCACTTTCAATTAGTCATGCCTTTAACAAACCCAGTCATTTCTGCTGCTTAATAGCCACAAACTACTCTATTATAATAGCACTCTAGAAGTCTTCCTGGAAATTACATAGGGCTTGGCAGTTGGAAGGTTGTAAAATCTGCCCAGTTCATTTTGAGTCTTAAAAAAGATATTGCCCATCTCCAGTTTCTTTGCATCATTCCCATTCTATCTGTTTCTTCCAAGAATCTGGATGTAGCTCAGGTAACACATATTTCCCTCAGTACCTCAGAATGCAGTTCTTCTAAAGCTGAGCCTGGACTTGTTACAATCTCTTTCAGTCTCTTCACCTACATTAGACTTCTGTAACCATTTACCATAATTACTTGCGTATAGTTTTCTTCATCAGAGAAAAGAGAAAATGTAAGAGTTGTATAGTTCAAGTTTACCTTGTCAACAACCAGCATTAAAGTAATTGATGTTTTTCTGAAGCTCTCGTTTTCTCAGTACTGTTTACAATTAGCTTTAGTTTTGCTAACAATGATCATTATGGTTTATCATGATTTCCTTCTTTATATCATTCATTTGAGCTCATCAAAGATCATGTTACACAACCACCCTGGTTTCTCTTTTCTACCTCACTGAGGTACTTTACAATGACATGCTCAGAATAATATTTCTTAGAGCCCTACTATCTTCTCAAGCCATCTTCCTTCCAGAGTGAAATGCCATGGAATCATTCCTATGACCTAAATATTTTAAAAATTGCCTACTTAAAAAGTCATGCTGGTCATTTGATAACAAACTTTATATCCTTATGTACTAGAGCATCATAAGTAAAATTGTTAATTTTATTCACAATTAACTGTCATTTCAAAATCCATTAAAAATTCTGTCACTTTTATTTCATCCATCCCTATCTATCTATCTATCTATCTATCTATCTTAGGCTGAAGTCACAGTTTTCATACATTAAAGTTCCTCAACTTCAACATCATCAAATTTTGGGCAGGATAATTCTTTGTTGTGAGGTGCTGTCCTGTGCATTGTAGGATGGTGATCAGCATCCTTGGTTTCTATCTACTGTAAGCTAGTAGCACCTTCCCCAATTATAATAATGTCTCCAGATATTGTCAACTGTCTTGTTAGTAGTGAAGTTACCCTGATTGAGAACCACTGCCCTACTAGATTCCTTTGCTGTCTAGGAGATGAAATATCCAGTCAAGATCTTGTATTTCCTCTGTCATTTCTCAAGCAAATCTTCTAACCACTATTCTTCTCCTCTCTGATTAGAGCATGAGGTACAGTAGAAATTCATCATCGTTTCCCCCTTCTGGACAAATAACTGTCATAAAATGTTATTTTCCTCTCATTTTTTATCTTTAAATATCTTTTTAAATTAGACTTCTGCCCTCAGGTGAATAGGCTTTATAGCAAATGTACATGTTATTTAAATGCACAGCCACTCTATCTCCCTCCAGGGCATAATTAGAATTTTAAAGTGTTATAAGATGGTATTTGCCTTTTAAAAATGTGTTTTTTTTGAAGCGTTATATACTGAAAAACAATACTAACAATATGGGTTTATAAATAAAGGTTAAATGAATGGTAAATACAGTGTTATGAAGGTCTGAATAACACACATATATTCTTTGTGTGATATGAACAAAGTTAATAAAGAAGGTAGGACTTTGGACCTTAAATGAAGGATCAAATGGAAAGGCAAAGAGAGCAGGAAAGTCACAAATGCTAAAACCATGAGAAAAAGCACAAAACTCCAGAAAGAAAAATATTTGGTTGGAGGTGTGCATAGTCTGTTTACCAGCAGCTGGAGAAAAATTTTCAAGGGAAATAATAAACATTTTATTGGGTGGTGTTTTAGTTTTCTTTAGCAGCTATAACAAATTACCACAAACTTAGAGGATTAAAATGATACAAATTTATGTTTTGAACAATTCTGTAGCTTAGAAGTTCTCACTGGGTTAAAATCAAGCCTTTGGTAGGTCTGAGTTCTTCCTTGCAGCTGTAGGGGAGGATCTGTTTCATTGCCTTTTCCAGCTTCCAGCGGCCAGTTGCATCCCTTGACTTATGACCCCTTGCTTCATTTTCAAAGCCAACAACAATAGGTGATGTCCTTTTTATTCTGCCATCTCTCTGGTCTGTTTCCAGCAAAAAGACTCCATTTTTAAGGACCCATGTGATTATATTGGACATACTCAAATAACTGAGGACAATCTATCCCAGAGTCCTTAACCTAGTCACATCTACAAAGTCCTTTTTGCCATGTTAAGTAATGTATGTACAGGTTCTAGAATTATGATGAGAGCATCTTTGTAGGAGGGGTATTATTCTACCTACCACAGATAAACTGGCTAAATGCAGAGAGCCTTGAATGATTGCTCAAAGGGATTGCCTTAAGTCTGTAGAGAAGGAGGAGCCATTGAAGTGGATCAAGTTTCATAAAGAAACTCAGATCCTCATCACACACAAGAAGGTATGTTTTCGTCAGTTTAGTAGACTTCAAGTTTATTTCTATTTGTCCATTTGTTCTAATATTTCTGTGTCATCTACTTGATCCTTCAGTACCTAAGGCTACCATTCAGCACTTAGGCTACTAGTTCTAGTGCAACTAGGATCCAAGTGCCAAATTATGTAATGGGAGTTTTGGCATCCTCTTTATTGATGTGCTGTGAATCAAGGTGGAAGGCAAATAAAGCAGGCCTGGTGCAAAACTGTTAGCTTTAAGTCACAAGGAATGTGTAGCCATGGAATAAAGCAAGAAGATCAGATGAAACATTCCACCATAAAAATGATGATGACTGACTAGAGGTTAGGCCAGTGAAGTGGTTTGTCTTAGTCCTTTAAGGCTGCTAAAACAGAAAACCATGGACTGGTGACTTTCTGGACAATGAAAGTTTCATGCACGAAAGGTCTCCTTTGCCCCAGATAATTTTGGGCTTGGCATTACAAATAGCAATAACTAAAACTTGTCACTCGAAGAGTTGGTATTATATGCCTAGCTAGATATGTGCTTACATTTGCTCCATAGCGTATGACAATTTCCTGCCTTCATCACGAGGAATGTGTAAAGCTACCTGATCTAAAACTCTTCACCTTCTGGTCTCCTCCTTACCTGTTTTTGCAAGTGGGTCTATTGTGCTTAGAATATTAGGCCTTCAAGACTTTCCCTTAGGCCTTTAATGAATTCTCTGAAATCATCCTGGAGAATGGGGAGTTGATTAGGGTGATGCATTTGAAACGTCAGAGGTCTTTCTACCTCATCTGAAAGAAATCAGGAACTTTGATAGATGTGCTCAGAGATAATGGAAACTGAAGCAGATCTTCAGAAATCCCTAAAAACTACCTCAGTTATTCAGCTTTCCATTTCCCATTTTTTCCCACTTCGGATGAGACGATACAACTAATGTAGATAAATCCATGAGGAAATATAATTTTAGAAAAATCCATCAAACCTAAGTCTCATTACATGTTTTTTAATCCCTCTATCTTCTGCCCCTCCCCTAACTTTGCTTGTAATGGCTAGAATACTTCTTACCCCATTTTGTTTTGCATTTGAGGAGTACTTGGTAATGGCAGAGTTCTTTAGGGAACCACTGACGCTCCTTATTCAACAAATATATACTCTGCCCCTGTGTGTCAGACAGATATTAACATGGCCCTTGTGATATTCACTGGCTGGTGTTCATGACATTATATGATCCCTTTGGCTTGAATGTGGGCAGAACCTGTTGCTACTGAACTCAAGTTCGGCTGCTCACTGCTCAAAAGCCAATACTAAAGAGACACGTGTAGCTAGAAAAGGAAAGATTGCTTTATTCAGGAGGCTGGCAACCTGGGGAGAAAGTGGACTCGTGTCCAAGAACCAATTCCAGTGATTCTGCCCGACCATGAAAGTTTTTAAAGGGAGGAAAGGGATGCTAATCGCAGTTAATCATTTGAGAAGGGGGTTAGAATCTCCATCATTTTCCATTGTGTGCAGACTGGCCAGCTCCATTGTCCTCCTCTTCTGATGCTATCTTGGTCACAGCATCTAATTAACAAAATGCTGGGGAAGGTTCTGGTTATCCTTTTAATCACCTGTTCACCATTTTCCTTTCCTTCAATCTAAGAAAAGAATCAACATGTTAAGCAAGAAGAACAAGAACAAAGGCTTTGGAAACTATGCAGAAGACTGAGGGTCCTGGAATTTAGTTAACGTAGAGATTAGAGTTTAAAGTGTAACTAGATTCTAAGGCCAGGAGGCTGCTTACACTGTAACTTGCTTCTAACAATAGAATATTGCAAAGGTGATGGGGTGCAGGTGATTGTGTGTGTGATTATGTCTCATAAAATACTAGTGTCCATCTTGCTGGGATTTCTTTCACCCTGACTGTGAGAAAGCAAGTGGCCATTTTTGGGAAACCTTACGGGGCAAGGACCAGTGAGCAGTCCTTAGAACTGAGAGCTGTCTGTTCTAGCTGAACAGCTAGCAAGAACCTGAAGCCCTCTTTCTAAAGCTGCAAGGCACTAAATTCTGCCAACCACATGAGTGTTGCCTCACACACTGGCGGTACTCTAGGTGCCAGCAATGCCCGGTTAGTCCTTCCTGAAGAAATGGATGGACACTATAAACAACAGTCTTCCCCCCAGGAGCAAGGAATGATTGTTTCTATCGTATATAACATGCAATCTGTTGACCTCAATGGCATTGCTTTACAGATCATTCTGGAATTTTATAAAGACAGATTGGACACCTGAATATCACTAGTGCAAAATGAGCCTGGCTAACAATACTGTATTGTACACTCAAAATTTAAGATGGTAGATCTTCTAAGTGTTCTCTCCCTCCCTGCCTCCTTCTCTCTCTCTCTCTCTCTCTCTCTCTCTCTCTCTCTCTCTCTCTTTCTTACACACACACTTAACAAAGTGGGGAAGAAAATTTGGGAAGTGATGGATATGTCTATGGCCTTGATGATGGTGATGGTTTCAGTTATATACTTACCCTAAACTCATTGAGTTGCATACATTAAATATGTATAGGTTTCTGCCTGTCATATTTCAATAAGGTAGTATAAAAAAGAAAGAATTATCAATCATGCATTCCATATCCATTGAAACTATCAGGAATAAAAAGAAATAAAAGTATTCTCACACAAAGGACAGCTAAGAAAATTTGTTACCAGAAAGTCTATCCTTACTGAGTAGCTAAAGTTGTGGAAGTGAAGAATCTCCTTGATGACATTAATGAGAACTAGTAGTGTACCTCAACTAGATGCTAACGTTCTGGGAAACGAAGTTTACCTGTGTAACCAAAAAAGAGAAAAAACATTGGAAAGCTGTTTTCCCTTCTCTGTTACCACATGTAAGTGTGCTTCACAAAACAATAACGTCCTTTAGCTTCTTCTGTTGCAAATACATTCTCCAGCTAGTAATTAGTCTTTTGATATTACCTTTTTGTTGTTGTTAAGTAGAAAAATATGCTACACTTTTATGTAGCTAGATTTTTGTCTTTTTCAGTTTTGTCTTTAGAGCACCTGTATCCATTGGAAAATGAGATAGATGAATGTACATCTATGTGTTCTCTAATCATTTCTGTTTTATTGATTCCATTTACTATTTTTAATTGATCTTTGTTTCTGTATGGTGTGAAGTAGAGAAATTGATTTTATTTTTCTCAAATTAACAAACTGTCCTAGGAAAACTTAATACAAACAACCTTCCTTTCCATACATTTAAAAATACCATTTTTTAAATATGCTTTATTCCTCTCTGAGAAATTTCAGTTATCTTTCACTGATCTGTTTAACACTATCTATTTTTTCTTTAGTATTAGAAAGCATAATAAACTTGTCACAACTCTTCTATTTCAAAACAGCCTTCTTTAGCCTAAATACTTAGTTTTCCATATGGATTTTGATAAATACACTATTTCAAAGGCCCTGTACATTTATTTTTAAATTTTGTTCCCAGTTATTTTATATAGGTGATTTAGTATTGATAAATGACATTTTTCCTGTGTGTGTGTGTATATACATTTTAAACAAATTACTGAAATCAGATATGAAAACTATTACCATATAATTATCATATAAAATCGCCTTAAAGCATTCTCATTGACTCTAATATAACTTTTTTTCTTAATTGTTTTTTGATTCTTGTGATACATCTTTATTTCAAAGTGCCTCTTCCCTTGGATTCTAAGGGCCTCGTTTTTGTTTTTATGGTGCAGAATGCTCCATACACTGGTGTCACGTTTCCTGCTGACGATGCATCAGTTTGAGTAGAGGTTTATGAGGTCTTTTAATTTGCCCAAAGTCAAGTTTTTTATATTTTCATTGTTTTAGCTTATTGTCCAAATTTGTGCTGGTGGGGATAAATGGAGAATTGATGTTTTACTATTTACTCAGTCATTTAGAGGTGCAGGTGGTTAGAGAGGAGGAGCAAGCTGCAGTTATGGCCCCTTATATCAAGAGACCACACTAAACCCTGGGTTAGTGAACTTAATATATCTGATGCCCATTCTTTGCATATTATGTGACTCTGTCTCATCTCTTCTACCATATATTCTAGACTAGATCCCTGCTTGATCAGGACACATCTAGACCCCTGCTGGCTTTTTAGTTTATGCAACCTTGGTAGCCCTCCATAATTCCACAAGATTCTTATAAGGGATGTTTAGTAATCAGTCACACTAAGTGCGCTTCTACGTGTGTGTCTCCTGTCTCAGCCATGGCTACCCTCCACTTTTGCTTCTCCCTTCTAAATTAGAGTGTATTTGTGGGTGTTGTCTGATCCTTTTCCATATATTTTACCAACTTTGGATTTCTTTCCAGAAAGACTACATGTGAATGCACTCTTGATATCTTCCTTTGGTCTTGTTCCAACACTATTTGAAGAAATTCTCCAATTTCTTCTAAGTTGATTACACAGGGAATGGTCATGTAGAGGCCTGCTAAAAGGCCTATGCATCTAATCTTTACTTTCTTGGAGGAAATCTTCTCTATTCCTTTTACTTTTCTCCTATATTAAATAACCAAACATGTTGTATCTTCAACACTTTGTCTTAATACATCCACAAGCTCACTAGCATATAGCATATTCCATTTACTTGGAGAATGTTTGATGTGCTCTTTCTCTTCATCTAGCTGTCCAATGATTGCTTTACCTATTCTTGTAGCCATCATCACCATCACAATGACCACCACCACAATTGCTCTATGTTGGAGATAATCCAGTGTTTCTCAACCTTATTTTTCACTATTGTTCCCTTCTAAGAAAAATTTTTAGATGTATTTTTCTAATTGGCATCCCAGCATGAAATTTTAATACCACAGATATACTGTACATCTGATAATGTATTCCGACAGTTTGCAGGGCCACAATCCATTGTAAGTTCTACATTTGCTTTACCCCTCAAGAACCAATTTTCCACCCTCTTGATCACAATGTTGCCCACATTGAAAATGTGTAATGGTGTAATTTTTGTGCCAGATAATTTATTACATATTTCGTATTTATACTTAAAATATCTTGTGTTTAATTGATTATTTTTGAATGTATGACTGGTTATTTCTCTGATGATGGATTAACATAAAACTCTTTCTTTTTATACAAATCAGCTTATAAATTTGGCCTTCCAATGCCTAGACAACAAATATTGTCCTTTTGGCTCTTCTCATGCTTGATTTTCCCTGCTAATTCATTCACCACACACACTTCTGCAGAGCTGGAACCATGAGAAATGTGTAGTGTCAGAATACTGAAGGACTGTGACTACATCATACCACATGGCAAAAGCAGTGTCTGCAAATGTAATGAGATTTTCAAATGTTAATCACTTTTTCTTTTCTTTACTAACTGCATAAAACTTCTGGAACCAAACTTAAAGAGATATGAAGCTACCTCTTTTGTGGGAGTGGTGGGGGTGAGGCTTCTTTCTGTCCTAATGATTTCTACAGTTTTATTTATTTACAAAGCAGTGATCATTATATCCATACTGATTTGCATTCTAAACATGTATTGTTTCTGTCACTTGCTTTAAAAAAATGTAATCGCATACAGGAGACATGTTTGCAACATGTGATCCTATTCTCAGTGGTCACTGTTGACTGGAATGTGGATGGACAGCTGACTTGGGGTTGGCATCCATTCATAGGTCAGTTAATTGAATTACCTATTAAGAATTTGACCTGAGAATAAAGACCAGAGTCAGGCAGTAGTGGAGTAGGAGGAGGAGGGGAAGTGGGAAAAGGGGGGAAAAAAAAGGAGGAAGAAAAAAGATGGAGAAGATGAAAGAAGAAAGACTTGCTATCACCGTTATTTCAGAAGGGGGAAATAGTGTTAACAAAAGTGGAAAGAACATATCTCACAATAAAAAACACATTAAAATGAACATTCTTGATATAATGAAAAACAGTGCATTGTTTAATTTTCCTTATTTCACAGTGATCTGTTAATAACTTCAACTCTTACAGGAGTAAGCTCTTCCTAATATGTGGCCCAAGATTGACAAGGGTTGACAGACTTCTACATATTTCAGAACTTGAGACGCAGATAACTGAAAAAGCAATTCTTTTGCTTTTGCTCTGCCTTGACATAGATTAACTGACTCCAGTAACCAGTGATGATTTCATACAAATGAATCATGTTGATTGGCAATTACATATGTCTTTAAAATAAACAGTAGTCATGTTAAGAATTAGTAGATGCCATTTAGTTGATTGACATATCTTTCAAGATATGAGGCTCATGAGGGAAATTACTGTCAATTTTTATCCTATTATTTTTTAAAAAAACTGTTCAGCAAAGTGAATTGGCAGTTACGTCAGTGTTGACGGGACTAAAGTGGAAAGTTCAGCCTCATCTGACTTTATCTTCTTGACCATCGTTGTACTTTAGGTGTGACCCAGGCATATTATAGGATGCTCCTGGAAAAAAAAAAAGGGTCGAGGCCAAGGAGAGTTTATAACTGTAACATCCTCCACACACATCCATGCTACCATGGCCGTATATCAAATATACTTTGAGCATCTAAGGTTTCAGGCATGATTATGCTATACTAAGCAAAACCCATGGCCAATTATGACACATACACTTCCCAAGATACTTAAGTTATAACTTACAAAAAGTCTAACCTTTACAAATGCATTTTGCTATTTGTTTTTTTTATCCCTTTTAGAAATGCTTTCTGCAATAAAATTTTACTTTTAATGTGCTTCTTGTTTATCCAAATTTGTTACAATATTCATGTGGTTTTGATCAATTATGTACTTCTAATATTTGAAGAATAACTCAATCAGGAAGAATATTTCAAGTGTGCAGCAAAGTGATTCAGTTATGCATTTACATTTCTCTATCCCTTTTCAGATTCCTTTCCATTATAGGTTGTTATAAGATACTGAATATAGTTCCCTATCCTTGTTGTTCATCTGATTTATATATTGTAGTATGTATGTATTAATCACAAACTCCTAATTTATCTCTCTCCCCCACCCTCGCTATCCCCTTTGGTAAACTTAAGTTTGATTTCTATGTCCATGAGTTTATTTCTGTTTTGTAAAAAAGTTCACTTGTATCATTTTTTTTTTTTTTTAAACATCTTTATTGGGGTATAATTGCTTTACAATGGTGTGTTAGTTTCTACTTTATAACAAAGTGAATCAGCTATACATATACATATGTTCCCATATGTCTTCCCTCTTGCGTCTCCCTCCCTCCCACTCTCCCCATCCCACCCTTCCAGGCTGTCACAAAGCACCGAGCTAATATCCCTGTGCCTTGCGGCTGCTTCCCCCCAGCTATCTACCTTACTACGTTTGTTAGTGTGTATATGTCCATGACTCTCTCTCGCCCTGTCAAAACTCACCCTTCCCCCTCCCCATATCCTCAAGTCCGTTCTCCAGCAGGTCTGCATCTTTATTCCTGTCTTACCCCTAGGTTCTTCATGACATTTTTTTCCCTTAAATTCCATATATATGTGTTAGCATACGGTATTTGTCTTTTTCTTTCTGACTTACTTCACTCTGTATGACAGACTCTAGGTCTATCCATCTCATTACAAATAGCTCAATTTCACTTCTTTTTAAGGCTGAGTAATATTCCATTGTGTATATGTGCCACATCTTCTTTATCCATTCATCCGATGATGGGCGCTTAGGTTGTTTCCATCTCCGGGCTATTGTAAATAGAGCTGCAATGAACATTTTGGTACATGACTCTTTTTGAATTTTGGTTTTCTCAGGGTATATGCCCAGTAGTGGGATTGCTGGGTCATATGGTAATTCTATTTGTAGTTTATTAAGGAACCTCCATACTGTTCTCCATAGTGGCTGAACCATTTCACATTCCCACCAGCAGTGCAAGAGTGTCCCCTTTTCTCCACACCCTCTCCAGCATTTATTGTTTCTAGATTTTTTGATGATGGCCATTCTGAATGGTGTGAGATGATATCTCATTGTAGTTTTGATTTGCATTTCTCTAATGATTAATGATGTTGAGCATTCTTTCATGTGTTTGTTGGCATTCTGTATATCTTCTTTGGAGAAATGTCTATTTAGGTCTTCTGCCCATTTTTGGATGGGGTTGTTTGTTTTTTTGTTATTGAGCTGCATGAGCTGCTTGTAAATTTTGGAGATTAATCCTTTGTCAGTTGCTTCATTTGCAAATGTTTTCTCCCATTCTGAGGGTTGTCTTTTGGTCTTGGTTATGGTTTCCTTTGCTGTGCAAAAGCTTTGAAGTTTCATTAGGTCCCATTTGTTTATTTTTGTTTTTATTTCCATTACTCTAGGAGGTGGGTCAGAAAGGATCTTGCTGTGATTTATGTCATAGAGTGTTCTTCCTATGTTTTCTTCTAAGAGTTTGATAGTTTCTGGCCTTACATTTAGGTCTTTAATCCATTTTGAGCTTATTTTTGTGGATGGTGTTAGGGAGTGATCTAATCTCATACTTTTACATGTACCTGTCCAGTCTTCCCAGCACCATTTATTGAAGAGGCTGTCCTTTCTCCACTGTACATTCCTGCCTTCTTTATCAAAGATAAGGTGTCCATATGTGCGTGGGTTTATCTCTGGGCTTTCTATCCTGTTCCACTGATCTATCTTTCTGTTTTTGTGCCAGTACCATACTGTCTTGATTACTGTTGCTTTGTAATATAGTCTGAAGTCAGGGAGCCTGATTCCTCCAGCTCCTTTTTTCGTTCTCAAGATTGCTTTGGCTATTCGGGGTCTTTTGTGTTTCCATACAAATTGCGAAATTTTTTGTTCTAGTTGTGTGAAAAATGCCAGTGGTAGTTTGATAGGGATTGCATTGAATCTGTAGATTGCTTTGGGTAGTAGAGTCATTTTCACAATGTTGATTCTTCCCATCCAAGAACATGGTATATCTCTCCATCTATTTGTATCTTTAATTTCTTTCATCAGTGTCTTATAATTTTCTGCATACAGGTCTTTCGTCTCCTTAGGTAGGTTTATTCCTAGATATTTTATTCTTCTGGTTGCAATGGTAAATGGGAGTGTTTTCTTGATTTCACTTTCAGATTTTTCATCATTAGTATATAGGAATGCCAGAGATTTCTGTGCATTAATTTTGTATCCTGCTACTTTACCAAATTCATTGATTAGCTCTAGTAGTTTTCTGGTAGCATCTTTAGGATTCTCTATGTATAGTATCATGTCATCTGCAAACAGTGACAGCTTTACTTCTTCCTTTCCGATTTGGATTCCTTTTATTTCCTTTTCTTCTCTGATTGCTGTGGCTAAAACTTCCAAAACTATGTTGAATAAGAGTGGTGAGAGTGGGCAACCTTGTCTTGTTCCTGATCTTAGTGGAAATGCTTTCAGTTTTTCACCATTGAGGATGATGTTTGCTGTGGGCTTGTCATATATGGCCTTTATTATGTTGAGGAAAGTTCCCTCTATGCCTACTTTCTGGAGGGTTTTTATCATAAATGGGTGTTGAATTTTGTCGAAAGCTTTCTCTGCATCTACTGAGATGATCATATGGTTTTTCTCCTTCAATTTGTTAATATGGTGTATCACATTGATAGATTTGCGTATATTGAAGAATCCTTGCATTCCTGAAATAAACCCCACTTGATCATGGTGTATGATCCTTTTAATGTGCTGTTGGATTCTGTTTGCTAGTATTTTGTTGAGGATTTTTGCATCTATGTTCATCAGTGATATTGGCCTGTAGTTTTCTTTCTTTGTGACATCCTTGTCTGGTTTTGGTATCAAGGTGATGGTGGCCTCGTAGAAGGAATTTGGGAGTGTTCCCCCCTCTGCTATATTTTGGAAGAGTTTGAGAAGGATAGGTGTTAGCTCTTCTCTAAACGTTTGATAGAATTCACCTGTGAAGCCATCTGGTCCTGGGCTTTTGTTTGTTGGAAGGTTTTTAATCACAGTTTCAATTTCAGTGCTTGTGATTGGCCTGTTCATATTTTCTATTTCTTCCTGATTCAGTCTTGGCAGGTTGTGCATTTCTAAGAATTTGTCCATTTCTTCCAGATTGTCCATTTTATTGGCATAGAGTTGCTTGCAGTAATCTCTCATGATTTTTTTTATTTCTGCAGTGTCAGTTGTTACCTCTCCTTTTTCATTTCTAATTCTATTGATTTGAGTCTTCTCCCTTTTTTTCTTGATGAGTCTGGCTAGCGGTTTATCTATTTTGTTTATCTTCTCAAAGAACCAGCTTTTAGTTTTATTGATCTTTGCTATCGTCTCCTTCATTTCTTTTTCATTTATTTCTGATCTGATTTTTATGATTTCTTTCCTTCTGCTAGCTTTGGGGTTTTTTTGTTCTTCTTTCTCTAATTGCTTGAGGTGCAAGGTTAGGTTGTTTATTCGAGATGTTTCCTGCTTCTTAAGGTGGGCTTGTATTGCTATAAACTTCCCCCTTAGAACTGCTTTTGCTGCATCCATAGGTTTTGGGTCGTTGTGTCTCTATTGTCATTTGTTTCTAGGTATTTTTTAATTTCCTCTTTGATTTCTTCAGTGATCACTTCATTATTAAGTAGTGTATTGTTTAGCCTCCATGTGTTTGTATTTTTTACATATCTTTTCCTGTAATTGATATCTAGTCTCATGGCGTTGTGGTCAGAAAAGATACTTGATACAATTTCAGTTTTCTTAAATTTACCAAGGCTTGATTTGTGACCCAAGATATGATCTATCCTGGAGAATGTTCCATGAGCACTTGAGAAAAATGTGTATTCTGTTGTTTTTGGATGGAGTGTCCTATAAATATCAATTAAGTCCATCTTGTTTAATGTATCATTTAAAGCTTGTGTTTCCTTATTTATTTTCATTTTGGATGATCTGTCCATGGGTGAAAGTGGGGTGTTAAAGTCCCCTACTATGAATGTGTTACTGTTGATCTCCCCTTTTATGGTTGTTAGTATTTGCCTTATGTATTGAGGTGCTCCTATGTTGGGTGCATAAATATTTACAATTGTTATATCTTCTTCTTGGATCAATCCCTTGATCATTATGTAGTGTCCTTCTTTGTCCCTTTTAATAGTCCTTATTTTAAAGTCTATTTTGTCTGATATGAGAATTGCTACTCCAGCTTTCTTTTGGTTTCCATTTGCATGGAATATCTTTTTCCATCCCCTTACTTTCAGTCTGTATGTGTCTCTAGGTCTGAAGTGGGTCTCTTGTAGACAGCATATATAAGGGTCTTGTTTTTGTATCCATTCAGCCAATCTATGTCTTTTGGTGGGAGCATTTAGTCCATTTACATTTAAGGTAATTATCGATATGTATGTTTCTATTCCCATTTTCTATATTGTTTTGGGTTCGCTACTATAGGTCGTTTCCTTCTCTTGTGTTTCGTGTCTAGAGAAGTTCCTTTAGCATTTGTTGTAAAGCTGGTTTGGTGGTGCTGAACTCTCTCAGCTTTTGCTTGTCTGTAAAGGTTTTAATTTCTCCAGCAAATCTGAATGAGATCCTTGCTGGGTAGAGTAGTCTTGGTTGCAGGCTTTTCTCCTTCATCACTTTCAGTATGTCCTGCCACTCCCTTCTGGCTTGTAGGGTTTCTGCTGAGAGATCAGCTGTTAACCTTATGGGGATTCCCTTGTGTGTTATTTGTTGTTTTTCCCTTGCTGCTTTTAATATGCTTTCTTTGTATTTAATTTTTGACAGTTTGATTAATATGTGTCTTGGCGTGTTTCTCCTTGTGTTTATCCTGTATGGGACTCTCTGTGCTTCCTGGACTTGATTAACTATTTCCTTTCCCATATTAGGGAAGTTTTCAACTATAATCTCTTCAAATATTTTCTCAGACCCTTTCTTTCTTTCTTCTTCTTCTGGAACCCCTATAATTCGAATGTTGGTGCGTTTCATGTTGTCCCAGAGGTCTCTGAGACTGTCCTCAGTTCTTTTCATTCTTTTTTTATTCTGCTCTGCAGTAGTTATTTCCACTACTTTATCTTCCAGGTCACTTATCCGTTCTTCTGCCTCAGTTATTCTACTATTGATCCTATCTAGAGTGGTTTTAATTTCATTTATTGCATTGTTCATCGTTGCTTGTTTCATCTTTAGTTCTTGTAGGTCCTTGTTAACTGTTTCTTGCATTTTGTCCATTCTACTTCCAAGATTTCGGATCATCCTTACTATCATTATTCTGAATTCTTTTTCAGGTAGACTGCCTATTTCCTCTTCATTTGTTAGGTCTGGTGGGTTTTTATCTTGCTCCTTCATCTGCTGTGTGTTTTTCTGTCTTCTCATTTTGCTTATCTTACTGTGTTTGGGGTCTCCTTTTTGCAGGCTGCACGTTCGTAGTTCCCGTTGTTTTTGATGTCTGTCTCCAGTGGCTAAGGTTGTTTCAGTGGGTTGTGTAGGCTTCCTGGTGGAGGGGACTAGTGCCTGTGTTGTGCTGGATGAGGCTGGATCTTGTCTCTCTAGTGGGCAGGTTCACGTCTGGTGGTGTGTTTTGGGGTGTCTGTGGCCTTATTATGATTTTAGGCAGCCTCTCTGCTAATGGGTGGGGTTGTGTTCCTTTTTTGCTAGTTGTTTGGCATAGGTTGTCCAGCACTGTGGCTTGCTGGTCGTTGAGTGAAGCTGGGTGCTGGTGTTAAGATGGAGGTCTCTGGGAGATTTCCACCGTTTAATATTATGTGGAGCTGGGAGGTCTCTTGTTGACCAGTGTCCTGAAGTTGGCTCTCCTACCTCAGAGGCAGAGCCCTGACTCCTGGTTGGAGCACCAAGAGCCTTTCATCCACACAGCTCAGAATAAAAGGGAGAAAAAGTAGAGAGAATTAGTAGAAGTATGAGTAAAGAAAGAAGGAAAGGTGGAAAGGAAGGAAGGAAGAAAGAAGCAAAGAAGGAAAGAAAGGCGGGAGGGAGGGAGGGAGGAAGGAAGGAAGTAGGGAAAGAAGGATAAAAGACAGAAAGAAAGATAATACAGTAAAAATAAAATAAAGTATAATATAGTTATTGAATTGAAAAATATTTAGAAAAAAAAAAAAAAGGGACGGATAGAACCTTAGGACAAATGTTGGAAGCAAAGCTGTACAGAGAAAATCTTACACAGAAGCATACACATACACCTTCACAAAAAGAGGTAAAGGGGGAAAAATCATAAATCTTGCTCTCAGAGACCACCTCCTCAATTTGGGGTGATTCGTTGTCTAAAGGAGGGAGGGAAGGAAGGAAAGAAAGAAAGAACGAAGATAAAGTATAATAAAGTTATTACAATTAAACTTAATTATTAAGAAAAAGAATTAAAAAAAAAAAAATCATGGACGGATAGAGCCCTAGGACAAATGGTGGAAGCAAGAGTATACCGACAAGATCTCACATAGAAGCATACACGTACACCTTCACAAAAAGAGGAAAAGGGAAAAAAATCATAGATCTCGCTCCTAAATTCCCCCTCTTCAATTTGGGATCATTCCTTGTCTATTCAGGTATTCCACAATGCAGGGCACATCAAGTTGATTGTGGAGCTTCAATCCGCCGCCTCCGCGGCTGCCGGGAGAGACCTCCCCCTCTCCTCCCTGCTCTCACAGCTCACAGGAGCTCAGCTTTGTACCTGGCCCTGCCCCTGCGCGCAGGTCGCTGGAGGGCGTCTGTTTTTTGCTCAGAGGAGCCGCTGATTCGGGGCCTCCGGCTCACTCAGGCCGGGGGTTGGGGGATGGGGGAAGGCGGGGCACTGCGTGCGGGGCGGGCCTGCGGCGGCAGAGGCAGCGTGACGCTGCGGCAGAGGCCGGCGTGACGTTGCAGCAGCCTGAGACCCGCCATGCGTACTCCCGGGGAAGTTGTCCCTGGATCCCGGGAACCTGGCAGTGGCGGCCTGCACAGGCTCCGCGGAAGAGGGGCGCGGAGAGTGACCTGTGCTCGCACACAGGCCCCTTGGTGGCGGCAGCAGCAGCCCCAGCGTCTCCCGCCCGTCTCTGGGGTCCGCGGTTTCAGCCGCGGCTCGCGCCCGTCTCTGGGGTTCGGGCTTCCCGCCACGGCTCGCGCCTGTCTCGGGGGCTCGCGCCCTCAGCCGTGGCTCGCGCCCGTCTCTGGGGTTCGTGCTTTTAGCCGCGGCTCGCGCCCGTCTCTGGAGTTCCTTTAAGCAGTGCTCTTAAACCCCTCTCCTCGCGCACCAGGAAACAAAGAGGGAAGAAAAAGTCTCTTGCCTCTTCGGCAGGTGCAGGCTTTTCCCTGAACTCCCTCCCGGCTAGTCGTGGTGCACTAACCCCTTCAGGCTATGTTCAAGCCGCCAACCCCAGTCCTCTCCCTGAGCTCCGTCCAAAACCAAAACCCGAGCCTCAGCTTGCAGCCCCGCCCGCCCCGGCGGGTGAGCAGACAAGCCTCTCGGGTTGGTGAGTGCCAGTCGGCACCGATCGTCTGTGCAGGAATCTCCCCGCTTTGCCCTCCACACCCGTCGCTGTGCACCACTCCGCGGTCCCGAAGCTCCCCCCTCCGCCTCCCGCAGTCTCCGCCCGCGGAGGGGCTTCCTAGTGTGTGGAAACTTTTCCTCCTTCACAGCTCCCTCCCACTGGTGCAGGTGCCGTCCTTATTCTTTTGTCTCTGTTTTTTCTTTTTTTTTCTTTTGCCCTACCCAGGTACGTGGGGAGTTTCTTGCCTTTTGGGAGGTCTGAGGTCTTCTGCCAGCCTTCAGTAGGAGTTCTGTAGGAGTTGTTCCACGTGTGGATGTATTTCTGGTGTATCCGTGGGGAGGAAGGCGATCTCCGCGTCTTACTCTTCCGCCATCTTCAAGGTCCCCCACTTGTATCATTTTTTAAGATTACACATATAAGTGCTATCATATGATATTTGTCTTTCTCTGTCTTAATTACTTCACTTAATAGGGTAATTTCTAGGTCCATCAACATTGCTGCAAATGGCATCATTTCATTCTTTTTTTATGGTTGAGCAATATTCCATCTTCTTTATCTATGCCTCTGTCCATGGACATTTAGGTTACTTCCATGTCTTGGCTCTTGTAAATACTGCTGCTATGAACTTTGAGGCTATTAATGTTAAATGAGTTCTTTCCCAGATTTTTGTTCCTGTTAGGGTTCAAATGTGGTGGAAGTTAAGGCTTGAGTGAACAGCTTTAAAAAAAATTTTCTATTGAAGTATAATTGACATATATTAGTTTCAGGTGTACAACATAATAATTTGATATTTGTACACATTGCAGTTGGATCACCACAATAAATCTAGTTGCTATCTGTCACTGTACAAAGTTACAAAATTTTTTTCTTGTGATAAGAGCTTTTAATATTTATTCTGTTAGCAACATTCAAATATGCAATGCAATATTATAGACTATAGTCAGCTTTCTGTAAATTATATCCCCATAACTTATTTATTTTATAATTGAAAGTTTGTAGCTCCTGATGGGTTCCCTTCACCCATTTTGTCCATCCCACCATCAGTCTGTTCTCTGTATCTATAAATTTTCTTTTTTTTTTTTGATTTCACATATAAATGAAATCATGTGGTATTTGTCTTTCTCTGATTTATATCACTTAGCATAATATCCTCTAGGTCCATCTATGTTGTCATAAATGGCAAGGTTTCATTCTTTTTTTTCTATGGCTGCAGAGTATTCCAAGGTGTATATATACTATGTCTTCTATTAATTCATCCATTGATAGACATTTAGGTTGTTTCTGTATCTTGGCTATTGTAAATAATACAGTAAACATAAGGGTGCATATATCTCTCAAATTAATGTTTTCATTTTCTTCAGTTAAATAGCTGAAAGTGGAATTGCTGGATCATATGGCATTTCTATTTTTGATTTTTTGAGGAACCTCCAAACTGCTCTAATTTACATTCCATCAAAAGTGCATGAGGATTCTGCTTCTCCACATCCTTGCCAACACTCCTTATTTGTTGCCGTTTTGAGAACAGCAACTCTGACAGGTGTGAGGTGATAACCTCATTGTGGTTTTGATATGCATCTCCCTGATTATTAGTGATATTGAGCATCTTTTCATGTGCCTGTTGGCCATGTGTCTGTCATCTTTGGAAAAATGTTTATTCTGATCCTCTGGCCATTTAAAACATTTTTGTTATTGAGTTGTCTGAGTTCTTTGGATATGTTTTGGATATTAACCCCTTATCAGAGATATAGTTTGCAAATATCTTCTCTCATTCAGTAGGTTACCTTTTCATTGTGTTAATAATTTGCTTCAATGTACAGAAGATTTTTAGTTTAATGTAGTCCTATTTGTTTATGCTTTTGTTGACTTGCCTTTGGATTCAGATCCAAAAAAATCATCTTTAAGACTAATGTCAAGAAGTTTATCACCTATGTTGTCTTCTAGGATTTTTATGGTTTCATGTATTACATTCAAGTCTTTAATCCATTTTGAATTAATTTTTGTGTATAATTTAAGATTATATATATTTTTTGGTGGAGTCTGTAGGGTTTTCTACATATAAAATCATATCCACAAATAGTGACAGTTTTACATATTCCTTTTCAGTTTGGATGCTTTTATTTATTTTTCTTACCTAATTACTCTGGATTCCAATTTATTTTTCCTACCTAATTACTATGGACTTCCAATACTGTGTTATATAAGTGGTGAAAGTGGGCATCCTTGTCTTGTTCCTGATCTTGAAAGAAAAGCTTTCAACTTTTCACCATTAGATATAATGTTAGCTATGGGCTTGTCATTTACGGGTCTTATTATGGTGAGACACATTCTTTTTTTGCCTACTTGGTTGGGAGATTTTAATGGTGTTGAATTTTGTCAAATGCTTTTTCTGCATTTATCGAGATAATCGTATGATTTTTATTCTTCATTTTATTAATGTGGTGTACCATGTTGATTGATTTGCCTATGTCAAACCATCCTTGAATCCCAAGAATAAATTCTACTTCATCATTATGTATGAATCTTTTAATATATTGTTAAACTTGGTTTGCTAATATTTTGTTGAATTTCTTTCATCTATATTCATCACAGATATTGGCTTGTAATTTCCCATTTTTAGTGATGTCCTTGTCTGGTTTTGTTATCAGGGTTATCCTGGCCTTGAAAAATCAGTTTGGAAGCATTCCATTGTCTTCAAATTTTTGAAGAGTTTGAGAAGGATAGGTATTAAATCTTTGAACATTCAGTAGAATTGACCAGGGAAGCCATCTGGTTCTAGATTTTTGTTTTTGATTATTCAATCTTCTTTCTAATAATCAGTCTATTCAGATTTTCTATTTCCTCACAATTCACTCTCAGAAGATTGAATGTAGCAATTTATTCATTTTTCTCTAGGTTGCCCAATTTGTTCAGGTATAATTTTTCATAGTAATTTTTTAGAATCCTTTGTATTTCTTTGGTATTGGTTATAATTTCTCCTCTTTCATTTCTGATTTTATTATTTGAGCCCCCTCTTTTTTTATTTTTATTTTTTTGCAGTACGCGGGCCTCTAACTGTTGTGGCCTCTCCCGTTGCGGAGCATAGGCTCCGGACGCACAGGCTCAGTGGCCATGGCTCATGGGCCCAGCCACTCTGCGGCATGTGGGATCTTCCTGGACCGGGCACGAACCCGTGTCCCCTGCATTGGCAGGCAGACTCTCAACCACTGTGCCACCAGGGAAGCCCCCCCTCTTTTTTTATTAGTGAGTCTAGCTAAAGTTTGTCAGTTTTGTTTATATTTTCAAAGAACCAACTCTTAGTTTAATTGATCTTTTACATTGTTTCTTTAGTCTCTATTTCATTTATTTCTGCTCTAACCTTTATTATTTCCTCCTTCTACTAACTTTGCACTTCCTTTGTTTTTCTTTTTTAGTTTCTTTAGGAGTAAATTTAAATTGTTTATTTGAGATTTTTCTTATTTGTGAGGTAGGCCTGTATCACTATAAACTTCCCTCTTAGAACTGCTTTTGCTGCATCTCATAGATTATGGTATTTTTAAAAATAAATTTATTTTATTTTTGGCTGCATTGGGTCTTCATTGCTATGTGTCGGCTTTCTCTAGTTGCGGTGAGTGGAGGCTACTCTTTGTTTTGGCACATGGGCTTCTCATTGTGGTGACTTCTCTTGTTGCAGAGCATGGACTCTAGGCATGTGAGCTTCAAAAGTTGTGGCACATGGGCTCAGTAGCTGTGGCTTGTGAGCTCTAGAGCACAGGCTCAGTAGATGTGGCACATGAGCTTAGTTGCTCTGCGGCATGTGGGGTCTTCCCAGACCAGGGCTTGAACCCATGTCTCCTGCATTGGCAGGCGGATTCTTAACCACTGCGCCATCAGGGGAGCCCTGTGGTATGTTTTTATTTTCATTTGTTTCAAGGTATTTCTTAATTTCTCCTTTGATTTCTTTTTTGACCCATTGGTTGTTCAGTAGCAAGTTGTTTATTCTCTACTCATTTGTGATTTTTTTCCAGTTTCCTTCCTGTAATAGAGTTCTAGTTTCATACCATTTTGGTGAAAAAAATTCTTGATATGATCAGTCTTCTTAAATTTATTGAGATTTGTTTTGTAGCCTAATGCATGATATATCCTGGAGAATGTTTCATTTCCCCTTAGAAGAATGTATACTCAGCTGCTTTTGTATACAATGTTCTGTATATACCTATTAACTCTATCTGATCTAACATGTCCTTTAAAGCTAAGATTTTCTTAACGCTGTTCTGTATGGATGATCTATCCATTGATGTAAGTGGACTATAAATGTCCCCTACTATTATTGTATTACAGTCAATTTCTCCATTTAGGTCTTTTAGTATTCGCTTTATGTATTTAGGTGCTCCTATTTTGGGTGCATAAATATTTACAAACATTACATCTTCTTGATGGATTGACCCCTTTATCATTATGTAATGCCTGTAGTTTTATTTTATTAGTCTTTTTTAAAAAAAGTATTTTATCTAGTATAAGTATAGCTACCCTAGCTTTCATTTGGCTTGTATTTGCATGAAACAGCTTTTTCTATTCCTTCATTTTCAGTATGGCTGCATACTTACAACTGAAGTGAGTCTCTTGTAGGCAGCACATAGATGGGACTTTTTTTTTCTTTTTTTAATCTATTCAGCCACTCCAAGTCTTTGATTGGAAAATTTAGTCCATTTACATTTAAAGTAATTATAAATAGGTATGTATTTATTGGCATTTTGTTAATTGTTTTTTGGTGGTTTTTGTAGTTCTTTGTTCCTTTTTTTGCTTTCTTGATTGTGGTTTAATGACTTTCTACATTGTTATGCATAAATTTCTTTTGTATTATCTTGTGTGTATCTACTTAGGTTTTTTGTGTTTACCATGGATCATGTATACTATATATGATATATAATAGTATGTATATATCATAATATGTATATATCATGATTTGTATTATATATCATATACAGTGTTTATGATACACAGACACACACACACACAGACACACACACACTGATAGCAAGTTAAGCTTGAATGTATTCTAAAACTCTGCATTTTTTTCTCTCCCCTCTAGGTTTTATGTTTTTGATGTCACATTCCAGATCTTTTATTTTGTGTATTCCTTAACTAATTGTTTTAGCTATAGTTAATTTTACTACTTTTGTCTATTAACCTTTATACCTGCTTTAAAGTGATTGATCCACTAATTTCACTGTATATTTACCTTTACCAGAGAGATTTTACATGTTTTCTTGTCACTAATTAGTGCTTTTTCTTTTCAGCTCAACAAAGTCCCTTTAATATTTCTTATAAGGCCAGTTTAGTGGTTTTGAACTCCTTTAGTTTTGCTTGTCTGGACAACTATTTCTCTTTTGATTATGAATTATAACCTTGCTGGGTAGAGTATTCTTTGTTGGAAGTTTTTATTCTTTCAGAATTTGTGTATATCGTGCCACTCTCTGACAGCTTGCAATGTTTCTTCTTAGAAATATGCTGAGAGTTTTATTGGGGTTTCTTAAACATAAATTACTTTTCTCTTGCTGCTCTTAAGATTGTCTCTTTAACTTTTGACGTCTTAAGTGCATTGTGTCTTGATGTGAGATTCTTTGGGTTTATCTTTTTAGAAATTCTCTGTGCTGCCTGGATCAGAATGTCTGTTTCCTTCTCTAGGCTCGGAAACTTTTCAGCCATTATTTCTTCAACTAAGTTTTCTACCTCTTTCTCTCTCTCTTATTCTTCTGGGATCCCTATAATGCAAATGTTACTATTTTGTTGTTGTTCCATTGATCCCTTAAGTTATCTTCACTTTATAAAATTCTTTTTTCTTTTTGCTGCTCTGTGTGAGTTCCACTTCCCTGCCTTCCAGATTAGTGATCATTTATTTTACTTTATCTACATTGCTGTTGACCCCCTCTAGTGTATTTTTCAGATCAATTATTCTTCAGCTTTGTGACTTCTCTTTGGTACTTTTTTATAATTTCTGTCTCTTTAATGAAGTCCTCACTGGGTTCATCCATTCTTCTCGTGATTTTGGTGAGCATCTTTATGACTGTTAATTTGAACTCATCATAGTTATTTTAAAGAAGCTCAGGTAAGTTATGTATCTCTGTTTCATTAATTTTTCACCCTTGGGACTTTATTTTGTTTTTTTATTTGGAACATATTCCTCTGTTTCCTTACTTTGCTTGACTGTGTTTTTTCTATGTATGAGGTGAAATGGCTATCTTTCCCAGTCTTGGAGGAATGGCTTTGTATAGGAGATAAAACTTATTATTTAATCTTGCCCTAGCTCTTGGTTGTCTCTCAAACTTTTGTGGTTGTTTAAGCAATCTGATTTTTTTTTTTTTTTTTTGGATAGGTCCTACCTGTTGAGGGTAGGCCAAGATCTGTGAATGTTCCAGAGGAAGGGATCTCAGTCAACCCCTACTTTCAGACTGATTGGAAGCTAGAACCTCAGGCAGCAGCTTTTAAGATATGCAAATATATATAATCCTGTGTGACTGCAATTACATTCTGAATGTTTCAGATCCATACGCCTCAGGAATGCAAGCCTGCCACCCACCAGAGCCCCAAGCCACAGGAGAGACAGGGTGGCACTGTGTGCTCACTGGTGTTAGCAGGTTAGAGGGAGAGTGCAAAGATGATGCCCACCAGTGCTGGTGCTAGCAAGGTAGAGTAAGAATGCAACAATGGTGCCTGCCAGAGCCTCCATTTCCAGAGAGAGTTCCAGCAGATTCCTGCCCCAACTGCAGATGCTTTAAGATTAGCCAGTGTATCTTCTTTACATATTATCTAATCTTTTTTTAACCTGCTGCTTTTGTGCTGGGTCCTGGGATGAGTGAGTCTCCATGTGAGCTCTTTAAGGGTGGAATCTCTGTTACCTGTAGGCCTATAGTTTGCCTAGGCATAAACCCCATTCGTTTTCAAAGCCAGATATTTTGGGAGCTTGTCTCTCTGGTGCTGCTCCCAAGGGTTGGAGTGCCTGATGTGTGGCACAAATCTGTTGCTCCTCAGGGATAAGCTCCATGTTGGTATTTGATTCCACCCAATTGTGGATCACCCTGCCAGGTTTGGGATATTTGGTGAGACCTTGTCTCAGCCTCTCCTACCCGACTCCATGTGGTGCTTTTATCCTTTGTTCGAGAGTAGCCGTTCAGCTAGTTTTTAGGTCTTTTTCAGAGTGAGTTGTTCCATATGAAGCTGTAGATTTATTGTGCTCATGGGAGGATGTGCGTTTTCACAATCTCCCTACGCTAACATCTTGAACCGCCCTTCCCTGACTGAAATGCTTTTTTTAAAAAAATGAATCAGCAACAGATGGAGGAAAAGACATTTGATGTCAGATCGGTAGCAATGTGCCCAAAACACAATATGAAGCACAGATGTTTATCTGGAATGGCCATGGATTTGGAAAACGAAAACTTGGAAGAAAGCTGTTGAGTTCTAAACCCTTGCTAATACCATATTGTAAACAGGCAGGACACCCTCCAGTGGGTAAAACGAATACCTGATTCCCTTTTAATTTTCTAGTAATGGAGAATGCACAAAAGTGCTTGTGCTCAGCACTAAAACCTCAAGTCAGAGATGTCTTTTTTTAAAATCTCTGAACAATATTTCCAATTAATGTGCTTTTGTGAGAATTTTTTTCCTTTTCTTTCTCCTGTGTCTTTTTTGAGTTTTACATTCAACATTTTATTGTGTCTCTCATACCTTATATGAGTGTCCAAATTGAATATCACAATCCTTTGATTCCCTTTAAAAATGTATAGTTTGAAACATTTAAGTGTCTCAGGTATCTTAGGTTACAATTACCCTACAGAGAACCATTTTATTTCCCCTGAATGGTTGTAAGATGTTTTTATTTGCTTGCTTTTTATTGATGAGGTAGCATTTTCTATTTCAACTTCCTTGGAGAATGTTCTTCACTCAGCAAAGAGAAAAAAATATTTCAGTGGGTTGTCACTTAACCCCATGGGCATGAATGAAATTATCTGCTCAGAATGGGATTTCTATTTTCTATATGTAAACAGACCTACCTCTAACATTTGTAAGGCCTGGGGAAAAAGGACAGATGGGGAGTATTCCATCTAATGTCCACCTCTTCAATTCCCTTCCCTGGTTCCAATCTGTGCTGTGGAGAACCAAGAAAATGTTTGTGGACATCTCAGAACATAAGTCCCAGTTCTGCCAGACAATGGCTTCTTGAAAAGAACAACCCCTTGAATAACTCCTAGGACTTAAAGTTCTGTACTACATGAGTAGCATGGTTTGCCTTTAGGAGGACAGACTGAAGGAAAGTCTGAAGGAAAGTCAGACTGAAGGCTTGGACTATTTGGGCAGGGAGTTCTGAAGACTTAAGTATCCAGAGTACAGCAGGAAGGAGGAGGTATGTGGGCTCCAGTTGGGATTATTCCTTTGGCCCCACAGACCCCTCTTCCTGTATGGAGGGACACAGCTAGAAGAGTGCCATAGTAGGAACCTCTACAGTATAAGGCCCAGGACAGTGACTCAGTTGCCTAAGTCTAAGGTTGTACTGTATGTAAATGTTAATCCTTTGTAAACATAAGAAAAAGGGAAAGAATTGTGATAATTCATACTTGGACAAAGACAAGTGCCCAATTTGTACTTGTTGATCAATATCATACCAGTCCCATTGCTGTATTTAATTGTTTCCATTTGTGGGAGGGATGCCCTAAGGTGACCCGAATGACCACACTTTTGTATAATTCCCTCTCCTCGAATATGGATGAGATCTGTAATTTACTTCTCACCAATAGAATATTTCAAAGGTGATTGTATGTCACTGGTTCTGTTATATGGCTAAGATGATGGAATGCTTACATAAGACAGTCTTGGGAGGCTGAAGAGAGAGACTCTTCTGCCAATCTTGAGGAAGCAAGCCGCTTTCCTGTGAATTGCCTAAAGAGAGGGCCACACGGCAAGGAACTGGGTAAGCCCTTGTGAGGGTCTCATTCTTACAGCTGCAAGTAAATAAATTTTGCCATTAACTACATAAGCTTGGAAGATGACCTCCAGCTCCAAAAAAGATCACAGATTATCTGACACCTTGACTGCAGCCTTGTAAGACCCTGAGTAGAGATCCCATTTACACTGAACCCAGAATCCTGACATTGAGAAGATAATTGTGCTGGTTGAAACTACTAGATTTGTAACAACTTCTTATACAGCATATGGAAACTAGTACTCCAGTTCTTGGGAGTTTGGGCATTTGTTCTTTCTTATCTTTCTTGTACTTAGTCTACCTCCATCCTTTACGGTCTGTTAGTCACTCTCTTCTTGTGCATAGACCCTTGTTTTGTTGACATTGGATAGCATCCTTTAGGAATGCCAAATGCCCTGTATTGCTTGAGAAAATCTTTTTTTTTTTTTTTAATTATTTGGTTTACTTTAACTTAACAAAGATCATCATGTGCAAAGGCACTGCAAAATTTTTGAAGACCTTGCTCATGATTTGTCCCATTTCCTTTCCTTTCTAATTTGTTCAAGTGCCTGCTGTTTCCCCAATAGCCTCCTGATTTCTTCCTTTGCCCCATGACACTGGCAGAAATAGTTTCTCTTATTCCTTTGAAATATAAACCACTCTTTGACCTCATTTTAAGATTTCTTTTTACTTAATCCTTTACTTAGCAATTGTATATGAGCCCTTTCTTTCCTAATTAAATTGTATTTTCCTAGGGTGGAGGGAGAGGCAAGGGCAAAAATAAAAATTTTTTTGTCTCTATAGCCTGTCCTTAAATCCAACAGTGCCTTGCTCTATGTCTTGTATAGAGTAGGCTCTCCTTAGCTACTTGAATGTATACATGAAAGTGATGTTGTTGAACTGTGTAGTTTTCAGCCCAATATTCCTCAGGAAGCTAACTCACTTTTTTGGGGGGAATCTAGCAAAACCTATCAGATGATGCATGTCAAGTTAAGGGTTTGGTGATACTTTACCTTATGGATAAAACTGACAACACCTTATGGATAGACTTGGGAACTTTGATTCAGCAAATCCTCATTTACTTGCAAATTTGGGTGCAATTAAAAGTAGCAGCCTTAGAGGGCAGTTGAAGTGTATGATATGATTTGATCTATGATGCACATATGAAAAATACCTACAGATATTTTTAGAAGGACAGATAAAGGCTGAAATCAACTGGGAGTCTAAGGAGTAGTTCGTATTTCTGCTCCAGTTCTCTGCTGGGCTAGCAAGAGCCATGTGGAGCCTCCTGTGGGTTCTTGTCATTCTTGGTTGAGGCCCTAAATGTTGGCAGACTGTCCCCACAGGCAAGATAAAAGGAAGAATTGAGACAATAATTGGGGTCATTCAGGCAATGTGTGCACTCATAGAGAAAACAGGTGCTTGGGGCTTGGTTGACCCAGAATGAATGCTCTGGTTAAATGGCCTCACACTGCTTTCTGTTTTATAAATAGAGGCAGCATAAAATCTCTGCCCTATTGATATCTCTGAAAGTAAAGCCTATGTCTCCTTATGAAAAGTGTCCAGACTGCTATGAAGTTCAGCCTACTTACAACGATATTATAAACCTCAACCATAATTGTAATATTTCCCATTAAAGTTAAGACATTCGCTGCAAGTAATACTGATAAGTTAATATTTGAACAGCTATACAAGAAACGGTTTGGGGACTCAAATGTCTTGTCATAATGGGGAAAAATTACCAGAGATGCTATGTGTAGAGGAAATAATGTTTTAATCAATGTGACTTGAAATTTTAAGAGCTTCCTTTCTTTGGATTAAGAGTGCCATTAATGCTTTGTAGGAAAGTGTGTCTTGCTCTAGTTTTCTGTGCAGAAGAAGTAGAGAAAGGGTGGCTAATTCCAGATGCCACTGCCTCCTTTTATATAGCAGATTACTCTTTGTGATGATTGTGACATCCACCCTGGGGCTAATGGAGATATTTTAACCAAGTTTTCTCTGCAGCGGGTCCTGAGACCTTAGACATTAAAGGGGATATTCAAAAAGACCTATTGTGATATCCCCATTTGATTTTAATAGACATTTGCTTAAGTCTGGTCAATAAAACAACTTGCAATGGCAGAGTCCTTGGAGTTCACTTATAGAGCCAGCAAATGGGAAACCTCTTAGCTGAAATTGTTGTAGAATGTAGGAGGGAAAGAGAGGTCACCCAAGATCTGTTTACAACTGGCATTTATTAATTTGAACAGAATTCCAGGAGATTAACTCTATGTCTAGACTGGCAACAAATAACAATAAATACATCAGGCAGACCCTTCTCAGAATCACTGTGAATTTCTTCTTGCTGACTTTGAATGTAATTGTTGATTAAATCTGAGACCACAGTACAAAATTTTTAGTTTTCTTTTAGCTTTCCACTTTTCTTTTAACGTAAGAATGGATTCTCTTTGGTTATCTAACTTCCATGAGGACTGCTTCCTACAGTTAGTTTTCAGAAAATTTCTCTTATTTTTTAGAAAGTATTTTACTACTTCATTGCAAATCAAAACATTTAAAAGAGGGCTTCCCTGGTGGCGCAGTGGTTGGGAGCCCGCCTGCCGATGTGGGGGATGCGGGTTCGAGCCCTGGTCCGGGAAGATCCCACATGCGCGGAGCGACTGGGCCCGTGTGCCACGACTGCTGAGCCTGCGCTCTGGAGCCCGTGAGCTGCAACTGCTGAGCCCGCGTGCCACAGCTGCTGAGGCCTGCATGCCTGGAGGCCGTGCTCTGCGGTGGGAGAGGCCACCGCAATGAGAAGCCTACAAGACGCAACGAGGAGTGGCCCCCCGCTCGCTGCAACTGCAGAGAGCCCGTGCGCAGCGGGGAAGACCAAACACAGCCAATAAATAAATCAATAAATTAAAAGAAAACATTTAAAAGAATATAAAGACTTTAACAGTAACCATCCCCTTATTCCAACCATTCTCTTTCTTTCAATTTACGGAAGATTGGGCCCCACTTGCCTATGATAAAATCAATACTAAAAGTCTTCACTCCTTCTAGAAGCTTAAGGCCATTATCTTCATGAAAAATACAGCAAAAAAACCTTTCTAACTTTTAAAATTCTGTTTCAATTATGTCCTTTGTCCTCCAAATTATAGAAAAAAGACATCCCATTTAACTCTATTAAAAATGGATGATGGTTTGCTTCTAAAAGTATATAGAGCAGTCAATAAATTAAACAGGGCAAAAAAGAAAAATTGAATTAAGAGGTTGGAGGTTGAGGTTCCTGTGTGAAAATATTGGTAATCATTGATTGATTGGTCAATTGGTTGATTGATTCATCTAGGAATATATTTTTTGAACACCTGTCACAAGCAAGATGCCAAGCACTTAGGATACACTAGTGCACATTATTAGACTTGTTCAGTCCCTGCCTTTACCACCTTCTGGTCTGACGGATTAGAAAGACAGTCATTAAACAATAATTTATTTTCAAATGCATAGATAATTATGAACTGAGATAAATTCTACAAAGGAAGGAAATACCACTTTTCAAAAAGGTACTTACAGAAGAACTTGGCTTTCCAGAGAAAAGTATACCTGAGATATTAGTAAGTGATAAATAAATAAGGAAGAGAGTGATGAAATAACATTGGTTGCTGCCAGAGTAGTATGTACAAAAGAGTATATGGGTTGTAGGAAAAGTTAGCAGTGGCTGAGATGAGAGTGTGGGGAGGCTGATGAGAAGAATGAGCAGAAATCAGATTACATTGCTTTGCAGACCATGTTAAGGATTTTGACTTTACGTGCAGTGGAAAGCCTTTGGACAATTTTAAGCAAACGTTACCATAATTAGATCTAAGCTTTGCTCGTTAAACTTTGAGATAAAAACTCTAAGTATTACAGAATCTACTTTTGAGTTCTTGGCCACTTATTAACTATAGACAAGTCTTACTTTCATGCGCAGTGAATGTATGTGTTATTGTGTGAAATTTGTGCAAAATCTGAACTGTGCCCTTACAGGTTATAAGAAGAGTTCTGAGATAGAATAAATTATAAATTTCCCAATTTTATTTTCGATACTGTCTATGCCAATATGTTTGTAATTTTGTACCTGTTATTTCATTTCCTTTTTTCTTCATTTCAATTTTAATTTTAATAGCACTTGACAGAGACTAAATATTCATGTAACAATGTCTAGCTTTGTATTGAATTGATAAACCTAAAGTTATTATCAGTAACATCAGCACATTCATTTTATTTTTTGGCCTTTTCATAGGAAGGACAAAGTACAGTGAATTATTCATATCGTTGCATACATTGATAGTGATTGTGGCAAATAGACTCATAAGGTAGCCCTACAAATCCCTGTTTCCTGGTATTCATGCTATTATGTGATCCCCGATGCCAGAGTGTGGATAACACCTCTGATTTCCTTCTAACAAAAAAAGTATGGCAAAAATGATAGGATGGGCATGATTATGTGTGTTATATGATTCAGTTACATAAGATTGTAGTGCTCCTCTTGCTGGAGTCTCTCCCTCCCTTGCTCACTTTGAGGAAGCAAGTGGCCATGTTGGAGAATCCTACATTGCAAGGAACTGTGGGTGACCTCTAGGAGCTGACACTGGCCTCCACTCAATAGTCAGCAAAAAGCAGAAGCCCTCAGTTCTGCAACTGCAAGAGACTCAATTCTGCCAACAGCATGAGTGAGCTTGGAAAGCAAAAACTTCCTCAGTCGAGCCTCAGATAAGACTGCAACCCCATTTCAATTAGCCTTTATTGCACCTTTGCAAAGCCCTGAGGAGAAGATTCAGTTTAGCCATGTTTAGATTCTTGACCTACAGACACTGTGAGAACGTGTGTTGTTTTAAGCTGCTAAGTTTGTGGTAATATTGTTATGCAGCAGTGGATAACTAATACGACGATGAGGACAAAACCATACTGTATATGGCAGAAAGGATGGCCGTTCAGCAGATAAAATGTTACTGGCCAGTAGATGTATGGAAGACTGAATTCAACCTGAGAAACTTGATTTAGGAATATCTATGCATTTCTCTGAAAGAGTTTGTTCTAAAAAAAAAAAAAAAAATCAGTTGTATGAATGCAAAAGAGTAGCTGCCTATTAACTTGGGCAAATCACAATTTCCCTGGTTTAGATTTCTCATCTCTAGAAAGAGAATATGTGTCCCACTTACGTGAAGGATTATTATAAGATTATACTGAGATCATTTAAATTAAATAATTATTAGGTTTGTTATTGTATAATACTTTCACATATAGTACATGAAAGAAATGACAACTGTAAAACGTTAGCTATTTAAGTGGAAGTATTAATATAGAGTTCTCCTCTATTCTCTGTGACCTACCATTAATTATATATCCAACTTGGACAGATTCTTCAGTTACAGTTCTTGATTTTCTCTCTTTAAGAAGAGACTGGTTGTTAATGTCTTTAGTAACACTCACATTTGTGGCCCTTCATTTTAGCTGCTTACTCTTAAACTCTGTTCTTGGGGGCAGTACCAGCGGAAATTTTCTTCTGTGAAAATTCAGTATGTTCCATTTGTTCACATCTTGCCATTAATATTCAGCTTCACATTTGCAAGCTTGTCAGAAAAAATGAATTTATTTTCAATTCTTTACTATTTGTGCAAATGCTGCTGTCACCGAAGGGTGAAGATATAGACAGAATTTAAATGCATAATATCACAAATGTTTTTTAAACTCTATTAATGCAGTTCACAGCACAATTAACATAAATAATATTGTTTTTAGTCTATTGGTTCCCAAAAGCATTAAGATGCAAAAGCAGATCATGGGGAGAAAATATTCTCAATATGATTAGGGAAAAAAATGTCAGCAACTGGGTGCAAAATGTGGTTAAGCTGCTCCTGTTTGAAAAAGAAAATGTGAATTATGAGAGACCTTTTTATTGTTGTTGTGCGTTTTCCCTACTGGCTGATTTTTCAGCTCATAAAGTATCCTTGCTGTCTGGGTGAACCATCTGTGATTATCGCCATTTTGGCGGATTTTCTCTTTTTGTCAGTGACCAACCCACGTGGGGAAGGACTTAGCATTATAAACAAAAGTTCAACTTTCATGAAAGCAAAGAGAATTGGAAAGCACTTTATTTCAATTAAGAATTATCCCTTAAAATTATGGGACTTAGAAAATTGGTTATTTTAGATTTCACATTCACTGAATACAAAGTGCATCACTTGTATAGCCAGTCAGGAGCAGAAAACAACATCATCACACAATTACTGGGTTAAACATCTTAACTATATTTTCAAGACTTAGCTGCCCCTATAAATGGGAACTAATCACAAAAGAAATACATCTCTATTTAATGTAAATTTCTTATTCCCTTAATGGTAGAAAGCTTCTACAGAACAAGATTCAGATACGGAGAAAGGAAAATGTAACCATTTATTGGGTACTTACTATGTGCAAGTCTCTATTCTGTTGTTTCTACACAGGTTATGGAGTTTACTCCTTGCAACTAACCCTGTCAGGCATGTACGAGTATTATCTCGATTTTGAAGATGAGGAATGTGAGGTAATGAGAGATGAAGCAATTTAACCAAGGGTCAGAGAATTGGGATTAAATCTAGGTAGTGAAGGAGCTGGGAATCAAACATAGGCAGGTACATTGCACGCTGAGCTAACCATGAATCTTTAATGTAGTGAGAAGTGAAAATTATTGGTTCTGCCAACCACTAAAGGTCTACTTCACCCCTTCTCGGCGAGGCAATGCATTTTGAAAATCAAACATTTTAGAAACCAAGGATAACATGAACATGATTCACATTCTTTCCTTGGATTTTGGAATACTGCAAGGGAAAATGTGTATGTTGCAACAGTAATTTCCTAAAGCCCCTCCTGGGAGTCTCTTGTCTTCCTTTTTACCCCAGTCCTTGAAATGTAAGAGGCTGGGTGAGGGAGAAGGATATTGAGAGGGCCACGCCCAAGTTCTTCTTCCTGGGCAAAGGGAGAGAGATAGCTTGTGGCACTCATACGTTACTAGTTTTGTTTGGTTACAATGTCATTGTTAACATCTTTAAAGGCATTGATGATCATGTATGTTTTGGAGACTCCCAAGTTTTAAAATGTTAGAGGTTGGCCAGCTGGCATTAGCAACAGAAGTACACAGACTTAAAATGGCTTTTTGGCTTTTTTTAATATTATACAAGTCTTTCAAATTGAACTAATGCTATTCTGATTACCTGTGTGGGTAGGCAGGGTGAAGGTAAATGACAAAATTTCTCACAGATTAATTGAAACTTGTCTGCTCAAATATCAAAATGGGCTGGCTGGTTTAACCAATAAAGGCTACTCTATTGCATTGATGTTATTTATGAAGGATTTGTAAGAGGTTCTGTGTAAGAAATATTGATTACTAATATCATTTTACTCGGTAACAGCACTTCAGTAAGTTTTGAAATGAGGTACAATTCCATCTTTACTCGTAACTAATTTGAATGAACGTCTCATGAGGAGGCATTTTCATTTCATCTGTAAGCCTCACGATATCATCACGTTAATCCACAAGTATTGAGAAGGGGTAGTCAGTAGCCACAGTGTATGAGGCAGCTTGATTTTGTGCTTTATCCAAGAAAAATTCAACTTCCAACCAATCTCTCACTTTCACCAATAAGAAATTTATATTTCGTTACATCCACATCAAACTGAAATACAGTTTGAGAAGCCCGGCATTCAAATCATTGCTCACTGTTTTTTATATTATCCTCTTATCCTCTTAATTAATTGGCTTCTATAGATCTGAAAATGTATTCACAAGGACAGAAGAAAACCAACGTTTAGCAAGTTCCAGAGTCTCCAGGGCATTATGTTAGAATCTAGCGTGTAGACGCTTTATATGTCATTTTATTTAATCCTCACAGTGGTTCTTCTGGACAAAGGATCATCCCCACTTTAAAGTTAAGAAACTGAACTCTTGCCAATCACATATAAAGAAAGAATGACACAAGGTTCAAATGCAGACAGGCTTAAACATTTGGTTTATTTTTTCAGTATACCTTTTATTTTATAATATATAATAGATTTCCATATTCCCCCACATCCAGATTTCCCTATTTTTAACATCTTACATTGGTATGTTGCATTTGTCACTATTAATAATAATGTTTCAGTACTGGTTTATTAATTCAGTACTTTTCAGATTTCCTAAGGTTTTCTTTAATATCTCTGACAGCCCACACTTATGGAGTGGGGAGTTATGCCCCACCTCCTTAAGGACTGATACATTACTTGGATACATTATTTATCCATATTTGAATAATTATTATCTAGATACATTTTTGGAATTCTCCTGCATGGGAGATTTGTCTTCTCCCCTTTGTTTCACCATTTACTTATTTATATCAGTATTACTTATGGATATTTATTTTACACTTTGGGTTATATCCAATACTATTTTATTTTTGTTGTGGTTGTTGCTATAAGTCTGACATCCATGTGTTGATAAGATCATGCTCTCTCCAAAGTCTCTAGGGGAACATTGTTCCTTGCCCTTCCAGCTTTTAATAAACCTCAGGTATTCATTAGTCTGTGGCAGTGTAACTCCAATCAAACTGCAAGTTTGTGCCACTTGATCCCTTTCACCTATTTCTCCCACCCCTCCAACCTGCCTCCTCTCTGGCAACCACCAGCTTGTTCTCTGTATCTATGAATCTGTTTCTGTCTTGGTTTTATACATTTTTAATAGAGTAAGATTATTTTTTCATATTCTGCATTCCGTAATCAGATACCCTAACCTCTTACATAATTTTTTAGATTTTGCATACATACATTAAGGTTCATTCTTTGTGATGTAGAGTTCTATGGGTCTTGTTGAAAGCATAATGTTACGTATCTACCATTACGGTGTCATCCAGAATAGTTTCACTGCCTCAAATAGTAAACTGGGCCTCACCTTTTCAAAGTTTTCTCTCCCAACTTCTGTCCACCACTTACATTTATCATTTCTATAGTTTTACCTTTTCCAAAATGTCATCTAAATGGAGTCAAACAGTATGTAGTCCTTTGAAGCCAGCTTCTTCTACTAAGCAATATGCATTGGGAATTCATCCATGTGTTTGGTGGCTTGAGAGCTTAATCCTTTTTATCACTGAATAATATTCTGTTGGATGGATTGTACCATCATTTGTTTATCCATTCACCTGTTGACACATTGGTTGCTCCCTGTTTTGGGTGATTTTAAATAAAGCTGCTGTATATATTCATGTTCAGGCTTTTGTGTAGACACAAGTTTTCAGATTAACTATGTAAATAACTAGAAGTACAATTTCGGATGATACGGTAAGACTATGTTTAGCTTTGTAAGAAACTGGCAAGCTGTCCTCTAAAGTTGACGTACCATTTTGCGTTCTCAACAGTTAATGAGGGATCGTGTTACTCTGCATCCTCACTAGCAGTTGGTGTTGTCAGGTTTTTGGACTTGAGCCATTCTAATAGGTGCACAGTGATGTCTCGTTGTAATTTTTATTTCCCTAATGACAAGTGATGTTGAGCATCTTCTCATACGCGTATTTCCTATCTGTGTATCTTCTTTGGGAAGGTGCATGTTTTGATCTCTTGCTCATTTAAGAAATTGGGTTGTTTGTGGTCTTATTTTGGAGTGAACATCTGTTTCGAATGTATAATTTCAAATTATGTTGTAGGAAGGATGATCTATATGGGCCAGGCATTCTGACATGAATTATTCAATTTCAGCCTAAATCTGTTCCTAAGAGGCAGGTATTATGCTTCTGTTTTCACACAGGAAAGATCTAAGGGTAAGAGATCAAACATAATATTCAGAAGCAACACAGCCAGTAAGAGGTAAGATGGTCTTTTCTAACGGAGTCTAAAAAGTGTTTTCAGGGCTTCCCTGGTGGCGCAGTGGTTGAGAGTCTGCCTGCTGATGCAGGGGACACGGGTTCGTGCCCCGGTCCGGGAAGATCCCACATGCCGTGGAGTGGCTGGGCCCCTGAACCATGGCCATTGAGCCTACGCGTCCGGAGCCTGTGCTCCGCAACGGGAGAAGCCACAACAGTGAGAGGCCCGCGTACCGCAAAAAAAAAAAAAAAAAAAAAAAGTGTTTTCAGACCTATCAGACCTAAGAGCTCCCTTTTCCTGTTATAAGTATTTTTATACCTCATTTACTATCGCAAAATGATAGTTATAAATAATATGACCTACTTAAAAACATCATAAAACTATACAAAACTCTGTAGTATAAAGGAAAACTAAAAGGAAAGAGGAATAACAGTAGAACAATAAAATATCATGTGTATATATGTAAATACTTACACAGGATTATACTAGATTATAATACTAAATATTGATGGTAGCACCCACTTATAATTAATGAATTTAGTTGTAAAAGATCAGAAGTCTTTCCATACCAGAAACTCAGGAAATTAAAAAGATATTTTAGATGAGGAGATGCCACAATAAAAAAATGTCAGAAATTAAGTACTAGCCAGCTAGATTTATTTGAATACAGTACAAGAAGAAAGATAATGCTTATGTGAAATAGGGAAAACATGCTAGGATAAATTGTAAAATCCAGAGGTGGAGAAATTAGGAAGCATAAAGTCTTTGCAAACAAGATGTATCCAAAAGTCATATAGGATGTGGAAAAGTTATTTACTGGATGAAACTGTCATGCATTGCAATTTACCATCTCTGGTGCCCGATTACTAGATCCCAGTCATAACTCCCATTCATTGTGATAACCCAAGACAATAAGACATTTTCTTAATTTCCAAATTCCCCTAATACCCCTTTATTCTAAATCCATACATTAATTGTTCTAACTTGTAATTTTGTAGTTTGAGGGTTATTGTCACTCAAGTCAAGCTGCAAAATTTTAGAATATTTCAGAATATTTTGGAAATTTTAATTCATGATAAGAGAAATGTTGAAGATCAATAAAATACAGAGCTTAAATTTCCAAACTCATGGCCTTGAATCAAATGGATCTTATCTTGGATAGCACATGAGCTTTGTAAAAATTAAAATACATTATAGGTCTTCCCCGGTGGTGCAATGGTTAAGAATCCATCTGCCAATGCAGGGGACACGGGTTCAAGCCCTGGTCTGGGAAGATCGCACATGCTGCAGAGCAACTAAGCCCATGTGCATCAACTACTGAGCCTGTGCTCTAGAGCCTGTGAGCCACAACTACTGAGCCCACGTGCCACAACTACTGAAGCCCGCATGCCTAGAGCCCGTGCTCTGCAGCAAGAGAAGCCACAGCAATGAGAAGCCCGCGCACCGCAACAAAGAGTAGCCCCCGCTCGCCTCAACTAGTGAAAGCCCATGCACAGCAATGAAGACCCAACGCAGCCAAAAACAAAATAAAATTAATTAATTAATTTAAAAAACACATTATATAGAATAGGGTCAAATACCTTAGATTTAGGCCTAAACTGCTCCCCCCAATCTTAAAATCACCCCCACCCCGATTCCGCCATGTGTACCTAACAGCCTCAAAATCTTTCTCTGGTATAATACTGAGAGCCAAACTATGAAAAAATCATTGCTTTCCTTTTAATGAGCATCCATTAGGTATTTCTCTTGTACTAAGAATTGTGTGAGGTAGAAGTGGAGGATATCTATACAACTGGAAACACACACACACACACACACACACACACACACACAACAGCCTCTCCTTTCAACTTCTTAACTTCCTTTACCCTCATCTCACAGATTAAGGGCATATGACAATCGTAGTCCTGATAAGCCAGTGTGGCCTTGTCATCTTTGAATTTATCTGAATTTTCTGGCATGAATTGGTATGTTCAACCTGGGTCACCTCTTGTGGTAATACATACCTCAGAGATATCCAGGAGTACCTCGGAAATATTGCAGGTTCAGTTCCAGACCACCACACAAAGCGAATATCACAATAAAGTGAGTCACACACATTTTTTTTAACAGGACATATAAAAGTTATGTTTACATAACTATACTATAGTCTATTAATAATGCGATCGGGGCTTCCCTGGGGGCGCAGTGGTTGAGAGTCCGCCTGCCAATGCAGGGGACACGGGTTCGTGCCCCGGTCCGGGAAGATCCCACATGCCGCGGAGCGGCTGGGCCCGTGAGCCATGGCCGCTGCGCCTGCGCGTCCAGAGCCTGTGCTCCGCAACGGGAAAGGCCACAACAGTGAGAGGTCCGCTTACCGCAAAAAAAAAAAAAAAAAGAAAGAAAAAAAAGAATGCGATCGCATATGTCTAAAAACCAATGTATATACCTTAATTAAAAATACTTTATTGCTAAAAAATGCTAACCATCATCTGAGCCTTTTAATGAGGGTGGAGGGTCTAGCCTGGATGTTGACGGCTGCTGCCTGATTAGAGTGATGGCTGCTGAAGGCTGGGGTGGCCATGGCCATTCTTAAGATAAGACAGTAATGAAGTTTGCTGCATGGATTGACTCTTCCTTTCACAAATGATTTCTCTGTACCATGCAATGGTGTTTGATAGTGTTACACCCACAGTAGAACTTCTTTCAAAATTGGAGTCAATCCTCTCAAACCCTGCCACTGCTTTATCACCTAAGTTTATATAATATTCTAAATTCTGTGTTGTCATTTCAATAACCCTCACAGTACTTTCACCAAGAGTAGTTTCCAATTTAATAAACCACTTTCTTTGCTCAGCAATAAGAAACAACTCATTATTCATTAAAAGTTTTATCCTAAGTTTGCAACGATTCAATTCAGCAATTCAGGCTCCATTCCCCTAATTCTAGTTCTCTTGCTATTTCTGCTACATTTTCAATTACTTCCTCCACTGAAGTCTTGAACACCCTCCAAGTCATCCATGAGGGTTGGAATCGACTTCTTCCAAACTCCTGTTAATGTAGACACTTTGACCTCTTCCCATGAATCAAAAATGTTCTCAATGGCATCTAGAATGGTGAATCCTCTACAGAAGGTTTTCAATTGACTTTGCTCAGATCCATCAGAGGAATCACTATCGATGGCAGCTATAGCTGTATAAAGTGTATTTCTTAAATAATAAGACTTGAAAGTTGAAATTATTCCTTGATCCATGGGCTGCAGAATGGATGTTGTGTTGGCAGGCATGCAAACAATGTTAATCTCATTGTACATCTCCATCCGAGGGCTTGGGTGACCAGATGCATTGTCAATGAGCAGTCATGGTGGGTTTTTTTGGTTTTTTTTTTTTTTGGTATGCAGGCCTCTCACTGTTGTGGCCTCTCCCGTTGTGGAGTACAGGCTCTGGACGCGCAGGCTCAGCGGCCATGGCTCACGGGCTCAGCCGCTCTGCAGCCTGTGGAATCTTCCTCAACCGGGGCACGAACCCATGTCCCCTGCATTGGCAGGCGGACTCTCAACCACTGTGCCACCAGGGAGGCCCGAGCAGTCATGTTTTGAAAGGAATCTTTTTCTCTGAACTGTAGTTCTCGAGAGGGCATAAAATATTCAGTAAACCATGTTGTAAACAGATGTGCTGTCCAGGCTTTGTTGTTCCATCCGTAGAGCAGAGGCTGAGTAAATTTGATATAATTCTTAAGGGACTTAGGGTTTTCAGAATGGTAAATGAGCATTGGCTTCAACTGAAAGTCACCAGCTGCATTAGCCCCTAATAAGAGAGTCAGCCTATCCTTTGAAGCCAGGCACTGACTTTTCCTCTCTAGCTATGAAAGTCCTAGATGGCATCTTCTTCCAATATAAAGTTGTTTCCTCTACTTTAAGAATCTGTTGTTTAGTGTAGCCACCTTCACTAATTATCATAGCTGGATCTTCTGGATAACTTGCTGTGGTTTCTACATCAGCACTTGCTGCTTCACCTTACAATTTTATGTTATAGAGACAGTTTCTTTCCTTAAGCCTCATTCTAGCTTCAGACTTCTCTTCTGCAGCTTCCTCGCCTCTTTCAGCCTTCAAAGAATTGAAGAGAGTTAGGGTCTTGCTCTGGAATAGGCTTCGGCTTAAGGGAATGTTGTGGCTGGTTTGATCTTCTATCCAGATCACTAAACATTTTCCGTATCAGCAGTAAGGCTGTTTCACTTTCTCATCATGTGTGTATTCACTGGAGTAGCTCTTTTGATATCCTTCAAAGACTTTTCCTTTGCATTCACAACTTGGCTAAAAGAAGCCTAGCTTTTGGCCCATCTTGGCTTTTGACATGCCTTCCTCACTAAGCTTCATCATTTCTAGCTTTTAATTTTTTTTTTTTTTTTGCGGTACTCGGGCCTCTCACTGTTGTGGCCTCTCCCGTTGTGGAGCACAGGCTCTGGACACGCAGGCTCAGCAGCCATGGCTCACGGGCCCAGCCGCTCCGTGGCATGTGGGATCTTCTCAGACTGGGGCACGAACCCGTGTCCCCTGCATCGGCAGGCGGACTCTCAACCACTGAGCCACCAGGGAAGCCCTCTAGCTTTTAATTTAAAGTGAGAGATGTGCAACTCTTCCTTTCACTTGAACACTTAGGGTTATTTATTGGCCTAATTTCAATTTTGTTGTGTCTCAGGGAATAGGGATGTCCAAGAAGAGGGAGAGAGGTGGGAGCGTGGGGATGGCTGGTAGGTAAAGTTGTCAGAACACACACATTTACTGATTAAGTTCACCATCTGATATGGGCACAGTTTGTGGCACCCCAAGGCAATTACAATAGTAACATCAAAGATTACTGATTACAGATCACCATAACAAATATAATAATAATAAAAAAGTTTCTAAAAATGGCGAGAATTACCAAAATGTGACACAGAGACATAAAGTGAGCAAATGCTTTTGAAAAAATGGCACCAATAGACTTGCTTGTCATAAACCTTCAATTTGTAAAAAAAAAAAAAAACAAAAAACAAAGAAAAACAAAGCAAACAAAAAAACCCCACAATCTGCACAGCTCCATAAAGTGAAGCCCAATAAAACGAGGTATGCCTGTGTAGATTTATTCCTTGTTCTCTCAGACAAGTCTTGCTGTCATTAGTCCACAATTTTACTCTTCACTTTCAAGGGAAATTTTTGTCATACTAGCCAGACAAACTAGAAGAGTAGTAAGGCTAGAGCAGGAGTGTAGAGGGTTGGAGGGATTTGGAGACCCATCAAGGGAAAGGGAATGCCCACTAGGTGGCAGTAGTACACAGACGTTTTATTTGGGAGACCCTCTGAATGCCTCACAACAGGAGACTAGAGGTTACAGGAACTGGGGTACCATCCAGAAGGGAAGGAGGGCAAAGAACTCCCAGGGGAAGATGGAGCAGAGAGGAGGATTAACATCTAGGTGATGTCGCTCAGCAGCATGGTGGGAAGTCTGGGTCAGAGAGGCTCCGAAGGACAGTGGAGACTTGGGATGTGCATGGCCCCAGGGCATATCTTATCTATGGCTAGAATATGTAGGGCAACTTTTCATGGGGTATGCAAAGCAGGCAGGCTCTAAATGACTAAAAAATCGCTTGTTTGGTTTATGTTTGTTTGAAACAACTGGATGTGCTTAAATTTGAGTTTGGTGCCAGCTGGCTTTTGAACTACTGAGTCTCAGCTTGCAGTGAAGAAACAAACAACTTAGGAGTGAATATATGGGGGCTGACCTTGGCTCATTTATATAACAGGAAGACTTTGTTGTATGGTGAAAAAAGGTGAGTTTGGAATCAGAGAGATCAGGATTTAAGCCTTATTTTATCTCTTATTAACTATATGACCTTTGTAAATTTCATTAAGAATCTCAGCTATCTCATGTAGAACAGGGATGTCTTAATAGCCAATCAATAAGACTGAGAGAAAGATTAAATGAGGTAATACACACTAAACACCAGGTATGTAGTATATATTCGATAAATATTAGGTGCCTTCATGATCCTTTCCTGTACTCTGGGGTTTGTCTTAATTTGCATGTTCTTGGATAACAGCACTTCATCCACAAGCTCGCATACAGGTAGTTTATTTTGGGAATTGATCTCAGGTAACAGGAGTGGGGGTCTGAAGAGGGAAAGCTTATGTAAGGATGTGCTCTAGGGTCTGCTTTTACAGTGACCAGCTGTACAAGTTGTCTGAGGAGCATATTGAACGTGCCTCAGGATTACTCACAAGAGGAAAAGAAGTGAGGAGAATTTATCTATGGGCACTTTCCTCCACCTCATCCAACTGGCATGTTAACTCTTTCTCACTTCTGGTTTGCAAGCCTGTGAGTGCTGGTTTCCAGAAGCTCTCATAATACCACCACTTCAAAGCCAGAGGTGAAAGGGCAGAAAACCAGAGCAGTGGTGCCCCTGGGGTGAGATGCTTTGCAGTTACACCTGTGCGAAGCTGGTTGCTGCAGCAATGGTTGGAATACAAGGTGGGCCAAAAGGATGGTGATTGGGGTGTGTTCAGTAGAGAATGCTAACTGAAACAGGAGATAACTATCCAATGATGGGCAAATCCTTCTTGGAAAGAAGGGGTTATTTTTAATAAAATCATGAGGTAGCTTATTGATTTTTCAACTCAGGAGTAGAAAATTTTTGTAGGCTATGTTGCACTACAATTCTTCTTGATAATTTTTTTAAATTAATTTATTTTTGGGCTGCATTGGGTCTCGTTGCTGCATGCGGGCTGTCTCTAGTTGTGGCGAGCGGGGGCTACTCTTCATTGTGGTATGTGGGCTTCTCATTGTGGTGGCTTCTCTTGTTGCAAAGCATGGGGTCTAGGTGCGTGGGCTTCAGTGGTTGTGGCACATGGACTCAGTAGCTGTGGCTTGTGAGCTCTAAAGCGCCGGCTCAGTAGTTGTGGCGCACGGGCTTAGTTGCTCTGTGGCATGTGGGATCTTCTCAGACCAGGGCTCGAACCCGTGTCCCCTGCATTGGCAGGAGGATTCTTAACGACTGAAACACCAAGGAAGTCCCTCTTCTTGATAATTTTTGAACTGGGCTAATTTTAAATTTTTGATTGTCTATTTCTCTGTATGAAGATAAAGTGATAAAACACGTGATTTCCTCATTCTGTTAGGTTCTTCTGGTTGCAAGGGACTGAGGCTTTCTTACTTTATTTAAAGCATCAGTGATTATTTAGGAGAATACACACGTACAATATTCCAGGGCACATGTTGAGACACACAAAGTTAATTCATGCAAATTCCATTTTACTGGCTTTTCTGAGAGAGGAGAGGAATGGGACATTCCTGTGACAATTACATTTAATAAACATGTACCCAGGAGTGAGCATAAACTGGAAGATGGGCATTTTCTGTTTCTCTGGTCATTTTCTTTTATGGTGAGAACATCACATGAAACCTTGGGTAATATCAGTGTTTAAAGAAGCATACTTTTCACACAAAATTTCTTCCAAAAGCAAGACATCTGCTTCATCTAGTACTCAATGAAAGAAACCATGATTTGCTCCAAAACTAGAAGAAAAAAAAAATTTCAGTCTCTATAGTGGCACTCTCTCAAAGGATTTTCAAGGAAATTATAACTGTCTTGAATTTTTGTCTTATGTCTGAGGAAGCTAAATTCTTTGAATTTAAATTAGATTCTCTGAATCTAAATTCACTGTAGAATCTAAATTCTGAGTAAATATGTGATGTAAGTGGCAAGCCAGACCAACAGAAGGGAAGGAAGACTAGTAATGCCACTGCCTCTGAAATGTTTTAGTTTTCTTCTTTTTTTGATATGTTTCCCTTTCTATACTATTGATCTTTTACTTTATGCTTCTTCTTTCTCATAATTTTAGTTTATTCATAGCTTTGACATTCAGGACCTGTCGTGGATCAAATTCTGTTTCAAGGCATCCTTTGACCATTCTCCTGCCAGTGACCTAATTTGGTGTGTGTGTGTGTGTGTGTGTGTGTGTGTGTGTGTGTGTGTGTGTGTGTTTGGCTTGAATTCCTGAGACTATATTTGACCCAACTCACCACTTTTAGGCTTTAATATCTCACCTGTGGCTGACACACCTGAAAGTGTACCATTTGGGGTATCATTGTCCTAGAATTCCATCTGGGGATAAGACAGGGTCACAGAGTCTTCACAGAGCTTTATGAAAAACAGGCTATGGGTAAGACAGTTTACACAGAAGGGGGCTGTGGCTCTGGCAGGTAATCTGAGAATTGGTCTATTTACCATCAGTTATCTAGCACAGAGAAAGGGTGTTCTCCACTTAGTAGTCAATAGTCAGCTAATATCTTGTGTATCATCCAGATAAAACATAGCCGGGATGGAATATTCTTTAGCAAGAATTCTGAATCCAAGGTTCGTTGCATTTGGCTTCTCCTCTTGCTTTTGAACTTTTCCAGTTGTCCTCAACCTAAAAGACCTATTATTGTTATTCTCTGACATTCTTACTTAACTCTCTCTTGATTAATAATACATGAACAAACAACAACAGACTCTTATTCTGAACTTCCTCAGTGGAAGTCAATGGAGTCAGAATAACTTAAAAGTTGTGGGTATCACAATTAAATTTCCTTCTGACATTTGAGAATATCCCAAGGTGATAAGGACAAGGGCTTAACCTCAGTCAGGGTAAGGAGGAAATATTATGTGGTGATGTAGCCATTGAAATCTGAACCTAGCCAGTGTGGACAGTATTTGGTTGGCTTTAATAAAAGTCCATTATTTGATCTATTAGGTCAAAGTTTGAAGTATTCTCTCTTTAGAACATTGTTCCTAAATAGTGAGAGAAGCGGTATCACTTATTATTAAAAATTAGCCAATTTCTTGAGGACAGTGTATTTTTAAAAAAGGGATAAATGAGATAGTATGTTGCATGAAAGAAGAGAGATAAAATTCATCAAAATTTAATTTCTATGAATTTTTACTCATTAGGTATGACTGAGCATGTTTTTACAGACTAGAAAATATACCTTAGGATTAAGTTAGAAGGTTTTGGAATATGTATAAATTCTTTCATTATGCAGGTGCTTCAGGACATAACTCATTCTCTGAGAGAGGTGGTCTCATTTTGTTCTCAAATGACACAGTTCAGGCATTTAAAAAACTATATCTTAATTAAATTTCACATCTCTTTCTGACATGTAGTATACCAACATGTAGTATACTATGTAGGCTTTATTAAAATGTTCTCAATGTCATTACAAAGTTTAATGATGCAAAATTTGAATCACTGCAACAAAATTTATAATGTATTCACCCAACTATCCTCTCATCCTTAAAAAATTAGTAAATGTCCACAGTGGACATTTGTGTTTGATTAAGATGTGGAAGTGAGTAAAACAAACAAAGAAAAGGAAAGTCATGTATAAACAATTATAATACAAAATAGTATATATTAAATGTCATACCAAAGGTCACAGTAACATAATTGGGAGAAATTAGATGGATGCATCAAATTAGCTGGATGAATCAACAGAGTCTTCATGATAAAACAGGTACTTGGATGATCCTCAAGGAAGGGGTAGAAGTTTATGGGTATTGGATAAGAAGGAAGAGAACGAAAGGCAAGAAAGTTGAGGCATTGAAGGGTGAGTCATAAAAAACTGTTTGGGGAAAGTTTATGATGAATGTAGATTTGATAAAGGAAAATTCTGGACAAAAAGGCCAAAAAAGAAGACTGAGGTAAGCATGTTTGGTACCTTCAGTGACATGCTAAAGAGTTTTGGTCCTTTCCTCTCTTCAACAGATGGGGCATGAATAGGTTATAAGAAGTAACAGCAATTAATCTGCTGACATGTAAGTTCTCTTTGGCTCCTGAGACTGCATAATACAGTTCAGCTGCTTATTCAATTACATCTTATTTAAAGACAAACAAAATCTTCCTCTATGCATCCCAAACTGCCTTTGAGAGAGCGAATATACCCCAATAATGAAAAAGATGGGCTATTCTAAGTTCCACATTATTTTATGTCTATTATTCTTCACAAATTAGCTGCAATATAAATATTTCCTTATTATTTGATACAATGAATCACTAAAGAGCAAACCCACACTTCATCCCCAATACTATCTGGTTTATTTGAGAGGAGCACCTCAGTGAACCTGGAAGTTGTTGTGTTTCCAGATCTTGATTCTCAGGAGAACAGATGTAGGTCAGAGAAAAAGACAGTTGTTCCACGGGCAGTGCCTACATCTCTACCTGAAAGATGCTCAGACAGAGATTTTTGATGCTTGATAAGAGTAGAAAAATCTTGACTGCCATTAACTAGGAGATACACCATCATTAATAGGCTACAGTCATTAGTCCTCTGGGTCTCCTAATAAAGAAGTATAGAGGAAGAGGTGTAAAGAATATTTAGAAAATTCAATAAAAGCAAATTAAACACTTTCAAACTTGGGTACTGAAAGCTGACAAAGCTAGAGGATTTGAATAGCTTTGGCAAGAAAAAAGACAAAACAGTACAAGATTATAGTCGAAAACTTCCCTAACATGGAAAAGGAAGTAGCCACCCAAATCCAGGAAATGCAGAGAGTCCCAGGCAGGATAAACCCAAGGAGAAACATGCTGAGACACATAGCAATCAAACTGACGAAACTTAAAGACAAAGAAAAATTATTAAAAGCAACAAGGGGAAAACAACAAATAATATACAAGGGAATTACCATAAGGTTAACAGCTGATTTCTCAGCAGAAACTGCAAGCCAGAAGGGAGTGGTATCATATACTTAAAGTGAAGAAAGGGAAGAACCTACAATCAAGAATACCTTGCCCAGCAAAGATCTCATTCAGATTTGACAGAGAAATCAAAAGCTTTACAGTCAGAAGCTAAGAGAATTGAGCACCACCAAACCAGCTCTACAACAAATGCTAAAGGAACTTCTCTAAGCAGGAAACACAAGAGAAGAAAAGGGCCTACAAAAACAAACCCAAAACAATTAAGAAAATGGTAATAGGAGCATACCTACCAATAATTACCATAAATGTGAATGGATTAAATGCTCCAACCAAGAGACACAGACTGGCTGAATGGATACAAAAACAATACCTGTATATATGCTGTCTATAAGAGACGCACTTCAGACCTAGGGACACATACAGAATGGAAGTGAGGGGATGGGAAAAGGTATTCCATGCAAATGGAAATCAAAAGAAAGCTGGAATAGCAATTCTCATATCAGACAAAACTGACTTTAAAATAAAGACTATTACAAGAGACAAAGAAGGGCACTACATAATGATCAAGGGATCAATCCAAAAAGAAGATATAACAATTGTAACTATTTATGCACCCAACATAGGAGCACCTCAATACATAAGGCAAATGCTAACAGCCATAAAAGGGGAAATCGACAGTAGCACATTCATAGTAGGGGACTTTAACACCCCACTTTCACCAATGGACAGGTCATCCAAAATGAAAATAAATAAGGAAACACAAGCTTTAAATGATACATTAAACAATATGGACTTAATTGATATTTATAGGACATTCCATCCAAAAACAACAGATACACTTTCTTCTCAAGTGCTCATGGAACATTCTCCAGAATAGATCCTATCTTGGGTCAGAAATCAAGCTTGGAAAATTAAGAAACTTGACATCATATCAAGCATCTTTTCTGACCACGACAATATGAGATTAGAAATAAATTACAGGAAAAAAACCCATAAAAAACACAAACACATGGAGGCTAAACAATACACTAGTAAATAACCAAGAGATCACTGAAGAAATCAAAGAGGAAATCAAAAAAATACCTAGAGACAAATGACAACGAAAACATTATGACCCAAAACCATGGGATGAAGCAAAGCAGTTTTAAGAGGGAAGTTTATAGCAATACAATCCTACCTTAAGAAACAAGAAAAATCTCAAATAAACAATCTAACTTTACACCTAAAGGAACTAGAGGAAGAACAAAACCCAAAGTTAGTATGAGGAAAGAAATCATAAAGATCAGAGCAGAAATAAATGAAATAGAAACAAAGAAATCAATAACAAAGATCAATAAAACTAAAAGCTGGTTCTTTGAGAAGATAAACAAAATTGATAAACCTTTAGCCAGACCATTCAAGAAAAAGAGAGGACTCAAATGAATAAAACTAGAAATGAAAAAGAAGGAATCACAGCTGACACCACAGAAATGCAAAGAAGCAACTCTATGCCAATAAAATGGACAACCTGGAAGAAATGGACCAATTCTTAGAAAGCTGTAACCTTCTAAGACTGAACCAGGAAGAAATAGAAAATATGAACAGACCAGCCATAGGCACTGAAATTGAAACTGTGATTAAACATCTTCCAACAAACAAAAGTCCAGGACAAGATGGCTTCACAGGTGAATTCTATCAAACATTTAGAGAAGAGCTAACACCCATCCTTCTCAAACTCTTCCAAAAAATTGCAGAGGAAGGAACACTCCCAAACTCATTCTATGAGGCCACCATCACCCTGATACCAAAACCAGACAAAGATACTACAAAAAAAAAATTACAGACCAATAACGTTGATGAATATAGATGAGAAAATCCTCAACAAAATACTAGCAAACAGAATCCAATAACACATTAAAAGGATCATACACCATGATCAATTGGGTTTATGTCAGGGATACAAGGATTCTTCAATATACACAAATCAATCAACGTGATACACCATATTTACAAATTGAAGAATAAAAACCATATGATCATCTCAGTAGATGCAGAAAAGTTTTTTGATAGAATTCAACACCGATTTATGATAAAAGCTCTGCAGAAAGTGGGCACTGAGGGAACCTACCTCAACATAATAAAGGCCATATATGACAAACTCACAACAAACACCATTCTCAATGGTAAAAAACTGAAAGCAATTCCTCTAAGATCAGGAACAAGACAAGGATGTCCACTCTTGCCACTGTTATTCAGCATTGTTTTGGAAGTCCTAGCCATGGCAATCAGAGAAGAAAAAGAAATACAAATTGGAAAGGAAGAAGTAAAACTGTCCTTATTTGCAGATGACACGATACAATACATAGAAAATCCTAAAGAGGCCACCAGAAAACTACTAGAGCTAATCAGTGAATTTGGTAGAGTTGCAGGGTATAAAATTAATGCACAGAAATTTCTTTCATTCCTATACGCAAACAACTAAAAATGAGAAAGAGAAATTAAGGAAACAATCCCATTCACCAGTGCAACGAAAAGAATAAAATACCGAGGAATAAACCTACCTAAGGAGGTCAAAGACCTGTACTCAGAAAACTGTAAGACATTGTTGAAAGAAATCAAAGATAACACAAACAGATGGAGAGATATACCATGTTCTTGGATTGGAAGAATCAATATTGTGAAAATGACTATACTACCCAACGCAATCTACAGATTCAGTGCAATCCTTATTAAATTACCAATGACATTTTTTACAGAGCTAGAATAAAAAACTTTAAAAGTTTTAAAACCAAATTTATTTATTTTTATTTTTGGCTGTGTTGGGTCTTCTTTGTGCAGGCTTTCTCTAGTTGAGGCGAGCTGGAGCTACTGTTCGTTGCAGTGTGCAGACTTCTCATTGTTGTGGCTCCTCTTGTTGCAGAGCATGGGCTCTAGGCATGTGGGCTTCAGTAGTTGTGGCACACAGGCTCAGTAGTTGTGGCTCACAGGCTCTAGAGCGCAGACTCAGTAGTTGTGGCACATGGGCTTAGTTGCTCCACGGCATGTGGGATCTTCCAGGCCAGGGCTTGAACCCGTGTCCCCTGCATTGGCAGGCAGATTCTTAACCACTGCACCACCAGGGAAGCCCAAAAATCTTAAAAGTTTTGTGAAGACACAAAAGACCCCAAATGGCCAAAGCAGTCTTGACAGAAAAAAAACAGAGCTGGAGGAATCAGACTCCCTGACTTCAGACTATACTATTAAGCTACAGTAATCAGGACAGTATGGTACTAGCACAAAAACAGAAATAAGATCAATGGAACAGGATAGAAAGCCCAGAGATAAACCCATGCACCTTTGGTCAGCTAATCTATGACAAAGTAGGCAAGGCTATACAATGGAGAAAAGACAGTCTCTTCAATAAGTGGTGCTGGGAAAACTGGGTAGCTACATGTAAAAGAATGAAGTTAGAGCACTCCCTAACACCATCCACAAAAAGAAACTCAAAATGGATTAAAGATCTAAATGTAAGACGAAACACTATAAAACTCTTAGAGGAAAACATAGGAAGAACACTCTTTGACATAAATCACAGCAAGATCTTCTCTGACCCACCTCCTAGAGTAATGGAAATGAGAACAAAAATAAACAAATGGGACCTAATGAAACTTAAAAGCTTTTGCAAAGCAAAGGACACTACAAACAAGATGAAAAGACAACTCTCAGAATGGGACAAAATATTTGCAAATGAATTAACAGGCAAAGGATTAATCTCCAAAATATATAAACAGCTCATGCAGCTCAATATTAAAAAAGCAAACAACCCAATCCAAAAATGGGCAGAAGATCTAAGAAGACATTTCTCCAAAGAAGACCTACAGGTGGGCAAGAGGCACATGAAAAGCTGCTCAATATTACTAATTATTAGAGAAATGCAAATCAAAACTACAATGAGGTATCACTTCACACCGGTTAGAATGGGCATCATCAGAAAATCTACAAATTCTGGAGAGGGTGTGGAGAAAAGGGAACCCTTTTGCACTGTTGGTGGGAATGTAAATTGATACAGCCCCACTATGGAGAACAGTATGGAGGTTCCTTAAAAAAATTAAAAATAGAATTACTATATGACCCAGCAATCCCACTACTGGGCGTATACCCAGAAGAAAACGTAATTTAAAAAGACACATGCACCCCAATGTTCATTGCAGTACTACTTACAATAGCTACGTCATGGAAATACCTAAATGCCCATCAACAGACAAATGGATAAAGACGATGTGGTACATATATACAGTGGAATATTAGCCATAAAAAAGAATGAAACTGGGTCATTTGTAGAGACGTGGATGAACCTAGAGACTGTCACACAGAGTGAAGCAAGTCAGAGAAAAACAAATATCATATATTAACGCATATATGTGGAATCTAGAAAAATGGTACAGATGAACCGATTTGCAAGGCAGAAATATAGACGCAGATGTAGAGAAGAAATGTATGGACACCAAGGTGGGAAAGAGCGGGTAGAGGGTGGGATGAATTGGGAGATTAGGATTGACATATATACACTAATATGTATAAAATAGATAACTAAGAAGAACCAGATGTATAGCACAGGGAGTTCCACTTCGTTGTACAGTGGAAACTAACACAACATTGTAAAAAACTATACCCCAATTAAAAAAAAAAATTCTAGACAGTTTCATCCATTGTTTTGGTGTTCTCAAGGAAAAGTATACTGTACTATTTACCGGGTCTCAGTTTTCTCACTTGTAAAATGAAAGGTTTGGACAGGGGTCAGCAAACTATAGTCCAGGGAATGAATTTAGCTTGTTGAAAGTGTAGATAAAGTGTTACTACATACAGTCGTGCCTGTTTGTTTCAGTATGTCTATAGCTGCTTTTGTGTTACCACAGTAGGGTAATGTAGTAGCAACAGAGATTGAAAATATTTACTATCCATCCCTTAGAGAAAAAGTGTACCTACTCTGGACTGGATTTCTCAAGTGAGAAAACAACCCAGAAGTCTAAGAGTATATTCTCGTATTAATTAGAGCTGTTGTCTACCATGCAATTAATCAGTGAAAGTCTTGCGAAATATGACACATTTGTATTCCTGACAAAAAACACTGGATTGAGAGGTTTGCCCGTGCACAGTCACTTAGCAAATTGAAAGCCATAGTCTCTTCTTCCAAAGCAAAACACAGTCTAAATAACCCTTGTTCTTTCTCTCCCTGGGGCTGCACAATTATTGACTTGATTAGTTCAGACTTCATTAAGTTTATTTGTTATAATTCAGGCAGACTGGGCTGCAATATACCATTATTGCCTTTTTTCTTCCTTTAAGGGTTTGTTGGTGATGTACATAATGAAAGAAAAGTTATAGGGAAATATTTTGCCTTACAAACTGAACCCTCTTGAATTACAAATTAAGCAGTTGATCACCATGTTCTCCCCCCACACACCCACTTTTTCTGTTCATTGTTGAAACAGAACCCAAAGAATCTCCTCTATAAAAGCCTTAGTTTGCCGTTTGAATTAGAGACAGAATGACTGGTGGTTTGGATTCAAAAGAGCCAGGTTCCAATTCCAGGTCTGAAACTTTGTCAAGTTCTCGATCTCTTGAAGTCTCATAGCCCCCAGTTCTTTGACCCTCCTCCCATCAAATAGTGGGGACTGTGCGCCTTCCGTTTGACTCTGGGTGGCTTGTGACTCCTCAACCCAAAGAGGTGGTCTGTGTAACTATGAAGCTCCGTCATAAAAGACGATGCAGCTTCTGACCTGGGGTCTGCAACACTTGCACTTGAGCCCTGAGCCACCAGGTAAGAAGTCTGCCAACTCCGAGGTCAACATACTGTGAGGAAGCCACACCACTTGGCACTTTTGGTTTTCAAGTCATCTTGGGGCCTGACAAGTGAAGGAAGAAGATCCCAGGTCATTCCATCCTCCAGTCCTCGAGTCATCCCAGCCTTCAGACCTTCCCAGAAGAGATCCCAGACATGGTGGAACCAAGAAAATCCCCATAAATAACAAAATGAATCATAAAGTGGTTACAGTTTTAAGTCACTAAATTTGGGGGTAATTTGTTTAGCAACAACGATAACAAAACTGGAACATCATCTGCAGTATGGAAATCATCATAGTAAATGTGATCCAGCTGTGTTGGAAGGACTAAATGAAATACGAATATATAAAATACCAGAATGCCTAATCTGTAATAAGCAATAACTTGTAGCTGTTAATGCTATAATTCCTGAAAATATGTCTTTAATTCTGATTTTTTTCCATTGTGACTGGGTTCTGTCACAATGAAACAGAACCCTTTACCCCTTCTCTGTAGCACACACACACCTAGCCTCACTGCCACCCAAATAGAAACTATAGGTTCAAAAAAAATTTTCTCTCTTTCATCTTAAGAAACAAAAACAAAAAAACCCGATGGGTTTAAAAATAGCAAGCTTGGACATTCATTAAAGCAGACTGCTGGTGATAATTAGGAACACTATTTAAGAAACTAAAATACAAAGGACAAGTTAATATTAATTATATGTTTATTTAACATCTATTCAAATTAACATTTATTAAATGTCTACTATGCGTCAGAACCTCTGACATAGCCCATGATAGCCAGCCTTGGGCGAAAAAAATGCCTGCTTTGCCTTTGGCCAAGCAAAATAATTACTGCAGTTCCTGATTGAATAACACGATCTAGCAAGCAGTTTGTGATCCAACTTGCATCTTCTCAGATCAGACAGACATACATTTGCATACATGATGAGATGGTAAACAATCACCAAATCTCAGGATTTCCTCATTGAGGAGTTAGGTCCAAGCATTTCCTCCAAGTTTTATCCCACTCTTTTGATTTGTCAGTAAACAAGGAGTTGGACCATTTGTGTGGCAGAGACTTTGAACATCATGAGATTCAAATGCACAGTGAATAGAAGTGACATTTTTTTATCCAAAGCAATTCCATTCACAGCCGGATCATTGGAGAAGGGTGTCAGTCTTGATGAGATCAACTGTGCCTTGAGACCACTCTGTGAGGCCAAATTGTCCTGCACTTAAACCTGAAAACAAGCACTCTGGTAAATAATTCTTTGCTTCAGGATCATAATTCAGCTCACTGTTTATTCCTTTGGAAGACAGTCACTCCAGCTTTGTTAAATAAGGCAGTAATTCTTCCCTTATGTGGTGTCATCCCAATGGTTATGATATTTTGCAGAACTCTTAACAGATTATAGTGGGATGGGGATGCAGATATGTGCTGGAGACTTGAGGGAAGGTTGAGTTCTGCAGGAATTTGTTTCCTAGGAAGCCACCTTCATTGTTCTGCAAACATTAGCAGGGAGAAGAGAGAATGTTGGATTTGGGGGAGTGATGGTGATTTGGGTTAAGTGCCATGTACATTTTCCTACTTAATCCTTGTGATAACCCTACAAGAGAAATATTTATCTTAAATTATCTAGAAGGGGAAAGTGAGGTATAAGTTAAGTAACTTGCTTAATGTCAAGAAATTTGAGACCTTCTGAAGTGTGAGGATGTATCCGTCTCTCAGGGGGAGCTGTTTAAGTCCATAAATCGAATGGTTGAATAGTGGGTGGAAAGCTCTCTACCATATTCTTCTAAGAGTATTTATATGTGGTTTCAAACACTTTAAAAATAATTTTAAAGCAATGCATGCTCAACTAGAAACTATGGAGAACACTAGCTGATAAAGAGTAAAATGAACACCACCTTTAATCCCATCGCCTAGAAATAACCATTGTTAAGTTTCTGAAGGACTATGATTCCTTACAGTCTTTTTGCTATGACTTTTATTGACTTAAGAGTCTCCCTCTTAAACTGGAAATTGTGCACATTTATTTCTAAAAGGCAGAAATTTATGAAGAGAAAAGTTAAAATCACCAATAATTCCACAGTCCAGATATGTTAACATTTGGGGAGATTTTCATACAAACACATGCATATATACTCATTTGTATAGATTTATATATTCATGTATATAGGTATAAGCATATAATTTATATATATTATATATTTTCTAACAATTTGACATCATACCCGATGCAGAATTTTATATCTTAAATCCATTATTATTGTCTTGTCAGAGAAATCATTCATTTAAATCAGATTTATTAAGGCAATAAAGAAGAGAGGGATGTAGGAAAGAGAAGGGACATGGAGGGAAAAGTAAAGGGTGGAAAGGATATAGGAGAAGACATGAGAGTAGGGGAAAGCAAGAGAGCAAGCCTAGTCATGTTAATCATATGACTTCTGGCTTTATCAGCCCTAATTATAACTTCATTCATCTTCATCTCTCTCTGTATATATATGTTTTTCCTATTTAAATCTTTGTAAAGCATCATTACCAAAGATTATATCCACAATGGGAATACATTTATGTTGTACTTAACAGCTCAGAAACAGACTTATAAGCCTTGTAATCGTAGGACATAACCCAATATTGTGACCACCATCAGGATCGACGTCGTATGCCACTTGTTGAGTGCTTCATCAGAATTTATGTGAGGCGTCTCATTTAATCTTTACCAGTTAGGGTAGGGACACTTTTTAATTTCACTTTACAAATGAGATGTCTGAGATTCAGAACTATGAAGTACATTCCCCGAGTTCTTATAACTAGGAAATGATGCTGGGTTTTGAACCTAGGTTTTCTAACTCTTTAGACCATGATGACAGTGCTGGAAATGAGACTATATTGACCCTCTTGATCAAAAGGTAGGATTGTAACTTAGGTGTTTGCTAAATAGATTGACAACAGCATCACAGGCCGTGAGAATATAGAAGTGTCACATTTTAGAAATGGAAAAAGTCTTGGTTCAGAGTGTAACATCCTCATATTAAACATGATATAAATGGAACACAGAAAGATGCAGTGACTTACCACCTGCCAGGTGGTAGACTTATGCCACATGAATTTCAGGCCAGTATCCTTTAAACTAAAAATAAATCATACAGATTGGCAGGAAGGACAGTGCTCTGAACTAATAGCATCGAGACTAATTTGCAGGTTCAGCTCTCATGAATGTGTCATATGACTTTAGTCAAGTTACTTAATCTTTCAAACCCTTAGTTTTGGGGGGGAAAAAAAGTAACTTTTCCTTTTTTTTCTTTTTCCCTTGTGGAAAGAATGGGGTTTAGAATAAGTGATACCTAAAGGTAAAGGCTAAAATGCAGGCTTTCCAGCCTAAATGTGGAGTTCAACTCCACCAGTTAGATAGGTCTTCCCGTGAGTAAGCCATGTGACCTCGCTAAGCCTCATTTATCTTGTCCTTAAAAGAGAGATAATAATAGTCTCTACTTGGGGGTTGATGTGAAGATAAAATGATAATCTAAATAAAATCTCTGGCTCATCCTATGTGCTCAATAAATGATAATTATCTAAAGCTGCTTCAGGTTCTGAAATTAAGCATTACAAATCAGGAAGCAGTGAATATCTACCGTATCCCCAAGGTCACCTACCAAAATCAACTCTAAGATGCATACTTCTTACAGAAACTCTTCATTTCAACTTCCCAGAGTGTTAGGCCTTTAATTTGAGAAAGTAATTTTTAGTTCATGTTTTTGTAGAATCATAGGGAGGGAGAGGAAGCATACACAGAGATCATTTTGGTATATGCCCTTCACAAAGTTAAATCCCTTAATTAAGTCTGTACTAGCTCGTCTCTCTTCTTAGAATTTCTATTTGAAACCTCTTCATTTTAAGTGCTGATCTAAATTTATGGATTGCTTTACTTTCCTGGATCTTTTCTAGTTCAACTCTCACTTTTTCAAGCGAAGAACAAACCAGATATGCTACTGTCGTCATCACTGTTATCAGAGGCAAGAATTATAATGTGGTGCTCTTATCTGATACTTTTATGACATTCTGCAGTTTGGATATATTTTACAATATAGTACTGCCTTCAAATGGCATTGTCCACAGCTTTTCTCAACTACAGAAACTATTGGCATAGTTGATGTGTTGATATAACGAATAATTGCTTTCAGCTTTGTCCACAAATAGTGAAAGAAAAGAGGAGCAACGCACCAGTCATTACCAAGTACATCCTTAAAAGACCCATCAGTTCTTAAGTTTTGAGTTTTTGTGAGTCTTTCTCAGGTTTTTAGTTTTCTCTCAAAATATTCCTTGGTGATTCAGACACATGGGAAGAGTCTCAGGTACGTGAGGTTATTTAGTCTCCTTAAATAAGGTAGGCTGTGTATTATAAATTTATGAAGAGAAATCTATTTGTTTCTATTCTATCAAAGTGAATAACATGTTCACAACAGGTTAAGGGACAGGAAGTGTAATAGTGTAAGACTATTCCCTCTGCCAAGAATATTAAATGTCCTTTATTACATATGATAAGATATTCAAGGTGCCTAATTTGTAGCCAGTTCTATAGAGTTAGGCTCTTTCAGGTGGTGAGGACAGAGACTGACTTAGGGGATGCGATTAATTTTGAGGAAACAAAAGGAAGTCAGGATGCTTGGAAGCTACCTCAGTAACTCACTAGTGATTTCTTATTGAGAAACAACATTTACCCAGAATACCCCTGTAACTTGAAAGCCATTCTAACAACATGTCATTATCGTGACTCAGCTTGTCTTTGTCTCTGTGCACATGGACTGCTTCTACAGCAACGCATAATACTAGTTTTATTTACTAGTACTCACTTTGTACCAGGTACTATGTGATGCATGTTGTGTGCAATATGCAATCTTGCCGTCATATACCCTAAAACAGAACATCTGATGAGGTTGAGCTAAATGTTCGGTATGCGATGTTGAATGCCTTGTGGACTGAGTTCTTATCCCAGGACATCTCATAAGTTAATGTCTTATCTATAGATGACTTCTTTTGGATCAGGATTTGAATCAGTAGGTAACTGTATAATTGTGGGACAAGTATAAACCGTTTCATCCTTTAAGTCAAGGAACCTCTTTAGTTGCTTCATCGTGCAGGAGCCATATAACAAGTAGGTATAGTGAAGCTTCTTTCTATTTAGGGCAAAATGGAAAAATTGAAGCTACTATTGCCGATAGTACTAACGTTATTATTACCACAATTGCTAACAGCAGGGATTATATCAATCACCTCCACTTATGTTAAAGACTTCTTCCTTTATGTAGATGAAACTTGCTAAATTACATTTATGTCACTGTATGCCTTTAAAAGAAAATAACGTTCTTCGTTCACAGTCCAAGGGGGTGGTTTTTGCTTGCTTTATGTATGTAAACAAAGAGATATGGGCTTTCAGAACTACCTTGATGGTTTACTCTAAATACCTGTCTTAATTTCAGGAGACCAGAAGGCAGGGATGGCTAAAACTGCACTTTAAGATAAAATATTACTTGGAGCAAATAGTCCCAGGGCTTTTATTTTGGAATTCGTTTACTCTGGTTCAGCACAAAAATCTTACCTTCTGAAAAAATATGTGATTGTTCTTTAAATATGTAGAATTATTTGTCTTTTTTTTTTTAATTTCTTGAGAGCTTCTATTCCATTGGGTGTAAATACTACTGGGTGTAAATTGGCTATAAGGATGTATTGTATAACACAGGGAATATAGCCAGTATTTTGTAATAACTGTAGATGGAGTATAACCTTTTAAAATTATACATAAAAAAGAAACACACTTTAAAGATACAAATAGGTTAGAAGGAAAAAAGGAAGAAATAACATTCTCCCCTAGAAATCCTATCCTGAATTCATTTATGACTTTTCTCCAGTTCTCCCGTTTCCCTGTACTTACACAACTTACAAACATATAGGAGGTTTTGTAGCAACACTGAATGCTGAAGATCAGCTCTCACAGCGCAAAGTTTTCAAACGTTTTGCAAATTTCATCCAGAAGGAAACAAATGAAAACTTTAGCAATTGCTGTAATCCCTTAGAGCTAAACATGACAGCTGTTTTAACATCTGGGAAGTCATGTCTTTCATCAGCTCAGCAAAAGATCTGTAGACTGCTGAACATACCAGAAAGAAAGTGTGTGCAAGATACTGTCTTAGAGCTTCTATAAGACAAATTGATCTAACAGCTTTGCTGCTCTGAATAGTTTATAACCATGAACTGTCAGCAGGTTGAATCTAAAACCTGGGAATGTTTTAAGCTCTCCATTATTCTGAAATCCCTGCTAGGGTCTTAGATTAGGAGTGTTTAAGGCTAATAAAAGTCCTAATTGGTAGTTAGTATTAGTGATCTGAAAAAATGTTACCTAATCAGTTGGATTCAATGAGAGTTGATTGAAATACTACATGGGCAGGAAGAGGGAAAAGGGCTCTTAGAGGTTTTATAGAAAAGGTTATAGACTAAGAAACAATAATATACATACAGTTAAGTCTTGATAAAGCAATATGAATAGTTTTGCCCCATTTCCATCACTAGATCACATGTGTAAATATACCTTGTAAGAGCTCGTTAATTAATTAAGTCTTTCATGCCTTATGTATACTTATTGATCACTTATTATATCAATCATCTACTGTATGTCAACTTTGGGTTAAGTGCTGAAATACACTTTTCCTCCTCCCTTCATTGAACCTGATGGGGAGACAATTATTAAGCACAGAATTCCAAGCAAAGTAAACCGTATGTGCAAATGTCCTTAAGCGAAAGGAACATGATGACTTGAAAGAGAGGAGAGTAGTGGTACCAAAGTGGACAGGCAAAATCAAGCTAAGACTTTGCAGGAGGCCTTAACTTTGATTTTATCCTAAGCATATCTGGAAGCTTTGGAAGCTTTAAACAGGAGAGAAAAGAAAATATGATTAGATGTTCATTTATCACAGATGATTCTGGCAACCGAATGGAGGTTGGGATGGGGGCTTGTGGGATGAGGTGGAGGATTGACTTAGAGATACAAGTGAGGGAGCTATTGCTCTGGTCAAGAAAGGAGATGATGCTGGCGGCATGACCAGGTGTGGGGATAGAGAGGAATGAATAGAAAGACCGAGGAAGTAGAATGTATGGGACTTGGATGTCCATTTGTGTTGTGCATAAGAAACAATCTAAATTATTAAATTTCTCAAATCTGGAATGCTTTGAAAGCAATACTTTTGCTGAGGGTTACTATAAATGGCTACACTGTGTTACTAATTCCCTTGACACCTATTTTCATGTATGTGTGTATACTATATGAAATCTTGCTATGGAATATCATTTAATATCTGGCTTTTTAAAGCTTGAATAAAAGCTGATGGTTTCAATATGATGATAAAAATTGTATTTAAAACATATTTAATATGAACTTCTTCTTATTCCTGTATAGCAGAAGTAAGCAAAACATAGCCCATGGGCCAAAGTCAGCTCATGTCATGTTTTTGTAGATAAATTTTTACTGGAACACAGACACACCTCCTTACATACTATCTATAGCTGCTTTTGAACTGTAACAGCAGTGTTGAATAGTTATGATGGAGACCGTATGGCCCACAGAGACAAAAGTATTTACTATCTAACCCTTTACAGAAAATGTTTTCGGACTCATACTCCATCAGTACATGAACTGATCTTATCACCTTTGTTTACTTAGTTGATTACTCCTTACTGGATATTTTACAACATAGGAAATGAATCACATTGTAGAATTGTGAATTTTTTTTTTAGTATACATCAAAATTCTCATTGCATTAAAGGATTTAAAAAGATGTGTTTTCTATTGAGAAATAGTTACTGCAAAAGAGAGAAGAATTACATTCTCCAGATCAGTTTTAAAAAATACAATTCCATTTAAGGGTCTCAAGAAGTGGTGAATTTGTATAAAATTGGATGTTACTTTGGATGCAAAATTTTGTCAAGGTCCATCTACCTCACATTTAAGAATTTCAAAGACCGTCTTAAATGTGGCAAATTGAAATGTTAAAGTACATGTTACGTACATAAGTTTACAGGTGTTTTGCTTATGAAACAGTGTGTATGGTTAAATAAATGTGCAGGTTTCTTTTTCACACACCCACCACATAGCAGAGATTAGTTATATATTTTTAATATATATCTATAGCTGCTAAAGTGTTTCTGATGCTACCTAGTTATCACTTAGCAAAAAAGAGGGATTTTAAAAATTTGCCTTAAAGGCTCTCATCTTGATTGCTTCTCATAAAATCATTAGCCAATGTCAAATCAATTTTACTCGTTTCCTACAAAAATAAAGTTTAGATTTGAATTAACTTTTCACCAAATGATTTTCACAAAGCATAAAATTATCTAAGTGCTGAAGAATCTCCAATAGAAATTATACGCTTGTCAAAATTTTCCTAATTAGTCATTACTCATGGTAACTGGCTCATTTTTACTTTGAACAACTGGAGTTATCTGTATTGAGAGAGGATGATGCTTCTGCTCACCGATTATTACTGGACACTGACCCTATGACAAGTCCTCTTGTAGCCGAGAAATTCCTTGTGGAGTGTGTTAAGCATATCCTTGACAATGCCAGCAGCAATAGCTGCTTTCCCATTGTTAACAAGTGCCGTGACTTAGAAGTATACCATTAGATGGTAACGTGCATCCTGTACATTACACTCTATATATCAGTGACCCCATTAATTAAAAACCAGTCATCTTCACAAAGGAGAGAGGGTCTGAGTGTTCACTATAATTTTATCTTTATCAGTAGTGTCCTTCAATGTCTTAATGCAAAATTTTCATACTATGAAACTAAGAAAGATATTTTACCAAAGGGATGGGGTAAAGCAAGACAAAAATAGAATTGATTTTAAAATACTGAGTGCAAAAAGTAATGTATTAGCCTTTGGTAATTCTAAAGGAGGCAGGTAGGTTCCTTCCTCAAACTTGAGTTCATTCTCTCCGATTGCATCAGATCCTATTATAACTTGCTATGTTCTCATTGAAATTTAGAAGAAATGATTCCACAGTGTATCAAAAGTCTTATTAAGCAAAAGGATGTTCTCTAGATTTCTATTCTTTTTTTTCGATCCTCAAAAGCCATCCCTGAGGATGCAAAAGTGAATTCAGACTTGGTCTCTGATATCAATGACTAACACATCCAGAAGAAGGCAGATGGATAGGTCAGGCAGAGAGGGCCGCATGTGCAAAAGCTTTCTGTGAGAAAGAGAGTACGGTGTATATTACTTGTGCGTTGAATAAAATCCATGCTCTCCTACAAAGCTCTGTCTCATTGAGCCCCTCCCTCCCTCCTGACATTATTATTTTTCTGGATACAATAAATTTCCATCTCATAACCTTTGCATCAAAAGTTTCCTAAGCCTGGAAAGACTTTTTTCGGGTCTTAGCAAGGCAAGTGCCTTTGTAAACTTCAGATATTTGCTTAAATATTGCTTCCTCGGCGAGCTATATCTTCATCCCTATACTAACACCTGCTTCATTATTCTGTTACCACACCTTCTTTCTTTATTTCATAATGCCTACTAAATGCCATAATTTTATTTGCTTATTAGTTCACTTATTATCTTTCTCCCCCACTAGACTTTAAATGCCATGATGGTAGTAAGTATGGCTCTTTGATTCACAGTTGGGCTCCTAGGGCCTAACACAATGCTTGGTTCATGGTGGAAGCATAATACATCCTTATTAAGTGCATATTCTAAAAATCTAGTGGATAAAATTCAGTGATGATGCTGGATAGTTCATTTGATGTCAAATAATACACACCATGAAGACCTTATTAATAAAGAATTTAAAGTTTATCTTAATAGCAATAGGGAGCCATGGATGGCTGTAAGCTGCAGAGTTAAATTATTAGGCTTCTTGGACCCTCCTCTCACCTCTTCTTCAACTTGTAAATACGTGCATTTTTTTTCTTGTTTGTAGTCCCAGAGAAGCTTCCTGCTGTTGAAGTCTTCCATGGATTTCCAGCCAAGAATTGACTACTCCCTAATACGGGCTTCTATTATGAGAGTTTTCTATTACCACAATTATTAATTTTTCTTAGGTGTGTTACCAGGAGATTCTGAGCAACTAAAAAGTAAAGAGCATTTCATTCTCTGTGTTTCACATAGCGTCTTCTATAGAGTAGGTGCTCAATAAATATTTATAAAATGAGGATTGAATATAGTAGAGAGAGCTTTGATACATTATTCTACAGGAGTGTATGGGCAGGACTACAAATTTTGTCTAAGTGGCCTTGGGCAATAGATTTTAGAACCTTTACCACTGGCATGACATTTGTAATACCTTGTATACTGCTGACTTGATGAAGATCAGCTCGGGGCAAGTTCATTGCCAAGGAAATCAAGGTTTTGTACTAAAGGAAAATATTACCTTATTAGCTGCATACACAGGTAGATATAATAAAACAAAACCAAAAACTCCATTTCCTTTTCTTACTGTGCCAATAATTCTGCCCTCTTACCAACATGTGCTGACATTTCCAAGATCTTTGGGTGAAGTGGGTCTAGTACATCCTAATCCACTGCTGGTATTGTAGACTCCGGTTTCTTATTTCTTTACTGAAGGGGACAAGGGCCTCTTTATTTCCATAGGTATCTGTGGTGTAGCCTACTTATGTGTTACAGTAGTGTAACCAAAAAGTATAACCAGAAACCAGCCCAATTTTGAGTGTGCCAGGGTTACTCAGACTCATGAAAATGGTCTCTTAAGGCAGAGATTAGGAATTGGTAGGCTATTTGGCTAACTCAGAAAAATCTGTGGTTTCTATCATATAGTCTGTAGCACAAAGACAAGCTTTATTGTTGATGGTTTATGGTACATATATACCTGCATAAAGCCTTAACCAAAGGAAGTCATTTTGATGTGGGTTAAATCTTAAATATCACAGAGAACACATTAGAAACTAGATATTTCAATTCTCCTTCTCCTTCAGTGGATTAAAAAAATCCACTGAACTATTTTCAGTTTTTTAATTTAATTAGGAAGCCATCAGAATATGCCATATTTCTTTTTAGGAGAAGTCCTTCCAATGAGCTGTTCTGTTTAGTAATCTAAAGAGGAAATGATTTTTTAAAATGATGCCTCCCCCCATAGAAGGCACAATCATTTAAGGGGGGCGTTATTTTACTTCCTTTTATGTTTTATAGACTACATCGAAAACATTCAGCCACAGGGTAATTACGGTCATACAAACCTTAAAAACAATTTCAGCTTGACTTTTTAGGACAAATTCTATCCATTTTCATTATTGAAGCTGAACAGTATTCTTCCTCCTTTAAATTGGCCTTAGGAAAAAGAAAACATGTTTCTATGGTGAGTTTTGGGACACAATTTGCAAAACGTTGGCATTTGGGGTTGAGGAAACATTATTTCTTTTGTTTAATTATGTTAAAGTCATCTCTGTGTAGCTCTAGTCTCAGATCCATGATGATTAGAATGGCAAAATAACTTATATTTTATCTAAAGATTTTAAGTCATTAAAGCCCTATTTCCCCTAAATAAACACACTATTTCTGGTCTTAGAGATAAACAATAATCAAGTAAATTAAAAACAAATATTGAATGCCTCTGGGCACAAAGCAAAAGGCTTTGATAAGGTGGGTGATACAAAGATAAAGGAAAGGTGGTTTCTGCCACCCAGGAGATTAGTATCAAGTTGGAAAACAGAAAAGACACAACTAATTCTGAAATAAGGTCTCCCCTGATCAGTTCTTTACTAGAGGTAGAAAAATTCATCTGTCTATTGGAATATGAGTCAGAAAGCATAAGGCTACCTATATGAACTCGTGGTACTAGTTCACAAAGAATTTTAAAATGTGAAGCCAATATCTTCCTTTTGTCAGAAATACCTTAAGTAGGAACAGTTGCCATGGAAAATAGGGCTTCACTTCCTTCTCACAAAAGGCGCCAAGTGTACTTGAAATACTTCTCATTACATAGGACATCATGAGATGTCTCTGGCCACCACAATGATAGAACGTGTCATGCATTCATTTGGTTAAGCAGCACAGAAGCTTGACAGACTGCCTGACTTCCTCTTTTTCCCTTAACAGGGTAGGTAGAATCTCAGATAATATCTGGGAAGTTTGTGGGTAAAGACAGTTTTCTTCTTGACCTTTACAACTTTATTATTCATGTAACTCTGTAATGACAAGGAAGAAAAATACATAAAAGATACCTATTTGTGTGAATTAAGTTATTTCATGGTCAGTGGTAATTATGTGGACATATTTTCCTCTCACCCATAATTGACAGGGATGTTGAAGTTTGCATATTGCACCTCTAGTTAGAAAATTAAGCAATGTGACCCAAAGCTAAAATGTACTATGAAATGTTTAAAGGGCCATCATCTTAATAAAATGATTCAAACCAAGCTTTCTTTTCTGAAACTTGGTTTTCTTTATGGGAATATTCACTGCAAATGGGAAAATGTCTGTGTTTATACAAAGTAAAAATCAAGAATTGTTTAAAAATACTTTCCTTAGCCAAGCCCTAAAAAATGATCCAGCAGAAGGATAAAACATCATTGACGATCGTCAGAGCACCTGAGAACTCATCAGTAATGTTCATGGATGATGAGAAATAGAAGCTATTTTGAGCTTCCTTGGAGGACTTCATGTTATCATGAGATGCTAAAAAGCTCCTTTCTTGCACTATACCAAGCATAGGGTGCTGGATACCTGTCCCAAGAAACATATTTTATCTTATCCCAGTCCAGTTGGGTTAACCAACCCAATTGTTAACCTAATCCATGTGGGATTAAGCAAGATTGTACACAGCAATAAAAATACTTTTCAAGAGTATAAAATTTCTTATCCAGTATTTAAAACCCTTAGTGGAATAGGAGTAAGACAAGAATAAAAATAACTAACACTTAAACATTTACTCTGTGACAGGCAATTTTGAACATTCTTCACACATGTTAATGTCTAGTACATGTAACAATCTTCTGAGGTGAGTATTACACTCCCATTTTATGGATGAATGAAGAATAGTGGTGCTGTATAATTGCTCAGAGTCCTAGAGCTAGTAAGTGGCCAGGATTCAAACGGTTTGTCTCCACTGCTTATGCTCATAAACCACTATCATATATTACTTATGACAAAATTAGGAAAATAGTCCCTGATTGCAATTATGGGAACTATTATGTAGGATATTTAAACAATTATGTGAGAAACAATTATGTAGGCTATTTAAATGGTCTCTTCTGTGGTTTACCTAAAATACACATTCTACCTTTCTTATTCTTTCTAGCAAGGTTGTTTGTGAGTTTTGTGGTTAAGGAGGGCTTGCCTTTATGAAAGAAAAAAATATGCTGATACTTGTTCAAACAAGAAGGCAGACTTTCTTCAAAACTATTGCAATAGGGTCAAGAGATCATACTCACTCCAAACACAGCAAAGACGGCTGGGGATTTATAGCTGAGGAGCAGTGTGAGAGGGTCCGTGGATAGAAAACTACTAAGAGGAGACAAGGTTAAGGGATTTTTGCTAAACCAAACTAACAGGGTTCTTACTAAAAGTAGGCCAAGAACTTAGACATCAAAGGTAAGGAATGAGGAGCTTGATCTGTTATTAAGGATGGAGTGGGATCTTGTTAAACTGACTTAGTAGGATTCGTGCCATGACTGAGCTAGGCAGGCCAAGGATAAGGCCGAGTGGAGAAGAGTGCTCAGAGGAGCCCAAGGAAAGTTTTGGTCAAAGAGAGAGTCTTTGTGAGTCCCTCCTTTTGTTTAATAAAAGAAGAGATATTTTTCTTTCCTCTGAACAAATGTCCATATCATGTTGAGTCATCTTTTGTTTACTACGGATCAGCTGAAACATCTGTTGAGACTTGGTACTGGAGGGTATTTGCTGGATGGTGTGACCCATTAGGCATCTAATTAGGATTTCTATGAAAACAAAATAAAAACAAAGATTAATGACTGGAAAAGACTATAAACCCAGTTTCTGAGTCTGTAGGGCAGCCAGTTGAGAAGATTTCTAGATGTTGGGTTGGAAGTGTCTTTAGATGGTGGAATGAGGACAAAAGCATCAATTAGATTGATTTCCTGGTTTGCAGTTTGAATGTCTTTGGTGAGGCATAGACGTCATTGTCACAGTCATGTTTTCTTCCCTGGAGCAGAGCGTGGAAGATGCAGGTGTTCCAGTGGATTTCTTTAGTGATCCATACAGTACAGCAGCAAGCAGGAAGTTTGCCCACACTTGATTGTTGTGGTAATGAGTTCTTTGAAGTTTCCAGCTAGTTGTTCAGCTTTAGCTTGCAGGGCTTATTCAGATCTTGGGAGGAATATCAGCTACAAGTGAGAGTCCCAGTAAGGATATGGGAAGTTAGGTTTTAGTTCTCATTGATGCCAAGTCTCAGGAAAGTGGGAGAAAAATTGAAAATGTTAATTTGAAGAGTTGTAACTAGATATTAAAGGAAACTAGAAGAATTGAGAATTTATTAATGACTGACAAAGTATGCAAGATGCTAGGACCAGCCCAATTTACAGGTAGATAACCAGTAAAAAGGAAAATGTCGTCTACCAAGAGGTGAAAATAGCTCAAAGACAATTATGAGGAGTAAAAACTAATAACCTGCAAAAATGTGCTGTAGTTTTCTATTGAAACATGAAATATATCTCTACAGACACCCCCTTTTTGACCAAAGGTAATCAAACAAAGATGATTTTTATTTACAAGATAAGTCTGGTCTCACTTGATGTGGTATCATACAGACCTCGTTAGATGTGGATTAATACATAGTTAAGTTAATAAGATAAGTTAAGAATGATAATTGATAATTGACCTTGACCACATAGACTAATTTTGCTTTGTTGGAACTTTTCATAAAGAATCTCAGATTAAACTTAAAAGCCTCTGGAGTGTAGGAAGAAAAAGGCAGATTTCACCTGCAGTATCTATGGATTTTGGTGAGTGTCTCTCTTCTAGAGGTCCCTAAAGTATCCTAAGTTTCCTGGGTCTAATCAGAAAGTGATTTTCTTTGCTCACTTGTAAAGCTGGGAACCCTATAAACCAGACTCTAACCAGTTTTGCTAAGAGGGTTTATAGCACTGACTCCACAAAATCAGCCTTAATTCCTTAAAAGTGGCTGTTCATATTTGCTTGTGAATCATCATTCTCAAATATGACATTCCAGTCAAAGCCTTGGTTATATAACCAATCTTTCCAATTATGTTCTGTTACAAGGAGGACATACTCTTATTGAACTTATGCAAATCATTATATTGTCATAAAAATGAGAACACTCAATAAGAATTTCTGGATTCTGAGGGATCAAGAAGGGGGAAAAAAGTTTAATTTCTTTCTACAAAAAATATAATCTACTCACTGTTGTGAACTATAGGTAGTTAAGAGAAATGAGAAAGGGATTACTTATATAGAGAAAATAAAACAATAAAGAACCAGTAATGTAAGCGCCCATCATCGGATGAATGGATAAAGAAGATGTGGCACATATACACAATGGAATATTACTCAGCCTTAAAAAGAAATGAAATTGAGCTATTTGTAATGAGATGGATAGACCTAGAGTCTGTCACACAGAGTGAAGTAAGTCAGAAAGAAAAAGACAAATACCGTATGCTAACACATATATATGGAAGTTAAGGGGAAAAAATGTCATGAAGAACCTAGGGGTAAGACAGGAATAAAGACGCAGACCTACTGGAGAACGGACTTGAGGATATGGGGAGGGGGAAGGGTGAGTTTTGACAGGGCGAGAGAGAGTCATGGACATATACACACTAACAAACGTAGTAAGGTAGATAGCTGGGGGGAAGCAGCCGCAAGGCACAGGGATATTAGCTCCGTGCTTTGTGACAGCCTGGAAGGGTGGGATGGGGAGAGTGGGAGGGAGGGAGATGCAAGAGGGAAGACATATGGGAACATATGTATATGTATAGATGATTCACTTTGTTATAAAGCAGAAACTAACACACCATTGTAAAGCAATTATACCCCAATAAAGATGTTTAAAAAAAAAAATAAAAGAGTAAAATTAAAAAAAAAAAAAAAAAAGAACCAGTAATGTTCCAACCAAGAGCCATAAAGAAATCATAGCCATTTTTATCAGTTTATTAAGTCTCATATAATTAATTTTTTTCTGGTTGATACTGGTTTAGCAGTTTCATGAACCCATCAGCTTCCCTACTAGAGTTTTGAAAATTCTTAGTCAATGATATGGTCTCAAAGTTAGTAAGCAATTCCATCAGAAGCTTGTACCCTGAGAACCTGTCATAGTTTTATTAAACCAACAGTATTAAACTAGTCTTATTTGCCAAAGATTTCTTCAAATTACATAAACTTGAAAAGCATTTGGGTTAGTTTCTATATTTCTTGTGGTCTTAAGAATATATAATTTATGTAAGTGTATATTTATCTCCAAGCCAATCAGAATAGTACTCATTTACAGGATTTTATAAATTAATGTAGTATTACCATCCAAAGGTAGACAAATGTCACATATACACAACATATAAACATACATACACAAATATACATACAGATACAAATAGAGATCTAATAGCTTTTTTTTTTTTTTTGGCTGCATTGGGTCTTCGTTGCTGCAAGCGGGCTTTCTCTAGTTGCAGTGAGCGGGGTCCGCTCTTTGTTGAGGTGCGTGGACTTCTCATTGTTGCGGCTTCTGTTGTTGCAGAGCACGGGCTCTAGGCACGCAGGCTTCATTAGTTGTGGCACGTGGGCTCAGTAGTTGTGGCTTGCAGGCTCTAGAGCACAGGCTCAGAAATTGTGGTGCACGGGCTTAGTTGCTCCACAGCATGTGGGATCTTCCCGGCCAGGGCTTGAACCCATGTCCCCTGCATTGGCAGGCAGATTCCTAACCACTGGACCACCAGGGCAGGCCGAGATCTAATAGCTTTTATTGTAAAATTTTAGCCATGAGTCAGGTAAGCACAATAATATAAAACTCACTGGTAAAATAATAAAATATAAATAAAGTAAAAAACAATGGTTGGCTCTCATCTTTGCCCCAAGTCCTGTTTTCATCAAAATTGTGTTTCTGAGAGGTGGAACAAGTTAAGGTTGCCTGCTCAATGTTAGGGCTAAAGGTTTTTACCAATATTTGTGGAGGGGAGTTCATAGGTTTTTTTTCTCTAATATGTAGTCACTTTAGGTATCCCTGAGTCCCCTGAGAGCTCCTGGTAGGGACAGGCACCTAAAATTCAAGTGACGGTAGGGAGTTGAGGGCCAGAGTGGGAAGGGAAAGGCCTGGCAGGGTGGACAGAAGCATGCAGGAGGTAGAAGTTTGAAGCGGGACATATCAAAGCGTTCATGGCTGCTGAAGGGATGGTCAAAGGTAATAAAAGGAGGAGGGAGAAGCAGAAGCAATGAACAAGAAGAGGTCTTAGAGAAGCCAGTTTGGGAAACACATTCAAGTTTCAAATTATCCTTAGTAAAATCATACCAACAAGAAAGGAAGTGGGTAGAGTTAGTACCTTAGTGGCAGAGCATAGAGTTCTCAGAAGTTCGTGAAGTGGGTCGTTTCAGTCCACCGAGAAGCTCCCATGTTCTTAACTAACTGTACCTTGCGAATAGAGAAGTCTGGGACCCACTTTAACCCAGCCTCCACAGTATACTCAGAATCTTAAGAATCAAAATTTGACTTTACTGTGTTTCAACAGGCTGTCATCCAGAGCACTGGCTAGGGGTTGGACTTAACAGTGGATCCCTTATTAATCAGTCATGAGCAAAGACCCAGGCTTCAAAGATGCACACTTGGAGTTTTGGGTGGGAGGTCCAGGGGTCCACCGCTGAACCTGATCCTGTCTGAATCACAGCACTGTAACTGAACACTTGTCAAAATGGTAAGGACATCTTCAAGACTACTGAAATAGTGGTATTGCAATACGGAAGAGAAACCAGGCTCAACTTTGACTATAGCAAAGACAGGTAGTGATTGATAGCCAAGGAACAGGGTGAGAGATCAGTGGATGGAAAATTACTAAGAAGAGGCATCAAAGGCAGGAGGATTCTTGCTAAACTGACCCAACAGGATTTTGCTCCAGGCAGGCCAAGGGCTTAACGTCAAATGTTGAGGATGAAGAACTTGATCATATACTAAGGGTATCAGATATCAAAGGTAGAGGGATTCTCACTAAATTGACTTAGCAGGATTCTTGTTAATACTCTGAATTGGGAGATAGAGATTGTCATAGATACACTAATATGTATAAAATGGATAACTAATAGGAACCTGATGTAAAAATAAATAAATAAAATTCAAAACAGACTAGGTCTTAGTTTCTTCATCTGTTCAATGGGGCTAAAATTTATAAAGACTTCAGAGGAATGTTGTGGGGATTAAACAAGATAATACATAAAAATAATTTAGCACAGTACCTCACATATAGTGAGCATTCCATAACCCTTAACCATTGCTATTAACATCCTCCTCGTGACCTGTGAGCATTATAATATTAGCGGAGCTTGGTAGGTGTTCCTCCGATGGTTGTCAGTCTGCAAACTATTACTAGCCCATGATGAAATAAGTACCGAAATTGAGAAAAAGCATTTAAGTAATTTTATAGCAATTTGCTAGTGTAATTTTATGCCAATTGAATGTGATAATAAAAAGGGCTTTTGTTTTATATGCTTTAGGTTTTTTTTAATTTCATTTTTTGGAAATCCATCCTTACTGTATTTTATAAAAATAACTGTCTGTAGTGGATTTGAAAGGGAAAACAAAGAACAATTTTTCTTTACTATAAGTGGTTTGAGGAATGCTGGTCTAGACTTGAGATAGAAATTAGGGACCTGTTGGCATACTAATTTTCTAATTGGCCAAGAATGTGGTGGTCTGTGTTTAAAAACCACAACACAGCTAAAATCTGGCCTTTCCTTGTTCAACATAGGTTTCTCTTCTCTCTTTACAGTGTTTGTTCTATCTTTATACAGAATGTCTCTGTATACCGAGGGTAGACTGTAAGCAGTGTTCCTTAATTTTTTAAACCAATTAATTCACTTATTCAAAAACTTAAGCATTTGCTGTACATGCATACAATCCTAATTATAACCATAATAATCACAGACTATTGGGTGAGGTAATACTTGGTATCTTTTTCAACCTGGCTCATGCTATAGAGTATTGTATTTTGCAAACTTAAACTCACCTGGTGAAGTGCCTTTGTGGCAAAGAAATTGTAGCTTTCCTTTCTTAAGCAGATGAGTGAATGTAATTGAGAAATGACTTAAACACTACCTACACGATCATTAAAAATGAAGTTTAGTCAACCCACTGTTATTTCTTCTCTAGAGCACTAACTGAGTTCGCCTTATTTTTTTTCCTCTTAATCAACTGGCAGGTATGGCATCCTGTACGCACCCTCTTAATAACTTGTTCATGGAGATAAGCAATCAGAACTGCATATTGGTTAAATTTCAATTATCGTAAAACAAGATTTTAAGAAATCTAAGGAGAGGGTACTCTGAATTATGCCAATTAAGGACTTTATTAAATTTACGGTATTTACAATATTCTCTCCTGCTTCTTTTCTCCTGAGTGATTGATATTACTTGTATCTTAGAAGGGAAACAAAGGGAAAATGATTTTTCAACGTACAGTGAACTACAATTATACTAAATTATCTCCTTTCAAGAGAGGCTTTTTTTTTTTTTCCTACCTATCAGGAGCTCATGTTTTTTCCTAGGTGGTACTTTAATGTTTGTTTGTTTGTTTTCTTTTTTTTTTTTTTGCGGTTGTGGCCTCTCCCGTTGCGGAGCACAGGCTCCGGACGCGCGCACAGGCTCACGGGGCCCAGCTGCTCCGCGGCATGTGGGATCCTCCGGGACCGGGGCACGAACCTGTGTCCCCTGCATCGGCAGGCAGACTCTCAACCACTGAGTCACCAGGGAAGCCCTAATGTTTTTACAGCTTGTATTTTCTTAACAGATCTTTTCTGACACCAACTTGAAAACACCTTTTGATCTCAGATTCATAATTATCCATGGAATTTTCTTAGTCCCCTTTTCACAGCACAGCAGTTTCTTACAGGAAACAGTAAAGAGCTGTATGTTTCTTAGAAAGATTCAAAGTCCTTGATGAATTTAGTGTGATTGCAGGCATTTAACAAAGCTTTTGTGTTTGTCCTTTTCATGCCATATGAGAGTAAGGCTGGTCGTATTGATTTCACTAGTGGCTTTGTGTATCTCATTACACATGAGATAATGGCTATGAAATCAGTCTAGGTATGCATTAAATGTATTCAAAATGCAGAATATTAATATGTCATCAAAGAAACTCTGGGTGGTACTTTTTTGTATTTCTTACTTGTAAGAAATATATAAATCAGTGCTGAGCCAGCAGTATAAGTTTGGATGACCTTGTGATCTATAAGCAATACGTTAGTAAGGAGATTCTGTTCAAAGGTTGATCTTTGCTTTATTTACACTTTTATAACCTCGAAACTTCTGTCCCCAAGGCTGTAATCTGGAACTTCTTTCAAAATCAACCCTACCCCTACCCCCGCCCCCCCCCCAAATCTGGGGAAGTAAGTGTAGTATTCTTATTTATTATAAACATTCAGCTTAACTAAACAGAAAATGCCATTTAGGGATCTATGATTACTGAAAATTTACTTCCATTTGCCCAGGTGGGTGCCAATTCTTACCTTCTCAGGAGTATTAGTGGTTCAACTTGGGGTAAGGATATTACTGCAGAGAGCCACTTATTTGAGGACAGAAGGAAACATTTGGGGGTAGGAAATAGAATCCCATGGAAGTTTCTTTGAATGCAAATTCTGTCTTGAATGCACTTTCATTGTCTCAAGTAATGTTCTAGGCCCATGGACTTGAGGACACGGGGAAGGGGAAGGGGAAGCTGGGACAAAGTGAGAGTAGCATTGACATGTATATACTACCACGTGTAAAATAGATAGCTAGTGGGAAGCAGCCACATAGCACAGGGAGATCAGCGTGGTGCTTTGTGACCACCTATAGGGGTGGGATAGGGAGGGCGGGAGGGAGGCTCAAGAGGGAGGGGATATGGGGATATATGTATACATATGGCTGACTCACTTTGTTGTACAGCAGAAACTAACAGAACATTGTAAAGCAATTATACTCCAATAAACATGTTAAAAAGGCCCATGTGCTCTTGAAGTTCATGTTCTAGTTGGAGAATATAGTCATTAAATAAAATAAGATATATTGGTATAAGATGGTGATGATACAGTATGGGAAAAAAAATCAAGCAAACTTGAGGGCACAAAATATGGGAGTCGGGCAGTGGAATGAGGGTCACTATTTTAAATTAGGTATTTAGAAAAAGGTAGGCTTTGAATATGGAGAGCTGAGAAATATGAGGAAGGAGTAGTCTATCTCTGAAATATTCCTGGTCAGGGTAGAAGTAAATGCTCTGAGGTGGGAGTGTGCCTGGTCTCTCCCGTAAACAGACAGGAGCCCAGTGATGTGGAACAGGGGGAGTGAGGGGAGAGTAAAAAGTATAACTGGGTAGAAGGAAATCAAATTTTGTAGGGAATTACGGGCAGAGATTTGGAGGAGGTTGATCTGGGAGGGATCTCAGTAACAAAACCTGTAAGGAAGTGAAGGAAATGGAATTTAGCAAAGGGAAAAGTTGAACCAAGATGGAATTGCAACAGAAATTCAGAAAATCATATGAGAGCTAAGTTGATCCTTTAGAGTTGTTCCAACTGAGGCAAGGAGCCCGGACCCTTGCACTTCTGCATTAGCCAGTTGTTGGATGAGAGCTGTCTCTGGGAAGGGAGTCCAACTTTGGATGAGCCTACTGCTTTTGGCCAAGGGTAATTGCTGCAAAGAGACTCACCTGTACATTATTAGCAGCCCATACTCCCAGCAGCTGGGGAAATAAGAGTCCTTTTCCTGAAGATAGATCTTCTGAATGACACGCCATAACATTCACTTCAGTGAGGTATTGGGAATTTTCAAGCAATGTTGAAATTATCTTAATTGTCTCATAAGCATCATTTTAGGCAGTATAAAGAATAAAAATAGAGAGATCCCTTTAGAGGTTATTTCAATAATCAAGGCAAGAGAGATGATGGATTGGATGATATACTAGTAATAGGAATGATAAGAAATATTAAGAACCTGGATGCATTTTGACGTAGAGACTGCAGGATTTGGAGACAGGGCAAATGAACAAAACTATCATGCATGACTCTAAAGTTTTTAAAGCAACTTGGAGGATGGAGTTGCCATTTTCTGAGAATGCAAAGGCAACAGGAGCAGCACACTTTAGACAGAAGTTTGGGAATCCTATTTGGTACATTTAGAATATAACATTTAAGTGGAGATGTAAAGACAGCCATATATGTGAGTTTGAAAAATAGGTTGGCGCCGATCATATTTATTTACAACAAATGAAGCCTTTTTCCTGCTAACCTGAGGAAAGTGAGGTCTTTATTTGTCTATGATTTAAAACCCTTCAAGGACTTCCCATTAAGTTGTTTAAGCTCCAACAGTTTAGCTTAGACATTCTTAATAATTTGAGCCATCAAATTAAATAATTTCAGTGAATTATTTCAAAAATACAAGGAAAAGTATGCAGAATATTATGGACACCCGTGTCTACCACCTAATTATAACAAAACTTTTATTTTGCCATTTTAAGTTTAAATTGCACTTTCATTCTTATCCTTGCTCTCTGTTCCCAGCTACAGTTGGTTTTGCCTTTGTATGTTCTTCCGGTATCATTTTCCTTTTTACTTTAAAGGTAATCACTATTTTGGATTTGTTTACTATCCTCATAAACATTTTTTTATCACTTATCAATAATATATATGCAACTACAAACTATATGTATTCATTTTACATGTGCATTGTACAAAATATATAGTAGAGTAATATGTTCTCTGTGTTGTTACATTTCATATGAATAGTATGACAATATATTTTCAATCTGCAGCTTTATTTATTTAACGTAACTTTTTTGAGATTTATCTAGGCCAGTAGGTAGTGATACAGGTGTAGATATAGATGTAGCTCTAGGTTATTGGCATTGATGCTTATGGTAATCCATTATATGGCTTTACCACAATGTATTTATTCATTCTTCTGTGATGAATATTTGGGCTGTTTCTAATTTTTCACTATAGCATACAATGATATAAAAAATATTCTTTGCTATGTCTCCCTGAATATTCCTTAAAGTTTTTCAGGAGTATGTACTTGAGAGAGGAATTAGTTGATAAATGGAAGTTATACATCTTCTACTGTACATAATATTGCCATAATACTTTTAATAATAGACCATATACATTCCCCTCCATAGGGTATGAGAATTCTAGTTCCTCTGCATTTTTGTCAACACTTGGCATATTTAAACTTAAAAAAAAAAGACTTATGGTCATGATGTATTATATATTACTGTTTATATTTTTATTTCTCAGACTTCTAGTGAAATGGAGCCCATGTTAATTTTTCATTGGCTATTTGTCCTTTTTCTTCTGTGGATTGTCTATTCAGATCTTGTCTATTCATTGTATTTATTTATTATTGATTCATGGGATATGAGGGAGAGAGAGATTTGTATATTCTGAACACCAAACATTGTCATTTTAGTGCATTGTTAATATCACCTCTTTTAACATGGTTTGAGGTCTTTTGCTTATTATATAAAAGTTTCAGCTTTACGTAATCATCTGTAATGCGTCACTCTGCTCTTAAAGTTCATACTTTGTCTATCTTGCTAACACATTCTCAATATTCTGGTTATTAAATATGTTCTTATTTTCTTTTGAAGTTTTTTTTAAAGTTTGCTTTTTACATTTAGATGTTTAATATCTGGAAATAGTCTGGAAATTATTTTTGTGAACTATTTATAGTACTGATCCGTATGAGTAATTATTTCAATATTATTTATTGAATAATGCCACCTCTAAATAATAAATAATGTAATATTATTTATTAAATAATATCAAGTTTTAATATATTCGTGAGTCTTTTTTTCTGTGATTGCTAGTCTGGTTACTGGTCAATTTGTCTATCTCTATGCTAACAATTTTAATTACAATTATGTTGTAAATTTTGATATATAAATAGGGTAAGTTTTCTCCCTCCAATTTTATTCTTCAAAATAGTCTTATTATTCTTGGTCTTGTGGTACTAGATAGCTAGCCAGATAGATAAATAGATAGCAAAATAGATAAGTTAATTAAATTCCACAAAATGCCCTATTTGGATTTTAATATAATTCACATTGATTTAATTCAATAATTCAATTAGGAAATCATTGGTAACTGATATTTTGCTATTTTCTCTGTAAAGGCTTATGCATTTCTGGTTAGATTTATTTTTAGGTACCTTATTTTTTGCTGTTTTTGGTTTTAATTTGAATGTGATTTTTTTCTTATTAAAAGCTGTAACCATAGCCCTAGGCAACAATCAATCACCACACTTTAAAAGTGTTTATTATATTATGATTAGATGTATACACTGTCCTTTAGTAGATTTTAAACTCTATGGGTGCCATACATGTCGTATCTTCAATAAACGTCAGATGGTTTGGAGGAATGAATGAATGATTGTATTTCAATTACTCTTGCTGCATATTATTAAGAAGTCCTTTGTGGTTCATTTCTCTCTGCTGTTACCTAATCTATTAAATGAAGTTGGTGAGAAATTAAGGCTCTCAGGGCCTGTGATGGGCTACAGATTCTTTTGCCTCTCACTGTGGACTTGACTGGCTGAACTAAAGAGTGGTAATGTAGGGGTCTCTTCCACAACACTCAGGATGTACTGCTACAACCTGATGCAGGCCTCCAGTTCTGTGGCATTAATAGTAACTGCAGTTTTGGTGGACTCCTTATGGTGACTTATCCTTTCCTGAAATGAAAATGTTTAGATGTGGCCACACTGCCCATCAGGCGCAAGCTGTGATATGGAAGTGGTCTGAATTTGATCATGCAGACACTAAATCTTTAGATGTTTCTTCAGATCTTTTCCATGAATGGATTGTTTCCAGATTTATTCTATGCTGTGTAGCAAGTAACCTCTGGGGAGGTCTGTCTTCCTGGCAGGTGGGACATTTTGATTCATGAATTCTCCTTCTAGAACAAGGATAACATTAACAAATAGAAGAAAAACACAATAGTGAAGAGAGATTTGAATTTTCAATTTAAATAAAATTGCAATAATAGGCATTGATTGATTCTGAACTTCCTTTCAAGGTTGTACAAAAAACCTCAAGCTTGAGGACTTTTGATTTCTGTGGTATTTTTGCATTACAAATAAAATATTCTTTGGAGTACTTGCAATAATGCACCAAGTCTCTAAAGAAACCACTTAACAAGGCCTCACAGCACTTTTTTTTTTTAAAGAACGTTTTGGGTTTTTTTCCTCAATGTTCCTCATCTCAGGAAGGTCAAGTTGCCACCCCCATGTTTGTAGTCTATATCATTTGGTCTGACTGTTTTTCACTAATCCTGTCTCTGATGAATTTGATTTGTATATTCCTCATTTTATTCTTCCATTTCACTGCAAGAGATAATTAAAAGTGCTCTGATGCAGATAAGGAAAGGCAGTCATAGTGCAGAAATTCTCTCCCCCAATATGAATGCTCTCTTTTCTCACTAAGATGGAAGGGAAACATATTAAGGTAGTTGTAGCATGTAAGCCTGAAGCTAAGAATGTCTCTATTTTCTTTCTTTCTTTTTTTTTTTTTTAAAGACCTGTTTATTTATTTATTTTTATTTTTGGCTGTGTTTGGTCTCCATTGCTGCACACGGGCTTTCTCTAGTTGCAGTTAGCGGGGGCTACTCTTCGTTGCGGTGCGTGGGCTTCTCATTGCGGTGGCTTCTCTTGTTGCGGAGCATGGGCTCTAGGCACGCGGGCTGCAGTAGTTGTGGCACGTGGGCTCAGTAGTTGTGGCTCACGGGCTCTAGAGCGCAGGCTCAGTAGTTGTGGCACACGGGCTTTGTTGCTCCGTGGCGTATGGGATCTTCCCAGACCAGTGCTCAAACCCGTGTCCCCTGCATTGGCAGGCGGATTCTTAACTACTGCACCACCAGGGAAGTCCCTCTATTTTCTTTAAATAGTTCCATATTCTTACCCAAGGGAGAAGAATCAGCTTCTTGTGGGTAATGCAAACAATTCTCAACAACAGTGATAAAGATCCTACTATCAACACTATAATAAGAAGAATTATGAGTAATATTGGACACATCCATTTCAGGAACTATCTATGTTATCTCACTAAATACAACTCTTTTTTAGATAAATATTATCATTTTACAGATGAGAAGACTAAGATATAAAAAAGCCAGATTTGCTCCCTAAGATCACACAGCTAGAAATAGGTAATTTGGGCATCTAACTGATGCTCTTCTGACTTTCAAGCCAATACTTCTAATTACTGCACTTTCCTTCCTTATTAAAATAGTGGTAAGACTATGTAGAAAAGGAACAAAGGATATTACTATATATTTGGCCTTATAGATGACACAAAATATCATAGAAATAATACATTTTTCTATAAAATACTTAGAACAATTTGGACTCTTTTTTTTTTAATTGGGGTATAATTGCTTTACAATGGTGTGTTAGTTTCTGCTTTATAACAAAGTCAATCAGTTATACATATGTTCCCATATCTCTTACCTCTTGCGTCTCCCTCCCTCCCACCCTCCCTATCCCACCCCTCCAGGCAGTCACAAAGCACCCAGCCGATATCCCTGTGCCATGCGGCTGCTTCCCACTAGCTATCTACCTTACGTTTGTTAGTGTGTATATGTCTATGACTGTCTCTCGCCCTGTCACAGCTCACCCTTCCCCCTCCCCATATCCTCAAGTCCGTTCTCCAGTAGGTCTGTGTGTTTATTCCTGTCTTACCCCTAGGTTCTTGATGACATTTTTTTTCTTAAATTCCATATATATGTGTTAGCATACGGTATTTGTCTTTTTCTTTCTGACTTACTTCACTCTGTATGACAGACTCTAGGTCTATCCACCTCATTACAAATAGCTCAATTTCGTTACTTTTAATGGCTGAGTAATATTCCATTGTATATCTGTGCCACCTCTTCTTTATCCATTCATCTGATGATGGGCACTTAGGTTGTTTCCATCTCCGGGCTATTGTAAATAGAGCTGCAATGAACATTTTGGTATATGACTCTTTTTGAATTTTGGTTTTCTCAGGGTATATGCCCAGTAGTGGGATTGCTGGGTCACATGGTAGTTCTATTTGTAGTTTTTTAAGGAACCTCCATACTGTTCTCCATAGTGGCTGAACCAATTCACATTCCCACCAGCAGTGCTAGAGTGTTCCCTTTTCTCCACACCCTCTCCAGCATTTATTGTTTCTAGATGTTTTGATGATGGCCATTCTGACTGGTGTGAGATGATATCTCACTGTAGTTTTGATTTGCATTTCTCTAATGATTAATGATGTTGAGCATTCTTTCATGTGTTTGTTGGCAGTCTGTATATCTTCTTTGGAGAAATGTCTATTTAGGTCTTTTGCCCATTTTTGGATTGGGTTGTTTGTTTTTTTGTTATTGAGCTGCATGAGCTCCTTATAAATTTTGGAGATTAATCCTTTGTCAGTTGCTTCATTTGCAAATATTTTCTCCCAATCTGAGAGTTGTCTTTTGGTCTTGTTTATGGTTTCCTTTGCTGTGCAAAAGCTTTGAAGTTTCATTAGGTCCCATTTGTTTATTTTTATTTCCATTACTCTAGGAGGTGGGTCAGAAAGGATCTTGCTGTGATTTATGTCATAGAGTGTTCTTCCTATGTTTTCCTCTAAGAGTTTGATAGTGTCTGGCCTTACATTTAGGTCTTTAATCCATTTTGAGCTTATTTTTGTGTATGGTGTTAGGGAGTGATCTAATCTCATACTTTTACATGTATCTGTCCAGTTTTCCCAGCACCACTTATTGAAGAGGCTGTTCTTTCTCCACTGTACATTCCTGCCAGCTTTATCAAAGATAAGTTGTCCATATGTGCGTGAGTTTATCTCTGGGCTTTCTATCCTGTTCCATTGATCTATCTTTCTGTTTTTGTGCCAGTACAATACTGTCTTGATTACTGTAACTTTGTAGTATAGTCTGAAGTCAGGGAGCCTGATTCCTCCAGCTCCTTTTTTTCTTCTCAAGATTGCTTTGGCTATTCGGGGTCTTTTGTGTTTCCATACAAATTGTGAAATTTTTTGTTCTAGTTCTGTGAAAAATGCCAGTGGTAGTTTGATAGGGATTGCATTGAATCTATAGATTGCTTTGGGTAGTAGAGTCATTTTCACAATGTTGATTCTTCCAATCCCAGAACATGATATATCTCTCCATCTATTTGTATCACCTTTAATTTCTTTCACCAGTGTCTTATAATTTTCTGCATACAGGTCTTTTGTCTCCTTAGGTAGGTTTATTCCTAGATATTTTATTCTTTTTGTTGCAATGGTAAATTTGAGTGTTTTCTTGATTTCACTTTCAGATTTTTCATCATTAGTATATAGGAATGCCAGAGATTTCTGTGCATTCACTTTGTATCCTGCTACTTTACCATATTCATTGATTAGCTCTAGTAATTTTCTGGTAGCATCTTTAGGATTCTCTATGTATAGTATCATGTCATCTGCAAACAGTGACAGCTTTACTTCTTCTTTTCCAATTTGGATTCCTTTTCTTCTCTGATTGCTGTGGCTAAAACTTCCAAAACTATGTTGAATAAGAGTGGTGAGAGTGGGCAACCTTGTCTTGTTCCTGATCTTAGTGGAAATGGTTTCATTTTTTCACCTTTGAGGATGACGTTTGCTGTGGGCTTGTCATATATGGCCTTTATTATGTTGAGGAAAGTTCCCTCTATGCCTACTTTCTGGAGGGTTTTTATCATAAATGGGTGTTTAGTTTTGTCGAAAGCTTCCTCTGCATCTATTGAGATGATCATATGGGTTTTCTCCTTCAATTTGTTAATATGGTGTATCACATTGATAGATTTGCGTATATTGAAGAATCCTTGCATTCCTGAAATAAACCCCACTTGATCATGGTGTATGATCCTTTTAATGTGCTGTTGGATTCTGTTTGCTAGTATTTTGTTGAGGATTTTTGCAGCTATGTTCATCAGTGATATTGGCCTGTAGTTTTCTTTCTTTGTGACATCCTTGTCTGGTTTTGGTATCAAGGTGATGGTGGCCTGGTAGAAGGACTTTGGGAGTGTTCCTCCCTCTGCTATATTTTGGAAGGGTTTGAGAAGGAAAGGTGTTAGCTCTTCTCTAAATGTTTGATAGAATTCGCCTGTGAAGCCATCTGGTCCTGGGCTTTTGTTTGTTGGAAGATTTTTAATCACAGTTTCAATTTCAGTGCTTGTGATTGGTCTGTTCATATTTTCTGTTTCTTCCTGATTCAGTCTTAGCAGGTTGTGCATTTCTAAGAATTTGTCCATTTCTTCCAGATTGTCCATTTTATTGGCATAGAGTTGCTTGTAGTAATCTCTCATGATCTTTTTTATTTCTGCAGTGTCAGTTGTTACTTCTCCTTTTTCATTTCTAATTCTATTGATTTGAGTCTTCTCTCTTTTTTTCTTGTTGAGTCTGGCTAGTGGTTTATCTATTTTGTTTATCTTCTCAAAGCACCAGCTTTTAGTTTTATTGATCTTTGCTGTCGTTTCCTTCATTTCTTTTTCAGTTATTTCTGATCTGATTTTTATGATTTCTTTCCTTCTGCTAGCTTTGGGGTTTTTTTGTTCTTCTTTCTCTAATTGCTTTAGGTGCAAGGTTAGGTTGTTTATTCGAGATGCTTCCTGCTTCTTAAGGTGGGCTTGTGTTGCTATAAACTTCCCCCTTAGAACTGCTTTTGCTGCATCCCATAGGTTTTGGGTCATTGTGTCTCCATTGTCATTTGTTTCTAGGTATTTTTTTATTTCCTCTTTGATTTCTTCAGTGATCACTTCATTATTAAGTAGTGTATTGTTTAGCCTCCATGTGTTTGTATTTTTTACAGGTCTTTTCCTGTAATTGCTATCAAGTCTCATGGCATTGTGATCAGAAAAGATACGTGATACAATTTCAATTTTCTTAAATTTACCAAGGCTTGATTTGTGACCCAAGATATGATCTATCCTGGAGAACGTTCCATGAGCACTTGAGAAAAATGTGTATTCTGTTGTTTTTGGATGGAGTGTCCTATAAATATCTGGACTCATTTTAACTTTTGTTTCTTTGCAGAACTTGAGTTTCAATTACATGTTGAGCACCAGATAAAACATATTTGGGAGTTATAATGGTCAGATTGGAATTTTCCATTGAGAGTGTCCTAAAGCCCACTGGAAGAAAAAAAAAAAGAAAGACATTCTGTGTGTTAATCATTTGCAGTTTTTTTGACCAGTGTACCTTCTTTAGAATCCCCTCCCTCTTTCCCTTCCTTCCTCTCTCTTTTCCTTCCTTTCTTCTTTCCTTCATTCCATCCATCCATCCATCCTTCATGACTAGGGCTGCTGGATGTGTACCTACCAAACGATAGTTATTCTTGTTATAAACCCTGTTCCCTAAAGGGGCATGATTCTACACTTAATCTACTACAGGCAAATTCTTCATGGTGTCTGAAGTTCAGAATTTATCATCTTCCTGCTTGTCTCCTTCTATGTTTGCTACTTATAAAGTTTTCATGTTTACTATTTACAAAGCGTTTAATTTACTGAGCTGGATTGGCTGTGTACTGAGCTAGATGCTTGCATCGTGGCTCCTCCAGAGGGCTTAAAGCGCACAGCCAAAGCAGCCGTGGAAGAAGGGATCAGGGTGTCAGGAGTGCAGGAACCATCCGCTAAGATCTTCCTCTTTCTATCTCTGCCCTCCCTCTCCCTGGGATTATTGTTTACTGTAGCTGAGAAGGATGTTCTAGGCAGAAAAACTTGATTTAATGTAAAAGTTTAACACAGATATTCCCTTTGGTAGGATTAGTTACACTTGTAACATTGGCAGAAAAGTCACTCTGAAATAACTATACTGTTGGTAGAAAGGCTCAGACAAGGGATGGGAAATTCAGTATTGCAACCAAGTACCTAAAAAGGACACCTCCAGTTTTAATTCATGCTTAGAGGCATTTTCAAGGCAAGCAAATAATTTTAGTAAGTGTTTCAAGGTAGGAACTGGTTGTTAACTCCAGTTACAACCTTAATCACTGGGACATTGATAGCTCAGAGTGATCTTTATCTATTTGGTTGGCTTCAGTTGCTTTGCTAAGTGCCATTATCAGGAATTAATACAATCAACACATCCAGTGTTCAGTATTAAGGAGAATGAATACTGGGATGTATGTATATGCTACTTTGTGGTTAGAATGTCTGTCACTTACTAATAATTTAATGTAAGTTCTTAATTTCTAAAGTCAAATTACAGTGCTCTGGGAGACCAGTCTGTCTTTTTAAATCAAGCAAGAATTTACAATGTTGGCTAATACTCCCAAGGTTATACCACGTTTGCATTCTGTAACTTTGTTTGCTCAAGGACCTGTTCTTGATATCAAGTTCTCTATTTATTAGAAATATTTCACGAAGGATGAAGAATCACTATTCCATTTTCAGGGTCCTACTTTATTCAGTATATGATTAAAAAGAAAAGATTTTTTTAAAGCCCCAGTAATTAAATAAAATCATTGTCTTCAAAAAATTGCTTGTCAGAATTTTAAAGAAATTGAAGACTGGGAAACTGAGTTACACAATGCCAGGGACAAAAAATTACATGATATAAAGGGCTATAGCAATCTCTACAAACATTCCTTTCAACATCTCATTTAAAAAATATCCTTGCTGATTGAAAATGAATTCTAAAAGTGATGTTTCTATAACTATTATTGATTCCCCCCCCCAAAAAAAATCTACCATTCATTTTCAAATACCCTGATTTCTCCTGGGTTTGAGTTATAACGGTGTGGCCTCAGGATCCTAGGTCAGGAAGGATGTGCCACCCTGGGGCCCTTTCAGTTGAGAAAGGAAGGCAAAGGCAAAGGTTTCCTTACCTTGTCTCTCCTTCCTTTTCAAGTCCTTGGGTGAGAAGGAGTTTTCATGACCACCAAAGTCTATTATTTTCCCTTTCACTTAGTTCTTGGCCTTCTTAGGCTTATAGATCACAAATTCCTAATTCAGTAGCGAAAGAATTTCTGTGGGCATTGTTGGTAACTTTTTTCTTTTTAACATCTAATATTCCTTCTTCTGCAAGAGCTTCCTGATATTTACCTTGATTTTTTTCTCCTTTGTATACTCAGGGATCTCTCATTTTATTTTCTTACGGAATATTTAACAGAACTCATACATACTTAAAACTCATTAATGCAATACTCAATTGACAAGAACAGTAAGAAAGCCTTGGAGATTTAGATGACAATAGTTTTTATCAAGATTCTTTTTTTGCTTTATAAAAATCATCAGTTATTTCATCTTTGCAGTATTTGCAGTGTTGAGCTATAAAACAATCCTCTTTTATGTACTGCAAACAATTCTCTTTAGAAGACCAGTGGGTTTTTAATTATATATCTATATTGCAATACAGACACACATGCCACAAAACAAATATAGACATTTGTAGCATGGCTCAAGTTAACCTTTAATGTACTTCTTACAAGAGAAATAATAACCCAAATGAATTTCTTTTTACAGTTAATGTCACTGAGCATTAAAGTACTAAATTATTTACAGTTTGGTAGACTGTTAAGGTGATCAGCAAGTGTTCATTTTTGAATTATTTTGCAAAAGGTTTATTAAATTTGAAAGAAGTGACCAGCTTGGCATGCATTATGCAGTCTATTTCAGCCTCATTACCTGGACTATTAGATTGCAAGCAAAGAATATTTAAATACCTATTTATTATCTAATTGCTAAAGAAGTCTGATAAATTTAAATTACTTGCACACTGAAAAAAGATAAATTGAGAAGTGACTGAATGATTGATTCATCTCCAGGGCCAAAAAAAAATAAAAAATAAATGTGTCAAGTCCAGTTATAGAGAATTGATGTTTTATGTAATACCTTTTGAAGTAGAAATTAAATTTCCTTAAAAGGTTATATTAAGAAGGAGATGGGATGGAACCACGAACCAAGACACCATTACTCTAATAAATCTGGGGGAAAATACGTTTTGAAAGCTTTTCTGAAGTGTGGTATTAAGTTGATTTATTCAGTCCTAAGCAGTAACTATGGAATGTGCTTACCTAGAAACCCTCTGCTTCTGTTGATCCTGATGTCTTCTGATGAAGAGCTTATAATTCATTACATTCTTGAAGTTTAGAATTGTTGGAATTATTTATGATCTATGGTCCTAGGTACTGGGAACTCAGGCAGTTGGAGTGATAATTTTACATCACAGTGCACTGGCTGTTTCCCTGAGCCAAATAGGTGGCTGATGGATCCAGCCAGCAAATACATAGAAAATGCAGATTTCTTGGAGTTTGAGGAGCTATTTTCCTGTCTGTAATCTAAGGAATCTGTAAAAGTGTTAGACTTTTATGATCTACTTTTCCCCTGAGGTGCTTTCACTTAAGGAAGGATAGCCCTCACTGTATTGGTTCACTTAAAATTGTAACATGCCCTGAAATTATAGTACTGTAGAGTTCTGTTCCAACAGGTCCTAGGCAGGCATATCTCTAAGCATTAAAATGAGGTCATGCCAGTATTACGTTTGCTTAGTCAAATTCATATTTTCAGTGGCCATCCCCTTAAATCTAGATTAGCTGTTGCTCTTCACTGTAAAGTTAATATTGCATTTGCAATCATCCCAAATCTGTTTCTCCTTTAACATTTGCTGTTCCTGATGATGGCACCCAAGTCTATCCAGTTGCCTAGCACTAAGCCGTGGTATTGTCTTTGACTCTGTTCTTTCATCCCTTATATCCAGTTAGTCACAAGGTCCTGTCAAGTCTGCCTCCACATGTGTCCCCCATCTGTTCTTTCCTTTCTATTCCCATGATCACTATCAGTTTCAGGACATCTCATTTGGACAATAGCAGTCTTGTCCTGAACAGTCTCCCTGCTTCCAGTCTCCTCCTCAGCCAGTCCTTCCTGCTGCCAAATTAATCTTCTTGAAGCACAGCTCTAAATATGTCATTCTGAAGCTCAAAAAATTTTTAATGGCTCCCCTTTGACTCATAAATTAAATTTGAAGTTTTCCACTTGGCCATCATGATTCTGAATAATTTGAACACACCAACTTCACATGGACTCTATGTTTTGTCAACCAGACCAGTAGTTTCCAGATTTGGGGACTTCATGGATTCTTATATTATTATTATTTTGATTTGGGACTGTGGAAATATCCTTAACACGTAAGATTTAACAGATAAGAAGATTAAAAAGTAACAATAGTTAAGAATGCCATCTACTATAATTCTGTCATCATTTTTCATAAAGACTTTTAACTAAAAAAAAAATCATAAAGATGACAAACTTGGAATAAATAATTGATTTTAAGCTGAACCAGCTTGTCTTTATAAAACACTAGCAATCATGTGCTTATTTCCCTCATTTTACCAACAGCCTCTAAAGAGCTCCCGTGCTGGCATAGAAACCATAGAACAAATTTATTCCCCAAACACATACGGTGATTTCCCACCTTAGTTGGTGTTCTTCCATATGTTGAAAGTGTTTTGAGGGTGGAGACTGTAGTACCAAAGCCCTGCACTTGAAGAACCTGTGTAACTTCCCAAGTATAGCTGCTGGCTCATACCAGGTAAAAAATTATTGAATAAATTGACTCACATGTCATCCTTAAGGGTGTTCTGCTCTAAATGATCTTCTGGTTATTCACTGTTAAGTAAGCGTGGGTCAAAACTGGATTCTTCACTGGGTTGTGAACGAGAAACCAAGACTCAGTGGATAACAAATTCCTATTCCAAGTGCCCACTGAATGCCAAGAACTTGATTATTTTGAGAGGCAAGTCATTGTATACTATTCAGATGGAGATTTGTAGTTAACACGTGTTTTGCCAAGCAATTAGGATACATATTCACAATAGAAAATAATATTTGAAATGAACTCTGTCCCAGAAAATCAGTTGTTATCAAGGGGCTGCAAACTTTTTCTGTAAGGGTCAGCTAGTAAATATTCCAGGTTTCTTGGGCCTTACATTCTTTCTTATAACTGCTCAGCTTGGCTGTCACAGGGTGAGAGCACTCATGAATGATATGTAAATGAATAAGCATGGCTGTGTTCCAACGTACTTTATTTAGGTACACTGACATTTGAATTTCCCATCATGTTTACATGTTGTGAAATATTCTTCTTCTTTTGAAAGTTTTTCAACTATATAAAAATGTATAAAAACCATTCTTAGTTCATGGGTCATGCAGAAGTAGTCCTCATGTCAGATATGGCCCATGGGTCATAGTTTGCCCAGGTCATTTACAAATGTAGCACTAGCTCAGATAGCTTAAACACACTGATGTCAATGAAAAGAGCTTAAATAAGAGTTATGTTAGTTTCAGTACAATCAATTTTACATGAGGGAGTTATCCTTAGATACCGTGGTTCTAACTGGATCTTTCTCTATCTGAAGCTATTTCTGAAATGGTTCTTAAATATTAGAACACCATTCAGGAACCAAATGTCTACAGGGTGGAGTTGGGGAGGAGGACTGATTTTCCCCTTATGAATCGGTATTTAGATTTCTGATTTGTTTTTGGTGGACTGGGGAATTAGGTTGAGTTGGGGATCTGGGAAGACTAACGGCTGCAGGGGAAGAATGCCTTTTAAATTATTCTTTGGGTTTGTTTGGTTCTGTGTTTTATATTCAAAGACTCCCAAGTGATTTGACAGTCTATTTCCAAAAGGGATACACTGTGTCTAGATTTTAAATATTCATTTCAGGCAGAAGGACCTAGACAGGAATCTCTATTACACTTTCTTAGGAAAAAGTTGATAGCTTTTTTTTTTCCTAGTGGAAGCTTTCCACACGTCTTTTAAGGTACATTTTTAGGCAGCATCTTGTCTTCTTTATACCCTTAACAATGTTTTCCTTGTTCCATCTTTGGTGAAAACATCTAATTCTACTGTAAAATATTAATTATGGTCTCTGGTGAAAGGATAAATTCTTATACCTTAAGGATATGTGTAAAAATGCAGGCACAAAAGGTGAACTTCATTACTTTCTTGTAGGGTTCAGCTCTCACTGATTCCAAATCCTTAGAAGTGAAAGGAAACATTCTCTTTGGTTTTAGATTATTGCTTAAGTTAACAATTATTAAACGTTTGAATCCTTGGGCTACTTAAAACCTTTTGTGAGCTACTTCATATTGTAGAACACACGTTTAATATAACAAGCAGTAGGAAAAGCAGCCACCTCCTTCGTATTTTCTAAAGTATCATTTATTTTCCGTGATACTTTCCCTTCCATCACAATCCTCCTCTAAATCTTTCTTTCTGTCTAAACTCCTGCATATGGAGCAGCCATTCTTGGATTTCTGTCCTTTTAATTATTATTTAAATTCAATCTCTTAAAGTACTCCCTAATGTGATACAGAAAGGGAAAGATTCAGATATAGCCTGACTCAGAAGCATCACTTTACCCATGTGTTCTAGCTTCAAGTAATTGCGTATACTTAAATAGAACTTTACCCTTTTGAAAGTATACTTTAAAACCTGTGTTTTAGGAGGTGTGTGATATGGAAAACCAACATTTATTAAGCATATGATATGGCCCAGTCATTTTGCAGGCTCTGAATAATACAGAATAAATGGCAGGAGGGCTCTGCTTTTAAAGAACATGTAATGCAGTGGTCAGAGAGGACAAAATAAGAGGATGTGCTCTGGACTAAAATTGTTGGAGTATGAATTCCAAATTCAGACAGTTACTAGTTTTGTGGTCTCGGGTATATTATTTAACTTCTCAGCACCTCAGCTTCCTCATCTGTAAATTGATTAAAAAACACAGCTTTTATAGTGTGCTCTGAGGAATAAATAAAATGCTGGATGACATGTGCTCATTATAGATCTCATCATAGAGTAAGTCCTGAAAGGTGAGCTTTTCTTTTCCATTATAATAATTGTATTACTATTATTGTTGTTAGAAAAAAGCAGGTGACAGTAGAAGCACCTAAACTAGTTTGAAGCCTGTGGGTATAAAGTATTTGGGAAAGCTTTTTGGAGGAGATGATGTCTAGTCCGGGTCATAATTTGCAGGGCTGCAAACAAGTCACTTAAATGACTGAATAAGCCTTCATCTGTTTAAATGGAGTTAATGAGTTCTACCTGGACATATACTGTACAGAGCAGTGCTCATTTCCTTCTCTCCTCTTCATCCTCAGAGAAATTTTTTTTTTTTAAAGAAGATGTTGGGGGTAGGAGTTTATTAATTCATTAATTAATTAATTTTTGCTGTGTTGGGTCTTCGTTTCTGTGCGAGGGCTTTATCTAGTTGCGGCAAGCGGGGGCCACTCTTCATCGCGGTGCGCAGGCCTCTCACTATCGCGGCCTCTCTTGTTGCAGAGCACAAGCTCCAGACGTGCAGGCTCAGTAATTTTGGCTCACGGGCCCAGTTGCTCCGTGGCATGTGAGACCCTCCCAGACCAGGACTCGAACCCGTGTCCCCTGCATTAGCAGGCAGATTCTCAACCACTGCGCCACCAGGGAAGCCCTCTCACAGCAATTTTATATATATGGCCCATATCTGTACATGTCTGTCCAACTGTTCTGGCTAGATGCTAATAGTGTTTTCCTTAAGCTTCCTGTTTAGACATTTAGAATACAGGATTGAAATGGAAATGTCAAAGTAAACTGGAAATGAAATGTCTTATAAAACTAAGTCAGTTTTTCAAGTCTGAATACTGTTCAGAATTTCTGAGGTCTCATGAAGATTAATTGCCTGGGGAGGTGAAGATATAGCTTCTGATAACAGACAGAATGCAGGTATCACAGGTCTTGATAACTATTAGCGTGCAGATCACCCAAAAGGACATTATGGAAATTAAACATTCACAATGCATTTTTTCCAAATCAGGACAAAATTCTGGACAAGGCAGATAGGATTCTCAGATATCCATGGATGACAGAGATCAGCTGTGTAATTGAGCATCTTTGATTCCTCATTCATATTGGCAAATGTTATTTTTCTCTAGTGAAAATGACAGAATACTTCCCACTGGGTGAGGTGAGATGAGTCTAAATGAAACCTGTAATTCATATGATTATAGCCACTGCAAATGAAAGAATCTGATTTGCCAGGAAGCCTAATAATAGGCAAGACCGTGGGGGCAAAATAGCACAGATTAGTCAAACATTTTCTACATTTATGGAGAAATATCTGTCTTTTATTTCTGCTCAGAGCCATGCAGAGAAGCTAATGTTTCCACTCAATCTATAATGCCCATCACCCCTACTTAGACACATATTTGCATAGATATGGTTCTCTCTTCTAAAGGCTGTTTGTGTTAATAATTCTGACAAAGTTTCCTTCTATTCTTAGCTTTGTCTTTGATTCAAATTTGTTTTCTTGAACATGATTAACGATTATTTTGCTACTCTCTTTTTTCCTGAGCACCCATACTGGAAGACAGTTTCTCTCTTTGGGCCTCCGTGACCTCATCTGTAAAACATAGGTGACCAAGATTCCTTTTAAACTAACATCCCATGTTTCTCTTCTGTAATTCTCAAGGCAGCATTAGACACTGGTTTTCTTTTTATACTCAAAGCACCTAGTTCCAAAATAACAAAAACCCCAAATAAATTTTATACCATAAATTTAAATACTTTTTTCTATAACAATAGTCAGTACAAGGGCATATGTAGCTTTTCAAAATAATAACTGTCAGTTTGTTTAATGTGAGGCAGTTGAACCTATTTTTGGAGAACTAATTCTAAATGATTCGTTTTGAGATTTAAAAATAATATTATTTTCATTACTAATGACTTATTAAAACACTGTAATGAGCATAATTCCACAAATGCTGAATTTTAGAGAAGCTTGAAAAGACTCCCAGAAATTTAGATGAATATTTGTTATTGTTTCAACTCATAGGTAATCCTTTAATATTTGATAAAAACTATTTTTTAACTATGCCATATATTGTTATTCTGTTGTTCTTCTCCCTCTACCCCTTTTTAAAAATGAAATTGTTCAGTTTCTATTTTTCTGATTCTTCTTTCTTCTAATTTCTGTTGCAGCTCCCCTGGCCATTCCCCAAATGAATTCTCTTTCTCCAAAACTTATCACAAATAGAATCTTTTCCAAGTTTATTGTCATTGTCATAAAAACGCAAGAAAGCTTTTATTTTGTTCTTTTTCCTGGGAGCTTAAAACAGTCAACAGAAAATAATAAAAAACCACAATCATTGGTTTTCCCAGGTAAAGATTTTTCATATATCTTCAATTGTTAGTGTCTCTAGTTTATATAGGTATTCTTAAAACCAATTAAAATACTTTTAGGTTACAAGAGCTGTCTAAAATGCAATACTAGGGAACACATCACTGAGTTGCTAGAATGTGTCAGGTGATTTTCTGGATGGACGACGTTACAGTCGTTATCATGTGTGTGATTATATTTTTCTGAGGAAGGTGTTATCTTTGTTTCATAGGAAAATGATAAGGTAATAGAAGTCTGAGCACAGTTTCCAGGTTGAAGTCTTTAGTTATCTGGTAATCATTGGAATAGTGGAGAGGTATAATTTAAAGCCAGGTGTAAGAGACTCCAAAGCGCATGCATGGTCCATCAAGATCTTTGATCCTAAGAAGCCCAAGTATATCAGTGCAGTGAATTTAAGGAACTTTTAAATGCTAAAGCTAAATATCTGTGGTGACTAAAAATTACTTTTTGGCCATCTAAAAATTTACCTCCGGCTCTTTTCTTAATGGGGTGATTTATTTATGGGACAAAGAACTGTCAACCAATTATGTAAAGCATCACAAGAATAGTGGTACAGGTGATGCCCTGAGTATGGTTTTAATGCAGTGGTAGGGCCCAGACACTATATCTTCACAAGACAAATATTTGTGCTTTTTTGAGGCTTGCAGGTTTCCCACGGCATTACTAAACTGCAAGCAAACCTTCTTCTCTTGCTCTTTACCTACTAACAGGATTCTTTGATTAATCCAGTTTATCTCAACCATAGGAAGAACTCTCCTTTCCTCCAGATTATGATATGATCATCTACCATCTACTAGGGAGAAACAAAAACTCTGCCTCTCCCTCTAGCTGCACAGATTTTGTTAAGTTTTACTCTCTGTAATTGGTAAAATGAGCACCACTGTCTTGCTGCAGACATAAAACTATACTTTTATGTTTGATGATTTGCTTTCTAAAACTCTCTCCCTTAAGCCCTCCAGAAGCAAGAGGAATAATTGCTACAGTTGAATCTATGTAGACACAAAGTGTTTTAGAAATTACATAAGACTTTTTTATTGCAGAGATTATTATGAAAAGATAGTAGAGGAAGCAGTTTGAGACTTTTCAAGAAGGTACTCATAAGGTTGTTTCTGGGTAAACCAGGATTGAAGATCTGATTGACATATCTTTTGCTGACTTTAAGATTATGCCCTGGAATGATCTGAGGCATCCCTATTACGTGTCCTACAACTGAGCTACATCGTCTGTCATCTTTACCCCAAAGATGTAGGAAACCTATTTTAACCGAGTCATATGAAAGAAGATTCAGTAGCTGAACTACAGTTTTGCACCCTATGTTTTGAAGAGAGATGGTTTTATTATAATCTCAGTAGAACTGTGGTATGGCTTCTTCAAAACAGTTAATGGTTTCCCTTCAAACATTGATAAGATGGTTGTAAAAGTGGCTTTGCTAAGAGCAGAGATCTGTAGCTGTGTGCATTGAGTAGACCCTGAAATAATGCTTGCTTGGGTGAATATCATGAAGAGTTGGGAGGGGCCCTTTGGCAGACTTTCCATAATATTGAAGCTAACCCAGCTTCTGTACCCTAAAACCAAATGAAATCTCAGAGACAGAGTTTTGGGTGAAGAAGAAAAGAATAGCTTTATTGCTTTGCCAGGAAAAGGGGGCCACAGCAGGCTAATGCTCTCAAAACTTTGTGTCCTGGGGCTTCCCTGGTGGCGCAGTGGTTGAGAGTCTGCCTGCCGGTGCAGGGGACACGGGTTCGTGCCCCGGTCCGGGAAGATCCCACATGCCGCGGAGCGGCTGGGCCCATGAGCCATGGCCGCTGAGCTTGTGCGTCCGGAGCCTGTGCTCCGCAACGGGAGAGGCCACAACAGTGAGAGGCCCGCATACTGCAAAAACAGAACAAAACAAAAAAAACACTGTGTGTCCTGACCTGAAGCGGGTATTGAGGCGTTTTATAGTAATGGTTGAAGAGGGTGTTGAGTAACTTGTGGACATTCTTCTGATTGGTCGGTCTTGAGGTAATTGGGAGTTAGCATCATCAACCTTCTGGTTCCAGCAGGTCTGGGGTCTGCGTGCTTGTGGGCAGCGTACCATTAACTTCTTCCACCTGGTGGGGATTTCAGTATCTGCAAAATAGCTCAAAGATATTGTTACATATATATCCCTTGAGGGGGAACCAGGACCCTGCCCCAAGGCTGCACTATTGTTTCTCGACTCTTCTCTGCCCTTCCCTAATTAGCAACTGTTTGAACCTGCCTGTTGGAATTCAGGGAAGGTCGTGGAAGCTGAATGAAGCCTATTTCCAGCTAACAAGAAAACAGAGGGCCCAGAAAGACGTTTGTGCCCAGAAGTCCCACAGGGTCCTGCACGGTTTCAATATATGTATGAACAGTGAAGGTTCTTTAAATTTTCCCACAAGGTTCACTCGAAAATTAAGACATCTGTGAAACAAAAGCCGTTGTAAATATGCGACCGTTTGCTTCAGGGAGTTTATTCAATTCTCCATTTCTTCCAGCCCTTGCTTTTCATTGTTATTTACCTTCTAACATATCATCGGTTACCTTCATTTTCTTACCCTCATGGCTGAACTCTCGGCTTGCTCCTTCTACCCCATTCGAACTTGGGTGATTGGTTACTCAGACCCAGATTAGTACAGACTCTAAACCCCTACGTTGTATGAAAAGGGGAAGCAGACATTTGTATCCTCATCTCATTTACTGACCCTGGTGCAAGGAGGCCGTGAATCAGTTAGGCAACACAATTATAAAATATCCCACGGGAAGATTAAGCATATGCTCAGAGCCTCAAGTGCACGCAGTTAGTGAATATATATTTTTACTTTGCTATGGAAAGTGGCCCCACAAAACTGTAGGCAACTTCAACTCTAGCTAAGTAAAAATAAAACGTAGCTCAGCCAGTAATTCAGAATAGAGGATTTTGGCCAACATAAAGCACGGGATTATCAGACATCTGTGTGATCTCCATTTTGGGAGAAGAATGTTTTTTTTTTTTTTTTTTTTTTTGCGGTACGCGGGCCTCTCACCGCCGCGGCCTCTCCCGCTGCGGAGCACAGGCTCCGGACGCGCAGGCTCAGCGGCCATGGCTCACGGGCCCAGCCGCTCCGCGGCATGTGGGATCCTCCCGGACCGGGGCACGAACCCGCGTCCTCTGCACCGGCAGGCAGACTCCCAACCACTGTGCCACCAGGGAAGCCCTGGTTTGTTTTTTTTTTTTAAGCAAAAGGGAAAATAATCCTCCCAAAGTCTTAACTGAGAGAAAAATGTTATCCAAATTCTAAAGGAGATGATTTCACTATAGTCATACTGTCAAAAAATCAGATAAAGACCAAATCAACCTTTTATTTTCTGTAAACAGAAAGAAGTACTTGGAATTTTAAAAATTTGATCTTAGAAGCAAAAACACTATATATATGTATGTATTCTTGAGATACATCTCTATTGACATGTATATCTACTAAATACTCCTAAAAATTGTTTTTAGATAAGGAAAGTAGGACTCAGAGAAATTAAGCAACATACCTTGATTCTCATAGTTAAAAAGGTAGTTAGACATATTTTAAAATTAAACTCAAAACTTGAACTCAAGTCTACAAAGTTCCAAAAGCCACTTTCCACTCCACTGTATCATGTCTTCCTAATACAAAAGTTTTGATGGAGAGTCTGTCAGAATTTTCCAGACCGTTTTAAGACATTTGATGCAAAGGACAATATAGCCAGTCACTCCCAAAAATAATCAAAAATCCATTTTTAGTGAACCAGCTAAATCACTGCCAAAAATAATGGTGTCCTTAACAGAGAAGGAAAGTCCAAAATGGCAAAGTGGTGAAGTATCTTTGGGATCCTCTGAACAGGTTGAATAACATCAGGTGCTTAAGCTATTTTGCCAAAATTGAAATGCAGTTGGATTTGCTTTCCCTTGAAATTAAATGTTCTTAATTTGTATTATTTCATACTATTTAATTTCATGCTATTAAAATTAATAATAATAATAATAACAAGAAGAAGGAAATACTCCATGTATCCAAATAATAAACCCTCCAAAACCCTCGATGGACTGGGGTAAAGAGAAGTTGGGCAGGAATGATTTGAAATCACTGGATTTGAGGAACAGAAGCAATCTCCAGTACACGCCAGGAACAGATGGTAATAATAAAATCAGTCTTCCAAACTGGTTGCATATAATTTCAGATTAGAACTCATTACTGTTCTGAGGGCAATAGGAAAGATATTTTGTAAGTTTTGTGTATTAGACTTTAAAGTCAGTACTGCAATTTCTACTTCATTGTTCCACCTCACCAATGTTAATGGGTAATCTAAGTAAAACTGGCTCATCTTGCTCTCACCGTAGAAATGGCCTGGTCTCCAGCACAGCGATACAAACAAATGGCCACATAATAATTCCAAAATTTTGAGAAAATCATGTACATCTTTACTGAAGTTTTTCTTAAGGGGACTTCAAAGGGAAACTACACAACACAGCACACAGCAAACTGTCCTGAAAATTCTTTCTACTCAGTAACGTCCTCAAAGTTATGTCCATCATGAAACAGCTGCCTTGTAAGGCACAACTCTGCTAACTAAAGTCCCTAATCTCATATCAGGCTCCACTTATCACACTCTTTAGAGATGGCAGGTCCCTTAATACTTTCAACATTGCACGAAAATAGCACCATTAACTATGAATGAGGCATGGGAAGATCTTTGCCATTGCATTTCTTTTTAAATTTCATGATTGTGTACTTATTATAGTTTCTTTTTAATGGAAGCAGATGACATGACCACACAATATTTCCCTTATTTGGGGGGGATTCTATCCCCTAAATCTCCACTTTGCTCAATGTCCTGACATCTCAGACCATTAACTTGATCCATTGAGATACGTGTCTATGACCATGAACCTTAACACTGCAACACAGGAAATCTCTGTTAATTATGTCCTCAGCAAAGAAGAAATTCATTTAATGACCTGTGTGGAACCTATACTTTCGATCATATCTATATTCTGAGCAATACAAATTGAAGTTTGTATCTGTGTGTGTGGTAAAAAGATGCATAGTTTTAGTTATTTCTGTGTGGACTTGAAGCCATTGTACACAGGAAGGTTAAACAATAGTAACACCATGGTAAGTGGTCCCATACCCAAATAGCACTGGCCATTTTCCTAGCCAGGCACCAAATAGCATATGGTACTTTCCTGTCATCTTCGTCTTATTTTCCTCCTCCTCCTCTCCTTCTGCTTTTTTAACTTGACCCAGTAATGTCTGGGATTTCAAGAAAAGGTTCTAAAAACATTTATGAGGTTATTAAGAGAAATGTGACTACCATTGCTGCATTTATTCCTAGAGATGAGAGTGGACTCTTGCAGGGCACACAGCAGTGCTGAAAACTTCTCAGTTGTTCACATTCCTCTTCTCCTTCTCTTTTCTTCAAAATGTTATTTGTTTATTTTAGGGTGGGAGGCGCACAGGCATAGTGTTCTGTTTCTGAGTTAATGGAGAGAAAAGAAGCTGTGAATTCACAGCATGCAGTGCTAAAGAGGACATTTGGGAACCTCCCACCCCCTTTAGATAACAGAAGAGAGCGTTAAAGTTGAGAGAAATGAAATGGCTTATCCAGTGTCAAACAACAGGGCAGAGACTGTCCCTCTTACCACCATCCGACAGGTACCTAGCATATGCCTGGTACATAATATGCGCTTTATATATGTTCACCTAGTGAGTAAACTGATGAGTGAATTTGTTAATGGCATAGCTGGTACCAGCACTCAGACTCTCTAATTCCTTCTATTTTTCCTTGTTTCAGCTCACTGTCAACAAAATTTCACTTGGGTTGTGATCCTCTTTCAGTCCTCTTGCAAATTAAGGAAATGGTCATGAGAGTAAGATGAAGGACAATAGAAAGTCAGACAGTTTACACTTTGGGGAGGAATGACTGACTGTGAGGCCCAACTGTAGGAAAACTGCTCAAGACAAATGAAACTATTTGAAATTCGGAGACTTGCTAGACTTGAAACTTGGGTGAAGAGTTCAAAAAATGGTGAAACTGATACAGCAGAACCAATGATAGACCTTTATACTCCAGCAGTGTACTCAAATCAAAGGTCACGTATGTGAGCTTCACTTAGCTTTACTGAGCACTAAGCTTATTATCTTTGAAATCAGTTCGTAAGTGAAAGGCACAGTATCAGATGATCTAAATTCCTAGTATTTTGTATGTAATCAAAATATCAAATTGTAAAGTATATGCATTATTTTATGTTTTATTACATATGCAAAATATATTAAATTTTTATAAATGAGTACACTTAAAATGCATGAACGTATTTTTAAAAAAACACTAGAAATGTTACCCTCTAGATAAAACTACTGTTAACATTTTCATTTATATACATCTACATTTTTCCCATGTCATTATATGCATCTCTGTTTTTACTTTTGAAAAATTAAAATGATAAAGTATTAAATTTCTTTTTACCCTCCCTTGCTTAGGGCCCTTTCTCTCTTCTAATTTCACTGGTACATGAACTTGTTTTGTTAATAGTCAACTGGTGTGGGAATACTAATGAACTAATTGTTCTTGTCCTGAAAAAGGCACAGATATTCTGAACTGTCATGCCTTCATAAAAATATATATTCTGCATGTAAATGTGTGTGTGTGTGTAGCTGCTCCATTTTTATTTCCAATTAAGCATTTCTAATGAAGTAGATATTAAAATGTTTTTGCAAGTTCAACGTATAAAAAAGGGAGGTTAGGATTAAGAGTGAAAAGAGCTTAGAATTAAACATCTCCCCCTAGATCATCCATAAAGTGAAAATTTTAGAGCTGAATGTGGTAGAATGTTTATGACAAAGCAAGACTCCTTTTTCCTAAATTGCTCAGTGATTGGTCACAAAGCATCTTTCACGGAAGGAAATGAATTCACTGATAAGTGATAGCAGAGTTTCAATCAGGGGCTATTGAGGCATGGGGGGTAACTGGAAGAATCTATTTTGTCTTTGGAGCAAAAGAGGAAAAATGAACATTTACTATATTTAGGAGACTATGTCAAATATTTTAGAGCTGGGCTGTCTAATATGATAGCTACTAGGCACATGAACCTATTTACATTTAAATTATTTAATAATAAATATAATAAAAGCTCAATTGCACTAGTGGTTTTTCAAGTGCTCAATAAGCCACCTGCAGCCGGTGGTCGCCATGTAGGAAAGTGTAGAGTTAAAACATTTCCTCACTGCAGAAAGTTCTATTGGACAGAAAGTTCTCTATTGAACATAAAACTCATATCCTCCATGGTATAGTTGGAGGAAGAAGGCATAAATACTTAAGGTTAAATGATAGTAGAAGAGCTTTCATAAGGTCATGAATATTTAATTGCCAAAGGAATGAGAATGATGATTTTAGCTAAGGTGATGTCAATCCATGGAAGTCTGTAATCGAAGTTCAGTCATCACGGACCACATGGCACTTGAAGTGGGCATCAGAGAAAATTTCGATTTGGAATATAGAGAATAAGGTGAATTTTTTCAGACTTTAGATCCAAGGACGAAAAGGAGGGACTCACACTAAATATATTTGCCATTTTCTTGTCTGCTTGTGCTTATATTATGAATTTTTTTGGATCTATGATGTCTTTCTGCAAATTTTTTAAGCCACAGACATTTTCTGAGGGTTAGTAAAATTAGCTAAATTTTCTATTTTCTTAACTGGACAAACAGATTCATTAAGTTGCAAAATACCGAAAGTAAAAATTTTACGTTGCCTTTATTAAACCCAATGACGGTTAAAGTCACCTCTTCCATCAGGACATCTCTCATTGCATATGATGAGTATCCACAACGACAATATCCAGAGCAGCAGCCACAAAAGCAACGTAAAGATTAGTAAAGCTTACTTTTTTATTTTTTGATAAAAATAAATACAAATAAATTAATCCTAATATTTTCTTTCTTTATCCCAGCGAATTATCTTGTGCAACCCACGTTGAAGACTGCTAGAGAGATAAAACTGGAGTCATTGTCTCCACGCATAACTCAGGTAATCATTTGCTTCCGTAAAATGGTGCATGTCATCTGTACCATAGGAAGATTTAATTACCTTTCATGATAGCAAGGAAACCTGACATTGAATTGGCTTTCCTAAGAGCTCAGAGAAGCAAAGGAAACATTGGATGAAATGATTGCATGTGAAACCTTTCTTTCAAGGGAACCAATTGCTATAATTGAAACATCTCACAATATTTGATTTTGCTCTTGCCCTGTAACCAAATGTTTCAATTAAACTGATTTGTCTTAGCGTGGCTGAGATCATTTCCAACACTTTGTCTAAATTATCACAGGCTTCAGCCTGCAATCTCAAACTCAGACTTCAGAGGACACAGCCCAAGCTCTGGATAGCTTGTGGACTGAATGTAAACAGGAATCTTTATCATTCCCATATGGGAGTTCTCATTAGTAACTATAAGCGTTTTGTTTTCCTTACATTATACTTGAAACAGAAATTCTTCCACAGAGCGCTAATCAGCAACCACAACCCCAAACAGAATTCCAAAGCAGATTTTCTATTTAAAGAGGTGTCTGGTTTCACACATAGTAATGGAAGATAAAAACACTCTTCCTGCTTGCATTTTGGGGCTATTCAAAATATTGAAATGTTGTATCTGCAGAGATGAAGTTCAGCTCTCTCTTTGGGACTCCTTATCTATGCTTCCCCTGAAGAATTAACGAGGACTAAGTTCCAATATATTTGTCCAGTTACTCTGAGCTCTGGAACTTTATCTATTAGCTTAAATTAAAATTTAATCACCTGAGAATATTATAGAATACAGGGGATCCTAAACTGCATCTAGATTGTGAAGGGATAGTCCACTTCCCACGAGCGGTCCTAATTTGGGTTTGTAGCACCTCAATGACATGAAAAGACCTTAATGGAACGTGGTAGTCTGCATATTGACTGATACTCATTGTAGTCTGGCACCATGAATCACAGACTTTTAGAATTCAAAGAATGTAAAAGTGAAATCTACGTTCCCCTAGGTGACAATCTTAGTCCAGGGGAGGAGAAATGCCTTGGCTCAAGGCTACAAAACTGTTTTAAAAGGGTGCCAAGACTAGAATCAAGATCCTAGGGACCTCAATCTTGTCAATATATCTCAAAGCCAGTTTGCATCCCAAATTTGGCATTAGCACGTATTATAGCTGGTGACTCAGTTGGCTGAAAAAGTAGAGATTTCCCCCGCCTTCACCACAATTTAATAAACATAATTTAAATACAGTAAGGCTGCTTTTTCTGCGGGTTCTGCATCAGGATTGAATTCGATCCACAGTTGGTTGAATCCGAGGATGTTGAATCCATGAATGTGGAAGGCCAACGACCATGCCATTTTGTATGAGGAACTTGAGCATCTGTGAATCTTGGTATCTTCTGGGGGTCCTGGAACCAAATCCCCTGCTGTTGCTGGAGGGATGACTGTGTAAAGCAGCTTGTCTGTGAATTGATTTTTGCCTTTAGCGTAGTAGAGGTTTATAAATGTCTGAAGTGTGTATACATGCATTCTCCAAATGTTTATATGGTTTATGAGGCTAGGGACTGATTCCCTAGCAGAATCGGATGATTCTGTCCAGATCGTGCAAGCCTTTGTTCAGTGTAAGCGCTCAGACATTGCTCTTCAGGGAGGAAGAGCCTCAGTTCCTGAAGCCCAGAGTATCTATCACCCACCCCTACCCCTGTTCGTAAGATAATATCAAAGAAATTATAGTGGTTGGCATAAAATATCTGAGTGGTGGAGATTAAATCTGCTTTTGAATGGATGCCTTTGAAATTGTTCCTGTCTCTTTCTTTTCGTCTCTCCATCTCTGCTGTGAAATGTCAGAAAGGATTTTGGAGCTTTTACACATTTCGGTTCTCTGAGTTTGTGAACCTAACCATCATCTCCAGTGCTGCAAATCCAACCAAGCAAAGGTTGATGTTGTCATTGAAGTTTATAAAGATTCTTTGTCTGAGCTAGAACCTTTTGTCTTTAGTAAGTAAAGCTTCTGTGGAACAGCAGCCCTTAGATCTTCAGAGCTATTTACCTAATTGTCAATACACTCAGGACAACTTTGTCATCCTTTTTTAAGGCTCTACAGGATCTCCAACCTGGTCTCCTTCCTGGTAAATAATAATTTTGCTCTACTATGTGTACTTGACAAATTTTTCCCTGATTCCAGAGAGTGTTTGATAATTACCATCACCACAGCCGAGTGATCATTTGAAAGAGGAAAAACATAGGGGTAGAAGATTGTTGAGGCATAGTTTTCAGCTGGCCAAACAAGATAAAAAGGTGGTTAGTTCCTAAATGTGAAGAGCGGTTAAAATCTAAGCAAACAGGAAAAGTTATTTTTGAAATAACCAAAATAAACTAATACCATAGAAGGCGTATTTTCTTGTTTTAGTCTATGGTTTCTGTGTCATCATTAATTGACTCATAGAATGTGATTTCATGACTGGTCATCTAAATAATTGGATCACCAAGGATAAGCAAAGGATCTGTAACTGAAGGTTGTCAAATATAATAGGAAAAACTATTAGCTAAAATAATCTTAGGTCCTGCCAAAAAATCAAATGAGGTTATTTTAGAAGGTAACTCTAATTTCTGTGTTGATGTTATTCTTCACATGACTATACCTTCTTTTTTCTTATTTTTTTCTGTCCTGTTTGGAATAGCTTTAACATTAAAACTACTTGCATCAAGCCCATCAAATTCAAGCTGCATCAGGGTTTTACGGATCTCATTATAGCCCCAAACAAACACGAACAAAATATTTTTCTCCAAAAGCAAAAATAACTAGTTGCCTTGATAAGGGACCCTTGTTTCTTAAAGTCTGACAATGCAGCAGGGATTAGCATGGTTAGTCTTCCTTGCAAACCAAATACTTTATTTGTGAAGAAAAACCCTATGCAAAATTCTGGTGAGACAAAGAAGTAATGATTATTAGTTTGTAATTTTGGTTGAACAGATGTTGATGGAAGGAAAGCTCAGCTGCTGGAGTTTTTAGCATTAATCTTTTCCGAAGTTGTAAGAATATCGAAGGTATTCTGACCATGTTAGCAAAGTACAAAATTGGTAGGGGGCTGAAAGACAAAATTAAGAAAAAATAATTTTCTCCAGGCTTTTCTGATTTTTTTAAATGAAAATTTTAAATTGAAGTACAGTTGATTTACAATATTACATTGGTTTCTGATGTACAGCATAGTGATTCAGTATTTTTTTTACAGATTATGCTTCATTAAAAATTATTACAAAGGGCTTCCCTGGTGGCGCAGTGGTTGAGGGTCTGCCTGCCGATGCAGGGGACACGGGTTCGTGCTCCAGTCCGGGAAGATCCCACATGCCACGGAGCGGCTGGGCCCGTGAGCCATGGCTGCTGAGCCTGCGCGCCCAGAGCCTGTGCTCCGCAACGGGTTAGGCCACGGCAGTGAGAGGCCCGCGTACAGGGAAAAAAAAAAAAAAAAAAATTACAAAATAAGGGCTTTAATTCACTGTTCTGTACAATATATCCTTGTTGCTTATCTATTTTATACATAGTAGTTTGTATCTCTTAATCCCATACCACTAATTTTCCTCTCCCCGCTTCCCTCTCCCCTTTGGTTACTACTAGTTTGTTTTCTATGTCTGTGAGTTTGTTTCTCTTTTGCATATATATTCATTTGCATTATTTTTTAGATTCCATGTATAAGTGGTATCATACAGTATTTATCCTTCTGTGTCTGAGTTATTTCACTTAGATTGCTTCCATATCTTAGCTATTATAAATAGTGCTGTTGTGAATATTGGGGTGCATGTATCTTTTTGAGTTAGTGTTTTGGTTGTTTCTGGATATATACCCAGGAGTGGAATTGCTGGATCCTATGGTAGTTCTATTTTTTAGTTTTTTGATGTCCCTCCATACTGTTCTCCATAGTGGCTGCACTAATTTACATTCCTACCAACAGTCAGTGTACAAGAGTTCCCTTTTTATCATATCCTCTCCAACATTTGTTACTGGTAGAGTTTTTGATGATAGCTATTCTGACAGGTGTGAGGTAATATCTCATTGTTGTTTTGATTCACACTTCTTTAATAACTAATAATGTTGAGCATCGTTTAATGTGCCTGTTGGCCATCTGTCTTCTTTGGGAAAATGTCTGTTCAGGTTTTCTGCCCATTTTTTGATTGAGTTGTTTTTTGATTCTGATTTTAATTGTAAGTCATTACTACATTTGTGAAAATCGCTATGGAGAATAAAACAAGGAAACAAAGTTCTAGAAACATAGTGGATGGAAAAGCTAATTAACCCTCATATATATATGCTTTCATTTGTTGTCTCATCTGATTTCTGTGTAATATATTACTGACTTTCATCTGTTGTCTCATCTGATTTCTGTGTATTATATTACTGTAATACCTATTATACCTATTATATTACTGTAATATTTTGTATATTTATATCAAAATGTCTAAAAGAATGTAGGAAAGACAATACCTATTACCATTTTACAGACTGGAAACTAAGGTCTCAGAGAAGCTAAGGTCATTTATTGAATGGATGTTGTAGCCAAAAGCAAGAATGAAAATATACTAACATGAAAAATTATCTTTCAGTCTGGTATAATCCAATATCAACCCTTCTAATTATTAGCATTGAATTCCAATTCATTTGTTGTCAAATTCAATCAAGACATTTATTGGGAGCCTCCCATTGGCTGGTACAATGTTAGGGGTTAGAAGTAAAGTGAAAGACAGCTCTGTCTTTAGTGACCACAGAGTTTAGTGAGGGAGGAAGACAAGAAAAGCAACGAGTGCAAAACATGGGAATATAGAGCAGTAAGCAAACAGTGCCACTGGAGCAAAAATTCATTCCTTAGTTCCTTAATGGGTAATGATTGAGTAAGTACCATGTAGCAGACACTGTACAAAGTGACTCTTTGTGCTCTGGTTGTAAACGTAGCCATCAATATTTGTTCACTAGTGTACTTCTCAGCATTCTAATTAGAGACTCCCAGAAGTAGAAAGATCTCAATTAGGAAAGGGAGTGGAAACTAACTTTTATTGAGCATCTACTCTATGCCCTCCTTATTTCACACAGAAGAAAACTAAGGATAAGGTCACAGAAAATATCAGTGACAGAACCAACATGATTCTGAATGCACTCAGGCATGACCCTGGTCCTAGAGGACACTGGGTTCAGTTAACTTGCTTGGAAAACAATAGTAGGAACAGCTTCACTGGCTACTGTAAAGCACCCACTGACTACCACCTGGCTATGCAAATATCCCTGCAGTCTCTAGCACTGATGGGATTTTAGTGAATGCCAGAAAGAAATCAAAGAATCAGGATGTTAAAAACAAACAAAAAACCCTGATAAATTCACACACAGACTTCAAACACAGTAAACTTGCAATGCTCAGTCACCTTTCACCCATAGAGGAATTCATGGCATTAGGTTCTGTACATTCCTGGGGTTATTATGTACCAACAAGTAGAATTTGAGAATTCTGGGAAGAGGGGCTCTGGTATTAAAGAAGTATACACTCTAGGAGATTTTTTTCTGGCTGACAGCCCTGGGAGATTTACTGGGACTTTGGTGAGGAACGGGGGATTAAGTTAAAACTTTTTCAAGGAGCCTCAGATGTTACAATAGAGATTTCTAGATCTCTGCAGGCTAATTCCATGTGAAATATAACAATAGGATAGGTCCAGAGGCTTTTCTAAGCACTAACCCTGTAAGACACCAGTCTGGCCTTTAGAAGAATCTCACATTCTTCCTGGTGTTAGTTTAAGTGTTAATCTTTCTTTCTTAAAAGGTGCATTGCCAGTCACAGCTAATCCCATGTGGCGTTTTTGCAATTTCATCCTTCATAGGAATTTGGGGAATAGAGAAGATCATATATGTCTGCCTAAGACGAGACATAGCAAGGTGGATATTTATTCTCTCCCATAATGAGCTTGTCAGAGAATTTTGTAATTGTGCAAGGGCAAAAAAAGAATAGAAATATGTAAACATATTTTGTATATTTATATCAAAATGTCTAAAAGAATGTAAGAAAGACAATTTATAAAAGAATGTACATAAAAATAATATATTTATTCTTTTGTATATATTTATATGAGAGACAGATTTAGAATGTTACAGAAAGTTTTGGTTTTTTCTTTTTAATTATTTACTTTCTAACTACGATGCATAGAATCTGGGGTTATGGAAAATATACTAACATTGTATCCTGCCATGAATGGTAATTCTAAAACAACAAAGCCCCAGCAAAGAGCTCTGCTAGGGAGGAAATGCTTTTAAATAAATCAGCTATCATGTTTAAATGAAGAGGCTATTTTGAATGCTTCAGGAGTTCATCAGCTATCATTGTCCTGACAGCTATATCCAGTAGTCTGAGCTACTTTGGGAACTCATCTCCTTACCACTAAGGTCAAGAAATAACTTGTACGATATGAAGGGAAAGTACATCTGAGATAGGTGGTTCTTTCTAGTTGGAGTTCATGCCTCAACAGGCCCATGACATGTAGATGCATGCTGATATGCTTTGAGTTGTGTTCATTGGTAATTATTGCGTAAAACTGGGAACATTTCAAGGGTCACATGGTGTCTAGTGCAGCAAGCAGTTATTTTACTTATTCACAAATTTACAAGGGCATGTTTCACGCTTTATTTATGGTACCACATGTATGGTACCACATGTATGGTACCATCTTGTGAACTTAAATATTCATGTCTGTTAATCTCCATAACTGGTCTGCACAATGACTCCCTAACTCTGACAAGCCAAAAATACTTAGCACAGCATTATTGTGGTCTCCTAGACCTTATGTATTTTTGCCTCTCCCAATTTTATTTCACTGTCCCTCCAACTTCCTCTGCCATATTGGTTTCTTTTCAACTCCTTGAACATACCTGCCTTTTCTCTGACTCAGGGCCTTTTATATCTGACCTTCTTTCTACCTAGAGTACCCATCCTCCAGATTTTTAATGTATGGCCTTCTTAATATCCAAATTTCAGCTCATATATCACCACCTCAGAGAGATTTATTAAAACAGACACCTTTGTGTCTTCTTTATTGTCATATCCCCAGAACTCAAAACAGTGCCTGGTATATAGTAGGTGATTAAAGTTTGAACGATTATAAGTCTAATAAAATAAACTATAGCATTATTGCCATGAGTGGCCTAAATTAGGAATTTCTGCCAAATACCCTGGGAATAGTTAGTGCCATCAGCTAGGCACTATGCTTTCTCAGGGCTCTTCCTTTATTCCGTACCTTTTGGATCCAGTAATTGAATATATCCATGTTTTGAAAAGAGCAGAACTTAGTAAAGTGCAGTTATGAAAGCAATGTTTTTTCTCACCTTTTCCCACTAATCTTGCCTATGGATCCCCTTTTCTTTAGTACCTGGATTAATCTCAGTCAGGCCCCTTGGCTTTCTCAGTCATTTTTAGGCAGTAAAAACGAACTTTGTTCTGTTCAAGCATTCATTATGTGACGTAGCAACTCTAAAATCTTTCAAAGTTAACATTTTTTCCCTTCCTACGATCCAGTGTGCTTCAAGGTTGGGAGACTGCAGTAGAAAAAGGGGTCTCGGCTGGCTTCTTTCCTCTTTTTATGCACCACCTCTTCCATTAGCTAGCTGCTTATTCTTACCCTTCCAGGGTTGGACCCTGCGGAGAAAAGTTTAGGAGGAAAAGGGCAAAGCTTCACATGGCCAATACAGATGCACTGGCATCAGTGCCCTCTAGGCATCACTTGACCAAAGATGACTCTTCTTCAGGGACATTTTGCAGGTCCTTCAAATATCTTCTAGGCTTCAGTTCTCTTGTCCTGGGTAAAGCCTCTCCTTTGCTGTCCAATTGTGATTCACTTTCCACTTTTTATATTGGAGCCACTTTATCCCTCTCTGTGGTCTTCTTCTGCAGGACTTTGAAATAAGACCTCAGTCCACTTCACTTTCTGAGGATCCATATCAGATTTCCAGAAAACAATGCAAAAATTTTTTTCCTGTAAAAGGTGAAGGAAAATTCAACTTCACTCTCCACATAGCCCTCCATACTCCAAGGTTCAGAAAGGGGCAACTGCAGCCATAGAGTCTCACCTTGGATACTCAAGTTTGAGTTAAACACTAGTCACTATGGCCCTTCTATTCCAGAGGACACCTTTCAGGCTCACTGAATGGTCCCCTGAAATTCTCCTCCCTTGATTTGAATTGAGGAGGAAGCCTGCCTCTACCTTTGCCCATGATTGGGGATATAAATAGCACAGGGACTATTCTCTCCAAATAAATCCTCTGTCTCTTTGTTCTGTCGGTCTTGGCCAGGCTTTTCTTTACAGATTTCTCAGGAGTGCATCAGAAACCAAGTCACCGCTCCTCAAAATCCAGCGGAAATGTAGCTTACTCTCTGAAGAGTACCTTTGAAGCCTGTCTTGTCCGACATGGGCTGATTGAAAAGCCCACCAATCCTTTCCACTATAGAAAGAGAGAACACACAGCAAATTAACAGCTTTCTTCAAAACGATCCTCTTCCTTCTCGCCTTCTCACCTGAAGTCTTTTATACTCCTGAGGTGGATGTTAGGTTAAGGCAGTCTGGACAGTTTTCCAATCTCTTTGCGAGTCCTGTCTGGCAGGTCTGGCACCTTATTTCTCGACATGAGGATGATGAACACTTATTGCATTAGTCTTGGCCTTTGGGGAATCAGCCAAAGATGAGACAAAGTCTTATGTTAAATTTCTGCTGCCTTGAAAAGTACATTATTTAATAATATAAAATCAGTAATTCTCTCCCCTGTACTGCCATATTTCTGCTCTTATGTGAGTTTACAACATTAAATAATGACTAAAGAGTCTTTCTGGAATGAGCAGTGGCTAATCGGAAGTGGAATCTATTATTGGAGGAGAGGTTGAACCATTGTTAATTACTAGATATCATATAAAGATATAGATTCAGGGAGCATATACAGGTAAACAAGACCTTGTAGCAGATGAGACAGAATGGGAAGGAACTGTTGAATGTTTTACATATTTTGATCGCAGGAATTGTGCTCAGGGTGAGTTGGAGTTTGACCAGGTAGAGCAGAAGTTCTGAGCAAAAGCTGAACCTCAGATTTACTACCCTGTCAGTGGAGCTCCTTGACTTTGGGGGATGTAATTTGAAAGAAAACTGCAGCAACTTATCACTCTAGTGCTTTGGAAACCTCTTCATCTGAATTCATGGTACCTATTATCTGTGCCTCTCACTGGATACTGATCTTTCAGTTCAATAAGACATCATCTTTTATATAATCCATTTATGCATATCTTGTTTCCACAATTATTTTCCACTCAGAGTGGCAAGGAATATGTCTTTGTATTCTCCTATAATGTCCTTAAATTCAAGCTTACAAGTAGTAGGTGCTCAGTTAGTGACTATTGGCTGATGACTAGTTTTCCTTTCTTTGTTTATTCATTAGGTTTCTATTATGTGAAAAATACTTGCTACTTAGTTCTCAGACTAAATAGCAAGAGTCAAGTCACAATCCGCCAAGTGTCACCTTAAAGAGGCTCCCACTGTCGAATGATGTGCACATTTAATCATCTATAATACAATGACAGGAATCAATTATAGCACATCAAATATGGTTACATCTGAGATTTTAATAAGAAAAAATATTATTAAAAGGATAGTAACAACCAGTTCATTATTTGGAAACTGCTAAATAAAGAGAAGGAGCTAGTATTTATCCTGCTTTATATATACCAATTATGTCATTAAGTAACCAAATAGATGAGGAGAAGTAATGAATAAAAAGAAATGTTAATGTTAAAATGCCACCATTTTCAATCTCTAATCAAGAAACAAGTCTAGGCATTTAACATCAAAAACTGCCTACATCAAAAAAAACCCAGAAACAACCAGATATTTTCTACCACCTGATGGAAAAACACATCACTTATGAAATAGTCTTTAAAAAGAGTTAAAATATGGTCTGACGCAGACCTACTGGAGAACGGACTTGAGGGTATGGGGAGGGGGAGGGGTGAGTTTTGACAGGGCGAGAGAGAGTCATGGACATATACACACTAACAAACGTAGTAAGGTAGATAGCTGGGGGGAAGCAGCCGCAAGGCACAGGGATATTAGCTCGGTGCTTTGTGACAGCCTGGAAGGGTGGGATGGGGAGAGTGGGAGGGAGGGAGACGCAAGAGGGAAGACATATGGGAACATATGTATATGTATAGCTGATTCACTTTGTTATAAAGCAGAAACTAACACACCATTGTAAAGCAATTATACCCCAATAAAGATGTTTAAAAAAAAAAAAAAAATATGGTCTGAATCTGATCAAGCTTCTAGAACCAATTTCCAATTTACAGGAAATACAGAGGACAGAGGAGGATGTTAAACTATTTCATGGGAGTTCAGTCAACAAACTCTTAATTTCTAATACTCCACAAGAAAAAGGACCCAATTTATTTGAATAATAAACTTTAGGAGAGAGCTAGAGGAAAGAGGGAAAGAGAGAACATATGGAGTAAAGGAGACTTAAGACACATACCAACCCATCCCAGTGTATGGGCATTATTTGAATCCTGATTCCAATAAATGGTAAATATAAGCAAGACTTCTGTAAGACAACTGGAAATTTGAACATTAGTTGTAAACTTGGTTATACTAAGAAATAATTGTTAGACTATTTTTGGTGTGACAGTGGTCTTTTCCTTATATCTAAAGGTCCTTATCTTTTAGAGATGTGTACTGAAATACTTATGAATGAAATTATAAGGTAGATGAGATTTGCTCCAAAATAAGGAAGAGATAGTAGATGGGGCATGGATTCAGCATGATTCACCATGAGTTCATAATTGTTGAAGCTGACTGATCAGCCTATGAGAGTACATAGATACTATTCTATCTATTTATCTGTTTCACATTCTTCATTAAAAAAAAATTTGAAAAATACTGGAAGAAAAATAATAATTACTGTGTATCTTCCTTCATAAAACCTAATGTGTTAATTCCCAGAGAGGTAATTTTGTGCATTTCATTGTGCATATCTGTTTTTTTATTTTTATGAAAAACATGCACTACAGAGCAGCGATATAGGAACTTTTAACCCGTGTATATAGGTCCGAGTCAGAGTGAGTCAGGAAGTCCATAACTACCCAGAATTGTATGCAAAATTAATTTTGGATGTGTGTTTTTGCATTTTAGAGGTCAAAGAACTCTAAAAGTAAAACGAATTTAACAACAAACAATTCATAGGTATTATTACTTTTTTAAAAAGGAAAGACTACAGAGAAATTTCAGTTTTCTTAGTATGATCTGGCAACTGAAATGGAGAGAAAAATGCATTTTCAAAATGACTTACTAAATCAATGAGAAAATGTTTCCATTTTGTTAAATCCAGGCATACCAATTTGAGACACACCTGGTGTTTAAGCAAAAACAGTGTTACTTCCTGTGTACTTGAGGTTTTCATTGTCTGGTTCTGATTTGTCCAAATTCTTACCCTCAAAACTTCTCTCTTTAGATCATGTGTTTCACTCATTTAAGGCAACCTCCCTTCTGCACTGTAGCCTCCTCCAATGTACCTTGGGCAGTGTTGATCTACAAGTACTCTGATGAACAACTTTTAGATTTCTGTATGTACCATTATATATATATATATATATTTTTTTTTTTTTTTTTTTCTTTCTCTGCAAGTACAGGGTAAGTTCTCTGCTGGCAGAGACCATGTTTTGGCTGCCTGTGTATTCTTATACTTGTGTGAATCTGTTGAGTAAGAAAGCATCACTATTCATTTGCTTCTGCTCTTCATTCCACTTTACCCTTGATCTGGAAGTAAAGGAGCCCAAATCAGATATTGCAGAGGAAACTAAGCAAACACCATGTTTGAAGCAACTACCTGTATAATCATTACTTGCTTGATTCTCTAAGTATACTCATCTACTTTTATTCTAGCTCAAGTTGAAAAATCAGACACACGTGGAAACATTCAGTGTCATGTCCGTAGGCAACCTTCTTTTTTCAATAGTTTATTTTTTTCTTTATGATTCTAATAATTGGACATTGTTAAGCCCAAAGGGTAAATTCTAAGGTAAAATGACAAGAAAACCTTCCTCCCTTATGTAAATTTTCTTGTAAGGTCTTTTGGAATATGATATTTTTTTCCCTTTTCACAGATTCACTTAAAAATTTGTTTAAAGTATATACATTCACAGCTTTACTAGGTTATCACTACCTCTTATTCTCACATTTAAAACTGATTCTCACATTAAAACTGATAATATCTAGGAAGATTCTCATGAGTTTTCCCATCAGCAGGGTTACTTATTTTTTTGCAATGTAACCACTTTGGAACACAAAGGCATGTGAAATAGGCATCCTTGATACAAATTACAGATTACTTTCTCAGTATTCCTGGCTATGTACTCCCAAATCAGTAGAAATTCATGGGATTTGAAAATTAAATGTTGCTGTGCATTGTTTTCTTTCTGACTTTATGAATAAGACTATAATCCTTCTGCACCATTTTAGCAAGTTAGGTGGAAAAGCATTAACGCTGACATTTGAAAACGAATGTGTTAGGTAGAAGAGGTGGGGAGATGTTAGGACTTCACAGCCCAATTACGTAGGTCCTGTTAAGTTTCATAGACTGCATTAAGCACATCAGAGATATTTTGCTCCAAAGCCCTGCTCATGCCCAGTTTGTTCCTTTTGCATTACCCAAATGCAAGGGCATAGACTCTTTTAAAAAAATGGCAAAGTAAAGCTCCGTCTTTTCCCATGATGGAACTGCTGATCAGGATCATCAATACTCAGACTCTCCTACAAAATCCAAGGCAGTTTTGTAACTGTGATGGCCCCAGACGCATTTCTTAAGGCCCAATATAGTGTGCTTTATTAAAAATCAATAGGTTCTGAATTTAAACATAATCTTTAGAACTCTATATGTTCTTTTGGCTATAATATACCATGTAGTAAGAAGCAAGGTGTTTCCATAGCCCTTCTCCTTCTTGGTAAATCACTCATCCATGCAATGTCATAGGCACTGTGATTTGTTATTTCAACCAGTCTCAGGAAGAGGGTATCATTAGAACATATCCATCTTTCTTTGGTAAATTATTTGGAAAGAACCAATTTTCATATCCTTGTTTGCTTCAGTCATGATTAGAGGTTTAAAATGCTCTGTTTCTACACCTAGATGGATTTTTAAGTGTATCTTTTTTTAAATATATCTTCGCCAACATTTTCTATTTTGAGAGATTTTTTTTCTTGTTGTTTATAGCTATCTTAGTGGTATCTTATTGTGGTTCTGATTTGCATTCCCCTAGTGACTAATTATGTTAAGCATTTTTTCATGTGCTTATTGATCATTTGTTTATCTTCTTTGGAGAAGGTCTACTTTAATGCTTTGACCATTTTTTAATTGGGATAGTTTAAAAATATTGGGATTTTAAAAAATTGAATTGTTACCTTTATTTTTTATTGTTGCATTGTAACATTATATATCCTGGATACTGATACTTTTCAGGTGTATTATTTTGAAAAAACTTTCTCCCATTTATAGATTATCTTTTCATGTTCTTGATAGTGTTCTTAGAAAACACACATTTTTTTTTTTCCCTTTTAGTGACGTCTAATTTATCTGTTTTTCCTTTTGTTGTTTGTGCTTTATATGTCATATCTAGGAAACTATTGTCTAATGTAAGATCATAAAATTTTTCTTCTAACAGTTGTGTAATTTTTAGCTCATGAGTTTAGGTCTTTGATCCATTTAGAATTAATTTTTTAAATTTGGTATGAAGTAGATGTCCAAGTTTATTCCTTTGCAAATGGATATCCACTTACCCCAGGACCATTTGTTGAAAGGATTCTGCTTTCCGTATTAAATGGTCTTGGCACCCTTGTTAAAAATCAGTTGACCATGAACATGTGGGTTAAGTTGTAGACTCTAATTTCCATGTCATTGATTGGTGTGTCTGTCCTTATGCCAGGATCGTGCCCTCTTGTTTACTGTAGCTTTGTAATAAGCTGCAGTTGGGAAGTGTGAGTCCACCAACTTTGTTCTTTTACGGAATTATTTTTGCTACTTTGGGTCTCCTGCATCTCTATGTGAATTTCAGGATCATCTTGTCCATTTCAACAAAAAAAAAAGGTAATTGAGATTTTGATAGAGATTGCCTTCAGTTGAAGGTCAATTTGGGGAGTACTACACCTTAGCGATATTGTCTTCCAATCTATAAACATGAGATACTTCAATTTATTTTGGTCTTTTAAATTTCCTCTGACAGTATTTTGTAGCTATCAGTGTACAAGTCCTACACTTATTTTGTTGAATTTATTCCTAAGGATTTTACTTTCCAATGCTACAGGCATATCTCAGAGATATTGCAGGTTCAAGTCCAGACAACTGCAATGAAGTAAATATCACAAAAAACTGAGTCACACAAGTAAAAAAAAAAATTTCTCAGGGCATGTGAACTTATGTTTGCACTATACTGTAGTCTATTAAGTGTGCAATTAAAAATACATTAATGCTAAAAATTGCTAACCATCATCTGAGTCTTTAGCAAGTCATAGTATTTTTTGGTGTTGGAGGGGTCTTGCCTCGATGTTGATGGCTGCTGACTAGGATGGTGACTACTGAAGGCTGGGATGGCTGTGGCAATTTCCTAAAATAAGACAACAACATCACTGGCTGCATTCAATTGACTCTTCCTTTCGTGAACAATTTCGCTGTAGCAGGCAGTGCTATTCTGTAGCATTTTACCCCGAGTAGAACTTCTAAGTTGGAGTCCGTCTTCTCAAACCCTGATGCTGCTTTATCAACTAAGTTTATGTACTGTTCTAAATTTTTCGTGGTCATTTCAACAATTTCATAGCACCTTCACCAGGAGGAGTAGTTTCCATCTCAAACTATTCTTTTTGGCTCATCCATAAAGCAGCAGCTCCTCATTCTTTAAAGTTTTATCATGAGATTGCAGCAATTCCGTCCCATATTCAGTCTCCAGTTCTAGTTCTCTTGCTGTTTCCATCATATGTGTAGTTACTTCCTCCACTGAAGTCTTGAACACCCTCCAAGTCATCCATGAGGGTTGGAATCAACTTCTTCCGAACTTCTGTTAATGTTGATATTTTGACCTCTTCCCATGAATCACAAATGTTCCTACTGGCGTCTAGAGTGGTGAATCGTTTCCTCATGGTTTTCGATTGACTTTTCCCAAATTCATCTGAGGAATCACTGTCTATGGTGGCTATAGCCCTACAAAATATTTCTTAAAGAATGAGACTTGAAAAGCGAAATTGCTCCTTGGTTCACAGGCTGCAGAATGGATGTTGTGTTAGCAGACTTGTAAAACAACACTAATCTTCTTGTACAGTTCCATCCTAGCTCTTAGGTGACCAGGTACATTGTTAATGAGCAGTACTATTTTGAAAGAAATATTTTTTTTCTGAGTAGTACTTCTCAACAATGGGTTTAAAATATTCAATAAACCATGTTGTAAACAGATATGCTGTCATCCAGGCTTTGTTATTCAATTTATAGAGCACAGGACAAGTCAATTTAGCATAATTCTTAAGGGCCCTGGGATTTTCAGAATGGTAAGTGAGCGTTGGCTTCAACTGAAAGTCACCAAATATATTAGTCCCTATCTCTCTAGAGCCAGCCTGTTCTTTGAAGCTCTGAAGGCAGACATTGACTTCTCTCTAGCTATGAAAGTCCAGGTAGCTTGCTACAGCTTCTACATCAGCACCTGCTGCTTCACCTTGTACTTTTATGTTATGGAGATGACTTCTTTTCTTAAACCTCGTGAACTGGATATCCCTGGCCGTCCAGTGGTTGGGACTCTGTGCTTCCATTTCGGAGGGCACAGGTTTGATCCCTGGTTGGGGAACTAGGATCCCGCGGGTGGTGTGGCCAAAGAAAAAACAAACAAACAAACAAAAACACTTCACGAACCAACCCCTGCTAGCTTCAAGCTGTTTTTCTGTGCTTCCTCACCTCTCTCAGCCTTCACTGAATTGAAGAGAGCTAAGGCCTTGCTCTGGATTAGGCTTTGGCATAGGGGATGTTGTGGTTGGTTTGATCATCTCTTCAGACCGCTAAATCTTTCTTCATATTAGCAATAAGCCTGTTTCACTTTCTTATTTGTGTGTTCACTGGAGTAGCACTTTTTAATTTCCTTCGAGAATTTTTCTTGCATTTATAACTTGGCTAAGTGGCACAAGAGGCCTAGATTTCAGCCTATCTCTGCTTTCAACATGCCTTCTTCACTAGGCTTAATTATTTCTACCTTATCATTTTCGGTGAGAGACTTGTGACTCTTCACTTGAACACTTTGAGGCCATTGTTGGGTTATTAGTTGGCCTAATTTCAATATTTGTGTTTCAGGCAATAAGGAGTCCCAAGGAAAGGGAGAAAGATGAGGGAACTGCCAGTCAGTGGAATATACAACATTAATTGATTAAGTTCACCGTCTTATATGGGCACCTTTTGTGGTGCCTTAAAACAGTTGCAATAGTAACATCAAAGATAACTGATCACAGATCATCATAACAAATATAATAATAAAAAAGTTTGAAATGTGAGAATTAGCGAAATGTGACAAAGGTACACAAAGTGAGCAAATGCTGTCAGAAACATGCCAATAGACTTGCTTGATGCAGGGTTACCACAAACCTTCAATTTGTAAAAAAAAACACAGTATTTGTGAGTTGCAGTAAAGCAAAGCAGAATAAAATGTGGTATGCCTGTATTGTAAATAGAATAAGGTATTATGAAATTTCTTAGTTTTATGTTCAGATTTTTAATTGCTAGTGTATTGATTTTATTTTTATATCTATCTTGTGTCCTATAACCTAGCTAATCTTATTAACTATAATAGTTCCTTTTGTGTGTGGATTCTTGAGAATTTTTTATATGAAATATTATGTCCTCTATGAATAGATAGTTTTAGTTCTTTCTTTTCTATCTGGACGCCACTAGCATTCTGCTAAAATGTTGAATATAAATGGTGAGGGCTGACATTCTTGTCTTGTCCCCAATCTTAGAGGAAGAGCTTTGTCTTTTACCACTAACTATGATGTTAGCTATGGATTTTTTCATAGCTGTTCTTTATCATGCTGAGGAAGTTCTCTCCTATTCCTAATTTATTGAGTATAGTTATAATGAAAGAGTGTTGATTTTTGTGAAATGATTTTTTCTACATTATTGAGAGGACTCTCAGTTTTTCTCCTTTATTATATTAACATGGTATATTACATTGCTTTATTTCCATATATTGAACCAGCCTTACATTCCTAAGATAAATCCTACTTGGTCATGCTATATAATCATGTTATGTACAGCTGTATCTATTTCACTAGTACCTGCGGAGTTTTGCATCCATATGCATAAGGGATTGTATTAAAGTTCTCCAGAAAAAGAGAAACAATAGGATAAATGCACACAGTACACACATATGTATCTACCCTGTTTATATATACATATATATATACACACACACATATAGTGTGTGTATATACGTATATATATCTCCTATTCTATATCTTTATATATCCTATTGTGTGTGTGTGTATATATATAATATATATATCCTATTGTGATATTGCATGTATGAGAGAGAGAAAAAGAGATTGACTTAAGGATTTGGCTCACATGACCGTGGAGGTTGGCAAGTCCAAACTCTGCAGGGTAGGCCAGAAGGTTGGAGACACAGGGAAGGGTTGATATTTCAGTTTAAGTCAGAAGGTAGTCAGCTGGCAGTATTTCTTCTTCAGAGTACAACTTCAACTGGTTAAATAGGCCCATACACATTATGGAGGGCAATTTGCTTTATTCAAAGTCTGCTGATTTAAATCTTATCTAAATACTTTCACAAAAACACCGAGAATAATATTTGACCAAATATCTAGGTAACATAGCTTGGCCAAGTTGACACATGAGATTAATCATTACAGGGATATTGGTTTGCTTTATTTTCTTGTGATATCTTTGCCTGGATTTTATATCAGAGTAATACTTGGCCTAAGAGCATGAGTTAGGAAGGATTCATATTATGCTTTATGGAAGAGTTTGTGAATTATTGGCATTAATTCTTTTATAAACATTTGATAGGATTTGCCAGTGACGCTGTCTGGGTTTTTCTCTGTAGGAGAGTTTTGTTTACTAACTCAGGCACTTAATTTGTTAAAAGTCTGTTCAGATTTTCTATTTCCTTCAGTGCCACTCACTTTAGTAGTTTGGATCTTTCTAAGAATGTGTCCATTTCATCTTGATTATTTGTATGTTTATAATTTGTATGTTTATCTACAGAGAGTTTATTTTTAGTGAAATTATATCATCGTACAACCATCATTTCAGACTAGTTTTTGAACATTTTTATCATACAAGAGCTCCCTTTGGTATATTACAGATCAGTTCCTCACCCACTCTTAGCCCTAAAAAACAACTAATGTGCTTTATGCTTCTATAATTTTGCTTTTTTCAAAAAAGAAATTTCATATAAATAGGATCTTGCACCAGGTAGTCTATTGTGTCTGGCTTCTTTCATGTAACATACCATTTTTGAAGATACATTCTTGTTTCTTGTAAAAATAGTTCTTCATTGTTAAGTATTTTCCATTGAATTGCCACACTAAATTTTAGTTATTTATCCATTAATTGAAAACCATTTCCGTTTTTTAAGGTTTTTGGCTATTATGAATAATGCTGCCATGAACATTTGTGTAGACATATGTCTTTATTTCTTTGGAAAGAGACATAGGAGTGGGATTGCTGGGTCATATGGTATTGGAGGTCCATGTTAATTTGTTTTCAAGAACTGCCAAAGTGTTTTTCCAAAATAGCTGTACATTTCCTCTAGCAATGTAAGAGGTTTTTTTTTTCCCCGGTACGCGGGCCTCTCACCGTTGTGGCCTCTCCCGCTGCAGAGCAGAGGCTCCGGACGCGCAGGCTCAGTGGCCATAGCTCATGGGCCCAGCCGCTCCGCGGCATGTGGGATCTGCATGGGCAGGCAGACTCTCAACCACTGTGCCACCAGGGAAGCCCAAAGTAAGAGTTTTGCTTTAACATGCTCTCACTGACAGTACTGTCAGTCCCTTTGAAATGCAAATTAAAACCACAATGAGCTACTATTACTCAGCCACCAGGCTAGTAGTATCTCATTATCATTTTAATTTGTATTTTCCTAATGACTATTGATGTTGAGCTTCTCTTCATGTGCTTATTAGCCATTTGTATTTCATCTTTGGTGAAATGTCTTATGTGGTGAAATTAAATCTTATGTAAATATTTTTTAAACTGGGTTTTAGTTTTATCATAGAGTTATGTGCTTTTGATATAATCTAGATATGAGGCTAATAATATATGATCTGCAAAACTGTTCTCCTAGTCTATGGCTTATCTTCTCATTTCAAATAGTTTTTAACGAGCATATTTTAAAAATCTTAATTAACTCCAGTTTACCTTTTCCTCTTTTTTCTTTTATGGGCCATGCTGTAAGGTTGGATCTTAACAAACAAACGGCACCGCGAAACAGAGGAAAGCTTCAAGTGAGCTTTATTAGGGAGTGCTCCCGGGCGAGGTTCACTGGTCCGAGAGAAAGGGGCCAGAGAAGTCGCGTCCATTACTGGATGAGGGGGATTTTTATTGGGGTAAAAGCAGAAGGCGGCTTGCAAGGGGAGGGAGTGGTTTGCTATACAGGGTAATTCCTTATTTGGTGAGGATACAGGAGGGCCAGGTGTTGGTTGGTCTGTTGTGGGGCGTAAGCCCATTTTCCCTTCCCGTCAGCCCCATTGTTTTCTGGGCAGGAAATTAGAGTCTCTTGTTGATTACCAGAACAGGTGAGGTCGTTATGTCCCGATGCCTCTCCTACCTCATACTGGTCGATGTTTTCTCTTACCCCCCGGGCCTCCTTTCACCCGGGCCAACGGACCTTACACATGCTTTTGGTGTTGTATATAAAAACTTACTTCTAAACCCAAGGTCATGAAAATTTGTTCTCTGTTTTCTTGTATAACTTTTATGTTTTGGATTAAAGTATCCAATCAAAAGACATAGAGGGGCTGAATGGAAAAACAAAACAAAACAAAACAGGATTCAACTATTTGCTGCCTGCAAAAGACAGTATACTACAAGTAAAGAAAATTATAGGTCAGTATCCCTAATGAACATGGAAGAAAAATCCTCAACCAAATTTTAGCAAACTGAATTTAACAAAACATTAAAGGGATCATGCACCATGATCTAATGGGATTTATCCTTGGAATACAAAGATGTTTCAACATATGCCAATAGGTCAATGCAGTTCACCACATTAACAGGATGAAGTATAAAAATCATATGATCAACAGATGCAGAAAAATATTTGATTAAAAATCAAGATCTGTTTATGATAAAAAAAACTCTCAAAGAATTAGGTATACAAGAAATGTACTTCAACATAATGTAGTTCATAAATGACAAGCGCTCAACTAACATCATACTAAACGGTGGAAAGCTGGAAGCTTGTTTTCTAAGATCAGGAGCAAGATAAATATGCCCACTCTTGCAACTTCTACTCAACAGAGTAGTAGAATTCCTAGCCAGAGCAGTTAGGTGAGAAAAATAAATTAAAGCATCCAGATCGGAAAGGAAGAGGTAAAATTGACTCTATTTGCAGATGACATAATCTTATGTATAAAAAACCCTAAAGACTACACCCAAAACTCATAGAACTCATAAAAAAATACAATAAAGTTGCAGGTTATAAAATCAATGTACAAAAATCAATTATATTCCTATCCTCTAACAATAGATTATATGCAAAATAAATTAAGAAAACATTGCTATTTCTAATAGCATCAAATAAAAAATGCTTAGGCATAATTTTAAATAAGCAGATAAAAGAACTGTACATTGCAAACATACTGTTGAAATGTTGACAAAAATTGAAGAGGACACAAAGAGAAAGATACATCATGTTCACAGATTGGAAGAACAAATATTGTAAAAATATCCATGCTACCCAAAGTGATCTACAGATTCAATGCAATCCCTATCAAAATTTCAATGGTTCTTTTAGAGAAATAGAAAAAAAATTCTGAAATTTATATAGAACCCCCAAAGACTCTGAATAGCCAAAGCAATCTTGAGCCAGAAGAACAAAGCTGAAGACATCACACTTCCTGAGTTCAAGTTATATTACAAAGCGATAGTAATCTAAACAGTATAGTACTAACATAAAAACAGACACATAGACCAATAGAACAAAACAAAGAGCCCAGAAATATACCATACACCAAAACCAACTCAAAATGATGAAAGACTTAAATAAAAGGCCTGAAACTTGTAAAAGTACTAGAAGAAAACCTAGAGAAAACTCCATGACGTACTTTTGGCATAGGTTTGTTTTTGTTTTTATTTTTATTTTTTTGCATATGACACCAAAAGCACAGGCAACAAAATGAAAAAATAAGAGTGATTACATCAACCTGAAAAGCTTCTGCACAGTAAGGAAACAATCAACAAAGTGAAAAGACAACCTATGAATGGGAGAAAATATTTGCAAACCAAATATCTGATGAGGGATTAATATTTTAAATATATAAGAAATACATGCTACTCAATAGAAAACAACAACAAATAAACCAACTAGAAAATAGGAAAGGGACTTGAATAGACATTTCTGCAAAGGTATACAAATGGTCAACAGGTGTATGAAAACATGCTCAGCATCACCAATCACCAGAGAAATGCAAATAAAACCACGCAATATCACCTCACACCTATTAGGATGGCTACTATCAAAAAGACAAGGAATGAAAAATATTGGCAAGGATGTGAAGAAAAGGAAACCCCAGTATACTGTTGGTGAGAATGTAAATAGGTACAACCGTTATGGAAAAGAGTATGGAGTTTCTACAAAAAATTAAAAATAGAACTACTGTATGGTCCAGAAACTTCACTTCTGGGTATTTATCCAAAGAAATTAAAATCAGAATCTCAAAGGAACTGCACTCCCATGGTCATTGCAGCATTATTCACAATATCCAAGATATATGAATGACCTAAATGTCCACCAACCTATAAATAAATAAGGAAAATATAGTTTGTACATGTAATGGTATATTATTCAGCCTTAAAATGAAGGAAATTCTTCCATTTGCATTAACTTTGATGGATGCTAGTTTATTTCAGGGATAGGAGAGCATTATGTTAAGTGAAATAAGCTACACACAGAAAGGCAAATACTGCATGGAATCTAAGATAGTCATACTCATAGAAACAGAAAGTAGAATGGTAGTAGCCAAAGGCTGGGAAGAGAAGTCAATGGGGAAGTGATTGTCAAACAGTACAAAGTTTCAGTTATCCACGATAAAAAACGTTTGGTGATCCACTATACAGCATAGTGCCTGTAGTTAACAATACTGTATTGTATACTTAAAATTAGCTGAGTGGATAGATCTTATGTTAAATGTTCTTACCACAAATAATGATGATGTTGATGGATATGGAAGGAAATTTTGGGAGGTGATGGATATGGTTATGGTTTTGATGGTGGTCATGGTTTCACAGGGGTGTACTTATCCCCAAACTCATCAAATTGAATACATTAAATATATACAGCTTTTTACATGCCAATTATAGTTTTATGTATAAAGTGGTTTAAAAAATGAAAAACTTATATCAAGACAATGTGGTTTTGGGTATGAGTGCAGACAAGTAAATCAATGGAACAGTATAGAACATACCTGGAAGTAAACTGTGACTTTTATAGTGAACTGATACTCGACAAAGAGTGTTGAGGGAATTCAATGAATGGTCTTTTCAATAAAAGATGGTAGAATAATTGCATAGCCACATTCAAAAACAATGAAAAAACAATACCTTGGGCTGCCATGACAAAGAATTAAATGTAATTTAAATTTCAACTAATCTTTGAGTTTGCTGATTCTTTCTTCTGCTTGATCAAGTTTGCTGTTGAATCTCTCTTTTGAATCTGTTAGTTCAGTCATTGTATTCTACAGCTGCAGACTATCTGTGGTTCTTTTTTTATGGTCATTCTCTTTTTGTTAAAATTCTCATTTTGCCCATGTATTGTGTTACTGATTTTGTTTAGCTGTCTATTTATAGTGTTCTCTTATAGCTCACTATTAGTATTCTCTTATAGCTCCCTAAACTTCTTTGAGATACTGACTTTGGATTCTCTGTTTGGTAAACATAGATATGTTTTCCCTTTGGTGTCAGACACTGGAGCATTGTTTTATTCCTTCATTCTAGCCTTCTTTGAAGCCTTGCTTTGTTGTGTTCCTATTTCACTCTAGTCCTTACTGACTGGCTTTGGGAGAGACAGGCCTTCACTAGCTAGCTCACCTAGAGATATGGGTCTGTCAGGCCTTTTCTATGGGTGCACCTGCTCCGCTCCTCTTACGCTGTCTTGAGGGTGAAGTTTTAGGATTGAGTGCCTTCCCTTGATCCTGAAAAGCCAGCCTGAGCTGGCTGCTGCGTAGAGCTTCCTGTTTGCTTTTCCTGAGGTCCTGCCCTGAAGTGCTTAAGGTTGTGCCCCTTTTCCCAGTTTGGCAGAACTGAGATGTCTTTGGATATTATCTGCAGGAGCTCATGTATGCCATCTGTGAGGCCTGGCACACACCATCTGCAGAGATGCACTTTCACACAGTCTGGGGGGGACGATAGGCCACCACCATGGCTGGTGTGTGGAATACTGGGAGCACAGGTAGGACAGCTGGGGGTGCCTGGTAGGTAGAGTCCTCTGGGGTTTGTGGGCAGGGCTCTCAGTGGAGACTGTGGAACACTGAGTAGGATCTGAGACTGACTGTTGAGATTCATGTGCTGTTAGCAGTGGGTCCCCGTCTCTTTTCTCTGTTCCCAGACTACTCAGCTGTGCCAATTCCCTCAGTGTTCTGGGTAGGGCAAATCAGAAGGGGGCCTCTTGGGTAATGTCCCACAAGTCTGGGGAAGCCAGACAAGCACTTTGCCTTTAGAGAAATTGTGGGCCAAGTTGTTCTCTGCTGGCCCTGAACTGTGCCACCTTAGGAGAGGGGTGATGGGGATACACTGAAACTGTTCTTCTTACCATCCTCAATGCATCTATTCTCAGACTTTTTGCACCACTGAGGTGCTGGGATCTCTCAGATGTAGCCTGGGCTCCCATAAAGTTATTCCTGCCCATGGTGGTTGTTAAAATCAGTGTTTATTTCAGGGATGGGAGAGCTGAAACCTCCTATTCTGCCATCGTGCTGATGTCCTCTGAAATAATGAGTTGTGAAATCAAGCAGTGTAAATCCTAGCTATCTAGATCCTTTGGGTTTTCATATATAATTTAAGTTTTTAAATTTTTAAATAAAATATTGCTGGCATATTGGTAAGAATAGTACTGCTGTGGACACAAGGCCCAAGGCACAAGCACTTCTAGATTCTCTGCTTATACCACATTTGCTACATGCATGTTGGTTAAAACAATTTACAAGTCCAGAGTCAAGGGATTGAAAGGCAAAGGCACACTGCAAACTGATGGATACAGAAAAGGGAAGAGTTTGTGGAAGGGTGGTAAGACCTCATAAGAGGGAAATGACCATGTAATATGCCTAGACAAATGGGGCCTGAGGCAGCCTTGCAGATGTTTCCAGGGCCACAGCAAGGCACAGAAGTATCAGGAGATCCCTTTGTACCCATAAATGCCACAGAGTTAATAGAAAGAGCTGGTTAATATAAAGGGGCTTTGTGGATGGGCACAAAGGATGACTTAACAATGACAAGGTAAACTAACAGCTTGATGAGTCCTCATGGCTTGGTATTCAGAGTCAATGTAGAGAGAAAAGCTGTGAAGGGCAGATAAAATGAAATGGACTGAGTATTCCTATAGCTTGGCAGAAAAGGGGCTTGAAACAGAAATTTAGTTGCAATACAGAAAATTAAAGAATATTCTGTTTCTTGCAGTTCTTGATTTGTGGTCTAAGATTCATTCTGCTAGTTTGAATTTTCTCTGTTATTTATCTACTTTGTCCCCTACAATGATGATCACACTAGAGTGTTTGGCCAGGGGAAAGGCTGCTTTTACATGGCAAGAACCAACACACTACATTTACCTTTTTCCTTATCTGGAGGGGTTCCTTTTCCAAAATTTCACTGCCTTTGGTAATACTCACAGTTTTAGAGCTCTTGTCATTTTCAGTAGCTAAGCCAGTGATTTCACTGAGTCCCTAATGAGTTACACCTAGGTGAGAACATCATGGGGCCAGGTGGCTGAGGCTGGGTTCTAACCCACATAATGAACCTTTTGGAATCATATCCTACCCATTTTAACTTTTAATAGTTTTATTTATCCTCTTGCTCTCTTTTCTGCCTCATCTAGCCCATTCTAAAATTCTCCTTTCTTTTCCTTCCTTCCTTCTTTTTCTCTCTTCCTTCATTCCTTTCTTTTCCTTTTCCTTTTCCTGTTTTTCTAAGCTGTATTTTTAATGGCACAGGTAGCTTTGGTGATAAAAGCTGTAGAGCCCAAATTGAGTGACCAGATTTAACACTGTTCAAAAAGTTGTCTTTCATATTACACGGAAAAGACAGTCTAATATTAATAACATTCCTTCATTTGAAGTATAAAATTTATTTAACTGACATTTAAGTTGCTTCCAAATTGTTACCAATATAGATTGAATGCCATAGTGAATACCTATTTATCTTTCATCTATCTATCTATCTATCTTAGTGTATATCACTGATTATTTACTGGATAAATAGAGTTAAAAATCTTGTTTAATAAACTTTGTTCAATTGCTTACCATTAATAAGAATGTGTTTCTAATGGAGCGGGAGGTACACTTTAACACTGAAACCTCTTCTAAGGCTTAAAGAAATAGTTGAGGCATGCTGTGAAGATGCCCCTGTTAGGAGCTCCTGTGGAGTGTAGGCTGGGCAGTGGGAGGATATACCTGAAACTCATGGGCTAATCCTATAGTTAGAGACACAATCAGAATCACAGGGTGAAAAACATGGCAGGAGGAATAGAACACACCCATATATAAACAAACAATTTCAAGATATAGGAATCATGAAAACACTACCAGATGACAAAGAACTGGGAAAAAACATCTGCAGAGAATGAATGGGAAAATTCAGCTGAGGGTAGTACAGATTGTTTCCCAAGGAAAAGAATCAACACCCCTGCCCCGGAAGTTCGCAGGCAATGGCTCAAACCTTAACATGTATAATATTCACCTGGGCCTGGTGGTCTGAGTGTGTGTGTGTGGGTTACTTAAGTGCTTCACTCCGGAGATATTGATCTATTATAGCGGAATCGGGGTCCAGGTGATCCTGGTGGAGATGTTCCTTTAGGGACATGCATTTCCAATATATGCATATGATTTTAAAGGCAACTGAATTGAGGAATCCCTGCAGTCCCTCCACAAACACAAAAGAGTTTAGTTCAGATCCTTTCAAATATATGTTGGAGGGCCTTTTAACTGTCACTGATGGCTTGCGGGTGAAGAGGTGAATAAGGTACCTTTATGTCTTCCCTGCTAAGGGACTCCTCCCAGTGGGCAGCTGCTTATCTTACCTACTTTTTTTTTTTTTTTTTTTTTTTTTTTTTTTTTTGCGGCACGCGGGCCTCTCACTGCTGTGGCCTCTCCCGTTGCAGAGCACAGGTTCCGGACGCGCAGGCTCAGCGGCCATGGCTCACGGGCCCAACCGCTCCGCGGCATGTGGGATCTTCCGGGACCGGGGCACGAACCCGTGTCCCCTGCATCGGCAGGCGGACTCTCAACCACTGCGCCACCAGGGAAGCCCCCTTACAGCAGTGAGGGGCCCGCGTGCCGCAAAGAAGAAAAAAAAAAAAAAAAAGCCTCATCTGACCACAGGCAGGTGCTGTGTAGAGTCTGAAAGCTCAGTTTTTATTCATCAGTTTGCATCTCCTTCTGTACCCTCTCCTCACCCTCCCTCCTTTGTACCCTCAACAAAGGCACTCATTAAATGACACTCTAGCCCAGCAGATAAAGCCAGATTTCTCTGAGCTGAAAGCTGCCTCCCTTCTATGAGGACGTGTTCTGAGGCATTGTACACAGACAAGCAGCATTAGCATCGGATCTGCTTTATCCTGCGGCAGCAGAGGCCCAGTGCTTTCAGGCTGAAAGCTATTCCATGGTGTACGTGGGAAGATAGGGGCTTCTCCGTGCTCAGCTTGTTGCAGGATCAGGGCCTAAGCTTCGTTTCCAGTGGTGTTGTCTGTGACAAATGCCTCCCCAAAGGCAGACTGCATCTCTTTACCGATGCCCAGCCCCCATCCTCAAGGTTTCAATTAGCGTGTACCTTTTATTGGTTCTCTAAAAGAAATGCTTTTGCAACAGAGCTAGCAATGGAATCCATTGCTAGCTCCAGACTTTCTCCGAAAGTACCAAATTATTTGTGTAATATTATTCAGATTTGGTCTTTTCTTTCTGTGTCATGGTTTCTGTGACAGGCCAAAAGAAGGAAGAGAGGAAATTAACTATTTCTCCTGTTCCTGCCTGCGAGTTGAATGATGAGATTCTTATGTTAGCTAATTGCAAGGCAGCCACAGAAGCACAGAGCAGGGTGTAACCCAGGTTTGAGCTTCCTGTGGTCACTCAGAGGCAGAGAGGCCTTAGATACAGTCATATCTCTGTCAAGTGGAACAGCTGGATTTAATCTCATCCAAGCAGGGCCCTCGGAGGATGAAGTGTGCTATACAGTAGCACCCTTGCTCATGAAAACTGACATGCAATGTAACCTAAATCTGAGTGGGCAGAAGCGCTGTTAGGAGTGTCTCTGCACGTGATTGCATCGGCTGCCACACAGCCTCACTTCTGCCTGCCCTTGCTGTTTTCAGCTCTGCCTCTCACCAGGCCCGCCTCCCTAGTCTAGTTCTGCATGGGAATCTTTAGCCGGTTCTCTTTGCGAAAGAGACTGAGGCCTTGACATTTAAAAAAAAAAAAAAAAAGATAATTAACAATGGAGACAAGGTTTGATAGAACATACAAACAGAACTGAAACAAATTTCTAAAAGATATTCTACTCATCTCACAATCTGCATCTCTCAGGGTCAAGAGAAACCAAGGTGCAGACTTCCATTCCATTTCTGAGTCTCCAGTTATATTGTCAAATGAGAAAAGTTTATGCAAATTGGGATATTTTTAAATTTTCCGTTTAGTATATTGACACTTAAAATTTTCCATTTAACAAATTGACGCTTTCTATAATTTTTTTTTTTTTTTGCGGTACGCGGGCCTCTCACTGCTGTGGCCTCTCCCACTGCAGAGCACAGGCTCCGGACGCACAGGCTCAGCGGCCACGGCTCACGGGCCCAGCCGCTCCGCGGCATGTGGGATCTTCCCGGACCGGGGCACGAACCCGCGTCCCCTGCATCGGCAGGCGGACTCTCAACCACTGCGCCACCAGGGAAGCCGTCTATAACTTTTTAATGGCTTTACATATAGCCTCTTATCTAAGAGCAAAAGTCTCCATCCGAGGCTCAGCACTATTCTCCTTGCCTCCTGCCATACTGTGTGTGCTACCTAATGGCTGATGCAAAACCTCTCATCCTGGGCTCTCTCTCTTAGGTTGTCAAATATCTCCATGAGGGGACTCAGCATCTTGTTTCACGCCACAGTGGAGTAGTTTCCCCCCCTCAGGACTCAGTCAATGTTCCCAAGCAGAAAGGACACCAGGTTCAAAGCTTCCAGGCCCCTTAGGCTCTGCCTTTCAGGCTGAGTATACACAGCAGTGATCTCTCTCCTAAGATAAGACCCACTTTATCCACCCCATCTGCAAAGAGGCCAGTCACAGTCATAGCAGTAGGAAACCTTCACCATTTTACCGCTGGAGGCGTGTGTGAGAACTCCCTGCAGGCCCAGCATGGGGGGTACCAGTGGTCTCTACTTGTAAGGCATTCCCTTGCCTATGTGCCCCAGGACTCCTGCGTGCATCAGCCCAGGTTACAGGCGGCCTGACAGCCAGTCTTCTAATTTGCTACCTGAGAACGCACTGTATTTCAACGTTGGTACAGAAATTCCCTCTTCAGTTCTTTGTATACTTCCCCTCAATTATCAACATAGCAGCATACCTAACAGTAGGATGTCTTCATAAAATGGCTGCCTTTTCCTAACAGTGACTGTTCAACCGTGTGCGAGACTCAGTTTCTTGGGTTACCCAAAATGGACAAGTAGCCACACGCAAAAACACCCCCACACTGTTTCATGTAAAACGATTTAAGCCTTTATTTTTCAAAACTCTTCACAAGGACACTGCAAACACCAAGTGGACATATGACCACCAGCTCACTCCTTCTCACTAACAAGCATTGTTGGCTGTAGAAGGGTTGGAGGGTTTTGGTATTGCAGCTCCCAGAGATGGCTTCTTTTGCTCCCTCTTCTGTAGGTAGCCAGCTGCCTCTGACATGGCCATCTTTGGAAATTTTAGGTAGACTCAAAGGGCAGGTTTGCTTAGAATTTCAACTGACTTCCCTATCATGATCCCATGGAGAGCATCCAAGTTTGGCTATGGTTATTTAACTTCACATTGGATAAGGTAGAAATACAATGCCTCCTATGGTGAAATCCTATCATAATTAGATGTTAGTTTAGTTCAGTTTTAGATTTCAAGAGGCCAAATATCACATAGCATGTCTTTGAGTTGAACGAGCGTTAGATTGAATTTTTTGTTTGTTTCTGGAGCTGTGTACTCTGTGGGAATCAGGGATATTTTCACGTTAGCATTCCAGCCTTCCTACTGGATGGAGTTAGAAGGGGATCTGCAATCCCATGACTGAGGTGGGCTGTGCCATTCTGTACTGGCTTATGGCCACCTTGAGGTAGATACTGTTATTATTGTCGTTTTATGGAGGCTTCGGAGATTTAGGTGATCTGCTCAGAGTCTCTCAACTAATTAAGGCTGATGAGTAACACTTGAACCTAGGTTTAATCTGACCCTGGGGCCTGTCCTTTTAACCACTACACTGTATTCTATTCACCAAAACAGGAGACATAGTCCTGATTTTTGTTCTCACGGTTTGACTCTTGAATCTATCCTATGTGTAATTTATGAAAATCAGAAAAATTATAGCCAAGTTCAAAGTAGTAAAAATTCTCAGTTTCTTTTTGAACTTCTAAACGTTTAAAGAATAATAAATATAGCTTGAGATTTCTGATTAAGAGATGATAACTGGCAAATTTACCCCTACAATTCCTTACCTCTCTGTATCATGTTTGATGGATGATGACCTGGTAAAGGGAATATTATAGCAGTTTGTTATTCATTCTTTTGAAGAACCAGCATATAGGTGACTCTGCTCTCTCTCAGGCCTGTACTTACCAATAGGCTTTGACCTAAATTTAAAAGAGCTTTTAATTTTTATTGGACATGATGAAGGAGCACAAAGAAACAAAAGAATAAACATGAAACATGCCCAAACCTCTAAAAGAAGGTTTTTGTACAAAACAGTTTCAAATGCCACTATATTTTTTTACCTTCTCAATAGCAAGCACTTATGTTGCAAACAGAAGACTAAAGGTAGTTATTGCAAACATTTTATCAGATACAAAAAGCACACACAAAAAAAGAGTATGGGTTTAAAAATAGGGTTTTAAAAAACCTACCTAGTAACACTGCTGCCAAGTGGTTTTGTAAATTATGATTCATTTGCATAGTCTTTGAAGGAGCAGTTATGCTTTCAGCCCTCATTCACAAGTTAAAGTATGAATTGGGAAAAAACACAAAATATTCTGTTTGTGCTGTGAGAAAGACGCTCACAGTTTTCTTAAGTGTGTTAGGATATAGGCTTATATTTTGTTAGTTAATAAACTAATCATGTTAATATTTCTCAGAGATTGTAACTGTTTGGCCATGTTTGATCACAGGATCTTAGTATAGTCAATATATGAAAAAAAATCTGAACTTAAGTGCAAATTTGAAGCAACAGTATTCCCAGCATTTTGCTTAGCTATGTTCTATTGAATCTTCCTTTCAATATTTTGGACAGATACCATGGGTTTCCTTGTCATGTTTTTGTTATGACAAATCCCAGTTGCATTTAATCCAGGTTAAAAAAAATTTCCACATCACCCTGCCCCCGCATTCCTTTTTGCATGGCTCAGGAACTTGCTCTGAGGACAAGACTGGTCAGTGTCCTACTTATCCTCCACCTTGAATTTCACTTTGGTACTAAAGATTCAGCAGTATGTGTATTTATGGAAAACTTTTTCAGGGTTGGTACTAGAGACAGAGAAATGAATCTGTCCTTTACTCTCAAAACAATCATAGTTTGATGGGAAAGAAAGACATTAAAACAATTCTACTGTAATGTCATGTAATATAAGTCACAATGAAGGGACAAATACAGGGAAAACAATAAGGAACATAGAAGTCAGTTTGCCCCAGAGTGGATTTCAGGGAAGAGACCATAGAAAAGAAGTTGCAGCTGTGTTTTGAAATTCACTCAGTGGGTCAGGTTGAGAAAAGACATTCTGGGAAGCAGGGCTAATGAGCAGACAAAAAAACAGATGTAGTCAGATTTTTGAGAGAATGCAAGTAGGTATTATGTAAATAAATGAAAGCCAAAGGTATTATAGTAGAAACTAAGAACAGTTATTTTGTTTAGGGGCCCAGTCTCTAATGTGAACATTCCATTACCATGGGTTTCTCCTTGTAATATCGTGAACACAGCTGAATCCCACTTGTTATAGTATCTAATATGAGAACTTTGGGAAATTCAGAAAGAAAGGACCATAGCATAGGTGTTCATAAAGGAACTTGAACATGTATTGAGGTGATATATTTTCACTCACTCACTCTTGTATTATGTATTGTTGCTAACTGTGTGTAAGCTACATGTTGGGGACTTAAAGAGTAATGACAGAGCTGCTCTTTTTAAGAAACTTGCAGATGTGTTGAGGATGTAAACAAGTGGGAAGCGCCTTAAGAAAGGGGTAGAGCGCATGGATTTCAGAGGAGGGGGTCATGATTCCCAAGTAAGAGGTCAAGGGAATAGCTTCCTTTTTGCTTTAGCAAACGGCGCTTGATTGAGGCTGCAAAAGTATTGTACAATATTAGTACAAAAATAAGTATAATGTTGATAGCTCTTGGGTGGCGAGAACTTAAGCGACAGCATAGAGGTGGGAAAGCATAGGCATAACTCAGTTACAGAGAGAAATAGGACCCATATAGGAGAGTAGGAGAAACAGAAGTGGAAAGTATGTCATGACTGGAGAATAGACAACCTTGAATGTCAGGCAGAACATTTTCATTGGTAATCAATGGAGAATCACTGATTGTTTTTTGAATATAAAAATAATACAAACCAGACATGTGTCAGGCAACAGGATGGATGAATTCAAGAGGGAGGAGCACAGAGGACAGTTTAGAAGGTGCTCTAAGCGCACAGGAAAAGGAGGGTAGCAAACTGTGTAGGTAGAATAAAAAATTTGGAAAGCATTACATGGTGGGAGGTCGTGGTAAAAGATGATACTAAGAAAAATCAGAGAACAACTGCCAGTAGTGAGGAGAAGATGAGAGTTGCCTACATTAAGCTGTATCCTATATCCATGTTTAAGAATTGGTTGAGCTGTGGCCTACATACACGTGACATAGCTTCTTATATGTGTTGGCAACTATCAGAATGAAATCCATTGCAACTACCTGGCGATCAGTTAGTCCGCAAGAGAGGATATTGTTTAAAAAATCCAGAACTCAAAAAGATAAGACTTCAGTAACCTTACCTTTGCCTTTGGAACAGGTGTGCTCCGGGTTTGAACTGCATGAGCAGATTCAGATTACAAAGGTCCTGGCATTCACACACTGGAGGCACTATGATTTGTAAGAAGTTTGGCAATGAGGAGATTGCTTTGCCAAAAATGTTAACTACTCAAACAAAGGAACATTTATCCCAAATTAGTTATCTTTATTTTATTAAAAGAGAATACTATCTCTTTATGAGTAGAAAAGAGCTACTGTCATTCCACGCATGAGACTGAACCATAAGAAATTACTCTTGTGGAGATAAAAATGGTCAAATATCACAAGGATTTCTCCTCCACATGCCCAGTGAGAATGTTATAGAGGAAAGAACATTGAGTAAAGCACACAGAGAACCTGAATTCTGGTTCTGTATTCTCCCATTAGCTAGATATAGTCAGTTCAATTTCAAAGCTTGGAACAGAGAACCACAGAATGGTAGAGACAAGAGATATTGTACTGATGAAAGAAACTTATTTTATCAGTAGAATCAGGCAGCCATTATTAATAGCAGTAGTTTCACTCATTTAGTATCAGCTACAGAGGAATGTCACTTGTGCTGATGAAGGAAGAAGATTCTGAAGCCAGATTTACTTCGGTTTGCATTCTGGATCCATCACTTACTACGTCTGTGAATTGGGCAGTTAACCTTTTTGCTTCACAGTTTTTCTCATCAGGAAAATGAGGATAATAAGAGTACCATCTTATTGGCATGTCGTGAGAATTAAAACTGTACATGTATGTATGTATAGTTTATAGAATAACGTCTTCTGCATAATTAGCACTTTATCCATAGTTGCTGTTATCATCAATATTGTAATGGAAGTTCTTTGCTAGAAGATTCTTGCTACCTTCACTTTTCCTTCAGCCCTGATGGACTAGTGCTTAACTGTCAGTGGTCAACTTTGAAACCATGTACAAATCCCGGGGGGATGGGAATCAATGTGGGAGTAGATGGGAATCCATGGTGACAGTGGCTAATTGTGGTGCTTGAACACGGAGAATCTTAATTGAAATAAATCAGTGGTATCAAGGAGTGGGATAAAGGCCCAATTGGAGAGGTTTAAAATGGAAAGTAACAAGGGCCATATTACACTTTAAAACTTTCGATCGAGTCATCATCCCTTAGAGAGTGTTTTATTACAGAAAAGTAACCAAGCAACTGCTGTACAGAAAGGCAACCATGTTTCCTGTGTTGCTGATGGTCTTGAAAGCACTAGCTGACGTTTCAGCCCAATTGGTGACAGGATATGCTCTCCAGGCCACTTTTAGCCAAGGGCAAGTGAAAAGAAGTTATTGAAATCCGAGAATACGAGAGTAAGGGGAAAATCACCTTCCCGGTCAACTGTTAGTAATGAAGAAATTCAGTTTGTTTCTCAATCTTTTGCCTTTTATTTGCTGCCCGCCCTTTCTCTCTGCCCTTAGCTCACAGAGTAACTTCCAGCTCTGCCAGCTACAAATCTCCAGATTGCTGCAAAATAGAAATTGCTCATGAATCTTGGTGCACGGCAGACAATAGGGGCAACATTACATACAGAGAAAAAAAAATGGTTTGGGCAGGATATCTTTAAAAAATGAACAAGCAGTTTTATTCTAAATTTTGAAGATCAGCATTTGCTTACTCAACTCTTGTCATCTGGGTTTCTGCCGCTGGTGGTAGCATCAAGGTCAACAATCAATAAATTCATTAGAACTTACAAGGATCTTTGATTAATATTCCTTGTCTAATTCCCTGAGAAATGTACTATATCTTCTAGCTTAATGAAGACAAGGCTGAGTTATTTAGGTGTTAGTGAGGCTTATTTGCATATAATTAACTAGATTCTTTTTGTTTATAGCAAGCAGTAAAAAAACTTTGTACCAGTAGATGTTCTTTTCACCAAGTTCTATATGGTTAAGCAAATGCTTTTGTTCCATGAGAGCTCTCTGGATGAGAAAAAGGGCTCATTTTTCTATGAATTAAAATCAGACATAACCATATAAAAACTGGAATCTTCTTGAGAGCAAATTCCATATTTCTCCTTTTTCAAATGAAGAAACTTTTTAAAAAAGTAGTTTTAGGTTCACAGCAAAATTGATTAAAAAATGTAAAATTGCCATTACCTCCTGTTCCCACACAAACGCAATTTCCCTCGCTATCAACATCCCCCATCAAAGTTTGTTATACACTTGTTATAATTGATGAACCTACATTGATGGTTTATTATCACCCTAAATAGTTAAATTAGAGTTCACTCTTAATGGTGTACATCCTGTGGGTTTGGACACATATATAATGACATGTATCCACCATGGTAGTATCATACAGAAAAGCTGCACTGCCTTAAAATATTCTTTCCTCTGCCTATTCATCCCTCCCTCTCCCCTAACTCCTGGCAATCTTTTTACTGTATCCACAGTTTTATCTTTTCCAATATGTCACATAATAGGAATCTTACAGTATATAATATTTTCAGATTGACTTCTTCCACTTAGTAATATGCATTTAAGTTTTCTTCATTATTTTCAAGGCTTTTTGCACTGAATAATATTCAATTGCCTGGATGTACCCCTCATTTAGTTTTACCTAGTGAAGGAAAGTTTGGTTGCTTCCAAGTTTGAACAACTATGCATAGAACTGCTATAAATTGCTGGATCATATTTTGAGTATGTTTAATTTTGTAAGAAAGAGCCAGACTGTTTTTTCAAAGGGCTATACCATTTTGTATTTCCACCAGCAATGAATGAGAGAGTTTCCATTGCTCCACATTCCTTGCCAGTATTTGAGATTGTTAGTGTTTTGGATTTTGGCCATTCTAAACAGGTATGTAGTGGAATCTTGTTATTTTAATTTGCAATTCCCTAATGACACATGATGTTGAACATCTTTCTACATTCTTCTTTGCTATCTATATATCTTCTTTGATGAGGTATCTGTTCAGGTCTATTGTTCATTTTATATATTGGGTAGTTCGTTTTATTTTTTGATTTATAAGAATTCTTTGTAAATTTTGGGGTAACAGTCCCTAATCAGATATATCTTTGCAAATATTTTTCACCTAGTCTGTGGCTTTGTCTTATTCTCTTAACATTGTCTTTCACAGAGCAGAAGTTTTTAATTTTCATGAAGTGCAGCTTATCAAATTTTATTTTATGACTCACGCCTTGCTTGTATATATAAAAAGTCATTGTCATACACAAGGTCCATCTAGGTGTACTCCTATGTTATCTTCTAGGAGTTGTATAGTTTTCTGTTTTACATTTAGGTCTTTGATCCATTTTTAGTTAAGGGCATAAGATGTGAGTGAAAGTTCACTTTCTTGCATACATATGTTCGGTTGTTCCTGTTGTGTGTGTTACCTTTGCCTCCTTGTCAAAGATCAGTGGACTCTATTTCTGTGGGGCTCTGGGGCCTCTATTCTAATCCATTGATCTATTTGTCTATTCTTTCATTAATACTACACTATCTTGATTATTGTAGCTTTATAATAAGTCTTGAAGTTGAGTAGTGTCAGTCCCTGGACTTTGTCCTTCTTTAATATCGAGTTAGCTATTCTAGATCTTTTGCTTCTCCACGTGAACTTTGGTCTCAGTTTGTTGATTTGTGCAAAATCACTTGCTGAGATTTTGATTAGGGTTGCATTGAATCTATAGATCAAGCTGGGAAGGACTGACATCTTGACAATATTGAGTCTTCCTAATCATGAACATGAAGTACATCTCCATTCATTTAGTTCTTCTTTGATTTCATTCACCAGAGTTTTGTAGTTTCCTTCACATAGATTTTGTTTCCTTCATATAAGTATTAGATTTATGTCTAAGCATTTCATTTTTTGGCTGCTAATGTAAATGATAATGGGTTTTTAATTTCAATTTCCACTTTTTCATTGCTGGTATGTAGGAATAGTGATTGATTTTTTGTATACTAACCTCATATTCTGTATCCCAGGTATAATTATTCATTAGTTCCATGAATTTTTTGTTGATTCCTTCAGATTTTCTATACATATGCAATCATGTCATCTGTGAACAAAAACAGTTGTTTTTTCCTTTCCAATCTGTATACCTTTTCTTTTCTTTTCTTGCTTTATTGCATTAGCTAGAACCTCCAGTACAATGTTGAAAAGCAGCGGTGAGAGGGGCATCCTTGCCCTGTTCCTGATCTTAGTGGGAGAGCTTTGTGTTTCTCATCATTAAGTATGATGTTAGCTGTAAGTTTTTTGTAGATGTTCTTTATCAAGTTGAGGCGTTCTTTCTCAGTGTGCAGAGAGTTTTTCTTTCTTTTCTATCAAAGATGGGTGTTAGATTTTGTCAAATTTTTTTTAGCATCTGTGTAATCATGTGATTTTTCTTCTTTAGCCTGTTAATGTGATATGATCGATTAATCAATTTTTGTATGTTGAACCTGTTTTGCATATCTGGGATTAATCCCGTTAGTTTGTCGCATGTAATCATTTTTATACTGTGTTGGATTCAATTTGCTAATATTTTGTTGAGGATTATTGCATCTAGGTTTATGGGAGATATTGGTCTGTAACTTTGTTTTAATGTATTTATCTAGTTTTGATATTAGGGTAATGCTGGCCCCATAGAAAGAGTTATTATATATTCGCTCTGTTTCTATCTCCTGGAAGAGATTGTAGAGAGTTCCTGTAATTTCTTCTAAAGAAGAAGTAATTTCTTCTAAAGAAGAAATTAAGTAGAATTCACCAATGAACTCATTTAGCCTTGGTGGTTTCTTTTTTGAAGGTTATTAATTATTGATTCAATTTCTTTAGTGGATACGAGCCTATTCTTCATGAGTGAATTTTGACAGATTGTATCTTTCAAGTAATTGGTCCACTTCATCTATGTTATCAAATTTGTGGGCATAGAGTTGTTCATTGTATTCATTTATTATCCTTTTAGTGTCTATGGAATCTGCAGTACCTCTCTTTAATTTCTGATATTAGTAATTTGTATCCTCTCTTTTTTCTTAGTTAGCCTTGCTAGAGGCTTCTCAATTTTGTTGATCTTTTTAAAGAACCAGATTTTAGCTTCCTTTTTTTCTCTATTGATTTCCTGTTTTCAATTTCTTTGATTTCTCTTCCAATTCTTATTTTTTCTTTTCTCTTGCTTTGTGATTTATTTGTTCTTGTTTTTTTAGTTTCCTAAGATGAACACTTAAATGGTAGATTTTAGATCATTTTCCCCAATATAGGCATTCAGTGCTATAAGTTTTCCTCTAAACACTGCTTTCACCGTACTTCACAAATTTTGATGTTATATGTTCTTTTTAATTTAGTTCAAATGTTTTAAAAAGTTTTTTCCTGAGACTTCTTCTTTGACTCATGAATTAATTAGAAGTGTGCTGTTTAATCTCCAAGTATTTTGTAATTTTCCAGTTATCTTTTTGTTACTGGGTTCTAGTTTAATACCATTGTGCTCTGAGAGCAGATATTGTATGGTTTCTATTCTTTTAAATTTGTTAAGATGTGTTTTATCATGTAGAATTTGGCCTGTGTTAGTGAATGTTCCTTGTGGCATTGAGAAGAATATGTGATCTACTGTTGGCAGATAGGAAAGACCATATATATGTGTATATATATGATACCTAGTTGATTGATGGTGCTTCTGAGTTCAATTATCACCTTATAATTTTCTGCATGCCCGATCTGTCTATTCATGATAGAGCAATGCTAGTCTCCAACTATAACAGTGAATTCATCTATTTCTCCTTGCAGTTCTGTTTTTGCCTCATAGGTTTTGACACTCTTTTTTTAGGTGCGTCCATATTAAGGTTTGTTATAGTGTGCCTTGGAATATTGACTGCTTTGTTATTACGTAATGCTCCTTTTTATCCCTGATAACTTTCCTTGTTCTGAAATCTTCTATCTGAAATCATTATAGCAACTCCGGCTTTCTTTTGATTAGTGTTAGCATGGTATGTCTTTCTCCATCTTTCTATTTTTAATCTATATATTTTTATATATTTAAAGTGAGTTTCTTGTAGACAAAATATAGTTGTACCTCATTTTTTGATTCACTCTGATGATCTTTGAATTGTATATTTAGTTCATTGATGTTTAAGATTACCATCGAAAGATTAATATTGGTCATTGTTGCTGTCTTCTCTTTGTTTCCCTTGCTTTTTGTTCATATTTTTGTCTCCTATACTTCTTCTGGATTTTGTAGTGTGAATTGAGTATTTTTTGTGATTCCATTTTCTCTCCCTTCTTAGCATATCAATTATCGTTTATATAAGAGACTTTTGCCTTTTAATATACCTTGCAATTTTTGTTGAAAAGTGAACACAATGTACTGGGAAAAGGAACTGAGGTAAATAGGCCTTTAGTGGTGGTGAGATATGGATGGAGGGGAAACCTTTTATAGTCCTATGATTAGGTCTTGGTCTTTTGATGCACCTGCTCCCCTGGACTGTAAATTTCACCATTGTTTTTCAGGATTTTTCTCCCCTCAGATGGGACAGGATTGTCAGAGGGGCTGGAGTTGTATATTTCCTTCTCTAGTGTAGAAGCCTAGAGGGAGCAGGAGTTGGATATTCCTGACCATTCCCCTCCCCTGGTTAAGACCTGGTGAAATAGTTTTTCCTGAGGACAAACCTAGTTAGATGAACACAGTGCTCTTGGCATGTTACAAAATGGTTCCTGTTACCCTCCCCTTGTCAGAAGCATAAGGGCATTTTTGTCTGACATTCACTGTGAGGACCTGGGAGAGCTCCTGGAAGTAAACCTGACAAAAGTGTTGGGGTCCCCCTATGACTGGGTTCACATGGAGTTTTTAACCCTCAGAGCTGTCCACACTGAGTCTCTAATTTGCCAATTATAGTTCAAATTTGCCTACATCAGCACTGATTCCCACAAAGATTCCTACATGTGGATTTCTGTCATGATTAAGTTGTAGTGTTCTGTGTCCACCTATCTGTCTCCCCAATTTGGGGGACAGTAGTACACTTTGTGACCTCACTTCTCTAGTGGATCTAAGAAGAGTTGTTGATTCTTATGTTTATTCACCTATTTACTTGTTAGGAGGATGGAGTGGTAACTTCCAAGCCCTTAGAGGCTGGACTGGAGTATCACATATAACTTACTCTGTGAGGGCAGAGGAATGGACAACCAAAAGAACACAAATTAAGAAATGATAGATTCCAGTGAGTGTGAGGAATAGCAGGTCTCAGGCCATATTTGGCTGCACAGCGGTAAAAATTGCTCAGGTTTTGTCTTTTGATTATCTTCAACTACTGTTCAGGTGAGGTAAGTGATTTAACTAAAGATTTACATTAATATACCTTGTATGGTTGTTCTAAGTAAATGATGTGTCTGGATTAGAATATTAGCTCTAAGAGGGCAAGAACTTTGTATGTTTGTGCCTAGCATCTACTCAAGGGTTGAATAATGAAAGAAATGAAAGAACAAAGGAATATAAATGCATTGTAAATGGTAAAGCATTAATAAATATAAGACAGACATTTTTAAATGCTTCCATCAAACTATTGCAGAGAGGAATGGAAATTCTGGGAGTATTGAGGCTATAGCCAAGAATTGTATCCTTTCCTGGAGCACAGAATGTTTTTAATCTCAACTGTTAGCTCAAAAATAAGTTTAAGTAATGCATAATCAATCTAACTTTTCTCTACTATAAAATGAAATTTTGCAATTCCTGGGTAGAATCGATGCTGCCAAAGGTGTGTTCTGTTTGTTCTGTGGTTCAGGGAATTTCTAGGCATCTGGCAAGTACCATGGGGGTCTGTGTTTTCTCATTTAAAAAGCACAAGGTGATATATCATTGGTATAAACTTATATCACAGAACTTTGGGATCAGATTACAAACCATAGTATTCACTAAAAAAGATGAATATTTATCACCCTGCCAAGCAAACATGTCACATGACCATTTTATCAAATAATATCATATGTAATCTAAAGAACTGACAAAATTTGACAAAAGCCTTTTATAAAATCTGCCTAAGCTGAACAGTATTTCTAAACATTTTTTATTTCTTAGATTCTTTTGAGAATGTGGTGAAAGCTTTGAATTTTCTCCTGCAAAATAATGGATATGAGCAGATACACTAAAAATTTTTCATTCAATTTTCATGTATCCCCTCAGGGCTTGGACTCCAGGCTGAGAACTCCTACTTGGTCGATTATAAAATGGATTAATCATAATGATAGCATACATTAGACATTCTGAAGTGGAAGCGTGACATGTGGCCTCTATCTCCTTTCTCTTTCTCTTTGTTTGAGAGAGGATATAGGTGTTGGTGTCTAAATAGGATGGGTTATTTTTCTTAATACATGCATGTGGTAAAAACTACTAACGGTACAAAAGGTTATACAGTGAAAGTCTTCTCTCTATCAGAGGTTACAACTATTGTCAGTTTCTTTTGTATTGGCCAGGAGCTACACTATGCATACATAAACATGTGTTTCATACATGTAATATATGCTATACACATATACTATACACATATACTAAAATATTTACACTAAAATATTTTGCAGAATTTTCTATGCCTTTTTTTTCTCCCACTAACTGTATATCACAGATATACTCAATGATTTTTAATACTGCAGAGTATTCCATTTATGTAGCATTGTTTATTTATCCCATATCCTAAGGACATGTAATTTAGGTTGTCTGTGATCCTTTGCTACTTAAACCAATGAAGCAATTAACATCCTACATATGTCTTTGTGCACATGGGAGTTACTCTATTTTAAACATAATGAAAGAGCTGGGACAGCCATGGAACGACTGGCATTTGTTCTCAGACTCACCACATTCAGCACAGCACGTTTAGTCATAAGAATGCTGTGGGGAAATTAATTCATTATGTTCTTGCCACCTCAGGGTACCAGTCATCCTTTCTATTCTTGCTTCTTTGTCTCTTATTATCGCTTGGTTCTGTGAGGGAACAGAAATGAGGCTGAGCCTTAATTACGTTTCACCATCTAGTTTGCCAGAATTAGAGAAGGACAGAAAAGTTTTCAGTGCTCTGACCCACCCTGACTGCATGTCCTTCCCATAGCAGTGTCCAGCATTCTCTTGTACGCTGACTGTTGTCTGCAGTCTCATTGGCAGTGGCTCACACTGGGAGTCTCTGTGGGTGTGATGAGAGTAGAGTGTTGCCACTCTGGATTTCTGGTACATGGATTTTCTTATTCTGAAAGAAAATCAGGAAATTAAAAGGACAAAAATGCATAACTGTCAGGTTTCTCTAATTGATATAATTAAGGTACTGTAACTGTACATCAAGGCCAACAAATTGCTGTGTGGTAACAGATTGTTCTATTCTAGAGGGGAGTAAGCATTCAAGACACTTTCAAGACAAGCATTCAAGACTCTTAAGTCTTAATTTATGTCAGGGCTCCTTTGTTCCTCACGGAGGCCCTTCTGACACTTTTGCACATGACAGATGAAGCTAGTTTCTGTTTGAGTTGAAATCAAGTCCTTTCCTCAGATATACTGATTTCTTATTTTAATTTTATCCTATGTCCAGCTTCCTTAATGCACATTGGCACTAGTTTACTTCTGGTGCTTGACCCACTGCTTCATACGCCCTTATTGGTGCTTCCAGACTTCAGGCTGTTCAGAAAACTTCTGATTCACAGCAATTCTGGATGTTTCTCCAAGTCCAACTGGCCTGTCTTCTTTGGATGGGCTTTATTCCTGTATTGATTCTTACATTGTTTTGTGTATTCACAACTGATTGTGGGTATCAGGAGAGAAGTCACAATTGGAAAATAAGAAGCAGAATGCAGAGAAATCACCCAGGTTTCAGAGGTCGGAGTAGAGCATGAGTCAGGTAAGGCAGACTCAGAATAGAGTCATGAGAAACAGTGGGTCACGATGCAGTTAGAAGATCCAAAAATCAGAGTCGGGCAAAGTGAGAGAGCTAACAGTCAGGCTAATTGACATGGACCAAGAGAGCTATAGATGTTCGAGAGGAAGATAAGAGATGAGGAGAGACAAGGAACCAATGACAGTAGAAGACCTTATAATTCATTCAGTACATATTTGTGATGTTCCTTCTATGTGTTGACAACTCTGTTAGGCACTGGAGATACTGTGAACAGTAAGGGGAAAACATTAACAAAAATCCCAGTTCTCATGGAGCTTATCTGAAACAATGTTTCTTTATTTAATTAAAGGGAAGGAGGGATCAAATCCTTTTGCATGAATAACCTGAGGCTTGTATGTAGGAAAAATTCATAATTCTTGGATTGTATAAGGCAATATTTCTTAAAATATCTTTGAAGGAAAATAATCTTATAGAAAAATTTTTAAAAGTTCTTTGTTCAAATGCATTTAATAAATGCTGGCAAACATTAGAATTTTCAAAACTGGAATTCTTCATACCATTAATAGTCTAGAGGGCCACATGAATGTACAAGAGAGCTAGAGTGTTTCCCAAACCTGCATATTAATTGAACCCTTCTCTAACTGAGTATCTTCTGGAACTGTAATTTGTAAAGCACATTTTGATAAATGTTAATGTAGGGAATGTGTGAGTAGGATAAAAAAGATAACTCTTGTCACTTAATGCCTGCAACGATTCCATTGACTCCGCTGCTCCTCACTGCCGGTACTTCTCATGATGTTATCACCTTTGTGTGGGGACAACTTCAGCGGCTTAACTTCCCTCTCTTCATCTAGCACGAGAGCCATTGGGTCACGTGAAGAAAGTCTGAATTGCTTTCTGCAGCATGTGGAGAAGTTAGATGCTAGTGGAAAAGATGGCAGGTGCCTGCTTTCTAGCTGGAGTGGCTGATGACTTTGTACATGAAGAAAGTGTTACCATCTGTACATAAAATCAGCTGTCACCCCAAATGTGAAAATGTGTGAAATGGCTATCCCAGACTGCCACTCTGATTTGACAGGCGAAGTAGTGGGACGTTTTTCTCTAAATCTGCATTATAAGATATTCTTTCTAATCTAAGTCAATCCCATCCCATTGCTTCCAAGTAAAATCCCTGTAATCCATATCTAATATGTGTCCCCAACTTAGAGTCTTAATTTTGAGGGAATCTCATAATTGTTTATGGTTGTTTGCTGCATATCTATTTCTCTAGAATAATTTGATATATGGGGTAAAATGTGTATAACTTAAATGAAAAATCAATTATTTGAGTTCATTAATTTATTGAGAACAAGCTAAAGAATATCATGTTTGGAGAGTTATACTATTTTCTACTTTTGTTAAAAAAGATTGTTTTATACCTGTTGGTGAAGTATATTTTTTCACTGTTTTCATAATCCCAGAAATACTTCATTACCTAATGGCCCTGGTATATAATAAAACTAGAGCCCTTGGTCTATATACTCATAATCATCAGAACAGGGATTCCTTCAAAAAAATATCCAGAGCAGTGAAAGATAACTTCATGAATTATGTCTGATATTTAAGGGAAAGTGGGGATGCCCTTATCGCTAGTGTGATTGAGGCATAAATGTTGTTTTGGAAATCATGAGCAAGTATGAATGCCTTTCTTTAGAGCACATGATGACAGGTTCAATAGCTACATTAGATTGGTACATTTTTCAGTCTAGTAAGTTTCGATGGAACATGGCTAACCTCATTGTTCAGCAGCTTGAAAGCAAAATAAGGTGTTGATTAGCCTTGGTATCTGTGCGATTCATCTGGGTATGACGACCATCCGTATCCAGTCTGGCACTAATTAATGTATGATTCATAGGAAATGAGAGTTCAGAGGTTATGTGTCCTTGTTTTCACAAAAATTTTCTACTTAGGATGACAAGAAGCAGAAACATTGTCTGTGATGATAAGCATCGTGGTGAATTAAAGGATAAAGATCAAAATGTGTGTAAAAGGAATTCATTTGAGTAGATAGAACCCTTCCTCATTACCCTTTCCTTCTTCTTAGAGATAGTTGGGAACAAGGCAAAGGGAAGCCACACGGACGTAAACAACTGAAGATAACTGATGTACCTTTTGGACTGCAGCTTAGCAGGATCAACCTAGGTTCAAATCTTAGTTCTAGTATCATTTACTAGAATAGTTCTGTGACCTTAAGTATATCTCAGAATCATCATCTATAAATACATATTTGTTGGCAGAATAAAATGAGATAATGTATAAAATATGCCAGGCATAGTGATTTAATGATTACCCAATAGTAATAAATATTTTCTTTTTCCTCTATCCTCGCATCACATTTGTATTTGAAACGCATGCCTATTCTACACCTGTAATTTTCTTCTTGGTTGTCAGAATCTCACTTTCATATTCAGCTGCTTTCATGTGCTATGTGTTATGGCATATAAATAAAAATAAATATATCAGTCATATATATGACTGGTTAATGTTGTTTGGAAATGCATAAAAACATGAATCCTTTTGCTTTACATAGGCATTAGCACTCTATTAGAATATAACTTTATAGAAATAATAAGACAGAAAGCATCAAGTTTAATGATTGAAAGGTAAAAAAATCAGTGTCTTAGAAAAGTTTAAAATCAGCCAATTCATGATCTCATGCCTTTATTCTTTTATCACAGTGACTCCTTCTTTCTACTGTCAGCCTGGTGACTATAATGAGCACCCTTGTATTGCTTCTCTGTCTTCTTTTTCCAATTCCCTTTCTCTACAGACACATATGCCAGCCTGACCTAGCCCAGAGAGCACTGGATGGGTTAAAGTGCCACTCTCTCCAGGTTTCAAAATAGCATCATTAGTGCATAAATGTCTACAGCTTTTAAAACTAATTTAAAACTCTTTCACATTTATTTCTCATTCTGTCTTGCCTGAGAACCTCTTTTCTTTCTAATATGATGGCTTTTATTGTCTTCAACATATGAGGATGCAGAAGTCTAGACAGAGAGATAACTTCCTTTGAACACCAAGCATCAAAAAACAGGGTGGATGTGAAGCCTCCTGATTCACAGGTGTACCTTTCACCACGCCATCTTCCCTTGTAAAACCCAAAGTTCAATTGAAAATTCGAATAGAATTCTAAATAGAAGGCTCTGGAGTGGGAGAACATGATAAATTCTTACATCTGTGATTCTCTGTATCTATTGACTTTAAACATATAATTGAGTTGGTTGACAGAACACATGAAATATGGTTAGACTTTTTCCCACCTTTGAGATTCATTTGTTGAGAGCCACCAGGCAATAGTCCTCCTATTCATTCCCATCAGGTGGACTATTTTAAGGTGAAGACCATTTTATTTTTTGCCAAAACCTACACTGGGATCCTGGTAATTGGAAGAATGGCTTAAGAAAGGGCACTTAACTTTATTTAATACGGAATTGCAGACTTTTGTTCATTCATTTTATAAATTTTAGGAATAAAAGGAAAACTTAATTATTATCTAATTAAAACCCCTCATTTCACAGAGGGAACTTGGTCCAGAAAGTCAGTTGAGCTACCCAGAGAAGCCAATAGTTAATGGTTGTTTTTTATTTTTACTAGAATCTCGATAGTTTGATTCTTCTAAACTTTGGTTCAGTATTTTTTGTCTTTTTAGTGTATCTCACTAACAGCTTAACTCAAAGGCTTTTTTTAAACCTGTATATCATTATAAAGCTGCTTATAATTTATAACTTTTAATATTCTGATGAAGTGCTAAGTTCTTTTTTATGTTACACTACTCTTTTTTCATTGAAGTATAGTTAATTTACAATGTTGTGTTAGTTTCAAGTGTACAGCAAAGTGATTCAGTTATACATATATATATATATATTCTTTTTCAGATGCTTTTCCATTACCCATTATCACAAGTTATTGAGTATAGTTCCTTGTAGGTTCCTGTTGCTTACCTATTTTATATATAGTAGTGTGTATAAATTAATCCCAAACTCCTAATTTATTTCCCCCCCCCCTCCCCATTATCCCTTTTGGTAACCATAAATTTGTTTTCGAAGTCTGTGAGTCTTATTTCTGTTTTGTAAATAAGTTCATTTGTATCACTTTTTTTAGATTCTACATATAAGGGATATCATATGATATGTGTCTTTATCTGAGTTACTTCACTTAATATGATAATCTCTAGGTCCATTCATGTTGCTGCAAATGGCATTATTTAATTTTTTAATGGCTGAGTAATATTCCATTGTGTATATATATACCACATCTTCTTTATTCATCTGTTGATGGACATTTAGGTTGCTTCCATGTCTTGGCTGTTATAAATAGTGCTGCTGTGAACATTGGGGTGCATGTGTCTTTTCAAATTAGAGTTTTCTCTGGATATATGCCAGGAGTGGGATTGCAGGATCATATAGTAATTCTATTTTTCATTTGGATGGAGGTTCCTTAAAAACTGAAAATAGAGTGTACTACATTTCTGGTCACTTGTAATCATTTTTTAAACTGTTGATGTCTAAAATAGCCTTTAAAGGCAGTCATATGTTCATTTTATAATTTTCTTTTTTTATCAGCTTTACTGAGGTATACTTAGAGTACAAACTTTGCACATATTTAATGAATACATTTTGATGTCTTTGATACCTGTGATACCATCACCACAATTGAAGTAATAAACATATTTATCACTTCCAAAAGATTGCTTGTGTCCATTTGTTTGTTCCTGTGTGTGTGAAAAGAATACTTACCATGAGATCTACCCTCTTAATGAGTTTTTACGTGTCCAACTAGCATCTAATTTAGAAAGATCTATTGGAAAGGATAGAACCTATAGTTAACAATACAGTCCTATATACTTAAAAATTGCTAAGAGGGCAGATCATATGTTAAGTGTTCTTATCACTAAAAATAAATAAAGAGGGCAGAAGGACATTTTTAAAGGTAATGGTCATATTTATGGCATAGTTTGTGGTGATGGTTTCATGGGTGTATACTTCTAAACTCAACAAGTTGTATATGTTAAATATGTACAGCTTTTTGTGTCAATCATACCCCAATAAAGTGTTTTCAAAAACAGAGAGACATAGAAAGACCTATGAGATTTTAAAAACATATGTATATACGTATATATATTCCCAACTCTACTTTGGAACCAGTGAATCAAAATTTCCAGATGACGTCTATAAACAAGAACAAACAAATAAACAAAATACCTTATGTTATTCTGTTGCATTACACATAGAAGCTACTTCACTAAACTACCTCACAGCAATAAAATAAAAGCTTAGTGGTTTTGGAGAAAATGCCTCTTCGAGTTACTCACTAATCTGACAGCAAAGAAGCCTCGGATGAGTAATACCCTTATATCTGAGGTCCTGGGACCCCTGCCTTGGACACCATACCATACAGGGTCTCCTCTTGCCCTTCTGCAGCTGTACCCCATCACCTTCTCTGGGATGAGGAATCCATGGAGCTAATAGGATATGTCTGCCAAGGGTAAATGCATGTATGTTCCCTTCTAGACCATGTTTCAGGTACCTGGGATCCAGAAATATCTCTGCTCAACCTTCTCTAGTCTGTTTCAGGGTTTGTGAGGACCTCTTTCCACGTCCATTCTGTTGTGGACCGAATGCTTCTTTAGTGAGCATAACTGAGGGTCCTAGAGTGGGTGGGGATGGAGCCTGGACTTGAAGATAGGTGTCCATATACATACCAGTCAGTTCTGGTAGGGAGGGGAGGAGGGTGAGAGCCATTTATTTATACTCTTGTTCCTAAGCCCTGCCCCACCCCCCAAATTATATCAGAAGCAGTCTGGAATTACCTGATATCATAAAGTTTTGTAAGTCTACAAAGGCTCAGAGTTTCTCAGTTATCATGATTTTGTTTTAATGATGTGTTTAAAGTGTAATGAGAAACTGTATGCTGATCATGGAAATACACGAACTAGGTAGAGTTTTTTAGTGCTGCCCAAATGCAGAGTGCCACATTGCTTTCCACAACCATGACAGGACACTCCAACCCTTCCTTTCTTAGGCAGTACCCTAGGGTTAAAGCAGCGAGCACGATGATCAAACCTATCTTTGCTGTGTGTGGTTGAGTGCCTGCTCTCTTCTTTTACAATCCAGTCACTCAAATCACATTATGGCCTAATATATGGCCCTGGGCATCAAGCATTCCATGCACATGGTGTATCACTGAGCATGAATCCCCTACCCTTCCTTGGCATTGTATGATTCACCAAAAAGTCGTGTGAGGTAGGTGTGTCAGTAAAACGTTACTCTTTACAAATGAGGTTATTCAGCTTGGAGCATTTTATTTTCTTGTCCAAAGTCACATGCCTAATGATTGGTAGAGCCATGCCTAATTGAAGGGACACAATTCAACCTATAACAGACATTTCTCTAAAGTTCCCTACATGATGGTGTGGGGAGAGGATATTAAGGATGAAGAAATCAGAGAAAAGAGTATGTTAGGTTCATGTCTGATTACAATTTGGAGGCAGAAATATTCCGGAGCTTAGGAGGTTAATAGGGAACATTTTTACTGGGACCTGTATGTAAAAAGGGACCCACCCAAAGAATAAAAATTAAACAGTAACTTTTACATTGGCAGAAGGAAATCCACATCTATTTGAAAAGGCAGAAAAGGGGCAAAGTAGAAAGATATAAAAAAAATACAGCAAGTATAAAACACAAAATAAGATTCAGAAATAAATCTAGATACACCAGTAATTACAATATATATAAATAGGCTCAATTCACTGACCAAATGATAGCCTGTCAGAGTGAATAAAAATCAAGATACATTAGTATTGTTATACACATTTTTTTTAAAACAATCACTTTTGATTTGTCTGAAAATAATATATAAGCCAAAAGAAATCCAGGTTAGGACTTTTAATGTCAAACCAAGCTTAATATAAGAGTAGACAAAAGGGAAATTGCATCAGAAGGATAAAAATGATGATTAATGAATATGTGTTTAATAATATCATTTTAAAATCCATAATTAAAAGTTAACAGAAAAAATGAATAATTATATTCAATAATTAAAAATATCCGTTATTGAAATTAAGAATTCAAGCAAACACAAATAAGCAAATATATAGGAAATTTGAATATCATGTACTAGCTATAACTTTATAATCAACAAAGATGGAATATACATTTACTCGTTATTTTCTTCTTTTCTATTTATTTGCATTTTTCTTCTGTTCTTAAATAATTATATGCCTTATAGATTTTTGAATACTTTTAGCAATTTACATGTCAATAAACATGAAAATCTAGATAAAATTGATACATTTTGAGAAACATAAAATGCCAAAATTGGCTAAAAATGAAACAAAAAAGAATAACCCAAAACAGTAACAAAAACTTAAATTAGTAATGAAAATTCTAACTCCATTTCCATCAAAAAGCTCAGGTCTGGTTTAAAAGCGAGTCCTGCTAATTTTTCAAGAAACAGATAATCCAAATCTTATATAAGAGGTTACAAAAAGTAAAACAAAATGGAATAATGAAGGAAGTTATTCAGTCACTTTAATAAAATTAATTATTATTGATACCCAAACAAGTTAAAGGTAGTACAAGAAGAGAAATCATAGGTCAATTTCAGTATTAAATATAGATGTAAAAAATCTGAATTAAATGAATCTAACAGAAGCAAATAGTATGTTAAAAAATACATCATGAAACAATGAGTCTATTCCAGAAATGTAATCATGTTTTAACACTAGAAAAATATAATTGTAGTTAGTAATGGAATATAGGGAAGAGATGCACATAAATAGCTCAAAACGTGCAGAAATATGACAGTGTTCTACATGATTTTATAATAAAAATAGTCAACTTTGAACAAAAGATAACTTTCTTAAGTAAAAAATCACAAAATTACAAAGTTGGCATATATTAGCGTACTGCTGAGACTATTATAAAGCCTTATCCATTGCTGGTGGGTGATTAAGCAGTTCATTGTGAAGAGCAGAGTGTCAATGCCTAGGATATAGGATATAGTTTTATGTCATTAAGACCAAGAAATTTTATTCCAAGATTTATATCCAACAAAAAAGCCTGCATAAATTTGTAAAAGGACATGCACAAATTTTTCATAACAACCTTTATTTTTTGATGGTGGCTGTCACTAGTAAGAAGCAACCTACATGTCCATTCCCAGGGGAATGATTAAATAAAATATGGTATATGCACAAAATAAAATACGATGCAGAGTCAGAAGCAAAGAACTAGATTTATTGCAATTAGGCTACATCTTGGAAACATGTTAATAAGAAAAGGGAGCAAGAGTAAGATTTATAGCACCATTTATGCAAATTAAAGACACATGTTAATACCATATATTTTTCAAGGATACACATGTACCTAAAGAGGTACACAGAAGGGAAATTGGAGAGGCATAGATTAAAAACACTAGTGTGAACACCTTTCAGAAGGAGGGCAACAGCAGTAGTGACGAGAAATGAAGGGAAAATAATACAATGAAATAGGGCATAAATAAGGTACAGATAAAAGATAAAAGTAAAATCAGTTATGTGATATATGTACAAAGTTCTTGTATTTTTATGTGTTCTCTGCAAGGCTTTCTTAAATAGCAAGTTCTCCAAATGCATTTAAAATAGGATTCAAATTTTATACCATTTTTTTTCCCCATGAACACATGGAAAAAAGTGTTTTCACTTGTCATGCTCTGAAAAGTGGTTACTTTTCAGGGAATCATAACTTTTCCATCTTTCCTTGGCTGGAGGATTGAAAAGTTTGCATATTTCCTTTGTCCGTTCAGATAGTAAGGATGAAAGAACGTCTGTGGTTTTTAGATAGCCGTTCGGTTGACCGGCTGCCACCTTGAATCAGAATCAAATTTTTAAGGGTCAGGCTAACAAAGTGAATTAGTCTATGAATATTCTTTCTTGGTGTTGAATTGGCTTGAATGAGGACCCTGTTCTAACACAGCCCCAAGCCCCTATTGCCAATATGTATAAATAAGAAAATAAAGGTAAATCAAATAATAAAAAACACACAACAGCTTTTTCAAGATCAAGTATTATTTCATTTTACTAGAAACTGAGGCACAGGAATATTTAGTGACATAGTATTCCCAATCACACCATGAATGAGGAAAAAGACAAGCCAGAAGTAGAACCACAGTTTTTGATCCCCAGCCGGTACTTCTTCCACTATTGTCCTTCCTCTATAAAGTGTTCAAGTGCACATGATTCAAAGCTCAAAAACAAGATGCATCATCAATATTTAAGATTCTTCGTACGAAACATTTCATAGAATTTGGAGATTTATGGGAAGATGCAAAGTAGCAATTTGTGTTTGCAGTAGAGACATTTTAAATGACTAAAGTTTTAATTAACCACTAATTTTTTTCTTCCTACGGCACGCAAGGTCACCTTTACCTGTTTGCTGTCTGAAGCTCTGTGTTTGCAAATTAGAAACTCCTGCTTCTTTCCATTTTAATTTAAAATTGTGAGCCTGACATAATCAACTTCTTTCCTTTTTTGGTTGTTTAATGAACATTAATGAAACAAAATCAAGGTGCGATTTAACATTCAGCCAATTTATTAATGGTTAGGAGGGATAACTTTGTTTTCAGGGACTGGAGTTGAACTTGAGTTATTGAGGGAAATTAACTTTTTCACTAGCATTTAATAAAACCACAGTAGGGCATGGGGCCTGCAAAATCAGGTCAACCTATGGTTGATGTGACTGTTTATATTGAGAAAATATCTTCAAATCAGAGAAACCATCAGAAGTTGAGTTAGCAGTTGCTTCTACTTGATTAAAAGGCCTTTCGGATGAGGACAGAGTGCCATTTTCTCGTGGCTACTTTACTCATATATTTTCTCTTATTAGCACATGTGCTTTCCAGCTACCTTTTTGTGCGTTCACTGCTTGCATATTAAACGTCTTCTAGATACCTGGCCCTACCGGATACTTTGTATACTTCTGAGCATATATTTATTATACTCAGAAGTTGTTTTTTTTTAAGTCTATGAGAGGCAATATAATAGAGTGTTTTCTGGTCAACGTTCATACTTCGACAACAGTAACAAAAAAAACCCTTACTCTGAATCCTAGATCTGCCCCTTACCAGCTGTGTGATTTTGGGGCAAGTTATTATCTTCTTTGATCCTCAAGTTTGTCTCCTCTGTGTCTGCCTCACAGAAGTTATCATTCAATCAGGAAATATTTTTGTGCCAGTTTTTGTAATAGGCCTGGGAACAAACAAGGAACATGTTTGTGCTCTTGCGGAATTTACCATTTAGCAGGGGAGAGAGACTTGAAAGAATAAATCACATAGAATGATTATTTACTTAAATTTTTACCAAGTTTAGTGAAATGCTTATAAGTCTGGAAAACATGTTAGTCTTCCCTAAGGAAAAAAGAATATTAAACTAGGACTTGAATGATGAGTAGAAGGTGGCCAAGAGAAAAGAAGTGTCCCAGGGAGAGGATAAAGCAGATGCAAAAGTTGTGAATAGAAAGGAGACTGATTTTCCTGAGCATCTGAGGAAGGCCAGAGCAAAGGCAGGAAAGGGGAAGCTGACAGATGTGGGCACAGGGTAGATTGTGCAGAACCTTCTCAGCCAAATTGAGAATGTTAGATTTTGCCTAAGTGCAATAAACCACCGAAAGGTTTTAAGCAGTACAGGAAAGAAGAGTGTGTTCATTTTCTATTGCTGTTGTAATAAATTACTGCCAACTTAGTGGCTTAAAACAACACAATTTTTTTTAGTCTTCCAGTTTTCGTTTTCAGAATCACAACGCAGGTCTCACTAACATGAAATCAGTGTTGGTAGGACTGTGTTCCTGTCTGGAGGCTGTAGAAAAGAATGCATTTTCTTCACTTTCCAGCTTGTGATCATAAGCTGTGATTATAATAGGCCTAGTCTGGTCATCTACTATAAGCTCCCTATTTAAGATCATTTCATTAACAAGGTAACAACCTTATTCCGGTCTACAACCTTAATTTCCCTTTTTCATGTGACATATTCACAGTTTATTCTGGGTATTAGGATATGAATATTTTGAGGGGTTATTATTCTGCCTACTACAGGGAGAAAACCTAGTAAGGGTGTGATCTCAGAAAAAGGCCTGCAGAGAAACTCAGGAGTGTAGATTCACTTAAGAATGATTCCATATGGGTCACTCCAGGGAGAAGTAAATTCCCAGGTACTTGCAACTGGAGGGCACAGCTCTTAAGAAGAGGGTGGTGGCCTTTGAAAGAGCCAGTAAATCAGGGAAGGTATGACGTGCGACTGTTTTATGTAGCACTAAGAAAAAATGTGCTGGTGATTAGATGGCAATAGTTCTTCAATTGTAGGATGGTTCTTGATTTCAGCTATGACACGATGTGAACAGTGTTCGTCTACCAACTGACGAAATCAGAAAATGATATTAAAATTTTAATAAGCACTTATTCTTACTAACATCACCATTCCCTTTTATATTTTTTACATGTGCCCGCATAGAATATGTTGTCAAGTTGTACACTCCCATTTGTTGACTTCCTTTATTCTTCTTATTCTTTTGGTTAAACAAAGGTATTTGCGTCGGGCTCGTCCGTTAACTTAGACATGGCGAACACGAGGTACATATGCTATGCTGCCAACCCTCCCAGCTTTTTAAACTACTCTTAACCCTGGGGAGACATCACAAATCAGTCAAAAACATTCTTACAGAGCTTCAGGAAGACTTAGGGTCTTTCTCACAGGTGAGGTGACAGCATAATTGCTTGTTGAAGCTAGGGCTCTTCTGAGAGTCACAGTGAGAGCTATTAATAAATGGTTGAGTAAAAGTATGAAATGAGAGCATCCTAGGCAACGTGGGATGTATTATCTCTCCACTCATAAAAGTTTCATTGATTAGAGTTAGCATGAAACTTGAAACATATTTGCCAACTCTGTCTAAAAATAGGGTTCTATTGGAAACAAAAAAATCTTTGGGCTAGACTGGCGGCCATGTGAATTTATGATCTCCTTGAGGAATCTCGATCATTCTTGCCTCCAAGCAACTCTCCTGTCTGTCCATCCCCGTCTCCTGACTTGCTTTCTATCCTTCCTTAGCTGTGTTTGCCTAAATTCTAGCCTTATCACTTAGGAACTCTGAACACTTCTTTGCTGAGGCCGCTCCTTACAATTTTTGTGCGTGGGTCCTTCAATACCGGTGTCACCCTGATGATTACAGTGGCTTAGGAATTGTCCCCAATCATACGCTGATATGACAGTTGGATTTATTATGTGTCAGATAAACATGGAAAAGTCAAGAGACAAAGAACCACAAAACAGACACCATTTGCGAGGATGATACTATACAATAAAGATAGGCTGAAAAAGTGAAGTTTATAATTTGTAAAATGTCTAAATATTTTCTTTTATTTCTGACTAGAAATTTTTGAAAAACTTATGGGAACTATAAATACTCTAAAAGACATGAACCGCATATTGAAGTGAGGTGAGAAAAATAATTCCATTAAATGGCTTGATGTTTTGACTATATAATGCAAATAATCTAAACAAGTGAAAAGACATGTAAAAATACAACATATCTGGTTACCTTGTGTTCTTTGATTCAAAGTACACAATTAAACACATACTTCTGTATTTAAAGAAGTTAAATAAGAATTGGGGCCATGATGTTCCTTCTTCATTAAAAAAAAAAAGTTAAATCATACATCAGGCTGATTTCTATTCTCTTCTGTCTTGAGGGTAGACAATGAAGGCCACACGGCTGTGTCTCTTCTGTCTTGAGGGTAGACAATGAAGGCCACATGGCTATGAAACACGACTGTCTTTTTTCATGGCACAATTGCTTTGTTCAGCTGTTTTGAAAAGAAGAATCCAAGGATAAAGAGTTCTGTCATGAACATGAAGGCTTATATTTTAATTTCATAATATAGAGTGAAGGAGGAAGTTAGGAAGAAGAAAGAGACAAAGATTAGAAAGAAGGTAAAGGAAAAGAAAGATAATGAATACTTAAAAAAAAAAACCTGTCTAGACAGCTGAAGACAAAGGCAGTTACCTACCTGCCCTTCTGTCTCTCAGTATTTCCTATCAAACAATACAGACCATTGAGAACAGATACAGATGTAGATATACATATATATCTGTACACATATCTCATGATATATCATTTATATATATCATGGTATATACATCATGCCCTCTGCGTAATTTAAAGGTAAGAATGTCCGATTTTCACAATAAATAATAAGAAGAAAATAGCCAGATTCCAGCGGTAATTGCTCATCCTCTCACTCTACTCCTGCCCCCGCTTAAAGCTTTGTGACAAGCAAAGACATATGGAGAATAACAGTGGAGAAGAGAAAGCTTAAGCTTACTCTGAAACCACCACTATTAGTATAAAAATCCTAAAAGCGTTTCTTGGTAGATCAGAGCATGGACTACATGAGGAGACCTAAAAATATGCATGATTTAAAGGGCAGTTTGATAGGCATAGCTTCTGAAGGAGAAAAGGGCAAAAATAAACACCTTTTGACAACTGGGGGAAGGGGAAGATAAGCAAAAAGGCAACGTATAGGGTTTCAAAATAAAATTGCGGGTCTGCAAGCCACAGAAATGTAAGGACTTAACTCCACCCCCACCACCAGAACAACAGGAAAATCTATTCCAGTGTCTACACAGATGGAATAAAGTATGTTTAAGAATCTTAGAAAATACAACACCACAAAAATTCACAACATTAACAAAACCGTACAGATCTACTGAAAAATTCAGAAAACCAAATTCCAAACATATCAACTGCAGATAATTCTCCAGAAAAAACAGGAAGCAGAAGAAAACTGCAAATATCAATAAAAGTCCAAACAGAATTAAATACGCTCAAACAAGCATTCGAGGATATGAAAACCGCCTTGAATCAGAAATTCAACAACTGTACACGTAAAATAATACCAAGTGAAAGGTTTTCCACAATGGAGCATATTCTTTAAAAAGTCTTTCTTTTGTTTGCAAGCTCTAATATTTAAAGTCTTCTAGTTGTACATGAAAGAGATGTCTATTTACTAATTAATTCAGTTACCAATGCATGTTTAAAATAACATAATTACCCTTTTCACACATGTCGTAAAACAGCATTATTTGAATTCTTTAAATCATCTTTTCCATTCCTGTTTTCATTATTATTGAAGTTACTTTTTGGGTCTTCTAACACGTTTACCTGGAATATACCACCGTTATTTTTCTCTAAAATATTTGAGGTAAATTATTATTTCTGTAAATATTTTTCTTTCTCTAAGTTACTTTTGAATCTATCATTGAGGCTGCCCCTAAAATTTATAGTCTGAGACATGGTACTAAATCATGAGAAGTTAGGACAATTTTTTTTTTAAATACATCTAAAATTAAATTGAAAAGTTTGGCTGATTGGTGGAACTAGTTACTATGTTGTTTTTAAAGTAGTCTTCAACAGGTTTATTAAACCTTATTAAAAATATTCAACATTTACAATTGGAAGTAATGATTAGTAATTTATCTTAAATGTATTTGTTTCCTTTCAAAATTCCTTTCCTTTCAAAAGTCACAGGAATTTATAATTATCAAAATTAATACTGTTTGAGGTCTCTTCAATCTAATATGCATTCCCCAGACAGTCCTTTGATGTAGAAAATGAATTCAGAAACCACCTCATAGTGTGAGATTCATAAGGTGACTTTTATTTTTTTATACTGGGGAGTAAACGGCACATAGTATGTTTCTGGAGTATTTTACTTTCACAGGAAAATGTCAAAAATCCAACAGAATTTTAAAAAAACTTTTCATGTCAGTGATTCAGAACTGTTTACACACTTCTGAAACGGGATTGTTACTTCAAATCATGCCTCTGTGCTTTGGGCAGGCTGAACTACATAGATTCAAATCATCCTCTGACATCTCTCCCTATTCTGTGGTTCTGATTAAAGCAGAATGGCTTCAGGGAAACTTTACAGTAGCAGATAAAAGTTTATGGTTTTTTGTGGCAACGAAATGATGTCTGACAACTGGTCAGAGATAAAATGAGATGCTTCCTGAAGTGGCCAGGTTCAGGGTACACTGCTGGGCAACAGCTGGAGATAAATCTGTCAGCACGATTCTATTTTCCTTGTTTCCAGGTGCAAACAATTCCCTTCGCAGATATGTTTTTCTCTTTTACAGAGCTGCAAATCAATATTTACTTTTATTGGAGAAACGTATGCGGTAGATGTGACTTAGTTCCCAAACTCAAGCATGCAAGAGAACATGGGTAGGGAATTCTCTCCCAGTCGTTCGTGGAAGGTTCACGTGCCTCTAGGAAAATCCAGCAAGTCTACCCTCCAGTCTGGCATGGCTGTTGCTGCGGACCATGTTGTTCGAGGCTACATGCTTTCTGGAAGAATGCTGTCTCTTGGATTCCATGCCACATGCTGGCATGTGATTCTTTCTTATGTTGGCACAGATATTGGTTTTCTCATGATTAGTAGAAGCAGCTGTGAGACCTCTCCAAACAGCCACATAAGCAATTCGAATTTTGAAGATGGGAGGAAGGACAGAAGGGCAGATTCCTCCTGGTGACTGGAGACAACAGAAAGATTTATAGGCACATTGAAAGCATCCTCTTCTGTATCCCCACATATGGCTAGGAAATACTTTGGGGAGGTTTCCCACCTTGCTTGGGAGAAAAGGTGCTATCAAGATAATAAATTTTTGCATTACAAATTTGAAACATTGATAACAAAACATTTGGTATGTAATTTCCACTAAATAATGGGTATGCCATCCATATACAGCTACTGTGTTTTGTCTTTTTAATGTAAAGATTTTGCCTCTTCCCCGTGGGGAAACATTCTTTGCTTAATCAGTTTCTTTAATTAGGAGAGCTTCAGAAACGGCTAGATTTAGAGGTGCTATCAGCCTGAGATGATTAAAGACCTAAAGGAAGTCATTTGCATCACTCACTGAAAGACAAAGTTAAGGGCTATATATTTTGTAAAATACCCAGACACAGACATTGATTTTGCAGTGGACCACCAGCCTCTACACCCAGTCCTGGGGAAGCAGAATTTAATGCCATTTTGAAAAGTTAATTAAACCCACTGATGTATGACCAATAAAAATGTAAGCATGTCAGAACGCTGGTATTGTGCAGAGGCACTGCAAGAGAGCAGACTTCATGACTGAAAGGCTGTCTTAGGAATGGTGCCAACCCCGGCCCTCGTCTCTCCAGAGAAGCCCAGGGAAAATAATACAATCAGGAAAAACTATTGAGAAGTCGAATGGCATAATGCAATATTAACTATACCAAATTATAAGCCAAGGCATCTGAACTCCTTCCTCCCCCCATTCATTTATTTAGAAACATGTATTTAGTTCCTGAAATGCACTAGGCAGTGTGCCAGCTCTGAAAGATGTAGTCCTCGATAAGAAAAAGGAGGTCTTTGATTTCAAGGAGTGAATATTCAGTGGTTTACGATCGTACTGCCGTATGTTCTTCGACAGGTTACTTTTCCTCTCTGGGCCGCAATTTCCTTATCTGTCAGTTGACTAATAATCTGTGATTCTATTTTTGTCACAACCCTGGGAAACAGGGCATGCAAGATGATACATAGATTTGGAGGAAGGCAATGGAGGGGTCATGGATCTGATTTAGGACCAGGCTTTGGAGAATCCTGGCTTGGAACAAGGGCTAGAGACAGAGATTTAACACGGAGAGGAGCTGAATCCACAGGGGAAAGGCTTTATCGGCTCTCTTCCAGAAGGAGGGTTTACATGGGAAGGGAAAAGTGGATGAATGCAGGGAAAGCACTAGGCTGTCACGCTACCATGTTACTGCCCTCAGTCCTCACAAAAACTTTGTAAGTTTGGAATTTCCCCTTGTTCCCATTGTAGAGATGAGGAAACTGAAGTGAAGCAAGATGAAAATGTCAAAGATTACACACTTAGCACCCTGTGAAGTCTGCTCCACCCCAGTTCACTTTAAAGCCTATGTGTTTCTTTCTCATCATGTGGACTCTCCTTGAATGTATAAAGAAAAGAGAAGCAGCAAAGGAGGAGAAAGCACTTCCTGCTGGGGGGAATTTTTGTGGAGTTACGTGGAAGAGGTGGCATTTAGGCTGGGTCTGGTTAGGACATATGACAAGGAAGACCAGAATTGGATATTATAGGCAAAAAATGCAATATAGATAAAGAAACAGAGTGAAAAACCTAAGACTGCAAAAAGAATAGTAAGACTGAAACTTACAGTGTAAGTAAAGAGATGAAAAATAAGAGTGGAAATGTAGTTTGAAACAGTTTGTTCAAGGCTTTGAATACCAGGCCAAGTAAATATTTTAGACAAATAGCCAAATGACAGAGGGTACAGCATTAAAGGTTTCTGAGCAAAGCAGTGATGTATTCTGAATTGTGTTTTGGAAAGATTAATTTCCCATCACTTTCAAATTGCCTGAAGTTCTTTTCTTTAATTAAAAGAAATTGGAGTATAATTGCTTTACAATTGTGTGTTCGTTTCTGCTGTATAACAAAGCGAATCAGCTCTACATATACATATATCCCCATATCTCCTCCCTCTTGAGTCTCCCTCCCACCTTCCCTATCCCACCCCTCTAGGTGGTCACAGAGCACCGAGCTGATCTCCCTGTGCTATGCGGCTGCTTCCCACTAGCTATCTGTTTTACATTTGGTAGTGTATATATGTCCATGCCACTCTCTCACTTCATCCCAGCTTACCCTTCCCCCTCCCTGTGTCCCTAAGTCCATTCTCTACATCTGCGTCTTTATTCCTGTCCTGCCCCTTGGTCCTTCAGAACCTTTTTTTCTTTTTTTTTTTTTTTACATTCCATATATATGTGTTAGCATATGCTATTTGTTTTTCTCTTTCTGACTTACTTCACCCTGTATGACAGACCCGAGGTCCATCCACCTCACTACAAATAACTCAATTTCATTTCTTTTTATGGCTGAGTGATATTCTATTGTATATATGTGCTACATCTTCTTTAGCCATTCATCTGTTGCTGGACACTTAGGTTGCTTCCATGTCCTGGCTATTGTAAATAGAGCTGCAGTGGACATTGTGGTACATGATTATTTTTGAATTATGGTTTTCTCAGGGTATATGCCCAGTAGTGGGACTGCTGAGTCATATGGTAGTTCTATTTTTAGTTTTTTAAGGAACCTCCACGCTGTTCTCCATAGTCGCAGTATCAATTTACATTCCCACTAACAGGGCAAGAGGTTTCCCTTTTCTCCACACCCTCTCCAGCATTTACTGTTTGTAGATTTTTTGATGATGGCCATTCTGACCAGTGTGAGGTGATACCTCATTGTAGTTTCGATTTGCATTTCTCTAATGATTGGTGATGTTGAGCATCCTTTCATGTGTTCATTGACAATCTGTATATCTTCTTTGGAGAAATATCTATTTAGGTCTTTTGCCCATTTTTGGATTGGGTTGTTTGTTGTTTTGATATTGAACGGCATGAGCTGCTTGTAGATTTTGGAGATTAATCCTTTGTCAGTTGCTACATTTGCAAATATTTTCTCCCATTCTGAGGGTCTGACTGAAGTTCTTGGTTGACAGCACCAAGGACACTGAAATTTGGGGGACGAAAATTTTAAATGGTTCCTGGCTCATTTTCTAGGTTGGCCTTTGTCATCTAATCCTATTGGTTCATTTTTTGTTCTCTCCCCAGCCCCCATCTTCTAAGATATGTTAGACCTAGTGTTCCAGTATGTCCTACAGAGTTTCAGGCTACTTTGTTCCTTTTAGTTAAGCCATGATACACAGCTCCACATGTAAGTAAGCTCTGATAAACATTGCTTCCTGTGTTACTGCATTGCTCTCTGTGTATAACCTTGATAAGCGTGGGTCTGTGGAGCAGAGCAGCTCAGACACAGCCTCTTAGATAGATGTAAGAAAATACTCTAAACTCCTTGCATGCCGCCTTCCTCCCTACCCTCAAGCCCATTCCAGCAAAACACAGGCTCTTTCTTTTGATTTAAAAAAAATCCTCTGGGATCTGAGCCAATGTTTCCAAGAATGAATATGGGGATGTTGTTTTAACTATCCATTTTCACTTTCATTGGAAGATCTCAGAGAATACAGGAAAACAAATAATAACAGGTCTTAATTTTTGTGTCTTTCTGGAATTATTCCATCACAGTGCTATCCAAATGCCAGTGGACCCTGAATACCTTTTAAAAGGAAAATGATGCCTTTGATCCCCAAGAACATGTTTGTGAACCCAGATCAAGAACTGTTGTACAGTTAGCGTCTGTCTCTGCAAGCAGTGGAGTACAGTTTACAACAGGTCTCAGAATTATTCGCTCTCCAGATGGCTGGGGAATTACTTCCTGATATCAGACCCACAGTATTTTGTGTCTAATCCTGAAGCTTGTATTGTCGCTGCACTGACTGCTTTTTTTGTAAGTATTAAAAAGAATCAACTTACGTCTTCCACTAAATTTCTAAATAGGACTCTGAGTTCACTCAAAACCAAACAAAAAAAAATGAACATACAAAGTAATGTTCATTCTTTCTCAAATGACAAATGCAGAGGTGGTTCCTAATTGTCTTACTGATAGCTGGGCACTAGATTCAGTGACTATCTAATTAGATACATTTTATTGGAAGCCTAAAAATGAGCCATTAATGGTTCTCTTTCTATTAAATGTTAACCAATAACCAAGAGGTGGGGTATGCTTGAATATTTCCTTCAAGATTATCTACTGGTAAGTTTGGAGAGGTTCTAAATTTCATAAGCATTAGTAATAAAATATCCCAAGAATGTAGACTATATAAAATGCTTAATTTACTGTAAAATGTAATACCTCCCAATATTAAAAAACTCAACCTATCGTAACTTTGGCCAGTTGTTTCTTTTATTAGAACATTCAATCTAAAAATGCTGTGTATGTTAAGACTATCCAAAACTCAAATTGTTAGAATTAATTTTCTGTTAAAATGCATATCTAAGATTTTATTCTATCTATAGACAATTAGTTTATACTAACAGTCTGCTAGAACACAGGATGCCTGTAATGGGTTTGTTATTAGCTTGTAAATAGAGCACAGTGTGTCACTTTGTGGTCAGGGAAGATAAATACAAATTATGGATGGCAAATATAAAATGAAAACATAGCTCTCTAGCCATAACAAATTTCCCTTTGGCCCGCCTCCTGTAAGTTAAAATCGACCTAGTGTTTAGGATGAAACTGGAAATATTCCCTTCACCAGTGAAATCTGAAATCTCATTCATTTTAGAGAGAATCAGAGTACGCTGAACAAGAGAGTTCCATTCTGAATAGACTGCATAACAAGAAGAGAGAATGGTCCTAAGGGAGACTGCCCATATGCAAAGTCTAGAGAAAGTCAGTAACTGAAACAATTGCATTAATTCTTCCCCCTGCTTATCTGGCAACTAGTTCTAAGGATTTTATATCAAGTTGATTTTATTGTTCCCATAATATGACTGTCCTGGGTTTGCTGGCAGCTCATCTTCATTTTATTTCCTTTGTTTAATTGTTCATGAAAGACTCTCTGTCTCTTCCCACTGGTACTCTCCAATTCTATAGAACCTGATAATAGAGATGTCTTTACAGCATCCAGTGTGGGACTTCATAAATTCCTTCCACTCTCAAGACAGTACCTAGATTAAGATGATTAGGGTGTTTTGCCAGCATATACACAGTTCCTGATTCTTGCTCTACAGAAGGTCGTTTACTGAAAGTGATTCCACATGTCTTTTGTTTGCCTTAATCCTAATTCTTCCCAGACTTTTTTTTTTTAATATCAGATCTCAAGCAGGATTCAGATTGTGTGATTAATCAGTGAACAACCTTTTGTTGGCTAGAAGTATGAAAAATCCAGGGATGATCACCTGAATTGGTGTGGCTTTCACATCTAATTTTTGTTACAATCTTGACTATAATACTTTCAGATTTATTTTAGATTTGTTCTCTGTAAGACCAAAATTGATTTTCACATGCTCTGTTATTTATAAGCACCTACTTCTGCCTCCACATGCCTCTCTTTTTCCTCCCCGTCCCTCTCCTCTTGCTTTCTCCTCCCATTTCCCAACCTCTCCGTCTTCTTTGTAATGACTGTACTTGGCAAGAGTTAGGTATGGCACATGTCGAAGACATTAGCATGCAATTGTCATGGAGAATGAAGGTTAAACCTCATAGCTGCTGAAATAATGTATTGCTATTAATTATTAAGATTTTTTTAAAACGTGTAGGAAAAATTAGTAAAAATCCATGATAATAAGTAGACAGCCATTCGCTTAACTGTCAGTACATTTGTTCGATGCAGAGGGATGTTGTTTATGGCTCCTTTCCTAAAGCATATCCCCCGTAATCTTGTCAGTGTCCTTCAAGAGTGCCAGCAGAGATGGAGAAAGCTTTCCTTGGCTACTTTCTCATGCTGGGCATTATAGGGGATAATGCAGAGCTCTAAATCTGTCCCTGTTTCCTGAGGCCCGATCCTAGTATTGTTGAAATAGCTGACCAGATTAGATGGAAATGTTGCTTATAACAACAGCACGTTAGTGACAGGTAAAGCCTCGTTACACAGCAATTCCAGCATTGGATCCTTTATACGCCAACATGTGCTGTATGTTGTGATAGGGAGTAATTAAAAATGAAAAGGCTATGTATGATGAATGTTCTTTTTTTTCCAGAAACTAAGCTCTATTTCAAGAAACAACTGTGCAACTATAGTGGTAGCTTTTTGGGTGTATGTGTATGCATGTGTGTATATGAAGGAGGGGAAAGAGAAACAGAGAGAGATGGATCAAAACATAGAGAAATAGAGAGAGAGAACCTAGTAATATAATGTAACCACAGCCAAAAAAAAATAACGCATAATATTTATTTAGTGTCCTAAATATGTCAGGTAAGGCAGGACTGAGACTAGGGTGAGGCAAGTGTGTAACTCACTTCAGAAGTGAAATTTAAGGAGATACCAAAAAACTCAGCCACCAAGATAGATAATATTTTAAAGCAGTATTTTAAAAATCAAAATTAATAGAAAAATCCCATTTTGAAAAAGTATCAAAATATTAAATAAAGACAAGGTCAATTATAGGATGCTAAACTCTCCACCTACGTTGTCTGGTTTAATATCCAAACAACCACATAAAATTGTGTTTTTTGTTGTTGTTTTATAAGCCTTTATTCAGCAAACAAAAACATTTAAAAAAATTTCCCAGTGAAACTGACTACAGGAAAAAGTTGAACCAATCTACTTACTTCTAATTTTCCAGGTATTACTATATTATTTTTGCTAATAAGTTACACCCATTTCTTTTTCTTTATTGAAGTATAGTTGATTTACAATGGTGTGCAAATCTCTGCTGTACAGCAAAGTGACTCAGTTTTACACATAGATACATACATAAGATGATTGATGCAGAGTTATGAGACTTAGTGCTATTTAAAAAACAGTGAAATTCTTAGATCGATGCGTTAATAAGCCCATGTAGAAATTCACTCTAAGTACCTTATTAAAGCCTACTTACATAGGACATTTAGACATGGAAGCAGTGTCTAGACCATGGAGAAGAGATGATCTGGTTACTTCACCTCAATTTACAATGGCCCAACACTATTTTATCCCATGCATATAACTGCTTATATCATTGAAAGCCTATAGCAGCAAATAAATGGGAAGTATATTCTTTTTAAAATAGTATTTTCTATTGTGGTTTATCCCAGGAGATTGGATATACTTCCCTGTGCTATACAGTAGGACCTTGTTTTTTATGCATTCTAAATGTAATAGTTTGCATCTACCAACCCCAAACTCCCAGTCCATCCCTCTCCCTCCACCCCTCCCCCTTGGCCACCACAAGTCTGAACTCTATGGCTGTGAGTCTGTTTCTGTTTTGTAGATAGGTTCATTTGTGCCATATTTTAGATTCCACATATAAGTGATATCATATGGCATTTGTCTTTCTCTTTCTGGCTTACTTCACTTAGTATGATAATCTCTAGTTGCATCCATGTTGCTGCAAATGGCATTATTTTGCCCCTTTTATGGCTGAATAGTATTCCATTGTATATATGTACCACATCTTCTTTATCCATTCATCTGTTGATGGACATTTAGGTTGTTTCCATGTTTTGCCTATTGTGAATAGTGTTGCTATGAACACTGGTGTGCATGTATCTTTTTGAATTATAGTTTTGTCTGGGTATATGCCCAGGAGTGGGATTGCTGGATCATATGGTAATTCTATTTTTAGTTTTCTGAGGAACTTCCGTACTGTTCTCCATAGTGGCTGTATCAATTCACATTCCCACCAACAGTGTAGGAGGGTTCCCTTTTCTCCACACCCTCTCCAGCATCTGTTATTTGTAGACTTTTTAATGATGTCCATTCTGACTGGTGTGAGGTGGTACCTCATTGTAGTTTCAATTTGCATTTCTCTAATAATTAGTGATGTTGAGCGTCTTTTCTTATGCCTACTGGCCATCTGTATGCCTTCTTTGGAGAAATGTCTATTAAGGTCTTCTGCCCATTTTTCAATTGGGTTGTTTGTTTTTTTGTTGTTGAGTTGTATGAGCTGTTTGTATATTTTGGACATTAAGCCCTTGTCATTCGCATGGTTTAAAAATATTTTCTTCCCTTCCATAGGTTGTCTTTTCATTTTTTTAGGTTTCCTTTGTTGTGCAAAAGCTTGTAAGTTTAATTAGGACCGGTTTGTTTACTTTTGTTTTTATTTCTATTGCCGTGGGAGTCTGACCTAAGAAAACGTTGGTCTGATTTATGTCAGAGGATGTTTTGCCTATGATCTCTTCTAGGAGCTTTATGGTGTCATGTCTTATGTTTAAGTCTTTAAGCCATTTTGAGTTTATTTTTGTGCATAGTGTGAGGGTGTGTTCTAACTTCACTGATTTACATTCAGCTGTCCAACTTTTCCAGCACCACTTGCTGAAGAGACTTTTTCCCATTTTATATTCTTGCCTCCTTTGTTGAAGATGAATTGACTGTAGGTGTGCAGATTTATTTCTGGGCTCTCTATTCTGTTCCATTGATTTGTATGTCTGTATTTGTACCAGTACCACACTGTTTTGATTACTCTAGCTTTGTAGTATTGTCTGAAATCTGGGAGGGTTATGCCTCCTGCTTTGTTTTTTGTCGCTCAGGTTTGCTTTTGCAATTCTGGGTCTTTTATGGTTCTATATAAATTTATTCTAGTTCTGTGAAAAATGTCATGGGTAATTTGATAGGGATCACATTAATCTGTAGATTGCTTTGGGTAGTATTGCCATTTTAACAATATTAATTCTTCCAATCCAAGAGCATGGGATATCTTTCCATTTCTTTGAATCCTCTTTAATTTCCTTTATTAATGTTTTATAGTTCTCAGCATATGATTCATTCACCTCCTTGGCCAGGTTTATTCCTGGGTATTTTATTTATTTTTTGGTGCAATTTTAGTAGGCATTATTTTTTTACATTCCCTTTCTGATATTTCATTGTTAGTGTAAAGAAATGCAACTGATTTCTGAATGTTAATCTCGTATCCTGCTACTTTGTTGAATTTGTTTATTAGATCTAGTAGTTTTTGTGTGGAGTCCTTAGGGTTTTCTATATATAGTATCATGTCATTTGCATAGAGTGACAGTTTTACCTCTTCCCTTCCAAATCGGATACATTTTATTTATTGTCTGATTGCTGTGGCTAGGAATTCTAATATTATTTGGAAGAAAAGTGGTGAGAGTGGGCATCCTTGTCTTGTTCCAGACTTTAGCAGGAAGGCTTTCAGCTTTTTACTGTTGAGTATTATATTGGCTGTGGTTTTGTCATAAATATCTTTTATTATGTTGAGATATGGTACCTTTATACCCACTTTGGTAAGATTTTTTTGTCATGAATGGATGTTGAATTTTTTCACATGCATTTTCTACATCTATTGAGATGATCTTGTGGTTTTTGACTTTTCTTTTGTTAATATGGTGTACTACATTGATTTGTGTATGTTGAAACGTCCTTGTGAGTTGGTCATGGTGTATCATCTTTTTTATGTGTTGTTGGATTCAGTTTGCTAATATTTTGTTGAGAACTTTTGCATCTATATTCATCAAAGATATTGGCCTGTAATTTTCTTTTTTGGTGGCATCTTTGTCTGGTTTTGGTATAAGGGTGATGGTGGCTTCATAGAATGTCTTTGGTAATGTTCCTCCTCTTCAATCTTTTGGAAGAGTTTGAGAAAAATTGGTATAATTTCTTCTTTGTATGTTTGGTAGAATTCTCCTGTGAAGCCATCTGGCCTGGACTTTTGTTTGTAGAGAGTTTTTTTTTTTAATTATTATTACAGTTTCTATTTCACTTCTAGTAATTGGTCTGTTCAAATTATCTGTTTCTGCTTGATTCAATTTTGGTGGGCTGTATGTTTCTAGAAAGTTGTCTATTTATTCTAGGCTGTGAAATTTGTTGGCATATAATTGTTCATAGTATTCACTTATGTTTTTTGGATTTCTGTGGTATCAGTTGAGATTTCTCCTTTTTCATATCTTATTTTTTTATTTGGGTTCTCAAAATTGGTATTATTTCTATACATAATTTACTGATAAGCAGTAAGTAGTAAAGAGCAAAAAGAGGGTAAATGACATGACAGGTTTGAATATGACCTGACCCTCTGGGTTTGGAATAGTGTTTGTTGGGAAACACATTCAGAGGCAGATGGAGATGTGTGATCACCTACTGCCCATTGTGTTCTGGGCAGCACATAGGAGTCTAGGTAGGATCAGATGTCAGATACAGAGAGGAACCATGGTTCCAGGTTATGGAGTTTTTCAACTGTATGATAAGGATGAGTTGTTATAACGTGGTAGATCAATGGCGGCCTCTAAGCCCTGTTCTTGCACCTCAGCGTTCAGGGTTGGTAGAGCACTGGCTCCTCCCCTGGCATAACTAGGAGCAGGAGTCCGTGCATTGGTTGCAGCTGTGTGGTTGGTTCTCCTGCCTCTGTTTCTTGGTAGGAGGCCCAATTCCTTTCTCAATATTATATGGCTGTGTGGCTCTAATATGATTTACTGCATCAGAGCTGTAACCATAATAAATTGCCTAAAGCTCCTAGCAGTGACCATTTTCCATGAAATAGTTTTTAATTCTCCAATGGTACTGCTCAGTAGAGGATCAACTCCTGCTCTGGGAGGCTATCCTTCAGAGAATCCATCATTCCCTGAGTTAGCTATTACCTCTAAGTGTTAAATCTGTTTGTTCAAGGCCACACATCCAATAAATTTGGAAAGTCAGGATTCATATATAGGTCAGTTAGATTCCAGAACTCAAGCATTTAGCCACTATAAATATTGACATCAACCACCCATTCATTCATTCATTCAGGCACTTTTATTGAATCTTTAATTAGTGTCAGATTATTTTCTAAGTTCTGGGGATAAAAGAGTCAACAAGACAGTCACTGTCTTTATCTTCACAGGGCTTATTAATGGACAAGCAACATAAATCTTTATTGTTTTAAAGCAAAGGGATTATTTCAGTGGGTCATTCCCACTTTCTCTAGGTTTATGTTCTGTGATATGCTGTTATTGGCAATTGACCACCCATCTCCATCCTCTAAGACTTTGTAGAAGTCAAGAGAGAAGATTCTGGAATTTAGAGAAGGGAGTTCTTTGGAGAGAATTGTTGGCTCTGTGAGTTCTTTCCATTCAAGGCTTGAAGGTTGGAGGGGTTGATACTCTCTCATTTCAAGTCTTCTCCTAAGGAGAAAGTCAAATGTGTCTCCTATGAAGATTTCTGGAGTAGCAGAGGAGAGGGCTATGTTTGAGAAGCCCTCTCTTATTGATGAGAAGCGCATTTGAGAAGCCCATTCTTATAGACGGCAGGACAAATGTGCAAGTCTTCTCTTGGCCAGATATGAACTATGTGTGAGAGAGAGCAGGCTGGGCAATGTCTGACAGAGTCACCTGGAGGAGCAAGGAAACCTCAGCTGGAAGAATTGGGGGTGTGCCACCCGCAACTCCGCTGGTGGAGTTATGTTCCCATGAGTCAACAGAGCTAGAGATCTTCAGGGGTAGGTGTTTCTGTAGAACCTACAAAGAATCCCAGAGAGGAGAGTTGGCTTTAGATATGTACCTGGTTCGGAGAAAACAAATGGCAAATGGCATTCATACTGGGCAGTAAGAGCTTTGCTTGTCCTACCTACACTCTTGCTTTCATCCCTTCTTCTAGAAGTGAAGGTAGAATAGAAAAGCAGCTTCCTGTAAAATGAGAAGATAATGCCTATGCCAGCATTTCCCAGTGCAGGCTTCCTCATGGGGCTAGTTACATTTGCAGAAGGGCGAGGTATCAACTTAAATACATTTCAAAGTTTTGATCACCACATGGAATTACCACATGAACATGAACATTTTAATTACTTAAATGAGGTTTTTCTACCAGTAGGAAAATATTATCCTCTCTGAGTGTGATTGAATAACATATGGAGACTGCTCAATATTTTAATACGAAGTAGAGGTATAACCAGCTTCACAGACAGGGTTCGTATGGGAAGGGGGAAGGGAAGAATGCAATATTTTCTTATTGCACCTAGATCTAATCAGTCTATGAGATTACACACACACCCTTTTTTAAAAAACAGAATTAGGGTCATGTCGTGCCTCCTATTCTCAATATACCATGTGCATACTTCCATGTCAATACATAACCAATTATAAGGTAAGTGCTTTTGTTATTCTCATTTACACAGCCTGAACTTCCTGGTTCCAGTATATCACTAAAAGCCAGATAAATGGGTACAGCCAACAAATGACTTTTTCTGGTCTAATACAGCAAAAATGACAAGCCATTTTCTATGGAAGGCAGAACTTTTCTGATGTATGAGACTTTTATAATAAAGTCAATTTGACCCAAGGTTACAAAAGAGGTCATTGGGGAAGGAGGGATTCAAATAATACTGTCTTAGTCCGTAGCCTTCACTCTTCTCTACTGCTCAGTTTTGACAAGCTGTATGTGGTCCAAACTTAGCAGGCTCAAAGGGAGGGAGGAGGAGCTATAGGATGAACAATGAGATTAGTGGAAAACATACTGACCTTAGAAGAGAAGATCCTGGTCCTGTCCACACCCTGATATTTGCTTTATGACCATGTACTAGTCACTTAGACTTTTAGAGCCTCTAATCTCTTAGATGTAAACTAGAACAAGATATATTCAACATGCTCAGAACTGTTTTTTGAGAGTCAAACGTGTCTGTATATGTCAAAGTACTTCATAAGCTATAAAGCAATATACACACATAAAAGATTATATAATTTTGATCAGAATAGACAGTTTGTTTAACATCTGGCTGTGTTTCTTGGTTATTTCAAGCCGAGGAGAACTTTGCTGATGTCTGCTGTGTTGGGTAACTTCAGAAGTGAAGCCCCAACGGTGTGCAGTTATGTACCATTGCACTTAGCTTAGAATCCAGGGTTTTGAGATATTTCAGAGTCAGAATGTAGCTCTGTACTTACTCATCTTGTGTCTTTGGACAAGTTGTTTCATCCCTCTGAGTCTCATTTTCTTCATTTCTAAAATTGGGTTAATAATAGCTACCTCAGAGGTTTGTTCTTAGGATTCAATGATATGTTTTAAAGCACATAGCTGGCATATATTAAAGGCTCAAAAATTATAGCTGTTATTACTCTCCTATTCCTTTTGCATTCTGCTCCAGTTGGGCGTGGTGGGGGAAAGGAATTCCCTGTTTCAATATGTCTAGAAACCATCATGCCAGCTCTGAAAGGGCCATGGTAAACAGGGCACAGGCAACAAATCATTGCTTCTGGGCTAATAGGAGGACAACAGCGCACTGCCTTGTGCGGGAGGTTGGACCTTTCTCGTCTTGGAGGCATTTATACTGTTCATATGGCTGATGATGATCCAACAGTACCTTTCTTGAAATTTATAGAAGGAAAAAATATGGCCTTGTAACCCTTAGAACAGGAGGAAAATAAACTGACACATGAATTTTGTGGGTTTTGTTTGAGTGTATCCAAGATTCTTTTCTTTGGATTGAATGCTGACCTTCATGTCAAACATGAACAGCTAAAAAGTTTTTTTGTTTGTTTACCTGCTTCTAACAATGGTGAGTCTTTGGAAGTTATTAACATAACTAACTATAACTAATTAGTTATTAGTATTAGTACAAGAAAAGGAAGATTGTGTTTAGCTCTGTATTGCTATGACCCCTTCCCCCATCCAAGTTCTACATGGCAGCCAGAGGGATATTTCATAAGTATAAGACTATATCACTCAGCTCCTCTGTTATGAACTTAATTGTATTCCCCCCAGCCCAAATTAATATATTGAAACCGTAATCCCCAAAATTACTATATCTGAAGATAAGACTTTTAAGGAGGTAAAGTTAAGTGAGGTCATAGGGTAGAGCTCTAATCTGATAAAAACTAGTATCCTTTTAAGAAGCGGAAGCCATACCCGGAGTTTGTTCGCATAAAGGAAAGGCCATGTGAGGACATATTGAGAAGGGGGCCATTGAGAAGCCTGGAAGGGAGGTCTCACTAGAAATCAAACCTGCTGGCACCTTGATCTTGGACTTTCAGTAACCAAAACTGTGAGAAAAAAATTTCTGTTGTTTAATTGAGGGATTTGAGGGATATCATGACTAGTCCAATGTCCCTCAATTTGAGATCACCATCAACAACCTTTAATTCCATCCACGTGGGCTTGTATTACTTTGACATTCTAAATTTGTAGGGATTAAAAATAGTCATTAAGTTCCCTGTACTTGAAGTTTGTCTACCTGGAACTTTCTTTCTCTGGTAGTTTTCAAGACTGGTTCCCTCTTTTCCTACAAGTCTCAGTTCAAAGGCCCCCTCATCAGAGAGGATATGTCTGATCATTCCATCTAGAGTATCTGCCCTTGTCCGCCACCCCCAAGACATTCTACAGTAGTGACTCTCATTCCTTTCTCAGCATTTATCACTATCTGCCCATTGTCTTATTTATTTACTGTTTGTTTATTGTTCATCTCTTCTCACTAAAATGAAAAATGCATGAGGGCAGGGGCCTATCTTGTTGACTGTTCATTCTCTATCTCTGTGTCCAGTGGAGCATCTGATGTATGAGCTGTGTATGGAATGTGGTGTGTGTGTATATCAAATGATGAATGCGTGAATGTTTCTCTTCTGTTTCCTGTTTCCCATCCCCTTTTCACCAACTCTCCACCCATTTCCTGCCCCATGCTGCATGCTTTTAAATATCTGCTCCAATGAACTAAAAGCTCTTACAAAATTAAGAAATTCTCCTTACAGGGGCAGTTGTATTTCCTCTGGAATTAGATTTTCTATGTTGGAAGTTTAATTCAATGGGCAAACATTGAGGGATTCCATGACCAGTCCAATGCCCTGCAAATTGAGATCTCCATCAATAGCTTTAATTCCACTCAATCTGAAGGATTTATAGGCCTTTGCCTGTTTTCAAGCTATACGAGGAAGGATTGGTGTTTATAAAAGAAAAATGGTGTGTTTTTTATAAAGTGACCTTATGAGAGATAAGATGTTGGCTGGTTTTGAAGGTCTTTTATTGCACTGAGGTTTCAACAAAAGGCAATCCCCTCTTCCCTGAAGGGGTGAGAGGGAGATATTGTGGGAATGAAGGGACTTCATTGAGGGACTTCCCTCAAATATAGGGAAGTCTCCACAGCCCAATGACATTGAAATTCAGTCTTGAATGGTATAAACCACTAAACTACCACCGGTGTAATTCACAGCTACTTTACTTCACATGCTGACAACACAGGGAAGTAATGTGCCAACTAGAATTTCTAATCACTGCTTTCCCTATTTTGAGATGCCTTCAGTCTGTTATCAAACCTTTATCTCCCTCAGTTCCTGCAAGTTGTGCAAACTAAAACCTGCTGGTTCTAATACCAGCATGATGTTACTTGTCATTCTTCAATGCAGGTGTTTACGTAGAATATACTATCCAGGTTTCAAGGAGGAAGGCTTGAAGTTCATCTCTTCCTTTACTTCATTACCCTGAGCCTAAGCTCAGTTTTGGTATCAAACACAGAGAATGATCTGAATCTAATAGAATTGAGATTGGTCATGGAGTAGAATTAGCCAGGCCTCTATGTGCAAACATGGTTTCTCAAACCAATATCCTGCTAAAAGCCCTTCCTCCTGTTTTATTAAAATAGCAGGATGACTTGTAATAGCTCTAGATTTTTTTTCCATCAAAACCCAGTATGTTATTCTAGGACTTTGTAGAGGAAGATTCTCTTAGGTTATTTTATATAGTTAGCATTGAATATATAGATTCTCTCTCCACTTGTGCATAATAGGAAAAGGCTACTTTAGTTCATAGGATTCTTAGCACACAAATAGCTTACCAGTTCATTGAACAGCTCTAATAAAAGCCAGTCTCTGTAAGTTTACATGCTGCCTTCTATCTATCCCATTCTGCGTATCCCCAATTGCCTATGCACGTAGAACCTGGTCCCTATTTTACGTTAAGCTTGATTTGATTAAAGAGAAGCTTCTTGTATTTTCTTTTCCAAAACATAAATAGCAAAGCAAATATCCTAGAAATATCCCTCACCTTTAACAGGAGAAAATAAAGACAATGACATCTGATCAATGCAAAAGGGCTGGTGAGACAACGGGCAGCTGGAAAAAAGAAGCGTGAAGAAGGAAAAAAATAAATAAAACCTTCAAAAATGTAATAGACTGGAAGATGAAATATATTACCTTCTCAGTGATTTCTGCTGAGAACAGCACAGTCTTTTTTTCCCCTTCTTCTTCTTCTTCTCCTTTTTCTTCTCTCCTTCTCCTCCTTCTTCTCCTCCCCCTCCCCTCCCCCTCCCCTCCTCCCCTCCTCCCCCTCCTCCCCTCCCCCTCCTCCTCCCCCTCCTCCTCCTCCTTCTTCCTCCTTCCTTCTTCTTCTTCTTCTCCTCCTTTATCTTCTCTCCTCCTCCTTCTTCTTCTCCCCCCTTCCCTCCTCCCCCTCCTCCCTTCCCCCTCCCCCTCCTCCCCTCCCTCTCCTCCTCCTCCTCCTTCTTCTTCCTTCTCCTTCCTTCTTCTTCTTCCTTCTTCTTCCTTCTTCCTTCTTCTTTCTTCTTCTTCTTCTTCTTCTTCTTCTTCTTTCTTCTTTCTTCTTTCTTCTTCTTTTTCCCTGAAGAAACAATTCTCTAGGAATGGGAATTTTTTCCCTATTAAATGGAAAATCATTGCAGTTTTGCAGTAATACTAAAAAATCTAATAATAGAATATATTTTCTTTGTAAATATGTAGTCCTTTTGGCAGACTTGCAGGAACAAACCCACAGCAATGTTTTGTCTGGCACTTATTTCTACTTATAGGAATTCTCTCTAAAGTAAGTTGCTGATAATATTCAATCCAACTTTTAAAAATAGATGGCAAGACTTTTAAAGGTCTTGAATCTTATTTGCTTATAAGGAAATAAAAATCCTAATAAGTTAAAATTTCACTATTTATACAGTCATGGGTTATGGTTTACTCATTTAAGTATGTGGCATATAAGATGAATTCATTGATCCATGTTATTTGTATTTTTCATGATCACTTGTTTTGTCCTCAACAGATAACAATGTTGTTATCCATTGTGCTGCCTTCCCCCGGTCCTTAAATAAGAAAGATGCAAATCTCTGCAACTACTTGTTTCCATAATCTTTTCTCTTGATATGTTCTGTAAGATAAGCTGGCATAATATCGTCACCCTGTGGTCAGACCAGATTTCAAGCCTACTCTATATTTGCTTATTTCCCCTAAGATTACTGCAAAGTTATATAGCAGGTTTGTCTGTTAGTGTAGTAAAAGAAAGTTAAAAGAACTAACCCTACCCCAGTGTGCCTGTTTTCTAAAATAACTTAACATGTTGTTTTTCAAAACAATTCTTAGTTTATTCTATTTTTTTGTTCCTCATGTATTTTGTTTTATTGGCATAAGAGAATGTAGTATTTAAAAATTCTAGGTATAACAGAGTACTAATTTTTTTCACTCAAATATTCTCATTTAATGCATATCTTAATCCTTGTTGCTTGTCTTGCTTTTTACAAGCAGTAATCTTCCTAGGCATGGCTTCTAGAAAAAAGTAGTTATTCTGGTCCTCTTAAATCTTTGAATTATAATCTTGTTCCAGAATAGTTTATGCCTGTTTGTTCTTATGAGTGTGTGTACTTATCAGAAAAGGAACCACTTTCACCTCTACAGTTTCTCTAATAGATAACATTTATTTAATATTTACTGCATGGCTGACAGTCTTTAAGTGTATGTTGTTCAGGGACCCACCTGGAAAGAGTTGTACTCCAAAGCAATTATTAGAGAGTTTAATGAAGGGACTATTTACAACAATATGAGCAGGATTAAGGGAAAACAACAGGGGATAGTGAAGGACTCCAGGGTTAACAACAGAGAGAAGCTGCCACTCCTCCTAAGCTAGAAAGAGCAAGAGGTGGGGGAGGGTACCAGAACTTGGCAAAACTGTAGTTGTGGAAGAATCCCTCTCAATACCAACTTGGCTTTTGGTAGAAGATGGCAGCACAGCCCATCTGCGGCCTGGCAGGGAGCTGATATGGGAACAAGTATACAGACCTCACTTTCCTGCTGCCCTCGCATGTCCTGCAGATGAGTCTTGTATTGGACAAAACTAATTGCAAGTCAGAGGAGGAAGCTGGCTGCTTCAGCATAACAAGGTCTGCCTCCCAGGCACCAAGGTCAGGGGAGAAGAGTGAAGTGAGTGAAAACTGTGTAGCACAAAGTGGTCCTGTAGAGAACTGATTTAATCCTCACAATGACCACATCTTGTCGATAGCTAATATTAGCACTTTTTTATGGGTGAGGGAACTGATTCCTGTGATTCGCATATGGGTCATGCATCTCGTGAACAGGAGAGTCAAGATATGAACCCAGAGTCTCTCCATACAAACTATTTCTGAATCACTACAATATACTACCCAAGGAATAGCTTTCTCATTGCTCCATGGACAGAAACCAAGACACAGAACATGGCTCTCTTTCTGGAGATTTTCTTCCCTTTCCTTGGCTCCCATTTTTACATCTTCAAATAGTTTAATTTGAGAACCATAGCAGCCATGGAACTACTGTGATTCTTGTCATTTGCCTTAGGATGTAAATTACCAGTTGAGGGAGTTTTCTTGTGAATAGAACAGGTACATTTTCTGAATCTAACTATTTTAAGAAAGATAATTCTGTCCTATTCTTAGCCTTTTGAACCATCATTCCAAACTTCTAAATTTAATTATATTGAGGTTTCTACTCTTTTGATTAGACAGAGAGAAAAAAACATACGCTGAGGAATAGTATAGTGGGAAAGAGGTGACGTGCAAAAGTTTAGACATTTATCAGAATGATTTTCAAAATTTCTAACTTCTTTTATACTGAAAATCACAGTGAAGTCAGGTTTACGCTATTCTGGAGTAGAGTGAAATTATTCTCTGTCAGAAAGCTTATTGGAATGCATTTTTAAACCGTATCCTTGTAGCAGTCAAGACTTTTTCTGTTGCAAGTAACAGAAACCCAATTCATACTAGCTTAATGAAAAAAGAGTTTATTGGCTCATGAAGTTAGGAAAGATACTGGAGGATCAGCAGGATGAAGAAGGTTCTGTAGGAATTAGCGTTTAAATCTGTGACACCATTCCAGAAAGGATCTTTCTCTGTCTCTCTGACTCCACCCACATTTCATCTCTGTTTTTCCCAATTTCTCTATGTGTTGGTGTCATTCTCTTTTACTTAGAGAAATACTTCCCTAACATTATGGGATGGATGACCATTGTCAGCTCCAGTTTAACAACTCCAACAGAATGAGTTTCTTTCCCTTAGGGTTCATATATCAATCCAGGGGATGAACTCTGATAGATTCCCCTGGATTTGAATAACTATCGCATATCTTAATCACTGTTACCAGGAAAGTTAGGTACTATGATTCTACAGAAATGGCTCACCTGACAACCTATGAGATCAAAAGTATTATATAAGTTACCAGATGAACAGAGAGGGAAAACATGTTGCACAAGTTAAAAAAAAAAAAAAAAAAAAAAAAGAGGATCTGTTATCATTGTCAATAAAGCTAGCTAGATACCTACTGATCTGATAGATTCTTTGCTTGCCTTCTTCTTTTATTTTCTTCCTCCTCAACTATCAAATAATGACAATTTAATTTACTACTTTGTTTTGAAATGCTATAAATTTCAAATATATGAAAAACTTTCTGAGATTTTCTAATGAAAAATTCTTTTTAAGGTACTTTCATCTTACATTTTGATGAAAAATGTTTAGCCACAGATGTTCTATGAGATATTCAAAACTTGCCTTTGTTACATGATTCACATTATTTTTCTTCTCAAATGCCAGGAGGAGGTTGGTGGTAATATACTTCCTAATCAAGTGTTCACAGTTCACCATCTTATCTATCTGGAATATTGGCATTTTATTCTATTCTCAGTCAATACAGTAAAGCACATTTCCACTATCCTCATCAGCAATCTTTAAAATTCAATTGCAGTTTTTCAATTTCTACATTAATATCACATTGATTTACTGTTCTCTATCCTCCATTTTGCCCAGATCTCTAAAAAGTAGTAACAGATCTACATGTTTGTCAAGGCTTTGTTTTTTAGAGTTCTGAAATTTTTAAGGCAAACAAAGTTAACAAAACTCAAAATATAATACTTATTCTCTCTACCTATAATATTATTAAGCATTTATAAATCCCCCTGTGGTAATAATTAAATATTTTCTGTAACTAAATTGCAAATAAAATAATGGCAGGAAACAACTTCCATTTTTTTTTTAAATTACACACGGTACTTAGGAGAGTGACATACACATCACAGGCGTGTATTATGCCTTGGAATATAGCTATTTGTAGTGTCCAAAGTCCAAGGAGAAATTTAAATACTCCATTTCTCCAAACAGCTTGAAGATTCGAATACACCTTTCTTTTATATTTTAGTAGGGCTACATTTTCAGAGAATGTTTGATTGAACATCTTTTTCTGTTTAATCTCCTACAACTTTATAGTATCCCAGGACCTACTGGAAGAATTATCTCTGAATGTTAGGGTGGGAGTGAGACAGAGGAAAGGGTGATAACAGTATATGGAAAGAGGAACTAAGTATTGAGAGCATGATATGCTAGATCGTATATTATCTAGGTATGCTGGATAACATTTACTGAACATTTATTATATATAAGACCCTAGACCAAGTGCTTCTGTACATTGTCCTTTAATCTTCATAACCATTTTATCAGGTAGGAATTAAAAGGCCCATGTTACACATAACAAGTTGAGGCTTAGCGTGTTAATGCAGTCATTCATGGACACAAACTCACAAACTTTAGAGCTTTAAATCAAATGCAGGATTGTCTGATGTCAAAAGTCCTCCTCCAAACCAATACAGTATATTCTCACTTTCAAGCTTTGTCACAGATCATGATTTAAGAATTGCTACCACTACATAGGTGTGTTAAGTGTTTCAAGAAATTATATGGCTCACCCAGTTTCCCAGAATTAATAAAGGACAAAGCTGGAATTGAAGCCTACATCAAGTTGTTGTTGACTCCAGCAACACTTCTAATAAGAAGTGCACAGAGGCTCTGCAGTTGTATCATTTCATCCAATGAAGTCCCCTAGAACAAAAATCAGCTGCTCTTTTCATTGTGCTCAGTTTAAGTTATAAAGGTTTAAGGTGTATCTCATGGAAAACTTCCACTTCTGACAAATCAAAAGTGACACCATTGGAATCAATTGAGTGAGCAGACTACCTGGGCAGTCCTTATTCACTGCTGTTATTTACAAACCAGGCCTGGTGACTTAGTTTTCAAGTTAGTTATTGATTCACACTCTAGAAAGAACAAGTTTTTTTGCTTTTGTTTTATCTTTAATATCATACTTGTTCAGGGGAGTAAACAGGAAGAAAAGCTTCAGGGTTATGAGGAGCAAACATCTTCTTCTTTAGGAAATTTGTTGTGGCTCTGAATCTCCAACTTGAAAAGATGACACCTAGAAATAGCCGTAAGGAGTGACTCAAGGAAACATAGTAAGTCAGGCTCCTGACCTTAGTACATTTTACCATATCTCTGTGCCATGACTCGGGTCACAGTCATATTCTGATATTGTGGTCTGAATGCTTAGGCTATTCCTCATGTATATTTCTTTTCCATTGCTGTGTAACAAATTCTCACACACTTAGACGCTTATTACAACACATTAATTAACTCACAGTTCTGTGGGTTAGGGGTCTGTGCATAGGTTAGTTAGGTTCTCTGCTCAGGGTCTCACAAGGCTGTATCAAGGTGTACTCAGGATGTGTTCTCATCTGGAGGCTAGACTGGAGAAGAAATTGTCTCCAAGCCTAGTCATGTTGCTGGCAGAGTTCACCTCCTTGTGGTTGAAGGACGTATGTCCAAGGATTCTTGCTGGCTTTTGGAAGGGGGCTGCTTTCAGCTGCTATAAGTCACGTGCAGTTCTTTGTCATATGATCCTCACCTTAGACCCTCTTACAACATGGCAGCTTGCTTTTTCAAGGCCAAACAAGGGAGAGCTAGATGCTCTAGCAAGACAGGTATTAGATATTTATATAATCACCCTAACCTTTGCCACATTCCATTGATTAGAAACAAGTTCCAGGTCCCACTCCCACTCAAGGTGAGATTTCACAAAGGCAGGGCTCATGGAGTTCAACTTAAAATCTGTCCCACACTATGCGGAATGGAAACAAGCTCCCTCTGAAAAAGGTGCATAAAATAGTTTCAAACACCTAACTCTTCACTTTTACTCTCTCATCAATATCCATTAGAGGGCCAAGGTCTGGAGTTTTCTGGGAGACAAACTTTAGCCATGAGTAGTGAGTAGTTGCTTAGGGCTGTTTCTCCTCTTGTATCGGTCTCATTAAAGCTAGCTTAAGCGATAAAACAAAATAATGTATGGACAGTAAAGTGGCTATCTCATAGCATCTGGCCTTTAGGGACAGTTTGGAATCAGGGCAGAGAGAGTTGAAAGGAAGCAGTATACCTCTCTCTCCATCTTTTGTTTTCATTGCACTCTGAGCTTCTGCTGAATTCTTCTAACAATAGACCATATTTTTTTGTATTAAAATACATATAGGAAAATGGTTGGAGTGAAAGAGAGGTTTTGAAGAAGTGTCAATTGATGCACTACAGGTAAAGGACTCAAATATGAATCCTACAACTATGATCAAGAGGCAGAATTATGTTATAAAAACCTGACTGTGCCTGACTTACACTATTATAGATGGAAGTGGGGAAAAGAGACTTTTGTAGAAAAGTATGTGATACAGTTGGGGTCATCTCTGTTTTATTTAATGCCCAGGAAATCTTTCTATCAATCTGTCAGCTCTTTGGTGAGCTGGTCCTCAGACTATGTGTTTTTTGTGACCTTGAGGCTTTAGGGTCCTGGAGAATCGTAATCTTAAGATTATTCTGTGGACGTTTAAATGTTCAATGAATGCTGAACTTGATCTCTTCTGTTTCTCAGTGATACTAGGTCAGAATTTTATACCTCTTATTAAAGTCTTCCAAAGACTATTTTATTCAGAACGAAAATCAATGTTCTTATGATAGGCCACATTGTGATCTGCAGAACAGACAGGGCGCCTACTTCTTCCATGACCTCTTTTCTAGCTACCTTTTCTCTCACTCACTCTGTTTTAACCATACCAGGGTTTCTGCTGGACCTGGAACACATCAAGCCAAATGTTACCTGAGGGCCTCTGCTCTTGCTCTTTCTTCTCTTTGGAACAGTCTCCCCTTAAGTAGCTGAATAGCTCTCCCCTCCCCCTGTCTCTAACTTCCCACTCCAAATCAATTTTTACAAATTTATTTTTATTTTTTTCAGCTTTATTGAGATATAATTGACAAAAAGTGTATATATTTAAGATGTACACTTGATGTTTTGATATACATATACACTGTGAGGGAATCGCCCTGATCAAGATGATTAAGATATCAGATAGTTACAATTTTCTTATTTATTGATTCATTGAGTGGTGAGAATACTTAAGCCAATTCCATGTATACAGTATAGTATTGTTAACTATAGTCACATTGCTGTATAGCAGATCTCTAGAACCTATTCATCTTACATAACTAAAACTTTATACCCATTGAAAAGCAATCCACTCCCTCTTCCCCTGCCCCCCGCCCAACCCATGGAAACCATGATTCTACTCTTTGTTTCGATGAATTTGATTATTTTAGGTACTTAATATATGTGGAATTATGCAACATTTGTCCTTCTGTGATTGGCTTATCTCCCTTAGCATTATGTCTTGCAGGTTCATCCATGTTGTCACAAATGGCAGGATTTCCTTCTTTTTTAAGGCTGAATAATATTCAGTTTGTATGCATATGCCACATTTTCTTTATCCACTTATCCACTGATGGACATTTAGATTGTTTCTGTATCTCAGCTATTGTGAGCAATGCTGCAATGAAGATGACATCGTGAGCAGTACAGCAGTGAAGATCCCGATTTCAGTTCTTCTGGATATATACCCTGAGTGGTACTGCTCGTTCATATGTTAGTTCCACTTTTAGTTTTTTGAGGAACCTCTGTATTGTTTTCCATAGTGGCTGCACCAATTTACATTCCTATCAACAGTGTACAAGGGTTTTAATTTCTCCATATTCTTACCAATATTGATTAGCTTTTGTTTGTTTTGAAAAAGCCATCCTAACAGGTATGAGGCGATATCTCCTTGTGATTTACTTTGTATTTCCCTGATAATTGGTGGATGTTAAACACCTTTTCATATACCAGCTGGCCATTCGTGTATCTCCTTTATAGAAATGTCTATTTAAGTCCTTTGCCCATTTTAAAATCAGGTTCTTTTTTTTTTTTTTGGCTATTAAGTTGTAGGAGTTCCTTATATTTTTCTATTAATCCCCTGTCAATTATATAATGTGCAAATTTTTTCCATTCCATGGGTTGTCTTTTTATTTTGTTGATTGTTTCTTTTGCTGTGCAGCAACTTTTAAATTTGATATAGTCTCACTTGTCAGTTTTTGCTCTTGTTGCCTGTCTTTACTTGTTTTTAACATTGTTTTCTTAGTAGCACCTTGACCTCCATTTTACGAACTGCAATTATCCCCCCTTCATTCCTACTGACAGTCCCTACTTTATTTTATCCAAAGCATTTATCATTAACTGGCATACTATATACTCTATTTTACTTACATGCTTAGTATATATTTCCACATCTAGAGTGTAATTGCCATGTGAGTGGGCATTTTTATCTGTTTAGGATGGGTAAGCATGAAGGTTGGATGTACAGTCTTCAGTATGATGTAAATCTTTGGCCTCTGAAGTTCTTTGTTTTATAATATCATTTGATATGTACTGTTCCATAACATTTTATGGAAAAACCTGAACAAGCTTTTTGGCCAACCCAATATATAATGTAGTTTAGTGACAGTTTACCGGTCATAGAGTGCTGTGATCTTTGTTTCTACAGCTTCTTAAATTTAAACATTGACTAGAATGTTCACATAAGGAGCACATTTAAAAGCATGTTGTCCATGTCAAAATCACGTGCAATAAAAATGACAATAAAATAGCAGTCTTTTCGTTCTGCAACCGATGTTACACCTTGTTTTACTAACCGTGGCTGAATTTTGTAAGTTGGATTTATATTTCCTCCTTTCTATCTGTTTGCCTTTCTCATTACTCTCAGCTTGGACAATCAAAATAAGATGTTCATTATGTTTCTCTGCTGTGTTTGCACTTCTGGTTGGGCAGTAAACAGGAGGGATGGCTATATATACAAATCAGGTTAGAGAAGAAATCCCACCTACCATATGGGGGCATAATGGCTTTCAGAAGACTTCATGGCCTTTCTAATTCACAAGAAGTTTGGGAAAAATTCAGTCCTTTGATTAGGGGCAGTATTATAAAATAGGGTGGGTGAATATCTAAGATGAATGGTTTCAGGGGAGCCAGTGAGGCCACAATATGTCATAGATGCATTTGCCTGTTCCCAGTCTTATTCACTGCGTCAGGCACTGATTGTGCACACCTTCAGAGCTTCTTGGTCTTACTTGATACTTAGTCCAGTACAGGCTGACAGTGATGCACTCGTCCTCTGTCAGAATGGACTTAAACTAACTTCACCCTGGATTGACCCGACAGTGCTCTGCCTCATGTTTGTGCCTCCCATCCTGGGTCTTCTGTGTGACAAGGGGCCATTTGGATGCCACTGACTGCACTTTGTGATCACATTTGTGAAACCCAGAAAAATATGGGAATTCATGGACTGTGGTGCAAACCTGTGATCGGTGGGAGATGGATGAAACCCAGTGTATAAATGTTTTCCTCTATTCCCTTCTGTGTGGTCTATCAAGATATAGAATTGATATGGTTTGTGGGGGACAGTTGAATGAGATACACTTCAAGAAACAACCTCACATTGTTTCCTTGATTCCTACCTCAATTTCCTTTCCCTCAATCTGGTCCTTGAGATAGCATTCCTGATAAAGGATAACTTAAGCATCTGTATATTATATCCTGCCTTGTACAGGAAGGCAAACCAAGACAGTGGCATTGGGGGTGACTCTAGAAAGAAGATGGGAATTTGGAGCTGGATTACTCTCTGATCTGATGCTGTTAAGGATCCTAGTGGGGTGGTCATTATCACTGAGGCTTTCACTTGTGAATAATCAGAAGGAAGGGCAGGTGGAAGGTAAGGCATTGACTATGCAGTGGCTGAGGGTTTGAATGATGTGGGGGAAATTATTATAAGGACTGTTTGATTCTTTATTGGAGAACTTGAAATCAGGAGATGATAGGTTCAGGGCAGCCCATGGCTATCTCAAAGCACACTAAAGCCAGAGAGCCTCTGGGGCAGCTGTTAAAGAAGATTTTCATCTTGTGAAGCCACAACCAGACTGCAGTGAACATTAGGCTCACTGTAAGGCTGATCCTACCATATGGCATAATTCCTCCAGAAACCAGCTATCCACGTGGTAGCAGGTCAATGAAACTGAATTCCTCCCACCAAGAAAGAGAAAGAATTGGCACCTACTACATAGATGGATTTTCCTTCTCTATCAGCAGTGCATCCACCACCATCACTTGCGAACTTAACAGAATGCCTGATGCATTGTCAAGGTAGTGCACACAAGATCGTTTCAGAACATGGGGCCCTTTTACAGCAAAGGAACTATGGCAATGACTGTGGGATTGTAGATACATTGGTCTTACCGTAAACCCATCATGCAGACAGAGCAGTGGAATGTATTTGTAAAGCTTCAGCTAACGAGGCAGTTTGGGAGCAATATTGTGGGGATCGGGGCACTGACCCCCAGAATGTAGTCTTCTTGATGAGCCAACAGTGTCCATAACAGCTAGTGCCTATGAGTCTGGGAACCAAGCAGTGGAAGTAGGATTGGCTCTTCTCAGTTTACTCTTATTGAGTTGCTTGTGGAATTAGTGTTTTCTGTGACCCTGACCTCAGGCTTTGCCAAGTCAGTAATCATAGATCTTAGAGACACCAAGAGTTTTGTTGAATTTTAAGTTTTAACTTTTTTCTGGTTGCTTTGGGCTTTTTATGCCAGAAGAACAGGCATAAAAAAAAGTTACTATATGGATGGGAGTAACAGACCCTGGTTATCATGGTGAACTAAGGTTGATTCTACATAGTAGGTGACAGAAGGAATGTCTTAAATCTCGGGGGTTCACCTTGGCACCTTGTACTTCTGATGTCAGCAACAAGAGTGGATGAACGTCTGAACAACCTTGACTTTAAAAGAGTAAAACAATTTAAGGCACAGACATATCAGTGATAAGTGCCTGAGTCATCCCCCCAGCTAAGCCATTAGGATCAGTTGAAGTGCTGACTAAGAGTGGGGGAGACCTACAATGGATAGTAGAGACTGGAAATTGGTGTTTTCAAGCATAGAGTAATCAAGAGACTGGGGATATTACAGAGGGACAAGATGACCCTCAGAGTCTCTCTCCATCCTGGGACTGGATGGCTCAAGAGGTCCAAAGATTCATCTATTTTCTTAATCTCTTAAGTACCTACCTGTTTTGTATCTTTCACTTAGGTCCGTTTGGATAATATCATTATCTTGATAAATATTTGCCAACAGCCTACTTGATTCCCTTACACAAACCAGTGCTTCATGATACATCAGGTGCACAGAAAACAAGAAAAACAAAGTTCTTAAGTAATGCCTAAGAGGATAACTGGGTGATTAATAACTCTTAGCTTCAAAAATACATACACTTCACATACAGCAAGCTGGTGTCTAAGCAAAAGCTTTTTCACAAGAAGTGTAAATAAGGAGCTGGCTGTTACTTCTTTAGGGGAAAAGGGGAAAACACTTTAATCAGTGAAGGTGAGCTACTAACTTGATAGGCTAATGGGTCTCGAGATGTTGGGTCTCGGTAAAGGAAGATTCAGGAAGGAAGTATTGCCGGTATCAGGATTTGCTGCGTGGCTATGTTAGAAAGTAACTGAGTAAAGAGTAGAGGGAAGAGAGTTGATCTTCAAGTCCCAGGCCTGTATTATAGGGGGTTTGACTTACAAACCCCCTGGTAGGCCTTCTCCATGCACTGTTCTGCTTTAACATGATCACTATTTTCTTCTTCCTCTTCCTCCTCCCCCTCCCCCCTTCTTCTTCTCCTTCTCCTTCTTCACAGGAGAGAGCTTCAGGGTTTGCTGTATGACCTTGGATAGATCATTCATCTTTTTAGAACTGAGATACCTCTACCATAAAATAAAGCACAATGCTTAATTCCTTTATAACTTTCTTCAACTAATGTGGTTTGAATACATGGGATAGACTAAATTTGGGGGATACATTTAAGACCAAGATCATAAACTCTGTAAAAGCAGTGAAGGTGACTCTCTAGTATACAAAATAAACAGTCCTCTAAGTAGGCTCTTCTTTGAGCCTGTTTCCTTGCCTACATGCTGAGAATTAATACCTGAAGTGAGCTATAACTTCTCAGATTAAAATTTGAAGAGACTATTTCATGTAAGCCCTGCCTTCAGGCTTACTCTGAAATGGATGTTGTCTCTTTCATTCTTGAAGACTTTCAGCTTTCATCAGTCACTCATTTCTGCTATTTATTCCAGGCAAGTAAGACATTCTTCCTAACGTCTCACCAAAATCTACCCTGATTTATGGTAACTTCACTTTATGTGGTTTAATTTTCAAAACAACTGTGCAGGATCCTTGTAAAAAGTAGTTGAAAATAGTCATTAAGGCTGGGGAAAAAGATCTCATTAAAACCATTCTGCTGTCTTATGGCTGTGACACATAGGTTCAAACACCTTATATGCCTTATATGACACGTGTTGCTGCAGGTGTCACATAAGGCATGGCGTAGTGAAAATGGCTATTTGTTAGAATAATCCCAGGAGTGAGATCTGGAGAAGTGCTATCATCAGGCTTTGCCTGACAGATGCAGACTTCCTCAGGGACCTGCCAATGGCTTATGCCAGTAGTTGACTTTGGTTTTATCTCAAGGTCTCAACACCCAATAGAAAAAAAGGAGATTTTTTTTTTCCAGCTGGATTTGGGGGAATTAGGCACGTGAAGCTAGTGATGGAAAGTATAATATGCATACAAAATTCTGTGAGCACCCCAGCGTAATGCTAGCCTTGAGCATTTGCTAGTTCTACCAAACCCATTTTTGATTAGTTTGAAATTGCAATTATTTTTATAATAATACTTTTAAAACAGGTTGTAAGAAAAATGATGACCTTTTCCTTCTCAGTTGAAAACACTGCCTTCAGATTAGCGGAAAGCATTCGAGAAGTAACTGCTTCTTTTGCGCTTAATCCTACAGAGACAGGATGGCTGGATGTTTAGACAACCCTATCAAAGTAATTACAGCTCTCTCTAAAGAGTTGGGCTTACTTAGGTGTTGTGAGCCAATTATAGGAGGTCCCCTATTTTTCTTGGTGATACTACAAAAATAGAGACAAAATTCCCACTGAAGAAATGCAGATGAATTTTATGACTGGCAGCAATAATAATAATAATAATAGCAACAACAATATCTACTTCTCATGGGTTGATTGGTAGAAAATCAAACAATATTACATATACAAAGCATTTTCATAACGATAAAATAAGTTGAATTTATTATTTTTTTATCCATTCACTTATTTCTTAAATTAGAAATCGGCCAGGAGCCACTCCTCACTGTAAAACCTTTCACCTTTGTTAAACCATATTCAGGGTCATATTGTTACAATGTATCCTTACATATTTCTTTCCTGTAGGGAGTTAATATCTCTCTTAACAGTTAAACACTGCCTAATAAAAAAACAGAAAATATAGAATTCTTCACATATTGTCCATTAAACAGAAGTGTTTATTCTTTGATTAACTTATTTGGCTCAGAAAAAGAGTTTCAGGTGTATTTTCTAATATAGCTGCCAATTATCTTGCAAATACTTTTGGATGTTTTTATGTTGTCTAGAAAAGAATGTGGAATCACGTATATATTTTTGAAACTTAAATAAACACACTTAGAAATTAGAGTGTCATAGTAAAAGAAAAATCGGAAATTGAATTCGAGAAAACTGGAACCTAGTCACTAACTAGGTCCCATGAGATGTTACTTTATTTTGCCTAGCATCAGCTCACCCTGAAGCAGATAAGGACTGAGAATTAGATGGTCTTTAATATTCTTTCCATCTTAATGTTTAAGGTTTTAGTTGTCTATCAGATCATCTGGCCCATCCATCTCACCCCTCATTATTATTACTATTATTATTATTACTACTACTGTTTAATCAAGGAAGAAATCAAGACCGTGAAAGCTGAAGTTATCTATTCAAAGATACACAGCTTTTTTTTTGGTGGCAGAACCAGAAATACAATAGTATCTAGATTTGGTTTTGTGCTAAACACATTAGGAAAATTCCCTTGTTTGACTCATTTCTCAAAAATTTAAATAGATAAGAATATGTATCTCCTAGTTTATTAGAAAGAAGCCGGTAAGAACAGATGATTGGTCCTTAAAAACTGAGGGCTGAGTTGATCACAGAACCAAATAAGATGAAATGGACTGTTAAAGTCGCCTTCAGGCATGGAGCAGTGTAAGATGAAGTTACCATCAGTTCCTAGTGTCATCTCCCTGTAACCCTTCCTTTCTTTAGGCCACACCCCTTTCAGTGCAATATCTGTTTGAAATGTTTTATTATTTATCAAGAGCAACTTAATGTGAGTCCCTTAGCTCTCTTAGCCAAAAGGCCTGAAACCCCCAAATTAGATCCCTGAAATGATGCCACAAAGCCAAACTCTTTTAATTTTGTCTGGGTCTGTTCATTTGCATAATGAATATTGAGCTCGTTTACAGCTCTATGAGAACACTCCATAATGAGCTAGTGGCAAAATTAAACTCTTTTATAACCAGGAATTTCTAAGTAGCATTCATCCAAAATAACTTGGGAAAATATTAAAATTGTGAGTTGAATTAAAGATAAATTTGTCTGCATAATGTCAAACATAAACAAATAGAAGGTATAATTTCTTATTTGGCACAATTTAGTAATAAAATAAAATGGAGGGGAGTCAGGGAAGATGGCCAGTTACATTGGTGTTCCTCATGTACACTTTTGGTCACCTGCTTGGCACTCTAAGTCGTAAAGTAACTAGGATTGACTGTAGATGCCTAGGAGAGAACCAGATATACAGGCTGATACTCCCACAAAAACAAAGGGAAAAAGCAGATAAATTTAAAAATTTTTATACACTAAGGCATCAAAGAGCTGCAGAAGCAACATAGTACTGAGTTTTAAAGGCCAGCCACAAATGACCACACACTAAAGGTGTCTATTGATATAAAATACTAGACAGGCAAAACAACGGTGATAGAATTCAGAGTGGTGTGTGTTCATCATGTATCACTGCATAACAAAGTAATACAAATTTAGAGACTTAAAACACCACACCTTTATCATTTCCCAATTTCTTTGGGTTTGGAGATCAAACATGGCCTAGCTGGATCCTCTGCTTAAGGTATCCCAAAGAAGCAATCAGGGTATCTGCTCTGTTACGTTGCCGTCTTGAGGCTTGACTAGGGAAGAATCTGCTTCCAAACTCATTCAGTTTGTTGGCAGAATGTACTTCCTTGTGGTTGTAAAAACGAGAGACCCAGTTTCTGTCTGGCTGTCAACTGAAAGTTGCCTTCCTGTCCTAGAGGCTTCAGGCAGCTCCTAGAAGCTGCCCTCAGTTTCTGACTATGTGGGTTTTCCCAGCATAGTCACTTACTTTGCCAAGGTAGTAATGAGTCTCTAAAGCCAATTTACTAAGAAGACGAAGTTGTAAACAACATAACAAGCGCAGAGTAGACATTTTATCACCTTCACCCTTTCTTTCGTTTAGAAGCAAGTCACAGGTCCCATTCACACTTAGTAGGATGGGATTATCCAGAGAGGGGAACACAAGAAGGCAGTGTTCACTGGGTGGGAGTTTGAGAGGAGGAGTGGCAGAAGCACCACCTCTCTCTGCCCAGGTACTCATACAACAGTATTTATTTAAGGAGAAGTTACTGGAATCAGAAACAAAGGTGGCTTTTTGGGTACTGGAAATACTGTAGTTTGTAATCTTTTTGGTGCAACAGAAGTATAGTCATTTCAAAATAATGTAGCAAGCTGTGGACTTTGGATTTTTGACCTTTATGAATATTACATTTTGATGAAAAGTTTACTTAGGTTGAGCATTTTTTTGTATGCTTATTGGCCATTTGTATGTATTCTTTGGAGAAACATTTGTCAAGTCCTTTGCCACTTACAGGAGGTATCTCAAATAGTCAGACTCGTAGAAGAAGAGAATACAATAGACATTAGCAGGAACTGGGTAGTGGGGGAATTGGGATGTTTTTATTCAAACGGTATGAAGCTTCATTTATGCTTAGATGAGGTAAATTCTAGAGATCTGCTGTACCCCATAGTGCCTGTAATGAACAATATGGTATTGTGCACTTGAAAATTTCCGAGAGCAGATCTCATGTTGTGTTCTTACCACACACACACACACACACACACACACAAGCAAAAAATGAAAGAGAGAAGGAAACTCTGGAAGGTGTTATATATGTCTATTATCTTGATTGTGGGGATGTTATCAGGCTGTTTGCCCATATCATAACTCATCAAATTGTATATGTTAAATGCTGCACTTCTTTGCTTATCAATTATAACTCAATAAAGTTGTTGAAAAAAGTCTACCTAAAATGAACAAATAGACACTCACATACAAACATACACGTTTATAATATGTATTTTGTACTTAATATATCTATATAATGTAAGTGCAAAAAAGAAATTGGCTTTATTAATATCAGTGTCTTATTCAATACTAACTACATTAAGTTAAAGAAAAAGAATATCTACCCTAAAAGAAACAATCTATAGTAATATACTAGTCATTACTGTATTGTACTGAATTTATAGCTACAAAATGTGTAAAGGGAGGTATTTATATGTCTTTCAGAGAATTTGATAAATCCAGTATGCAAAAATCAAACAAAAATATGAATAATATAATCAAGATTTCCTAAGAAATCACATATATACACATATTTTTCTTAAATCAATGGAATATTTGTAGAAAAATTTGCTAATTTGTAATAAAGAAAATATAAATTTTCAAATATTATATACTTTATAGGCCAAATAAGACTATGTAACAAAGAAATAAACACAAATTCCAAATAACAGTAAAAGGGAACAAAATTTTACTCCTTAAAAATTGAGAAACAGGGGCTTCCCTGGTGGTGCAGTGGTTGAGAGTCCACCTGCCAATGCAGGGGACACGGGTTCGTGCCCCGGTCCGGGAAGATTCCACATGCTGAAGAGCGGCTGGGCCCGTGAGCCACGGCGGCTGAGCCTGCACGTCCGGAACCTGTGCTCCGCAGAGGGAGAGGCCGCGACGGTGAGAGGCCCACGCAAAAAAAAAAAAAAAAAAAAAAAAAAATTAAGAAACAATCTTACAAGTATTTCCTAATCAAAGCAATGTTAAACCTAGCATTAAAAATTATCTAGAAATTAATGAAAGTAACAAATCATAGTAATAAACATGAGCTTAAGTTGAAGCTATACTCAGATGAATATTTGTAGCTTTAAATGTTTTAATTAAAAAAATTAAAGTTGTGAAGAAATTATTATTGTTAAGCAAGTAGTAAAATACAACTAAAAATAAGCTCCCCAAATAGAAAGGAACTAGGAACTTGTTAATAAAGACAAAAATAGATATTAATGAAATAAGTAGAAAGATTATATACAATAAATAGCTATTCTTTGAAATGTTGGTCAGTTTGAATCAGGAGATAGAGAAAGAAAACAAATAGACACATATTAACAATGAAATATTTTAGCCTGACTGATGTAAAACTATAGAAAGTTACAATATAACATTGTGAATAACTCTTTGAAAATAGATTTAAGCTATAGGAAATATAAATTATTTTTAACAAAATATAAATATCACTTTGGTAAAGAGTTATAAAATCATAACAGACAAATAATCATAGGAAAATTTCAAGAGCTTTTTGAGTAACTACAATTTAAAAGTTAACAACCTCAGGTGGGGTTAAGAATTATGGGTTCCTGAAGAGTTGCATAAGAATTGAGTTGAAAGCTGATTTATATTGCTGATAATCCTATACCAAAGAAAAATCTGGAAATTTCCTATCACAAATTGTCTCATTCAAACCTGAAAAATATGGTACAAAAAACATAGACAAAATTTATTTATAAATACAGGTGTGAAAATTCTAAACAAAATATCAATAAATTATATATTCAAAGAAAAGGATACCAAAAGAAAGTTGGGATTATTCTAGGAATGCCAATATATTTCAATGTTATAAAATCTATCAAAATATGAACAATATATTTGAAGTAAAAATAACATCTACATCTTATTAAGAATATATCAATAAGTTACAGGAGAACAAAAGTTCATTGTGAAAAATATTGTGACGAAAATGGAAATAGCAGGAAACTACCTATACCTGATCCTATTTATCAATATTTACCCCCAAATAATAGCATATTATCATCTTGAGTGAAATAATAAAGCCATTCTCATTAAAATCTGGATCAGAATAAGGATGACTGCTATCATCACTACTAATCAGCATTACTAATCAATATTGTAAGTATAATTGACTTACAATATTAGTGTCAGGTGTCCAGTACTTTTAAACATTAGAAGTTTTATCTAATGTAATGTAATTTAAAATAGGTCATAACATGAATAAAAGAAAATTAACTTAGAATGCAGATAACATGCCTGTGTTTTAAAAATACCCAAGCAAACCTAAGATGTAAAAATTAATAAATAATTTGATGTTTGAATACAAAATAAATCTATAAACCCAAATAGTTTTCTCTATTCAAACAATAATATGTCAATAATAGAAATGAAAAAAATTATAATAATGACCAAAAAGTATAAAATACCTAGAAGCGAATTTAATAATAAGAAATATATAACACCTAACCTGAAGAAATCTATAAAATATTATAGAAGAGCATTAAATAAGATCTTGATAAATGGAGTAACAGATCATTTCACTAGGTGGCATGAATTAGCAATATAAAAATGACATCTTCTTCCAAACATACATATATGCTTTGTTACCTTTTTGTTCTTGAAGTATAATTGACTTACAATATTGTATTAGTTTCAGGTGTACAACTTGGTGATTCAGTATGTTTATATATTATGAAATGATCACAATAAGTCTAGTTACTATGTGTCACCAAAGTTATTGCAATATTGTTATGTTCCCTATGGTGTATATTACGTCCCTGTGACTTATTTTATAACTGGAAGTTTGTTACCTCTTAATCCCATTCACTTATTCGGCACATCCCCCCACCTCCCTTCTCTCTGGCAACCTCCAGTTTGTTCTCAGTATCTAAGAGTCTGTTTCTGTTTTGTTATGTTTGTTTGTTTGGTCTTTTAGATTTCACATACAAGTGAAATCATGTGGTATTTGTCTTTCTCTGTCTGGCTTATATCCCTTAGCATAGTACCCTCTAGGTCCATTCATGTTGCAAATGGCAAGATTTCATTCTTTTTATGGCTAAGTAGTATTCCGTTGTATGTATATATACATACATCTTCTTGATCCATTCATCTATTGATGGACACTTAGGTTGCTGCCATGTTTTGGCAATTGTAAATAATGCTACAGTGAAGATAGGGGTGCATATATCTTTTCAAATCAGTGTTTTTGGGGTTTTTTTGGATTAATACCCAGGAGTGACATTGCTGATTTGTATGGCAGTTCTATTTAATTTTTGAGGAAACTCCATGCTGTTTTCCATAGTGGGTGCACCAATTCTCAGTCCCATCAACAGAACATGAGGGTTCCCTTTTCTCTACATTCTCACCAACACATTATTTCTTGTCATTTTGCTGACAGCCACTTTGATGGATGGGAGATGAGATCTCACTGTACTTTGGATTTGCATTTCCCAGATGATTAGTGATTTTGAGCATCTTTTCATGTGTCTCTTGGTCATCTGTATGTCGTCTTTGGAAAAATGTTCATTTGGGTCCTCTGCCCATTTGTTAATTGGATTGTTGTAGGGTTTTTTTTTGTTTGTTTTGCTCTAGAGTTGTGTGAGCTGCTTATATATTTTGGATGTTAACCAAAATATCAGACATACTATTTGCAAATGCCTTTTCCAGTTCAGTAGTTGCCTTTTTGCTTTGTTGATGGTTTCCTTCAATGTGCAAAAGCATTTTAGTTTGATATAGTCCCATTCGTTTTTATTTTTGGTTTTATTTCCCTTGCCCGAGGAGACAGATTCAAAAAAATATTACTAAGACTGATGTCAAAGAGCTTACTGTCTATGTTTTCTTCTAGAACTTTTATGGTTTCAGGTCTTACATTTAGGTCTTTAATCCATTTGGGGGTTTTGTATATAGTTTAAGAAAATGGTCTGGTTTCATTCTTGCTGAGTAGAATATTTTGGGGTGGAAGTTTTCCCGTTCAAAACTTTAAATGTATCTGGCAAAGTTTCTACTGAAAAACCAGCTAATAATCTTGTGGAGATTTCCTTGTATGCGACTCCTTGTTTTTCTCCTACTGCCTTTAAAATTCTCTCATTATCTTTAACTTTTGTCATTTTAATTATGATATGTCTTGGTGTGGATCTCTTTGGGATCATCTTGTTTGTGACTCTCTCTGCTTCCTGGACCCGGGCATCTATTTCCTTCCCCAGACTAGGGAAGTTTTCATCCATTATTTCTTCAGATGAGTTTTCTAGTCTTTTCCCTCTCTTCTCTTTCTGGAACTCCTGTAATGTGAATGTTAGTACTCTTGATGTTTGCAGAGGCCTCTTAAACTATTCTCATTATTTTTTAAATCTTTTTTTATCTTTGCATTGTTCCGATTGGGTGATTTCCAATATTCTGACTTCTAGATTACAGATCTGTTCTTCTGCATCACCTAATCTGTTCTTGATTCCTTCTACTGTATCTTTTATTTCAGTTATTATATTCTTCACGTCTGATTGGTTCTTTCTTATATGTTGTAAATCTTTTTTGAAGTTCTCACTCTGTTCCTCCATTCTTCTCCTGAGTTCAGTTAGCAGTTTTATGACCATTACTTTGACTTCTTCATCAGGTAGATTACTTATCTCCTTTTCATTAGGGTTTTTAACTGGGGTTTATCTTGTTCTTACCTTGGAACATACTCCACTGTCTCCTAATGTTGTTTGACTTTCTGTCACATATGTAATTTCAAACTAGTAGCAACATTTAAAAAGTGAAAAGAAAAAAACTCAGGGCTTCCCTGGTGGCGCAGTGGTTGAGAGTCCACCTGCCAATGCAGGGGACACGGGTTCGTGCCCCGGTCCGGGAAGATCCCACATGCCACAGAGTGGCTAGGCCCGTGAGCCATGGCCGCTGAGCCTGCGTGTCCGGAGCCTGTGCTCCACAACAGGAGAGGCCACAACAGTGAGAGGCTTGCGTACCGCAAAAAAAACGAAAGAAAAAAACTCAGAGAAACAAAAAAGTGAAAAGACAGGTTAAATTAATTTAGATATATTTTATTTAACCCAATTTATTACCATTTCAATATGCAATGAATATAAAAACAATTATTAGATATTTCTTATTCTTTTTGTTTTTCCTACTAACTCTTTTTTTTTTTTTTTTTTTTTTTGGTGTACGCGGGCCTCTCACTGTTGTGGCCTCTCCTGTTGCGGAGCACAGGCTCCGGACGTGCAGGCTCAGCGGCCATGGCTCACGGGCCCAGCCGCTCCGCGGCATATGGGATCTTCCCAGACCGGGGCACGAACCCGTGTTCCCTGCATCAGCAGGCGGACTCTCAACCAGTGCGCCACCAGGGAAGCCCCCCTACTAACTCTTTGACATTAGTATCTGTTTTACATAGAAAGTACATTTCAACTCAGACTTCAGCAGCAGCATGTAACTGATGGCTGCCATATTGGATCCTCTTTCCACCATTCACCCTTTGGTGAAATCAGTGCTGCAAACTGCGTTGATCAGGCCCCTTTGTTCTATGATTTCTTGTAGAGTTCAGCCAAAGAGAGGCATAAATAAGAGGGACTTAGAGTAAAAGGACAGTGAAGTTGGTGTATTTATTCTTCCATATATCTCCCTGCTGGGCTGTGAGTTGGTTTCATCCCTCTCCTGAAGGACATACTTTCTTTTAGGTGCCCCTCTGCTACAGTGTTCTGATAACCATTCTCTTCTCTTGCCTTCCTCACCCTTCCTGTCCCTCTAAGTAGAAGGAGTAAAAAAGGTCTTTCACTATTTGTTGTCTTCCCTCAACTTTACCTCATCTTTAAAATAGTCCCTTTCCTAAACCTTTTAATTTACCCTGTTTGTGCCATCTTTTTCATGCCAGAATCCTAATTAAGTTATTCACTTCAAAGAGTGTAAACGTATACCACATCACACATCACAGGCAATGCACATGCACAAACACAACCAGATGTGTTATAGCTTTAAATATAAGGTATAAAATTTTAAAGAAATTTTTGCATAATTTTGTGGGAAGAAGCACAAAATTGAGAAGCCATAAAGTAAAAATCAAAACAGGTAAACAAAAAAACCCTGAGAAACTAAATGACATTATAATTAGGAGATTTATATAGCTAAGTTGTCAAAAATGGAAGATTTAAAAAATAGAGAAAAATATTGACATCATATAAAATAGAGAAAATATTAATGTCAATTCACAAAATTCTACAGATTTATTATAAGAAATCAATCAGAAAAATGGACAATAAATTTAAACAGAAAATGTACAAGAAATTAAATGCAAATGTCAAATAAATATATGAAAAATTGTTCAAGTTCATTAGTAGCTGGGCAATCACAAATTAAAACAATAATGTCATTTTATTTTTCATTGACAAAATGGAAGATTGCCTTTACTCAGTTATGAAAGAAGTTCAGTGAGAGAAACTTCATCATAGATCATTGGTGTGAGTGTAAATTTCCACAGCCACCTTCTTTGATAGTAAAATGACTTTATAATCATAAAATCAAAATATGCCCTTGCTTTGCCTCTGCAATCCCATAATTAGTCACCTATCACAATGAAATAAAGTTATTAATATCTAAGGATGTATACACAAGGATGTTTATTACTGTACTGTGACAGCAAATACTTGGGGGGGGAAGTCATTCACATGGGAAATACTGGAAGAAATTATGGGCATTCATTTTATGAAACAGAATGAAGCTAATAAAAACAGGTTGTGTCTACATGTATTGACCTGGTAAGAGGGCCATATTATTGGTAACAAGGAAAAATGTACAGTATAACATATATTTATAATCCTATTTTATCAAAAAATGGATAAAAAGAGAAAAGCACACATATGCATTTATATGTACATAACAAGTCATTGTGGAAGGATGGACGCTAAACAATATATTGGGAATGAAGAGGGAAGAGAGGTGATGTTACAGTTATACAGATTAAAAATATGACAGTTGATTCATTATAAAAGCAAATACTTTGAAATAAGAGTAAAGAACAGAAAAGGAAAACTGCACAAAGCATAATGTATAAAACTGCTCTTTGGTACCATCCCAGAAGCAGATGCTAGGTACAATCTAAATACCTGAAACTTGCAAAAAGAGAGGGTTCTCACTCATACAGAGCCAGGTTCGTAAAAGACTGTCCTGTTATCACACCTTCTATTCTGCATTAAGGTCAGTTACCAATTTAGAGCCTTCTGATCAATGTATATTTATGCATTCATTAACTGATATAATTATTTTAACAGCTTAATTGACAGTTTTGGCAGTAGTTCTGTCCAAGTTTAATTCAGAAAAAAAAAAAAATCTGTAATGGGAATTGGGCTTTCCCTGGGTTCTATCTCAAGGAATTGCTTTCTAAATGAGGAGTATATAGCTATACTCAGTTTTATATATCTTAATCTAAAATGGTTATGTAGCAACAGAAAAAGCTGAGTGCAATCTTTATCACAAGTTAGCAGAAATGTTAATATTTAATAATTCCTCTCCTTGTTTTTTCCTATTCTTAAGTGAAGATTTCATAATTTTATTGTAAGTAATAATATATTTTAAATTTATTTTTCTCAGCTATGTATGTATAACTTTATAGCATAATTAGTGTAGTTTATGGCGGCAAGATGAAAAACCTCAAAAATTCCTGCTATTTTAGGATAAATGCCATTCAAAACAAACGTCCCTGCCAAACAAAACTTACCCTCTAAATGCAAAACCGAAAGATAGCTGGTCTGTTAGCAGTTTTGACTGGCGGATATTTGAGAGCCTACCTAGCTTACCTGAATTTATTTTGTGAGGAATCCATGAAAGTTTTTCACAGTTAAGTTTTCCCCTTACTCCTCCCATTTTCAGTGCCTGGCAAGTTCTTCCCAACTTCAATCATGCTATTTTTTTGCCCAGTCCTAGTTCAAATTTCACCTCTTTCCCAATGATTTCCTTAACGACAGTGATTGGAAATTGAATCTTGTATCTCTTATCCAACATTGTCATGTATTTTTTTTTGGGGGGGTGGGGTACGCGGACCTCTCACTGCCGTGGCCTCTCCCGTTGCGGGGCACAGGCTCCGGACACGCAGGCTCAGTGGCCGTGGCTCGCAGGCCCAGCCGCTCCGCGGCATGTGGGATCCTCCCGGACCAGGGCACGAACCCGTGTCCCCTGCATCGGCAGGCGGACTCTCAACCACTGCGCCAACAGAGAAGCCCCTGTCATGTATTTTTAATACTGCTGTACATATTTTAGTATCTTTAATGCATTATAAACTTCCAGTGGCAACTAGTAGAGCTTTGCACAAATTAGTTACCAATATAATTGTTAATAAGAAAAATGTTGAACATGAAAAGATCTGCTGTAATTTTTATACCATATTTAAACAATTGCTTAAAATATTCTAATCTAGATGTTTTGGGGAATTGCAGGAGTAGTCCAAGTTTTATAACAGAAACTAGTTACTATGAGTCAGAAAGTTGGAAAGGAGAAAAGAGTCCACTGGTTCTATATCTATTTTATATCACTTTGGAGACCAGAGAATGTTGGAATCAATGGATTTATAAAACCTTAGCCCTGCAGCTTTCTTGTGTTTATTTTTCCAGATGGTACATTGCATATCATGGGTATCCATACAGTATAGAGAAGATTAATCAAAAGAGCAAAACACGTAAATGTCTTTTTTTAATCATAATTTCAATTCTCTCATTTCTCCACCTCCAAAGATTAGGATAAAATATTTTCCCACATTGGCAGTATTTTTCTTTGGAATTTAAGTTCCTAGTTTGGACCAATCACATATCCTTCTAGGCCAGAGGTCTCTAAGATGGTTAGCATATACTAAAGGTTCACCTATGAATCTGTGGTATGTATTCAGAACCCCTGATAATTTTAGGTAAGCACAGGTAAAGAATCTAAATGGAAGTGTTTACTTGCCTTAGGAAAATGAAGGTTGGAAGATTTATATCTACTTTCATTCCATACTACAGGGCTTGTTCATCCCTGCCTCTGACCGTATTCACACACCTCCTCACAATAAATAATTCCCTCTTCTTCTCTCTTATTCATTGGTCCTTACTTAGTGGTTACTTTAAATTCCATCCCCAAAATAGTTTCCTCCACGTTATCTTTCAAGATTTTCCTACTCTGAACTTCATTTATTCAGATTCCCATTTAGTACATATCTAATCATTGTCATATATTTATTCTGTCATATATATTTTCTAACTTGTTAATGTGTTATTTACCACTATACTTGTGTTGGATTGTGTTTTTCGTAGTTAGAGTGTAAGCTTCTTAATATCAGAAACTTTATTCCATCAGTGTTTAGGGCTGAAAGAATGATGGCAGAAAATATATAATTAATATACCACATGACGGAGTTGGGAAAAATTAAAAAGAATAATAAAAAAATAAATGTTGAAATCATGGACCTTAGCTGATGAGGTAAAATTGAATTTTGATCATTGTAAAAGTAGTACCTTTTGGTCCACAGAAACTACAGCAAAAGTGCATAGCAAGATTGTGTTGTAGAATAGAAATATACGTAAAGAAGACTTTGGTGGTGTATTTGGCTGGAAACTATGGTATTTTAGAGTAAATCTGCATGTTACAGACACTGTACATTATTGAGAATGGTTGGAATTTAGGATACAAGAGCTGAAAGCACATGAGGTTGGGAAGGTACATGTAAACAAGCTCACGAAAGCCCTGTATGCCATTATTTTTAAGCTTAGATTTATTGAGCACTGAATATATTCCAGACACCAAAATTTATCTGTGTATATTATGTATAATATATCTCAGTTAATCTTTGCACCATCCTTAGATAAGGGTACTCCTATCCACATATTATAAATGCAGAAACTAAACTTTCGTAAAGTAGAATAAGAATACATAGAGAAGGGAAGTTTGAATTAACATGCTAAGAAGTTGCAAATAATTACAGTGAATGAATCAATGAAACAATTAGATCAGAAGAGTGATTGTGTCAGATGTAGGTTATAAAACAGATTGAAACTTCGTTAGTTTTTAGTCAAAGAACAGTAATTGTGAGGGGGTGAGGGAGTTATATAACATTTGGGGGGAAAAAAGTTTCCCCAGAAGATTTTGGTAACCTCTCTCCTACTCAGCTGAGAATCACTGCCTCACAAATATTGTTTGGCAGCAACTTGCAGAGTAGACTTTTATGCATAGTTCAATTTAGTATTCCAGAGAAAAGAATATTTACTGTGTTCTCTGCATGGGTCAGATCGTACTTGTAATACAGCATCTGTTTGTGAGGTACTAGTTAATAAGAGAAGTTGATAAAGCTCCAGGTATGTAGGGGCAGGCAATTAGGATAGCTAGGGCACTCAAAATCATGTTAAGATGGAAAAGAAATCTGGATGTTTATTTAAAGAAGGGAAGATTTGTGGGGAGCACCAGACATGCCTTCAAATGTTTAAAAGGTTGTTACGTACATGGTAGAGGAAATCAAGTGTTTTGAGTCATAAAATGAAACTTTTTCAGAGTTCAGTTCAATAGAAAAGGGCATTTCTAATAATCATCTTATAAGTTGGAGTGGATTGTCATTGAAGTAGGTGAATTTATGCTCACTAGAGATTTCAAAATATAGGTTTCACAATCTCTCTTCAGAGGTATTGCCCTCTTTAATTTTTCCATTGGATGTGGAAAATGCCTTAACATTAAGATTTTCTATGCTTCAAACAGGATGGAATCCAACTAAAACCAGTTTACCTTTAAGGGAAGTCATTAGCTTACATAAACAGAAATCATGAGATAGGGTATGCTTCAGGAATGGTTCAGATCCAGAAGTTCACATACCCCTGTCACCAGGGATACAGTTTCATTTTCCAATCTGGCTTCACTCATGTTGGCTCTAAGCTGGCATGGATTTTGAGTTACATTCGTCTTTGTTCACATTAAGCAAGAGGACGCTTGGCTTCAATTAATTATACCATGTTAAATCTCATGCATGAGATTAACATAACATGCATAGTTTTCTGATTGTGTAAGTCTGGGTTATAAGCCCATCCCTGACCCATAATATGTGGGAAATAAACTATGAGTATACAGATAAATTTGGTATATCCTCCTGAACAAGGGTTTTTGATCTTTAGAGTCATCTGTAATACCTGTTAAAACACAGATCGGTGGACCCCACTCCCGTTCTTGCTGATTCAGTCGGCCTGGGGCCCAGTGATTTGTATCTTTAAGACTTCCCCAGGTGATGATTATAATGCTAGTCCAGGAACCACACTCTGAGTCCTGCTGCCCAAGCCCCATCTCAAAGCAATTAAGAATCTCCGATGACGGAACCCAAGAATCAGTATTGTTTTAAATGTGTGTACAGGGACTTCCCTGGCAGTCCAGTGGTTAAGAGTCCGTGCTTCTACTGCAGGGTGCACAGGTTCGATCCCTGGTCGGGGAACTAAGTTCTCACTTGCTGCACGGCACGGCCCTAAATAAATCAACAAACAAATAAATAAGTGTACCAATCACTGGGAGTCTTGTTAAAATGCAGATTCTGATTTGGTATGTCTGAGATGGGGCTTGAGGTTTTGCATTTCTGATAAATTCTTAGGTGATGCCCATGCTCCTGGTTCATGGACCTCACTTTGAACGATGAGCTAGACTAGATCTGATTGAATTAATCTGGGGAGAAGCCAGGTGTTCCTAATGTGGAGACTTAATTGTGAATCATTGCCTTAAGCAATCAGGACGTAGGAGTTAAAAGCCAACCCAAGAGCAAGAGGAGGAGTGGGTTTCTTCTAGAAAGACAAGAGGAGGAGTGGGTTTCTTCTAGAAAGACAATCTCTTTGCTAGCAGGTGGGTTGGTTGAGTTAGGTTTTGGGGCATCTTGGGCTTTTTTGCGGTACGCGGGCCTCTCACTGCTGTGGCCTCTCCCGTTGCGGAGCACAGGCTCCGGATGCACAGACTCAGCGGCCATGGCTCACAGGCCCAGCCGCTCTGCGGCATGTGGGATCCTTCCCGACCGGGGCACGAACCCGTGCTCCCTGCATCGGCAGGCGGACTCTCAACCACTGTGCCACGAGGGAAGCCCGGGGCGTCTTGTTTTTAGGAACTGTCTTGAGCTCCTTTGTGTTAGCCCACACAAAGGAGAACTCAGTTTCAGAGACTCTTAATAGTTGAAAAATAAACTCAAATAGAGACATTTGTTTTTGTCAATTCAAAAAAATCTGAAATCATGAAAATCTTCCATTACCAGGCTCCAAGTCACGACGTGTTTTAAAAGGAAGTCACCAGCATTTTAATCCTCTGTTAGAATCACAGACGCCTAGCAGCTGTTATGAGAAGAAAAGGTAAGGAAAACAATTTTTTTCCACCAACAGAAAAGAATTTGGATTAGCACGTTAGTCACTTCTTTTTTCTAATTCACCTGCAGTATGTACTTTAACTTTGCTAATATGTTTTGCTTCTGAATTGCATGATAAGAGAATCAGTAAGGCAAGTTTAAATCCGCAGCTGATATGGAGAAAGGAAACAGGACAAAGTAATGTGGTGATGGTTGACAAATTGTGAACAGAGAAGTTTTATACATACACACACACACACACACACACACACACACACTTTGGGGAAAGAAAAAAGAAGGTCTGTGATGTCAAAAGTGAAAATACCAGGAAAATTCAAATAAGTGGTCTTAAGCCTTTACTTTATCCCATAGTCATAAAACCTGATTTGACCTGGTGATAGAGTCTGTCCATTAGGAGAAAAACGACTTTCATAATTAAGTCCTTAGATATGCACTCTGTTTGGCCCGATATGAAGTGATATACTTTGACCAAATATGTGTGAGTCTACTTTAAGAGAGTCTCATCCCATAAATAAGGGAGAGGAGAGTGGGAGGGAAAAGGGGACATTTTCCTATGGATGTTTTGTTATTGTCCCATTCTCTTTGATTCTGACACATGAAGCATGGCTTGTGGGATTGAGCTGGGTCTGTTAGGGTCATATTTTAAAATTCAAGTAGCACTTCTTCCAGTTATCCACTGCCTTTCTATGGCATATTTTATCATTAGGATCTGCAGGGTAAGCCTCATAAGAATTACAAATTTTATCACCCGACATTAAAGTGACTAGTATGATGGTCTGGATGACTTAAGAGAATGGCTAATTATCCATCTTTTACCATTTGCAAGGTCAGTGTATCACCTTCTGAGAGGTCCAGTATTGGGTAAGGGCCGACAAGAATTTGAGAGGTTTTGTGAAACGATCAATGACCTTCATTTGTCATAGGAGGTAAAACAGGCTCTAATAATTCCAGTAGAGGGCAGAAATTCCTACATGACCATGTCCTTACATCAGAGGCCAGCAGCAGATGAAAATGATAACGATAGTAGTAGCAACAGCAAAGATAATTGCTAATTGAGTTATTACTCAAGCATCATATACATATTCTTTCATTTAATTTTCAAAACCAGCACAAAAGATTTTTATTATCCTCTTTTTACTAATGAAGAAGCAGGTTTTGAGAATTTAAGCAATATACCAGAACGAGTTGACCAAGCTTGTATATAGCAGAAGTAAGACTTGAATCCAGGACAGTGAGGCAGGTTGGTACCTGGAAAACTGTCAGGACTACAGTTAACATCCTATAGTGCTCTGGTGATGGTCTAATGTGACTTCCTCCGATTGTATTCCCAACACACTAATATTTCTGCAAGATGTTACTAGGTGTTCTGGAGTTGAGGGGTAGTCCTGGGTGGGTAGGAGTGCGATAGGATTCATGAGAAATCTGGGTTACATGATTTTAAGCAAGTTTATGTCTTGTAATACCTCTCCAAGAGGGAGATATTATAGAATATTATCTCCTGTGGAACACAGGTTGGGAAGAGCTGAACTAGGGATCAAATACAAGACCAAGAGTTAAAATCCTAGCCTCCAGATCTGCTTGGATGACTAAGTAGCCCCTGCCTCCCACCGCAATTGGGAAAGTTGATATCATTCTTTTTGCTTGAGTAATAGGATAATAATAATGCTTTCTCATGTCACAAGTTGATGAAAAGTTCCCTCGTATTTTAAATGTGATGTATGCAAGGTGACTATTTAAAAGCATTGTTATTTTTCAAGGAAGTTGATAAACATAATTACTATCTCTGAAACTTTTTCCAGTTGGCTTTTCTGTAAGTACATCCCTTGCAGCTATAGTTTACCTAAGGAAATGGCTCAGAGCACATCGGAAACTTTTTTCCCCTACAAAGCATTTGAGGAGACTTATAGCAAGATAGATACATATTTGCATATATATAAGAAAAGATGACCAAAAAAGTTAGACCTATTGGTGAATTTAGTGGATATGAGGAAGGGAGAAAGTAAGAATGTAGATTGTCATCCTGTAAGAGTGTGACGTTATTAAAGGTAAACCTCAACTTATGAGAATTTATTTGTTCTCAAAGAGTAAGAGCAAATAATATTATTAGGGGAAGGAAGAGAAGAAATTGTGTAAGTTTAGAGAAGGTTAGGGGACAGAGCCAGACGATCCTATCTGCTTGATCTAAAGTATTTTTTAAACTCCTGTATTTTAAAACCTCATTTGAAATTTATACCTCTCCTTACCTTCAAGATTACATCTATATATCAATAATTGACACTCTTGGATAGGGATTGTAAACATCAGAGATTATATGATGATCTGTGTTATTCTATGAATCCAAGATGACTGCCAACTAAGACATGTAGAATATAAAAACAAAATAAAAATTTAACATGCATGTGTTTGAAATGACTGGATTATATCATCAGAATGTACTGAGCACATAGCTTAAATGAGAATTTATTTATTTTTGAGGCAGACCAAACACCAGATCCCAGAAACCCTTAAATCTTTAGCAATTGAGGGACCGCACATCTGGCATCTCTTCTATGGAAATAAGAGATTCTTTTTATTGATTAAGATGCTGTCTCTATCACACTCTACAGAATGTATTTGAACCACAGTGCCTGAACTCAAAAGGATAATGGGACTTAAGTTCAAGTGAGTTATTTATTTAAGTCAAAAGATGCCTTGAGGGGTCCTACATTTTCCAAATAAGGTAACTGAGGTCAACTAGGGAGCCATATGTTCTCAAAGCAGATTGATGACAGACAGGGCTTCAAGTTTCCATTCACCTGATTTGTGACCCTTTAAGAGACTATCCACCTGTCATTTTGTGTCTCCATCTTCAGAGCTATAGTATATTTTGTAAGTCACAGAGCTTCAGAGCTAATTAGAAGTCAAAACAAGAATGCATTCAATGAACATACAAAAGAAAACAGGTTTCAGGTGGGCTTGGAAGGAAAAGAATGGACTGCACTTTTCCTTTAGAAAGTGTTTTGGGAATGAAGCTAAGTACTTAGAGTTAACATTTACCATGATGTGTAATTACAGAAATTTGAACTGATGCTAAGGTAGAAATGGTCCCCATCTTTTCAGCAAGCATTTTCTGCTCAGCCATGGAGAGGGATCAAATAAGACCACTGAGAGATGTGACTGAATTATTAAAAACCTAGTCTGCTTATAAGGATGAACTGTGAATTCTGAATCAATATTTTATCATTTTAGCTAGTGAAAAAGGTATGACACAACCCCCTTTCTGTAAGCACCCCAGTATAATTAAAAAACGATCTAACCCTCCAATTGTCATCTCATTCTGCTTTACCTGTATTACATCGATTAGCTAAATTCTGATCCAGCTCGGAACAGTCTCTGAGAGCCTCTGTGCCCAGCATCATTGCAACCACAACATTCCCCCCACCCACATAACAGCTTAATTTTTGAAATTTATTTACTCTCTGAGAAAACACTTATTGGTTACTCACATGCAGGTCACTGTTAAGTGTTTTGGGGTATATAGTGATGAGACATACATAGTTGAAGCCTACCAGCAACATACAGATGTCATTATGTTGAAACGCCTACATGTAGTCCAGCTTTCCTTATGCACATCATTATGTGTATATGTGGTGTGTGTGTGTGTGCTCATGAATGATAGATGTATCTGTTGATTCGCAACAACAAAACAAAAAGCCTAAGTAGCTCTGTCTCCTACCTACTATTTTCAGAGGATAATATTATCCGCCCTTTAAGGTCTTTCCCAGACCAACAGTTTTTGGAAGTTCTCAAGAAGCATCTCACATGGAAGCATTGTAAACACGTGGATACGAACATGAGTTTGGAGTTTGAGTCCTGTCTACCCAACTTAATAGATTTGTAACCTTGGACAAGTTCCTTAACCTCGATTTCATCATCTGCACAATGAAAATTAACGAAGTACATACCCTCTCTCTCCAGATTTGTTATAAAGATCAATTAATGTAAAAACACCTAGAATAGTGCCTGATATAAAATAACTCCTCAATAGTCATTTATTATAATTATATGCATAATGATGTGGACTGTGTTTCGATAGCTCTGAGATGCATTCTTTTCCTATTTCTAGCATCTCTGAAATTGGGATGTGAATTTGAAGCCATAGTGTCTTAAATACAATAAAGATAACTATATAAAATTCATATTTGTGGGCTTCCCTGGTGGCGCAGTGGTTGGGAGTCCGCCTGCCGATGCAGGGGACACGGGTTCGTGCCCCGGTCTGGGAGGATCCCACATGCCGCGGAGCAACTAAGCCCGTGAGCCATGGCCGCTGGGCCTGCGCATCCAGAGCTTGTGCTCCGCAACGGGAGAGGCCACAACAGTGAGAGGCCCGCATACCGCAAAAAAAAAAAAAAAAAAAATCATATTTGTATATCATGCATATATACATGCTAACGTATTTATAATAATATGTATTATCATGGGCTCATGAGTAGTTCTATCAGCTACCTTAATATTTCTACCCTTTTTTTCTTTCTTAATCCAGTTCAGTGTGGCAATGTGACATTCAGGTTCTGGTTCATGTAATGATGTGGGCATTACAGCTTGAACCTGATAAAACTGCTTGTGCTGCCGCTGACACCCGCACTGGGGTGTCTAGCAGTCAAGGTCTAGAGCATTAAGGTATCTATAGAAAGCAGACATTTCTATTACTACAAGAGTGATTAGTACTTATTACGCCCCAAATCACTTTTTTCTGCTAACATGGAAATGATGTCTTGAATGTACCTTTGTGTCGTACTGTGGAATTATAACATACAGCAGTGCTGCTTGGGACTCACACGTTACAGATTTTAATTAATCAGCTGTTTTAGGTTTGGTTAGCAGACTGCCCTTCCTAATAAGGCTCAAGCTTATATCCTGGTGCTCAGCTCAGGCTGGAAGGAGAAGCTGAGTGTCTAGCAACGTGCACTGCTCATGAATTATCCCTCCCCTCGGGCAGGAATGACTCTGGTTTGAGGAAGAATTGTTTCCTAGGTATCTATTCACCTCCCAAGGTGCCTATGTGAGCTGCATAAATGCCATAGCTGAGTAATCAGGTTGTGAGGTACAGCGTAGGTGTGGCAGCCCTGATGTCTGTTCCCATGGTGTTCATTCGGCTTGTTTGTGCTCAGATACATTTCCTGCCCACCCCCTGCTCCACTGCATATTGTAAACGATTGACCTCTGCAAACTGTATTTTCCAGACACCCTTTCCTTCTGGCCTCCAGCTAGGTTTAGCCAGTGGCAAACACAAGATCTTACAGGGAGGAGAAAAGAACCTGCATTATTTTTCACTCTCTGTGTGTTTATTGGCACTGTTCCTGGCAGGGCTGCACCCCACCATTGCTGGACTTCTTTTCTCTCTTTGGCCCAACTCCCATCATTTCTGCCCCCTCAAGATAACACAGCCAGTCCTTGGGCTCTAGCGATGTTTCCTCCCTTTATCCCCACAGCCTAAGGGTGATGATGCTGTTGAATTTGCTAATTTCTGAGCTGCCTACTGTTTGGTATTTTAGCTCTTCCCATATCCTTGCAACTAGTAGTAGTTTTCTATATTAAAATCCTGCTGTTTACATGAAGTGGGTGTTACTTTCCTGACATAGTCCCATGCCAAAAAAACCTTGGGAGCACCAAACCTACAAAACCTTGAGATATACCCTGATGTAGCTCAATGCTGGTGAAGACAATGTAAATTTAAGTTGAGATTTATTATACACACACACACACACACACACACACGCACACACACACATACACCATTAACTGGCATGATCAGATGAGTGTCATTTAAGAGATATCCAGAATGATGGTGCTCTAGGGCAGGCTGATGGAAAAGATGGCAGGGTGATGGTAGATGGCAGGAGTGTTATTGTATGACACTCAGGTTGAGGGATGGTATCTCAGGAAAAGTAGTATATTTAGAGACTAATGATTTACTTTGGAGTATAGGATATTACGGAAGACAAGGGAAGATATTACAAATTAATAACACCAAAGTCAGAGACAGCTAATATCATTTATTTTGTTCTTTATATTAAGTTGATCTTTATATTAAGCATGAAGATCTTTATATTAAGCATTAAGTTGTCGATATATGTCCTGCCATTTAACTTTACAAACCTTGTAAGGAGAGCATTAGTAACCACAGATAATGACGTAGAAACAGAAGGTAAGAGATGTGAAGTGGTTTTTCTAAGTTCACACAGCTAGTAAGGGGCAGAACTAAGCTGTCAGATATGCTTGTTTACCTGCTCAGACCTCCTTACTTGCCAGCCTTGAACATGCCAAGCTGGCTCCCACTTTGGGGCCATTTTTACAACCTCTTTTATCTCCCTGGAATGGTCTTTCCCTAGATCTTCACATTTCTCTCTCCCTAATCATCTAGATAAAGTGTGTCCGTGTATTTGATTATTATATTCTCCTGTTCCTCCAACCCTAACTAGAACATAAACATCATGAGAGCAAGGGCTTTGAGTGTCTTTCTGCTGTTGTATTTCTGGTGCCTAGAACAGTGCCTGGCACAAAGTAGCTACATAATAACCATTCATTGAATGGAAGAATGGCACATAGTGGGCTTGTAATAAATATTCAATCCCATTTCCTATCCTAATCCTGTGGGTGGCCCAAACCAGCCCCTCAGCCACTTTCAAGGACATATTGTCTGTACACATAAAAGTCAGTGGCACTACTTGCAGAAACAAAACAAAACAAACAAACAAAAACTTTTAGGGCAAATCTATCAGCAGGAGAATTTGGAACCATCTTTCCCAGCCACTGCTGTCATGTAGGCTGAGGAATGAAATTCCTACCTGGACAAACTATTTATATTTTTTAGGTAATTAAAGTAATGAGGTTGTCTGAGAGCACAATTCATTGTACGACAGGTCCAACTCATCTGCTTTTGTTTCTGACTCCAGTTAACCACTCTATGGAGGAAAATCACATAGAAGAGTGGGAACTCATGTAGAGCCCTGTGGAGGAACAAGCTATTTGCTGCTTCCCAGGAGAGAAATGAGCGAAGAGAAGAGAAGGCATGAGCCTGCCTTCTCTGTTTAAGCAAGAACTGTGTATTGTGAACAGGTCTCCTAATGAGGCCTGGGGAGCTTCAGGCTGTGCCAAGCCCTCTATGTGGACATTAGACAGACACTGTATTTGAAATATACACCCATAAAAGGCAAACACGTGGAGATGTGGTCTATTTCACTAGGGATCAGTGTAGCACAAAAGGGTATGTGTATTCCTATAGAAACAGAGTTTCAAACAGGAAGCAAAGCACGGTTTCTTTCCAAGACAAAGGCTTGGAGGGAAAATTTGCCTCTGAGAGGGATAGCTCGAGCTTCTGCACATCCTCAACAGACTGTTCCTCACTGCCAGTTCAGCCCAAGAGGCAGAAATCTCAAGGAATGCTCTCTGGGTGTGTTGAGATGCTAATTACTAGTTGGGTGAGCTTCTGTGGTTGTTCTCTATGGTGGTTTTATCTCTGAACCTCAGTGGCCTCATCAGTGAATTGGAGGGTAGTAGTTTGAACGTAAGAAGCAGAATCCAAGTGACTAACTTATGTTTTCTTTCTCCCCCCAGAGGCTTTGCTTCCTCTCTTTCTTTCTTTCTTTATTAGTTATCTATTTTATACATATTAGTGTATCTATGTCAATCCCAGTCTCCAATTCCAAGTGGCTAACGTTTGAAAAAGAATTTTATTGAAAGGATGCAATAAAAGATACATTTACTGTAGTTCATGGAGTCAAAGGAGGAGCTAAGCAACTGAACACGGTTAGGAAAAACAAGAACCACAGTAGAGCTGGGTATTTCTGAACAGATGACTTGGCTCCAACTCTATGCCATCTCTCTGTATACGTTGTTCAAATTTCTGAGAGAGAGAATCTCATTGTGCTAGTTTGGGTCTCGTGTCTGTCCTTGTATCAAGGGGAGCAACTCCCTTTGATTGGCAGCCCCACAAGAACGTCATGGGATAGGGAAGGGAAAGTTTCCCCCAGAAGAGAAAAACAATCAAACAATAACGAAACAAGAAATATGTACTTCACTTGAGTCTTAGGGGCACAGCAGAATTTTAAAAAGATAGCATAGGTCAATAGCTTAGCTTAATGCATAATGCAAACACTGAACAAATAGATGCTAAGTATGAAATAAATTGTGATACCACAAATAGGGTAAATATAGCATCAATACTATTACCCGTAGCAATAGCAGCGATAACACTATTACTATGAGGATGACATGGTCTTTAGCTTTAGCTAGGCTAGGTGTAAGTCAGTAGCAAATTCGCGATTCATTTTTTTCATCAGAGAATGAAGGATATAATAGTTCCCTTGGGTTGCTAAATTAAATGATACAAGGTACATTAAGCACTTAATACAGTTTTTTTGGCTTGTGGCTAGGTACTCAATTTTATGTTTGTGCATATAGTCATGTCTATACGTCTACATACATATATATATATATATATATATACATACACACACACACACATACACACACCTTTATCTGACATATAGGATTACATCTTAGGACTTTAAAGGAATCATAAAATCCATTATTAGGATAAATTTGAGGTTGTGTCTATCTTTAGATTTTTCTCGACCTCTTCCACCTAAAAGTATGCTTCCTTAGCGTCCACATGCAGGTAGAATTGACATTTCATTCCACAAAAACAATCTTCTCCTGGCAGTCTCTGGAGAAGTATATTAATTACTGTTTCCCTCATCGCTTTTAAGGGTAATGTTGTCGTTGTTATTATTATTAGCTTACAAGCTCCACACTGATTATTCAAAGTGGATATTAACGGATGCACTTTGTAAATAAGATCTTCATGGTGATAAAAGAAACTGCTTGTGAAACTGACCCTAGGGATGGGTGGCTTGAAGCCTACCTCACACCTCTCGTGTGGGTGTTTTTTTTTGTTTTTTTCTGGAAAAGAAGAGCTTGGAGGAGGGTGGTTTATGTCATTAAGATAAATTTTCACTTTTCCAGTCACTTCCTTGGCAAATGCTCCTTCGCGTTCCTTTTTGTGGCCCATCTTGGTAAAGCAGCTGGTGATTAATACAGAAATAGATGGGCTCGCTCTTCTCAGGGAAGTCTCTGCTCTGAGCTATTTGCCTTTGAAGGTAACAGTTATTTCACTACAGAAGAAGAATAGAACTAACGAAGTTATTTTACTACACACCCCATCAACCCATCCCACTATATGCTTCCTTCAGTGATATTTCCAAAATATAAAATAAAAAACTTTTGTACAATATTCTCCATTAATACTAAATCATCTTGAGGTAAATTTGGGATGGGACTAAGTAGCCATAGTCATGGTAGTTTTCCCCTAACAACTGCTTTCCATTTAATACAATTTAGAAAGTACAACTGATTGTTTACCCCTTTTTGCACACCCAGAAGTATTTAAAAGTCCCACTCAGTTGGTTAAGTAAGTTATGGTACATAAAGTATACTGCTATGCAGGTATTATTTTTAAAGACTGTTTAATGACATGGAGAAATCATTCCAACATATTGTTACCCGAAAAGACAGGATTCAAACGGTACCATGTGGCATAATCTCAAATAATATAATCACAATGATTTTTAAAATTCTGTATTGATATATTTCTCTATTTTCCAAATGTTCTACAAGAAATATGTGCTTCTTTATAACCGTAAAGAAAATCAGTTACTGCTCCCTTCTTAAAGAGGGCTCCATTGACCCTTTTCTCACCCTATAGACACTGGGAAGGATTGTCACTGGACCTAGCCACCCCTGGACTTCTAGGATGGCCCTCAACCCCTTCCATCAAATATACACCTTCACATGTGATTTCCTAGGAAATCGTTTTAATCCACTGACCGGACTGTGAAATAAGTCTCAAAGTCTATACCAGACCACAGTATTTCAGTTTGGATGGTAGAACCTTGCTACTTCCATAAGGAACTCATGCTTAGCAATTCCATCAGCCCCACCAGTTCATTTTTCACCTTATTTTATTATGTGTATACATGACAAGCTCTCGCTAGATTGTGGGCTCTGTGGAGGATATGGTGTTAGATCCTGCAATATGCCCTCAGTGTGCACGGTGCACATCACACCATGACCAAGAGCAAAAACAAGCAAACAAAAATTGTACAGTGCCAAAAACTGGTATCAGCAAGGTACTATGACAACTGCTTTAGGATCTGCAAAGATGACTACAATCAACATCTTTTCTTTCAAGGAGAGAACGAGGTGAGGTTGATAAGGTGATCATGTGAAGACAAGAACATAAATGACTAATATAGGACAGAAGATGTATGTCAAGTTGTCATACTTAGAAGTGAAGGCTTGCGAGATTCAAAGGAGGTAGAAATCTGGGTTTAGTGAGTTTCTGAGGATAATTTACGTAGGATTTATCACTCAAGATGGGACTTGACAGAGGTAGAATTTGGTAAGCAGATAGTAAGACACTTGAAGCAAGATGAAAAGCTTGAGTAATTGGAAAGCATGGATAATTTCCCAAAATGGAAATATCTCTGGGAGCCAGGGGAAATTGGATTTGACTATCTCATAGTAGTGTAGATGATGCAGGATATTTAGGTCATCGTCCTATTGCAGAGAGCACTTATTGCCAGAGAAGTTATTCTCAATTTGGTAGGAACTAGAAAACCACAAGTTTTCAACTGAGTGGAGGTATGACTTATATAGAAAAAAATCTGGGGATGGGGAGACCAACTAAGTGGTCATTTCAATATTTCATTCAAGACAGAAAAAGGAATTTTAGAATGGTGGCATAGGAAATAGGAGAAAAATACTGAGATTGAAAGAATCCATGGGTTGAATTCTAGCCATCTTGCAAGGTAAATAAGGTACTTTACAATCTGTATTTAATTTACCTCACCTGCAGTAGCATATTTCGAAGCCCACCTACCCACCTATATTTCTGCCATCTGAGTATACTCTTCTTCAAATAATTCTGGATCATTCTCTATTCTGTTGCTTTGCACGTGCCACCTATGTTCAGAATGCCCTTTTCTCCAAGCTCAAATGTCCTCTCTTAAGTATTTACTGACTCATCCCAGGCAGTCAGTTCTTCCATCCTAAGTTCCCCCCAAGTATCTTTTCATCTCTCTAATATTTGACTATGCATGGTAATTCAGTTGCATGCATATCTGTCTCCCCAACTAGACTATGAGCTCTTATTCCTGAGAGATACCTGCAAACTTCAAAGGCATTTTTTCAGGTCTTCTATGTCATTTTCCCAAATATTAAACAAGACAAGGCCAACACCCTACCACACTCCAAATTCATTCTATTTTAAGATATTTGTAGAGCACCGTCTGTGTTCAGTCCTGTGATGGATGCTGTGTAGGACCTAGAAAAAATAAAATATATCATCCCTGTTCCCAAGTTTCTCACCATATAGTGAGGAATCAAGATGAACACTTGTAAAACAATTAGAGGATGAAACATAACCTTATATAATTAAGGGTTTAATTGTGTGGTGAAGATTTATAGAAATTTAAGGGGCGGGAGGTGGATGAGGGCTGAAGAAGTCAGGGGTAACTTCATGGAAGAGTTGGGAAGAAACAAAGGGGAGCTAGCAAGGGCACTGGGAAGTGTTTTCTACCAAAACTACCTTCTCTGGCTCTCTCCTTTGTGACATGTTCCTCTGGGACTTGGCCAGGACAAGGAGAGACATGGATGTCCTGTGGTTTGGTGTTAAGGTATCTGGCAGGAAAGGACACAAGTGTGGGCATTCAAAGACAAAGAACTAAGACAGTTTTTTATGAGACAAATTAGCCAAATATATCTCCAGATATTTTTATCTGGGGTTGGAATAGAGTTCCAATCATGACTTATTCATGATCCTTTTACTCACAGTTCATAAAAGAGTTGGTAAACCAGGAAAAATTGATTTCTTTATAATAATGATTAACACATCCTTGTATCCAAATCCTCTTGAATTTAAGATATACAAATGAGACAAATATAAACAGCTATGGATAGCAACAATGAGGTTAATATTTATTTGGAAGAGTTGATTTTATTTGATTTCTTTCCAGCTTATCATTCTAGAATGAAAACCACTAGTGTTTACATATTATAAAAATCTGGATCAAACCAGGTATTCCCCAGAATTGAGATGTGTTCCCTTCTTAGCTTTTAAAACTGCATCATGTTAACATGGTGTTCGAAGGAGAGGGTGCCACGAGTGGAAACCGGCGGCAGTACTGTATTTTTTTTCTGTAACTACGTTTTTCCTCAATAAAAAGAATTCAGTGTGTCTGCTGAGTTTTAGAATCCATGTGCATGAGAATTAATAATTATGTGGGACTGAGGGAGGGCTAGTGGGCTGGCTAACCAAAATGTCAAGGTAGAAGGTGAATCTAGTATTTCTATCTTAAGTAAGATTTGCTGACTTTTTTGTCTTTTTGTATTTTATGAATGCTACCAAAGTGACATTTTATATAAACGTAGACCTATGTGTTTCCTCTTTTACGTAATGCACTATATTTTTCCTTACATAATGATATTGAAACAGGGAAAACAATGGTTTCTCTTTAATCTTTAGGTCAGTCTGTACCACTTTCTCTTAGATTTTGATCTCTGGGTATGACTGAAGAAATATTTGGATTGTCAAGGTTAATATAATGACAGCAATCACATGCAAATAGTATGGCTTTATATGAAGTATGTATAAGCTTTTTCCCCCTACCTCTACTGCCTTTTGTCCACAAGGTGGCACTCTCTAGATACGTCTAAATTCAAGCCTTTTTAATAAAGATGCATCAAAATAGAAATCCTCTCCAACCAGCCTCTATGGCTAACAGCATTCCCCAAAAGCCAGGTGAATTCACTAATACACTTTTAGAAAAATAGCATGGTTAAATATGTCACATAGATCACTAAACAGGGTGTCATTGTTTATATTGTAAATGTGTAAATAATTTAATTCTGCATCAGTCCGTTTAGGTCTAATTTTTTTTCTCCCTCCAGGTATGAACAGGAAAGCAGATTGTCCCTACCAAATGTGATTAGTCCTAAGGTCCCTCTATTCGGGGTTGCTTCTTAGGATGTCTACAGACACATTCCAGTGGGTGGAGTTTATGGAAAGAGATGGGACTCATGCAGTGACCAGATATCCCAAATTTTTCTGGACAAAAATAATTTTAAATAGCCCATTTTAATTACCCCCTATGTATATTCATATTTCTGCAGTTCAAGTTGCAACTTTTTAGATTTGAAAATAGTTTATTTTAAAGACAGTCTTGACTTACTTTTCAATCAAGTATGCATGGCATCTCTCAATAGCATGAAAAGAGATGCTCAGTCCCTTCTTAAGTATTTGGCCTGGGAGATGTCCTATTCATGAGCCAGAGTATGGTACAAAGACTTGGTGGCTGAATCTTAGGAGCAAGTCCTCCTTATCAGCCTTCACTGCCTCTCTTATAGCTATCTCAGGAAGGAGATATGTCCTAACCCTTGAGATACTTCCTTTGAAATCAAACTCAAAAATTAGAACACCCACCAAAAACCATCCCATTGCTCTATGTTCTGATTCTTCCAGTCAGAATTTTATAAAGTCTCTTCTCTCACCATTGAATAATTATGTAATAAACAGATTGTCAGTAGGAAAAAAACCTATGTATGTTTTATATCATGCAACTGACACTGTTTAGGTAGTACCTACAAATAAGGATAACAAGTCCTCTAGCCCCTCCCCCATTCCCTTACATATATACAGGGAAACTGAGGTCTAGTGAGGACCAGGGATTTGCTGAAAGTTACATTGTTACTGGTTGTCACTATGACAGATTAGTGTAATCTAACAGGTAAAGTAATTGTAACAGGTTAGCTGCAATCTACCTTTGTCATCTTTGCCCATTACTTAGGCGCAGATAAATCAGCAACGATTCCTAAATTCTAATAATGTGGGTGATGCTGCCTGCTTATGTTTCAAAACATTTTCTTGGCACATGGAGCAGCTTATTGAAATGTCCATAGAGAGAAACTCATGACTGAAAGGAACTGAATTTAAATTAAAGGAGGAGGAGCCTGTAGAAATTCTCAAATACAGAAGAATGTGGAGTGAGTGATGATTAACAGGGACTAGCAGAAAAAATAAACTGATTAACTAAACAAATGGACTAGACAGAGAGGCATCCTATAAAACTTTCGTACAATCAGTGTGTCCTCCCTGGCACTATTGTGGAAATGACAACTGGGAGGAGTTGGGGCTTGCAAAATTGAGTAGATGTAATAAAATGGAAAAGAGTTTTGCTCTGGGAAGCATCTTTGATGCATATGGTAATGTGAAATGCGTTACAGGACCAGCATAAATAATCTAGGTATAAGTACACCTGATAGACATTTGTAGTCAGTAGTGTAAGTGGAAAGTAAACAGAAGGACTTGCTTTGATTTAAAATGAGGAGGGAATTTGATAAAACAGAGACTATGATGGAGAGGTCAAATTGGAGAACAGGGGTTACAGAGCAGAAACAAATGAGCATGAAGAGACAGAGACGAGTGTAGAGACAAGTGAAATAATCAGCGAAACACTAAATAAATTATACACTCTGCCCCTGCTGTGCATAAAGAGTATGTGCTATGTGACCTCAGGGGCTACAACGGGAACAGTGTAAGGCACGGCACTTGTTACCAAGAATCATGTAATCTTTTTGGGGAGAAAAAATGTCAGCACATAAAGCTAGATTTTAACACAAACATTAACCAGAAAAGATAATGCAACAAAAATGTCACAGCACAATACATGAAGAACTACAGAGACACATGTCATATGACTGTATCACCAACATTAGGGGAAAAATTAGATCATTTAAATCCATTTCTTGGACAAATTTTTATCCTATACAACTATTTGATTTCTGATAATAAGAGTTAACAGTCTAAGGTAAAATGATAGACATATAGGTGACTTTGTTTCAGTATCTATGATTTTCCAAAATTTAAGCTTTAGTCTTTGATCTCAGGGATTTAAAAAGTATAACAGCTATATTTTTTAGCTCAGAAGAGTAAGCTTTCTAAGTCCTTTACTTTTAAACATTGATTTGATTAAAACAAAGGTGAAGACTGCTAAAATAGAAAAACAGTTCCTAAACTCAGTAAATGAGTTTAGTTTGAGTACCAATATTTTTTAAATTAACTTTTGGATCCCAGGGAGAAACACTCATTAGAATTTTTTTAAAATCTTGTTGGTGGTCATTAATTACATACAATCATTTGTGAATTTAAAATGTTTAAAAACTATAATTCACTTTGTGATTTGGGCTGAAGAAACTATATTTCCTCAAGGAAACAGTTTTTCAAAACTCATTTTAAATGATTTCCAAAGTACCTACTTAATTAATAGTAGTTATTATTATTATTCCTCTATTTGAGTACCTAGATCAGGCACTATATATATATCAACACCAGCTGACAAATTTCCAATTACAACAAATCACTCAAGCCCAGAGAGGTGGTGACTTGTCACTCAGCTAGAAAATGGCTCAGGTGAGGTTTATTGCCAGTCCACCTGATTCCCAAGTCACTGCTCTTTCCACCAGGTTATGCTGCCTCCTTAGAGAGTACCATATTAGGAAGTTGTCACATTATAGGTGTGTGCCTGTGTTCAGGCACGTATGTATGTACAGGTTTATGTAAAATTTCTTATCTCTTAGACAGGTCTCTAACCAGCTTCAAGATTTGGGAATAACTGAGATGCAAATTAGAATTGGATTATTCATTTTTCTTTCCTGATCTCAACATATATTACCTTTATCCTATTGCAGAAGAAAACCCCAAAACTTTGTTTGGAAACATACAATTTATTGCCGTCGACTTTTGGGGGGGCATCTCTTTATCCCCATTTGTTTATGATGACTTATATTTTAATGACTACATAGTATCTGACCCAGAGTGGATACTCAAACATCCTTGAAAGACTGAATGCTATAAATCTGTATTTGTATTTATGGTTCCATAAATAATACTTATTTTCCCTCAGGTCCCAGAAAAACCCAAATACACATTGAAACTTTATTTTTTTAAAAAAAAAAGTGTTCTCAGATGTACTTATATATGGACAATATTTTAAAGCACACATATTAATTTTTTAATGTTTGTGTTAGACATTTATATAATCCAAGAGTTCTTTATGGTCCTTAGATATAATCCAACTCTTTCATGTTATCAATGAATAAAATAGAGCCTTCAATCAATTAGGACATGTTTATTTTAAATTTGACAAAGAAATTCAGAGCGTTCACATAAACATGTATTTTAGTAATGAAAGTGTACCTTTCTGTTGGTGTCTGTCTCTTCCCTTCCTTGCTTACCTGCTGTGGCTGGGTATGAGGCGATGATGCTTAGTGTTGTGGAGTCAGACCTCAGTCTGGTATCCACTCCGGCATGTCTAACATGTGGGTTGGGAGTATATTAGACAGTTTTCTCTACCTAGGTTTCTTTTTCTCCAAATGACTATCTCGAGACTATTTTAAAGATTAAATGAGATAATACATGAAAAGAACTTAGCACAGAGTCCTGTTTGTAGGAAAATTTCAATAAATATCAGTTTTCAGTACTGTTGTGTCACAACCACTATTAATTAGTTTTTTTTCATTTTGAAGATATATTTTAGCCTCTCTAAAACAGGTTGATACAAAAATGGTAATAATTTTTTTTTTTTTTTTTTTTGCAGTATGCGGGCCTCTCACTGTTGTGGCCTCTCCCGTTGCGGAGCACAGGCTCCGGACGTGCAGGCTCAGCGGCCATGGCTCACGGGCCCAGCCGCTCCACGGCATGTGGTATCTCCCCGGACCGGGACACGAACCTGTGTCCACTGCATCAGCAGGCGGACTCTTAACCACTGCGCCACCAGGGAAGCCCCATGGTAATAATTTTTGATCTGCCTACTACAGTAGGCAGCATGTTCTCTTTCTTTTTTCCTTTCCTTCCCCTTTTTTTTTTTTTTTTTTTTCGCCTTACATCCATCCCTTCAACCAACTTCTGATGTCAGCACTGCTGCTGTGGACAAGGTAGTGCACTCAGTGATACGTTACCTGAGTGACACTGCAAAGTTTCTTCGCTTTTCTGTCTCAAGGCTTTCCTGCAACTGGAAGTCATTCAACCTGGCCTCAGGTGCAATCTGGAAGTGCAGGAGTATCATCACTTACTCTCAATCAGTGGGTTTTGGGAGTTGTTGGATAAATGTGCAGCCTCCTGTCCTTCAGAGGGACAAGTCTGAGGCACATTCTATATGGTCCCTCAGAGTCCCCAGGATTTTAACCCCAGTTTCCTATATCAGTAACCAACTTTATAACATTCCCTTTATTGTCTTTTATCCTTCCCTGACTTTCTCTCTACATTGTCTCTCTCATCATCTTACTTAGAATTTTATCATAAATAGACAACCTATACCGAAGTCCTTGTCTCAGGCTGTGTTTTTAGGGGAGATTATCAAAGACAGCCCTCTTTATTAAATTGCTTTCAGTTATAAGTAACCAAACACCAAATTAAAACTGATGGAAACAATAAAAGGGTTTTATTGATTTATATAAATAAAACTTTCAGAGGAAGGATTAGTTTCTTGTGAATCTTGATTCCTGCACTTTTACCATATTCCAAAGATCTTCCTTCTCTCCATCATTCTACCTGGACTTCCAGTGTATCAGCTTCATCCTGTGGTTGACCTCCTTCGTGGTGTCAAGATGGGTTTTAGTGGCCTGTAGAGTAGATATTTTGCCATTTGATATGAAAGAGGCAATACCTTCGTCCCACGATGCTTAGAAACTTTAAGCTTAGGTTTCATGTCCATGCTGCTACCAGTCACTGTGACCAGGGAAATGACATATGCTGAGGGCTTAGATTGATTCATGGGTTTCTCCCTAGAGCAGATAAAGGAAGCAGCTTCTTGGGACCCACATAATTTCCTCATAGAAATTGGAGCTGGGAGAAGGGTAAACAGCTAGGTGGATGCTAAGGAGGTAACAAAAAATGTCTGTTTTACCTCACCCAGTGGTGAAACTGAAATAAGATGGCATCTGTGAATATCCTCTATATAGCTATAATGTGCCATAGAGATGTTAGTGGTTGTTATTAGCATCTGAGTTTCTTTGGTAAGAGCATCTTGTAAAGTTCTATCCCTTTGTCCTCAGCCCAGAGCAAGGGTTCTTTCTATATGCAAAAATGTCCCAAGGCCCCTTCTGCTTTTCCTTGGCATTTGGTAAGAGCTGTTGTCATTTTTGTTAGCCATGACACCCCAGCAGATGTGTGTGAGTAGGGGAACCAAGAGAAATTTATATATATATAGGAAGAGCAATGCATGCGTTCTCTGGGCAAGATTTTATGTTCATTGAGACATCTGTTATCTCTCAGCCGCTGCACATAGGTTAAAGGGAGTAGGATATTGTTAGTATAGGCTCGAGTAGGTTTATTTTAGCAACAGAATCATACCACACTGGACTATTCTGCCACCTATGAGAATGTTCAATTTTATGCCTCGCAAGAGAAAATAAACAAATTGATTCCACAGAAAACATTATAGTCTACCTAAACACAACAGGCATCCTGTTCTCAGCATCTTAAAGCTCTTAAGCAATTTGGGAAGTAACTTTGACTTTTTGGCCATCAACTATGATTTGTTTGAGAATACCATTTCTAAATCTGGTTTCAGCATGAAATAAATGAAACAAGTTTTAAGATGTGTGATAGTGTTTAGACCAAGGAGATCCCAAAGGGAGTAGGAAATGTCTTACTAAATAATATGATGACCACTTCAGATATAAATAGTGTTGGTCAGAGCACGGATAGCATCTTTGAAATAAATGGCATTGAACAAAATATAGTGAAGTTGGCCAATATATTTTTTTTTCTTTTTTCCTTAATAAAAGAACATAGGGTTCATGTACTGAGGCACAAATAGAAGGAAAAATGCACTAATCCAGGAGAAAGAAATAGGTCAGCATTAATCCTAGCCTTGCTTTATAGCGATAAATGTGTTTTTAAAAAAATGACTAATTGAATACAAGACAAGAAATGACATTCCTGGAAAATAACTAGCAATTGAGAACATATCGCTACCTTGCAGAAATCCAGGCTCACAGTAACTCATACTGAAACACTGAGATGAACAAACAGCGTGAGAGTTAGTAAAGCACAGTAATAATTCAGGGTGCTGTGAAATGGTTGAGAAAATAGTCTTTACTCTGCAAACTTTTGGCACCATGCTTCTCTGATCCTTTCCTGATTTGCAGAAAATCACAAGTGATGGCTCCGTGGGTAATAAGTCATGAATATTTCAGGCTATGGTAGTCGATAAAGTACACAAACAAAATAAGAGACACACCATGTGCAAGACTGAGTGAAGGATATGTGCCACAGAACTTAGGAGACAAAGGTTCTATCTGTTTATCCTGCATTGCTCCAGAGGGCACATTAAGAACCAGGTAGGGAAGCGATTAGGCCATTGATTTCAGCACAATGCAAAAAACAAAAACAAAAAAATCTTCTTACCAGTGAGAACACTCCAAGTGTGTAAGGTCTAATCAGATCCTTATCAATGAATGTGGTCAATAGACCCCCCGCCCCCCAAGATATCATTGAGGATCAAGTTCACAGTTGAACTAAGCAACTAGATAAAGAGTCAAAGGCTCTAGGGGGAAATAATTCTTATCCCCCAGCTATTGTGAATATTTTCTTTTATTTCTGTAGTATTTTGAAAATGAAGAGGAGTTTTCTGGAGCATTTGAGAAACATTTGATATGGGAGAACTGAAAGCAAGATAAATTTCACTGAGGTTCTCGGAATTTCTGAATTGCAAGATGTATTTATTGGCTTTGTTTGGTTTGAAGATAGATTTTCTCTTAAATGAGAAGTGTATGTGTGTTTGTGTGTGTGCGTTAGGAGTAAACTGAGCCAGGAGTAAAGTTGAGGGACTACTTTGTTTGGAAGAGAAAGTTAACAAAGCTTATTTGGCATTATAGAAATGCTGTGAGATTAAATGAGAATGTACATGTAGAGGTATAGCGTATAAACACTGCTTTCCATCTCTTCATGGAAAAATCAGACATTCTCATAAGTGATAGGAGAGTACAAATTCCTAACTCTTCTAACATGGGAAACAGAAGCCCATCCATCCGAAGATTACAATCTCCTCCTGCTATTTGTTCAGGGGTCCCACAGTGCCTATGAGTACCTACAGTGGGAATGCCCAGGTTGGCTCTGCCTTATCTTAGTAAGTGAATTGTGGCTGAGTTGAAAACAGCCTTGGGATGTTCTGTCCAAAGTACAGAAGATGAACCAAGTACTGGCCATATCCTTAGCACAGATACTGGAATGGTGTCATCCCCTACAGTAGTTAAGGTTCCTAGCTTTAAAGGCCAGCTTTCTTTAAATGAAAGTTCAGTGAGTTTATAGACCCTTGGTGAAACAGTTTTCCAGACAAAATGTCACAGCCTCTATTACCTCGTGAGAGTAAAATGGTAGAGATCTGGTTATGGTGCTCTGATTCTGTTGCATATCAAGGTCTAGCCCACTGGACATGAGACTATTCAGAAATGTATTATATTTCAGACGCCCTGGCGGAAAAGAATTTCTCAAACACAAGGTGTAGAGGAATATCACCCCTAGAATAGTTGAGCCCAAAGGCTTGTATCCAAGAACCACTCCTTTCCCTACATGAACTCCTTAATCCCCCAAGTATGTATTTTCTTACACTTCTTTCTAGACAGTCAGGGCTAGCAAAAATCAAGGAAGTTGACTGTGAATTCAAGTTGATATTTTTAACTTCAGCCTGTACTGTGAAGAGGTTGGCTCTGCTCACTAAAAAGAAAATGAATCAATTTCAACTCTAGTGGCACACCTTTCTAGCAGGAAGCCTTTACAATATTGTTAATATCTGGTAAGATAAAAATGCTCAAAAATCTCCAGAAGTTCAGTTTTTCTTTTTAAAGTGAACTCTAAGATAATGTTTTTTAAAATGTCGTTAAGGTTTTAATTAATTTTTGTTAAATGTACACATTGGGGAATTATCACAATATTAGAAATACTTATTTTCCCTTTGAGATGAATGGTATGTTTCTCCATTTAATGAGCTTGTTTCATGTGTACTAGTGAAGTTGTATAGTTTATTGACTTAGGTTCTAAACATGTTGTTTTAAGACTGTGAGAAATTCATAAAGCTAATAGTAGCCTTTATATCCTTACTCTTTATGATCTCTTAAGAGTCATGAATTTTAAAGTTAATTTTCTTGCATTTCTAAAGTCAATCATATTGTTTTGAAGTAGTGCCTATGTCCTTGTTTCCATTTGTTATAATTTCAGTTGATTTATTTGTCTGTCTTCTGTTTTTTTAGGGAAAGCATTCAGTCTTTCACCACTAAGTATAATTAAGTATATAGGTTTTCATAAATGCCATTATGAGGTTGAGGAAACTCTCTTTTAATCCTGTCTTGCTGAATGCTTTATAATCATGAAGTGATATTGGATTTTTATACAAATACCTTTCGTGCATCTATTGAGATGATATATTTTTGTCCTTTATTAATAGGGTATCATATATTAATTGAATTTTGGATATTAAACCAACCTTATAATCCTGGGATAATTCCCACTTGATCATAGTGTAAATCCTTATGTGTTGCTGGATTTGGTTTGCTTGTATTTTGTTGAGGATTTTCATGTTTATTTTCATAAGTGGTATTGGCCTGTGTTTTTTAATGCATTTACATTTTTTCCCTGTGATATCATTGTTTGGTTTTTGTATCAAGGTAATACTGGCTTTATAGAAGGGGGTGGTAACTTTTCTCTCCTGTTTTTCTTTTTTTTTTTAAAGAATTTTTATAATATTGATATTAACTGCACTGTAAATGTTTGGTGAAAATGAAAAATGAGTCCTGTCTTAGGTTTTTCTTTGAAAAGTTTTAATTTTTAATTTAATATCTTTATATGTTATAGATCTATTCATATTTTCTAATTCTTCTTGAGTCAGTTTTAGGAATCTGTGTGTTTCTAGGAATGTGCCGATTTTATCCAAGTTATTTAATTTATTGTTATACAGCTCTTATATTCTTTTTTTTTTTTAATTAATTTATTTATTTTTGCTGTGTTGGGTCTTCTTTTCTGTGCGAGGGCTTTCTTTAGTTGTGGCAAGCGGGGGCCACTCTTCATCACAGTGCGCGGGCCTCTCACTATCATGGCCTCTCTTGTGGAGCACAGGCTCCAGACGCGCAGGCTCAGTAGCTGTGGCTCACGGGACTAGTAGCTCCGCAGCATGTGGGATCCTCCCAGACCAGGGCTCGAACCTGTGTCCCCTGCATTAGCAGGCAGATTCTCAACCACTGCGCCACCAGGGAAGCCCTCTTATATTCTTATAATCCTTTATATTTCTGGTTGGTACTGATGTTCCCTCATTCATTCCTGATTTAGGAATTTAAATATTTTACTTTTATTTTTGGAAAGTCTAGTTAAAATTTTGTCAATTAGGTGATATTTTCAAAAGCCAATTTTTTTATTGTTTCTCTTGATTATTTATTTCATTTATTTCCACTCATTTAAATTATTTTCTTCCTCATGCTTATTTTGGGTTTATTTTTCTTTTCTTCAACTTCTTAAGGTAGTAGGTTTTCAAGTTGATACCTTTCTTTTTTAAAATATAGATGTTTTCAGCCATAATTTCTCTGTCAGCACTATTTTAGTTGCATCTCATAAGTTTGAGTATGTTGTGTTTATTATTTACATTTATCTCAAAGAGTTTTCTAAACCCTCTTGTGATTTCTTTTTTTACTCTTTGGTTATTTAGGGATGTGTCCTTTAATTTCCACATGTTTGTCAATTTCACAATTTTTCTCTGTTGACTTCTAATTTAGTATCATTGTGGCTAGAGAATTTATTTTATATGATTTTAATGTGTTTAAATTTATCGAAACCTGTTTTGTGCTCTAGCAGATGGTCTATCTTGGAAAATGTTACCTATGCACTATAGAAGAATTTGTATTCTGTTGTGTGGAGTGTTGTATGGATATTTGTTAGGTCTAGTTGGTTTACTGTTGTTCAAGTCCTCTATATATGTTATTCTTCTGTCTCGTTGTTCTATCCATTATTGAAACTGAGGTATTAAAGTATCTAACTGTATTATTGAATTGCCTATATCTCCCTTTAATTCTGTCACATTTTGCTTTATGAATTTTAGAGCACTGCATTTGTAGCTGTTATGTCTTTGGGTTTTAATTGGTGCTTTTACCATTATATAATATCTCTCCAGTGACACTTTTGTTTTAAAGTCTATTTTGCCCAGTGTTACTATAGTCCCTCAGCTCTTTTATGGTTGCTCTTTGTCCTGGCATATTTTTCTCCATTCTCTTATGCCCAGACTATTTGTATCTTTGAATCTAAAATATTGACTCTAAAATATGGAGAACAGTATATTTTCCATTCTTATTTTTTTAAGTATTATTAAGTCTAACAATCTCTTTTGCTTGGCCTATTTGATTGGCCTTTTGATTGGACTACTTAATCTACTGACATTTAATGTTGTTATTGATATATTTGGACTTATGTCTGACATTTTTCTTTTTGTGTTCTATATGTCCCATATCATTTTTTCTTCCCTAGTATTCTTTCTCTGTTTTCCTTTGCATTACGGTTTTCTAGTGTAACATCTTAATTGCTTTTTAAAAAACTTTTATTTTCTTAGTCACTGGTCTGGAGCTTACCATAAACAGGTTATTAGAATTTACTTCAATGTATACTAACTTAATTACAATAACATATAGAAAAATTACTCCTGTATAACTTAACTCCCTCTCTCCTTCTTTGTGCTGTGATTTGTTATAAATATTTCATCTAAATATGTTATAAACACAATAATACATTATTTAAAATATTTCACATAGTTTTATGTTTATTAAAAAAAACCAAGAAAGAGAAGTATAAGCTTACAGAGTTTGTTATATTATCCTTCTCACTTACTATTTCCGGTTCTCTCATCTTGTCTCTGTGAACTCAAATTACAATAAGTAGCATTTCCATAGTTTAGTACAGCCTTGCCCTCACCTGCCTCTTTTGTGCTATTCTTCTCAAATATATTAGATTTCTGTATGCCATATGCTTAACATAACCAGTACAATTATGCATATTATATTATATAATTACTTTTTCAATTAGTTAAGAGAAGTAAAGAGAATTATACACTTATGGTGTCTTTAAAAATTAGATAATTACCCTTACTGGTGCTTATTATTTTTTGTGGATTTGAATTACTGTCTCTGGTCATTTTCATTCAGCCAAAACAAATTCCCTTAATATTTTATTTTAAGATGGGTATGCTAGCAATGAATTCTCTCTTTATTTTATTTGAAAATACAATTATTTCACTTTCATTTTTTTTTTTTTTTTTTTTTTTTTTTTTTTTTTAATATTTTTATTTCATTGTTCTTTTCCACTGTGTGTGTGTGTGTGTGTGTGTGTGTGTGTGTGTGTTTTGTGTGTGTGGTACGCGGGCCTCTCACTGTTGTGGCCTCTCCCGCTGCGGAGCACAGGCTCCGGACGCGCAGGCTCAGCGGCCATGGCTCACGGGCCCAGCCGCTCCGCGGCACGTGGGATCCTCCCGGACCGGGGCACGAACCCACGTCCCCTGCATCGGCAGGCGGACTCTCAACCACTGCTCCACCAGGGAAGCCCCTCACTTTCATTTTTGAAAGATAATATTGCTGGATATACAATTCTTAGTTGACTGGATCTTTTTTTCCTTTCACTGCTTTGAATATGTCACCCACTGTCTCCTGGCCTCCACTGTTTCTGATGAGAAGTCATTTTTAAAAATCTTTTGGGAGTTCCTTTGTACATGACAAGTCATTTGTGTCTTGCTGCTTTCATGGTTTTCACTGTGTCTTTAGCTTTCATCCTTCTTATTCTAGTGTGTCTGGAATTTCTTTGAATTCATCCTACTTGGAACTTATTGTGCTTCATGGATGTTCAGATTAATCTTTCATCAATTTTTAAAAGTCTTGAGTCACTATTTCTTCAAATATATTTTTTTCTGCTCTTTTCTTTTTCTTCTCTTCTTCTGTACTTCCATTATACATATGTTGATGTGCTTAATGGTGTTTCACATTTCTCTGATGCTCTGTACATTTTCTTTCTGCTCTTTGAATTGAATAATCGCTATCAATTTATTTTCAAGTTTGCTGATTCTGTCTTCTATCAGTTCAAATATACTGTTGAAGCCCTCTAGTGAATTTTACATTTTGGTGACTTAACTTTTCAGAATTTCCATTTGGTTATTTAAAATATAATTTATATTTCCATATTACCATCTCTATTTGAACAAACATTACCATCATAGCTTCCTTTTATGTAAGCATGGTTCTCTTTATTTCTTTTGAATATATTTATCATTGATGTGTTGAACTTTTCTCTGTTATATTTGCTATTTGAGCCCTCTCACAGGCAGATTTTGTTACCTTCTTTTTTAAAATTTTTATCTTATATTGGACTATAGTTGACTTACAATGTTGTGTTAGTTTCAGGTGTACAGCAAAGTGATTCAGTTATGCATATACTTCTATCTATTCTTTTTCAAATTATTTTCCCATGTAGCTTATTACAGAATATTGAGCAGAGTTTCCTGTGCTATACAGTAGGTCATGTTGGTTATTTGAAATACAGTAGTGTGTATATGTCAATCCCAAACTCCCAATTTATCCCTCACCCCCTCACCTTTCCCTTGTAGTAACCATAAGGTTGTTTTCTAAGTTTGTGAGTCTCTTACTGTTTTGTAATAAGTTCATTTGCATCATTTTTTTTCAATTCCACATAAGCAATATCATATGATATTTGTCTTTGTCTGACTTACTTCACTTAGTATGATAATCTCCAGGACCATCCATGTTGCTGCAAATGGCATTGTTTCATTCCTTTTAATGGCTGAATAATATTGCATTGTATATATGTACCATATCTTCTTTATCCATTCATCTGTTGATGGACATTTAGGTTGCTTCCATGTCTTGGCTATTGTAAACAGCACTGCAGTGAACATTGGGGTGCATGTATCCTTTTGAACCCTGCTTTTCTTCCTGTTTATGGGTCACACTTTACTATTTCTTCACATGAATCACGACTTTTCATTGAAAACTAGAAATTTTAGGTAATATATTTTAACAACTCTGGATCCATATTCCTTATACCTTTTGGAATATCCTGTTGTTGTTTGCATATTTATTTCTTTAATGACTGGGCTAGTTTAGTGAATTTGACTTTTCCAATCATGTGAAGTCTATGATGTTTTTTCTCGGAGTAAGCATCCTTGGGTGTGCACAGTCTCTCTGAACACCTGGGATGGTCTACCTCTATTAATATCACACCCAGTTGTTAGTCTCCCCTGTTACCTGATTGCTGTATTGTTTGCATGAACTGTTCCACAGTCTGATCCAATTAAAGTAAGACCCCTTTACAGGGGCAGAGGCTTGCCAGTCTTTGAAGCTGATCTGACCCCATAAAGGCTCTCCTTAATTGTCTCTTTCCTGGTTCTCTCTATTAAACTTCTTTTTTGTTTACAGTTTTGCTTTCTGTTATTAGTGTCAGAGAGCTACCGATCTCTTCTTAACTGCTCATTTTATGATCATCGTTGTGTTCGACAATGCCCTTAGACATGAACTTTCCCACAATTTCTTCCTAAGTAAGTGAATCTTAGTTAGGCAATGCTGTGAACTCTTTGTTTTTACTGTCTGCCTCTCTTATTGAAACTCTGTGCCACTGCAGCTGGGCTGAGGGTGAAGAAAATGGACCACCTCTCCTAGAGTGACACCCCTGCTCAACAAATGGGACTGTGAACAGCAAATTAGCTCCTGAACTTCTGGACTTCTCCTTTTTGGCATGGAACCTCTACACTACAAGCAAGCTAGGCAGGAGTGTCTGGGTTCCAGTTTTCTTTCCCTGTTGTGCTTGGAGTAGAGCTTCTGCCATTTGTGTGGAGGCTGGGTGAGGGAAGAAACCAGTCTTCTTGGCTTCTAGAGCTTCTGCAGTTCAGAGCTGGGGTGGAATGTGGGTACCCTCCTGGATCAAATTGTGTCCCTAGATTGAGAACTAATAGAAAGGAAGACCCATCTTCTTGGTTTCAAATGCCTGAAGTAGCACTTTCATCACACTGAGCTGGAGGTGAGAAGGAGAAAGATAGGAAATGATGGTGAGTCATACTTTAAATGTCGCGTATTTTTGGTGTTCTTACCTATATTTAGTCATTTGTTTTGAATAGATGTTTGGCCATTTGCTGTACACCCTTAAGAGAATTTCTGTAGACTTTAAGTTGTTAATTAAAAAAAATACATCAGTTAAATGTTTCTGTTTGCTTGACTGGGGAAAGACTCCACTGTGCTCCTTACACTGCCACTTTTAAAGTCAATCTCACTGGTTGCCTTTAAGATATATTGTCTTTGATATTCAGCAGTTTCACCATGATTTATAAATTGGATTTCCTTTCATTTATAATATCAGTGGATCATTTTCTTACTCCAATTTGAAAGTTCTTTCTTATTTTTTCAGTTTAGTGATATTCATAGCCACTATTGCATTTAAAAAAATATCCTATTCCTTTCTACCATGGAATATATGAAGTATATTGAAAAACTTCTATGTCTCCATAGCTCATTTATCCTTTTTATATTTCTAGTTCAGATATTCTCAAATTTAGCACATATTAGAGTCATCTGAAGAATTTATTAAAAGACAGATGCATGGTCCATACCCCCAGAATCTCACATTCCATAAATGTAGGGTGGGGCTCAATATCTAACAAATTTTCAGGTGGTGCTGATATTTCCGATCCAGAGATTACAGTTTGAGATTTGCCATTCTTTCATATCTCTTTGCTGAATTTCAGATGATTTCCTCAAATTTATCTTTCAGTTTACAAAGCTCTCTTCAGCAGTATCGATTTGCTATTTAACTCATCCTCTATGTATGAAATCTCAAAGATTCATCTTTATTTATGGACTCTACTTTGTTTAACTTTCAGGTGATTATTCACAAACTCTTATTTTGTAACTGTGGTTTATTTTATTTTTATCCGTCCTTTTTTCTATTTTAACATCTTTATTGGAGTATAACTGCTTTACAATGGTGTATTAGTTTCTACTGTATCACAAAGTCAATCAGCTATATGTATATATATAGCCCCATATCCCCTCCCTTTTGCATCTCCCTCCCACCCTCCCTAACCCACCCCTCTAGGTGGTCACAAAGCACAGAGCTGATCTCCCTGTGCTATGCAGCTGCTTCACACTAGCTATTTTTCATTTGATAGTGTATATATGTCCATGCCACTCTCTCACTTGGTCCCAGCTTACCATTCCCCCTCCCCATATCCTCAAGTCCATTCTCTAAGTCTGGGTCTTTATTCCTATCCTACCCCTAGGTTCTTCAGAACCAGTTTTTTATTCTTTTTTTTAAGATTCCATATATATATGTGTTAGCATATGGTATTTGTTTCTGTCTTTCTGACTTACTTCACTCTGTATGACAGACTCTAGATTCATCCACCTCACTACAAATAACTCAATTTTGTTTCTTTTTATGGCTGAGTAATATTCCATTGTATATATGTGCCACAACATCTTTATCCATTCATCTGTCGACGGACACTTAGGTTGCTTCCATGTCCTGGCTATTGTAAATAGTGCTGCAATGCACATTGTGGTACAAGACTCTTTTTGAATTATGGTTTTCTCAGGGTATATGCCCAGTAGTGGGATTGCTGGGGCATATGGTAGTTCTATTTTTAGTTTTTTTTTTTTTTTTTTGCGGTACGCAGGCCTCTCACTGTTGTGGCCTCTCCCGTTGCAGAGCACAGGCTCCGGATGAGCAGGCTTGATGACAATGGCTCATGGGCCTAGCCGCTCCGTGGTATGTGGGACCTTCCTGGACCAGGGCACGAACCTGTGTCCCCTGCATCGGCAGGCAGACTCTCAATCACTGCGCCACCAGGGAAGCCCTATTTTTAGTTTTTTAAGGAACCTCCATACTGTTCTCCATAGTGACTGTATCAATTTACATTCCCACCAACAGTGTAAGAGGGTTCCATTTTCTCCACACCCTCTGCAGCATTTATTGTTTGTAGACATTTGGATGATGGCCCTCCTGACTGGTGTGAGGTGATACGTCATTGTAGGTTTGATTTGCATTTCTCTAATGATTAGTGATGTTGAGCATCCTTTCATGTGTTTGTTGCCAATCTGTATATCTTTGGAGAAATGTCTATTTAGGTCTTCTGCCCTTTTTTGGATTTCGTTGTTTGGGGGTTTTTTTGATATGGAGCTGTATGAGCTGCTTGTAGATCTTGGAGATTAATCCTTTGTCACTTGCTTCGTTTGCAAATATTTTCTCCCATTCTGAGGGTTGTCTTTTCATCTTGCTTATGGTTTCCTTTGCTGTGCAAAAGTTTTTAGTTTCATTAGGTCCCATTTGCTTCTTTTTGTTTTTACTTCCATTTATCTAGGAAGTGGGTCAAAAAGGATCTTGCTGTGATTTATGTCCTAGAGTGTTCTGCCTGTATTTTCCTCTAAGAGTTTTATAGCGTCAGGCCTTATATTTAGGTCTATTTTGAGTTTATTTTTGTGTATGGTGTTAGAAAGTGTTCTAATTTCATTCTTTTACATGTAGCTGTCCAGTTTTCCCAGCACCACTTATTGAAGAGCCTGTCTTTTCTCCATTGTATATTCTTGCCTCCTTTATCAAAGATAAGGTGACCATATGTGCATGGGTTTATCTCTGGGCTTTCTATCCTATTCCATTGATCTGTATTTCTGTTTTTGTGCCAGTACCAAACTGTCTTGATTACTGTAGCTTTGTATTATAGTCTGAAGTCAGGGAGCCTGAATGCTCCAGCTCCATTTTTCTTCCTCAAGATTGTTTTGGCTATTCAGAGTGTTTTGTGTTTCCATGCAAAATTTGAATTTTTCTGTTCTATTTCTGTGAAAAATGCCGTTGGTAGTTTGATAAGGATTGCATTCAATCTGTAGATTGCTTTGGGTAGTATAGTCATTTTCACAAGGTTGATTCTTACAATCCAAGATCATGGTATAACTCTCCATCTGTTTGTAGCATCTTTAATTTCTTTCATCAGTGTCTTATAGTTTTCTGCATACAGGTCTTTTGTCTCCTTAGGTAGGTTTATTCCTAGGTATTTTATTCTTTTCATTGCAGTGGTAAACGGGAGTATTTCCTTAATTTCTCTTTCACATTTTTCATCATTAGTGTACAGGAATGCAAGAGATTTCTGTGCATTCATTTGGTATCCTGGTACTTTACCAAATTCATTGATTAGCTCTAGTAGTTTTCTGGTAGCATCTTTAGGATTCTCTATGTATAATATAATGTCATTGCAAACAGTGACAGTTTTATGTCTTCTTTTGGATTCCTTTTATTTCTTTTTCATCTCTGATTTTTGTGGCTAAAACTTCCAAAACGATGTTGAGCAACAGCCAACCTTGTCTTTTTCCTGATCTTAGTGGAAATGTCTTCAGTTTTTCACCATTGAGAATGATGTTGTCTGTGGGTTTTTCATATATGGCCTTTATTATGTTGAGTAAGTTCCCTCTATGTCTGGAGGCTTTTTATCATAAATCAGTGTTGAATTTTGTTGAGAGGTTTTCAGCATATGTTGAGATGATCATATGTTTTTTCTCCTTTAATTTGTTAGTATGGTGTATCACATTGATTGATTTGCATATATTGAAGAATCCTTGAATTTCTGGGATAAACCCCACTTGATCATGGTGTATGATCCTTTTAATGTGCTGTTGGATTCTGTTTGCTAGTATTTTGTTGAGGATTTTTGCATCTATGTTCATCAGTGATATTGGCCTGTAGTTTTTTCCTTTGTGACATCTTTGTCTGATTTTGGTATCAGGGTGATGGTGGCCTTGTAGAATGAGTTTTGGAGTGTTCCTCCCTCTGCTATATTTTGTAAGAGTTTGAGAAGGGTAGGTGTTAGCTCCTCTCTAAATGTTTGATAGAATTCGCCTGTGAAGCCATCTGGTCCTGGGCTTTTGTTTGTTGGAAGGTTTTTAATCACAGTCTCAATTTCAGTGCTTGTAATCGCTCTGTTTATATTTTCTATTTCTTCCTGGCTCAGTTTCAGAAGGTTGTGCCTTTCTAAGAATTTGTCCATTTCTTCCAGGTTGTCCGTTTTATTGGCATATCGTTGCTTGTAGTAATCTCTCGTGATCCTTTGTATTTCTGCAGTGTCAGTTGTTACTTCTCCTTTTTCATTTCTAATTCTATTGATTTGAGTCTTCTCCCTTTTTTTCTTGATGAGCCTGGCTAATGGTTTATCAATTTTGTTTATCTTCTCAAAGAACCAGCTTTTAGTTTTATTGATCTTTGCTATCATTTCCTTCATTTCTTTTTCATTTATTTCTGATCTGATATTTATGATTTCTTTCCTTCTGTTAACTTTGGATTTTTTTATTCTTCCTCTAATTGCTTAGGTGTAGGGTTAGGTTGTTTATTTGAGATCTTTCTTGTCTCTTGAGGTAGGATTTTATTGCTATAAACTTTCCTCTTAGAACTGCTTTTGCTGCATTCCATAGGTTTTGGGTCATCGTGTTTTCATTGTCATTTGTTTCTAGGTATTTTTGATTTCCTCTTTGATTTCTTCAGTGATCTCTTGCTTATAAAGTAGTGTACTGTTTAGCCTCCATGTGTTTGTATTTTTTACAGATACTTGATATGACTTCAATTTTCTTAATTTTACCAAGGCTTAATTTGTGACCCAACAAGATATGATCTATTCTGGAGAATGTTCCATGAGCACTTGAGAAGATAGTGTATTCTGTTGTTTTTGGATGGAATGTCCTATAATATCAATTAAGTCCATCTTGTTTAATGTATAATTTAAAGGTTGTGTTTCCTTATTTATTTTCATTTTGGATGATCTGTCCATTGGTGAAATTGGGGTGTTAAAGTCCCATACTATGATTGTGTTACTGTTGTTTTCCCCTTTTATGGCTGTTAGCATTTGCCTTATGTATTGAGGTGCTGCTATTTGGGGTGCATAAATATTTACAATTGTTATATATTCTTCTTGGATTGATCCTTTGATCATTATGTAGTGTCCTTCTTTGTCTCTTGTAATAGTCTTTATTTTAAAGTCATTTTTGTATGATATGAGAATTGCTACTCCAGCTTTCTTTTGATTTCCATTTGCATAGAATCTCTTTTTCCATCTCCTCACTTTCAATCTGTATGTGTCCATAGGTCTGAGGTGGGTCTCTTTTAGATAGAATATATACGGGTCTTGTGTTTGTATCCATTCAGCCAGTCTAGTTCTTTTGTTTGGAGCATTTAATCCATTTACATTTAAGATAGTTAACAAGAGGTACGTTCCTATTACCGTTTTCTTAATTTTTGGGGACTTGTTATTGTAGGTCTTTTCCTTGTCTTGTGTTTGCTTCCTAGAGAAGTTCCTTTAGCATTTGTTGTAAAGCTGGTTTTGTGGTGCTGAATTCTCTTAGCTTTCCTTGTCTGATATGGTTTTAATTTCTGTGTCAAATCTGAATGAGATCCATGCTAGCTAGAATAATCTTGGTTGTAGGTTTTCCCCTTTCATCACTTTAAATATGTCCTGCCACTCCCTTCTGGCTTGCAGAGTTTCTGCTGAAAGTCAGCTGTTAACCTTATGGGGATTCCCTTGTATGTTATTTGTTGTTTTTCCCTTGCTGCTTTTAATATTTTTTGTTTGCATTTAATCTTTGATAGTTTGATTAATATGTGTCTTGGCATGTTTCTCCTTGGATTTATCCTGTATGGCACTCTCTGCACTTCCTGGACTTGATTAACTATTTCCTTTCCCGTATTAGGGAAGTTTTCAACTATAATCTCTTCAAATATTTTCTCAGTCCCTTTCTTTTTCTCTTCTTCTTATGGGACCCCTATAATTCGAATGTTGCTGTGTTTAATGTTGTCCCAGAGGTCTCTGAGGCTGTCCTAAATTCTTTTCATTCTATTTTCGTTATTCTGCTCTGCAGTAGTTATTTCCACTATTCTATCTTCCAGGTCACTTATCCATTCTTCTGCCTCAGTTTTTCTACTATTGATTCTTTCTGGAGAAGTTTATATTTCTTTCTTGTGCTGTTCATCATTGTTTGTTTGCTCTTTAGTTCTTCTAGGTCCTTGTTAAATGTTTCTTGTATTTTCTCCATTCTATTTCCAAGACTTTGGATCATCTTTAGTATCATTACTTTGATTTCTTTTTCAGGTAGACTGCCTATTTCCTCTTCATTTATTTGGTCTGGTGGGTTTTTACCTTGCTTGTTCATCTGCTGAGTGTTTCTCTGTCTTCACATTTTGCTTCACTTACTGTGTTTGCTATCTCCTTTTCACAGGCTGCATGTTCGTAGTTCCTGTTGTTTTTGGTGTCTGCCCCCAGTGGCTAAGGTTGGTTCAGTGGGTTGTGTAGGCTTCCTGTTGGAGGGGACTAGTGCCTGTGTTCTGGTGGATGAGGCTGGATCTTGTCTTTCTGGTGGGCAGGTCCTCGTCCGGTGGTATGTTTTGGAGTGTCTGTGACCTTGTTATGATTTTAGGCAGCCTCTCTGCTAATGGGTTGTGTTGTGTTCCTGTCTTGCTCATTTTTTGGCATAAGGTGTCCAGCGCTGTAGCTTGCTGGTTGTTGAGTGGAGCTGGGTCTTAGCGTTGAGATGGAGATCTCTGGGAGAGCTTTTGCCGTTTGATATTACATGGAGCTGGGAGGTCTCTTTTGACATCAGAGGACCAAAATTTGATGCTTAGAACGTGCGGAGGCCTGTAGCCTGGTTACGTCTGCGCAGCTGGTGATTCTATACACTATTTTATGATATCTTGAAATGGAGTATAATGAAGAAAAACATTGAATTAACATGTTGTACACCTGAAACAAATATAATATTGTAAATCAACTATACTTCAGTATATAAAAATAATATAGAAGAAATGTGTGTTGAGAGCTATACAGGAACTCTCAGTACTCTGCTCAATTTTTTATAAACCTAAAACTGTTCCAAAACATGAAGTCTACTAATGAAAAGGAAAAATGAGTATTGCTCAATCTCAGAGACTGCCCTTTGTCTCTGGTCCTAAGATTTTCCTACCATTCACCTTTTATATTTCAAATATGAAATTTATTATCATTAACTTTATATTTATCAATTTTTATGTATGAAGTTTGGGGTTACACATCAACTGAGTCTCACAACTATTGCAAGTTTGTATTACTTTATAATCAGAAAATCAAAAAAATAAAATAAGGTGTTAATCATCTAGGGGTGTACACTTATGATCTGTGCACATATTGTATGTATTTTATATTCTTTGAATGAGGTTTTAAACAGATGGCACAATGAATGTTTACAAACACAAGTGTGCTGTATTTACACACTACATCTTCTGATTATCGTAACTTCCTTCCTCTCTCATCCATGTCCATTTGTTACACCAGTCATTGCTGCAATGGAAATGGCCAAATTCAAACTTTTCCTATTTCCTGAAAGCCAAATGGAAGTTGAATCACTGTTACTTTGGAGGAGCAGTAGAACTGACAGCAATTGTACTGACAAGTGCGTGCTCCGGTCCCATTTTGATGAATAGTTTTCCCGTTCTGCAGAAGCAGTCACAGTGTTCAGGCAATCCTAGCTGTCTTATTTACTGGCATATTCCAGCACATAGAATAGTGCCTGGCATGGAGTGAATGTTCAATAAATAATTGCTGAATGACTGCATGAAACTGTTAAACTGACCTAAACCAAAGAATTTGTTGTGGTCTCTGCAATCAAAGGCTAAAATTCCAAATATTGATTCCCAGTCAGAGCCCTAGCCCCTCAGTTCCCTTTCCTAACTGAAGCCTGGAGATTAAGCTGAAATCTTCTGTGAATGTTAGGCAATGACAAAAGTAAGGGGCTCTGTGAGTACATGACTATTTGTGAAACCCAGTACAGCTCAAACTGTATCTTTGCTAAAGTTTATGATCTCTCTAATGAAACAAGTGCCCTTTACATTAAAAATAATAAATATTCTGTTAAGTGTCAAGTACTTAGATTATTATTTTTACAAACCCATGAAATGGAAAAGTGAGCTCCCATACAGAGTTTGGTTAATTTGCATAATTACTGAGATCATGACCTGGGCAGAAGATTGGAGGAGAGCCAGTACCAGTAGAAAGATCCATTCAGGGCCACAAATGTATTCAGAGTTCCCGTCTTTCTCTTATAAATAGAAATCTTGTTACTGGGATAGGGGCAGGCAATTGATGTCAGGAAAAATCAGCCTTCCTCCATTGTTCTCGACATATTTGGCCATAAGGCTGCATCTGGGCTTTGAGTAATGAAAAGTCCCCATAGAATCTTAAAAGTTTTTTTTTTTTTTTTTTTTTTTTTGCGGTATGTGGGCCTCTCACTGTTGTGGCCTCTCCCCTTGCGGAGCACAGGCTCCGGACGCGCAGGCCCAGCGGCCATGGCTCATGGGCCCAGCTGCTCCGCGGCATGTGGGATCTTCCCGGACCGGGGCACGAACCCGTGTCCCCTGCATCAGCAGGCGAACTCTCAACCACTGCACCACCAGGGAAGCCCTCTTAAAAGTTTTTAATGAGTTTTTCTCCAGTCGGTTTGAGTAAGTTATAAAATGGAACATGAGGTGAGGATGGGTCAGATTTTGCCAGTAATCTGCTAACTTGAAATCTGCTAACTTTAAAAAACCCCGTTCTTGTTTAATTCAAAGAGTTTCTCCTTCCCAATCAATTTATCCATCAAGGGTCTGCTCCTCAGGGATGTCTGTTTCTTTAGCTCCAGTGTGATTTAGGGACCCCTTTTGAGACTAGTACATAGGGTGTATCTGTAACATTTACTGTCAGTTATTTTGATAATTAACATATTGGGGTTTCCTGCTAGACTGTGTTTCTTGAGAATGAGGTCCAAGTCTTATTTTCATATCCCTGGCAGCCTGTATGATACCTGACACAGTACCTACTCAATACACGTTTTTAAAATGATACTTTATCATTTGTTAAATGATACATGAAACTCTACACTCCCCTCACTTGATGATTATCAGCAAATACCTCTGAAGATCCAGAGACATGAGAAAACCCTTTCCTCATGAGATCATCCCTTCCCCATACTATGGAAAGCTCTTGAAATGTTACTCTTTGTGAGCTGGATGGATTCAAATTAATATACCCAGAATAATGGTACAGTATAGCTAATCAAAAGTTAAAATTAAAGCAATAAAGGGAAACTAGGTCCTCATTTTAAAGCACTCATATTCTTTTTATCTTACTTAAAAACACTAAAATGACTTGTTAAAGATAGACTATTGAAATGCTTAATATTCAATTTACTAGCTTTCTTTCTTCCTCAAATTCTCCTCCAAGGGGTGAGACAGAAAGGGAAATGCTACACTGACGTTTCATCCATGACTCAGAATCATCCTCTTTCCCAGAGTGGATCCCACAGTTTGTGACTCTTCTCTGCCCCTTTCTGGTTGGCATGACTCAAAGTTTCTAGGGGTTTGGGGGTGGGGAGTGGGGCAGAAATAGGGAGCACAAAGACAAGCAGAACCCACCGATTTTAGTGAATACAGACTTGAGTCAGGCATGTCACTTTTCTGGCTTTGTTGACTTTGTCTATTAAATAAGTGTCTTGATCTAGAACACCTCTTCCATTTTTAACATTCTGTCTGCTCCTTGTATCTCGAGTCTCTCTCTACCCACGATTCTCCCTGCTCTTGCATCATCACTGCCAACAAACACAGAGGAATCCTTTAACTGCAAGGAATCCACTGGGCCTAAGACACAGATGCATAATCACACACAGATGACGGCTACTGCATCTGTACACACAGGTTCTGGTACCATAGGAATCTTCCATGGCCACACCTTGCATGAGAATGCAAGATTCTCAAATACCAGCATATTTTCAGAGTTTATTTATGTTAACGTGATGGTGGGGAGAGGGTCGGGGAGTGTTACATGGTAGGGAAGGAGAAACGGAAAGGTAAGATACAGTTTGATTATCACCATTCTTTAATCTAGCAGTTCTTAAATCCTTACAATGTACCAGTTACTGTGCTATGAGCTTCCAATTCCAAATTTAACCATTAGAGTAAAACTTCGAGTTAGGTACTAAGTATTTTAGGTCCCTTATACAGATGGAGAAATTGAGGCTCAGGGAAGCGAAATTACTTGCCAAGTTCACACAGATTTTTTGTTTTGTTTTGTTTTTTGCGGTACGCGGGCCTCTCACTGTTGTGGCCTCTCCCCTTGCAGAGCACAGGCTCCGGACGTGCAGGCTCAGCGGCCATGGCTCACGGGCCTAGCCGCTCCGCGGCATGTGGGATCTTCCCGGACCGGGGCACGAACCCGTGTCCCCTGCATCGGCAGGCGGACTCTCAACCACTGTGCCACCAGGGGAGCCCTCACACAGATTTTAAGTGATGTGAATGGTAAGCCTAGATAGTCTGACCCCAAGGGCTAAGTTCATAATAATTGACATATAGGGAAAGTGTGTCTTGCTAGTTAAAAACAAACAAAATTCAGTGAGAGGAGGGAATCGGACAACTTCCTACAGACTCAATATGAACAGCAAGACCTGTTCCAAAGAAGAACATTTATTTTATCTCCCTAGTTCTTAGAGCAGTACCTTCACCTGAGGAGAGCCCTGGGTGTAAGACAGTACAGGACCAGCTCTGAAATAAAGGTCAGAGAAATTAAAAAAAAACAACAAAACACACAAACAATAAGAATATAATTTCCAGTATTCTGGTTAAAAATATATATTAATATAATGAAGTAAAAGAGGATTCTGCAGAAGCCTAATTTCGAACATCAGTTTCTCGGTGGTCACTATGACGCATAAAATGTCTCTTTTCCTTTGTTGTTACCGGGATTTTCAAATATTTTCTCTATAATTTGATACCTTTATTAAATTTAATTTGATGGCACATTGATATTCATTTGTTTAGTCATTCATTCATTTTATTCAACTTTATTGAATGATTTTTATGGGTGAGGCAGGTTGGGTTAATGTGATCGTGGAGGTAAACACTCAGCCTTGTGCCTGACATATAGAATATGTTCATTTAACGATAGCCATTATATTCATGAGGTAGTCACCAGTTCTCTGTTTAGGATTTAGGTTCAAACCAACCAGGAGTACGATTTCAGCAGCTATGGGGTAGAGGTGGAATGGGCTGTAAAAGAGAGGCTTTTCTAGCTGAGGGGTCTGGGGACACACTTAACAGGGCAGTGGCCAGGTATAACGATGTGTGCACCTTTGGCTTTCATCTGCATCAGTCCAATCTGTGCTTCTGTTGTCACATGGCCTTCTTACAAGGACACCAGGCACTGGACTTAAGGTTTACCCTAACCCAGTACAACTTCATCTTAACTTATCATATCTGCAAAGACTCTATTCCCCAAGTATGGTCACATTTACAAGAACTGGAGATTAGAGCTTCAGTTTATCTTTTGCAGGAATATAATTTATTGAAGAACACTCCCATCCCATTTTCCTTTTTAGCTATGGTTCTCTAAGAAGTTATGTTTGGGTTATGTCTCCCTTGAGTATTATAATTCATGGAGGATGCAAAAGAGGCCACAAGATTTTTAAATAAATTAGTGGGTAGGACAAAAACCTTCCATTGCCTCACATTTCCTTAGGCTGGTCCTTTGAGAAAATGTATGCTCTGTTCACAAAAAATGGACAACAGAGAGGGGTTTTTGTATATGACTATTCAAAGAGGAAAGGCAAAGAATATAGTTATATACAATTTTGAGAGGGTGATGTAGTGTTATCTTCCCTAATGCAGTCATAATTTAGAACTTAATGATCGTTAAATGAACTAGCACCATCCTGTCTTTGGAAAGTCTCAGCATGACTTGAGGAAGCTTGGGAGATAAAGTGCCATGTCACTATTTCATTTGTACTTTTCTATTCATTTACTCCTAATCTGCCTTGTTCCAACAAGATTTAAAACGATATAAAAATGCACTCTGGAAGATATAATAAATGTAAACTAAGGAAGAAAATGAGGGGATTTAGACAATAATATTTTGGAGACTGGGTCTCCAAAACAAATGTGGCTTTCTCCACTTGATCATCTTGGTGTCCCATAAATTAGAAAGGTAGAGTTTTAAAGAATCCTGTCTAAATATAGAGAACAAACTCGTTACCAGTGGGGGGAGGGAAGCGAGGAGGAGCAATATGGGGTAGCGGATTAAGAAGTACAAACTCTTATGTATAAAGTAAATAAGCAACAAAGATATATTTTATAGCATGGGGAAATATATCCATTATTTTGTAATGGCTTTCAATGGAGTATATTTTATAAAAATATTGAATCACTCTATTGTATACCTGAAACTAATATAATATTATAAATCAACTCTACTTCAGAAAAATTAAGAAAAGAATCCTGTCTAATCAACAGGCAGTATATCCTTCAGGCAGTCCTGTATCAATACTTTATCTCTGTTGAGTCTAATAGCTGACCTTCTGGGAGTTTGAGATTACATTTCTTGAAAACTACTTGTACTGAGACTATTCTAGATTCACAGTTAAATGCAGCATCTCACTCTTTACTAATCAATTATGATAAAGTACAAATTGACATTTTTAAAAGACATTTAGGTCTTTAAAAAGACATTCAGGGCTTCCCTGGTGGCGCAGTGGTTGGGAGTCCGCCTGCCGATGCAGGGGACACGGGTTCGTGCCCCGGTCCGGGAGGATCCCACGTGCCGCGGAGCGGCTGGGCCCGTGAGCCATGGCCGCTGAGCCTGCGCGTCCGGAGCCTGTGCTCCGCAACGGGAGGGGCCACAACAGTGAGAGGCCCGTGTACCGCAAAAAAATAAAAAAAAAAAAAAAAAAAAAAAAAGACATTCAGAGTCTAAAAGTGAGAACCCTGTGGTCATCTCTCCAGGGCAACCTGAGTCAACAGGATAGGCTCCTATCTGGTGTATACAACTGCCATCCATCTGCCGAACGTGTTATATCCTCACGTTAGTAAGGACACTAATACATCAGTGTAGGAGGCTATGCTCCATATGCTCTGAGATGAACCACATTTGCTGCTGCTTTGCAAGCAATTACATATTTTAGCTTATTGGTAGCACATTTGTCTACTTGGTTATTTGGGTGCTGAGCAGAGTCTGTCTGTAATGTATGCACGTAAGTATGAGGCATTCCATCATCTTACTGTAATTGTCATTAAAATGTGCCTGGCAACTCAACTCTCAATGCTGACAGCAGATCTGCCTGATGGAGCACCTATCCTCTTAGTTGCCATTGGCTCTTCCTACACTGATTTTCTACTATTGGTGATATCATCTCAGAGTCTCTTTCATTCAAAGTACCAACAACTTTTCTAGTTTGGAATAATTTCAAAGTCATTGAGTTTATGTATTTTTCCTCTCTTTTTTCAGAGTTAGAGAAATTAAAGTGTAGAGGTAATATGAGCTCTTAGTAGTAAAGCCAGTTATAGAATCCAAACATCTTGACTCCTAATCTATTTTCGTCCTTCATGAGTTTCAGGGTATTCTCCTGGAAGAGATTTAAAGCACTTGATACATCATCCCTCTTACTTAAACCTATTTTTAATGGGTTAATTTCTGTCATTAAAAAATTCCCCTCCTGTGTCTCCTCAAATATATCTGCAGTAGGCAAGTTCAGGTGAAGTTTTCATTTGGTTTTTAACTGATTCACATAGATAGGACTTAATTACTGGTCTGGGCATTACCTGAGATGTTATACCATTCAAGAATTTGCAATGTACCTGGTTGTGATTTTACAATGATTAAGCACCCCCTGAGCTCTTTTAATCTAAGTATCCTCTGAACAGGACCTTGAGTCAAATCTGATGGTTTGCTTGCTTTTTTAAATAAAGTTTTATTAGCCAGACTCTCTTTGCACAGCCTGCTTCATACTACTAGAATAGAGTTGAGTAGCTCAGAGAATGGTTGGCCTGCACAGTTTGAAATACTTTGTTAGAACCTTTACCAAAAAAGTTTGCCAATTACTGCTCTAGAAACTATAAACATTACTTCTTAAAATCAAGATTCTGCTAGTCAGATTTTACTTCTTTCTTTATGATCTATAAGAAAAGCATTAGGTAATTTTAGATTCATACTAAGGTTTGTAAATAGACAACCCATTCAATGCCTTCCAGAACAATCAGTGATGTTTTGTTTTTTGTTGCGTGGATGATTCTTCCTATGTCCTTGAATACTCATTTTTCCTGAAAGCTGACACGAAATTATTAGTTGAAATGACATATCCTACATAAACATGGATGCATTTCTCCTTTTACATGTAAGAACCTGAAGATAACAAATGTGTCTTTGATTTGTGAATTGACATTTGCAAGCCTTTAATGAATTATCTATGAGAAGACTATAGGACAAATCAGCATCTGCTTTCAGATTACTCTTGAGTTTTTGTGCCTACTCTTATTCTTAGTGAAGATGCTGAGATGATAGATTCGGGGTTTTTCATGAATATAGTCATAGAATTAGCTTTGTATAATAGTAAATTGGCAAAGTCTGAGATTATTTTTGAGAAATTTCCAAGCAAATCCAATAAACTGACTGGCACCATTTATAAAGTTGACTTAACATTTAAAGTGCATTTCAGCACTTGGCCTAATCATGTTCTAAAGAAGTAATAAATATCTAAAAATCGTACTCTTAGTCCTTTTCAGCTTTCTTTAGAAACATTGATCAGTATCTCAATGACCTCTGTTATTGTTATTTTGTTGTATGTAGTCATCATGTTATAATTTTCTACAGTGATAAATCACTATCACTATAAAACAATCGTTCATCACACTTATGACTAAATAATATAATCATGTGTTTAAGAATCTCCCTTCCATTTGATTGTGGGTTCCACACAGTTAGCCACCAAGTATATACTCTTTAGCACTGTATCCACATATTAATAATTTATTTATTCAGCATATATTTCTGGGTAGCTGCTTATATCAGAAGCTGTGCTAATCCTGAAAATGATCAGTATTAAACAATCATGTTCCAATCCACCCAGAGTTTATAGTTTAGTTCCTAAGACAGAATTGAGCACATAGAAATTGCTTAGGGATATTCATCTAAAGAATGAATTAATGTAGATTATTAATATTTAGTACCAAATCAGTGAGAATTACAGTTAATTTTCATTTATTTCACAGCTACATGCCTTTCATCTTGACAAGTAAGAGTATAGGCAGTAAAGAGACTAATATGAGAAATAGTGAATGATTTAACACCCACCCACTACTGGAAAAATAACACCTAACAAATTAACTAGAGTGAGTGCCAAAGAAAGGATGAACTTCAGTTTCATCTGGATTTTTTTAAAGTAAAAATATGTATTTACTGAGTCTAAATGCCACTGGCCTATATGGATCCATGCAATCAGGCTCCTCTGGAGGTAGGACCCATGTTTGACTTCTCTCCTCTTCATTCATTCTACTCCAGCCACATTGTTCTCTTTGTTCTTCAGTCACATCAAGTGTGATGCTGCATATCTAGATCTTTGTGCCTTTTTTTTTCTTTCCTCTGGCCGAACCATTCTTCTTCAAGGAATCTAGGTGGCTCACCTTCTCAGCTCCTTTGGCCAGATCTTATTTTACTCATGCTACTTTTTCAAAGACACTTTCCCTGAGCTCTGTATCAAAAAATGAGCAGTTCTACCTATGCCCCTTTCTTCTCTCTCTCTTTCCCTTGCTTTTTTTTCTTTTCTCCCTTCCCTTTCTTTCATTTCTTTTCTTTATTTTTTTTGAATTTTATTTATTTTTTTGCACAGCAGGTTCTTATTAGTTCTTTTCTTTTTCTTTCTCACCCATGCATTCATTTATATATTCAGTTATTTACTTTCTTTAACCAATGATACTACTTATTTAAGAAGAGGCATTTTTATGTATTATAAGGATCAAAGTTACATCAACATGGGCAAAGCAGTGAAGAATGCCTTGGCCATATATATATATATTTACACACATATATATATATATATGTGTGCATATACATGTATATATATATGGTGCTACTAACATTTACAAAGGATGATGATTACAGAATGTCTCGGTAATAATAGAGCTAGTCTCTCTTTCTCAGCAAAGAACTACTCTGAATGAAAGTTGGTGACTAAAAAACTCCATACAGTAATGTTTTATAAATATTTGGCGACCAAACTCTCTATGCCATATTTGATCAACGCTGTGTGCAAATGACTTGTGTGCTTTTGGATTTCCTAATGTCCTAAGGCATGACCTTTTCACCTGATTTCAGAATTTCAATTGGTTATGTTCACTAGAGTCCTGATTGAACATTGTCCGAATTTGAAACCGGTAAAGGCGAGCACCTACAGCTCTTTGGCTGGCTCCTGTCTCAATGCAGAAGTCACTGCAAGCATCTTCTAAAATTTATCAACTCAATCACCAAGACTCTTGCTGTACCCCTGTAAAATGTTTTGAAAATCCTTAACCCTCAGAGCCAACTTCATCAGTCCTAGTACCAACAACTCAGGCATCCAAGTAAGAAACCTTGTTCCCTGTGCTACTCATACAGCTTCTTAGATTAAATAAACACCTTCTATTACATAAATCTCAATGTTTATGCGGAGTCAGGTGAATTTTGTTGTGTAACTAAGGTTATGGATTCAAAATTCAAAAACCCTACTTTGCTAATGATAAAAATTACATTAGAGGAAGCAAGGGCATGGAGTATAAAATAACACCTCCTCTGAAAATTGCCTTAAAATCTGCGGGACAGAAGAGGCTCTTGACTCCTCTGTGCATGAGAAAACATGGCACTCATCAGTGGAGGGGAAATTTGGCTTTATTGTAAGAATTAGCCATTTGGAAAATAGTATTGATAACATGTCTTAAAGGGTCATGACATCCGTCTAAAACATGTTTTAAGTAAAAAGAAATTTGGTTCACAGAAGTGAAGTATCTAAAATTTATGAAAAGGATACAATGTTTTCATTTATAGAGTAAAACCTTAAGAATTTCCTTGTAAATTGAGATTTTTGTCTCTGAGATTATGAGCCTGGAGCTGTGTTGATTACGGAAGCAAATTCCTCTGCAGCATTGTGTGTTCGTAGCAATCTAATATTCACATACATTCATCATTGCTTATTTGCATAATCTGAGGGTAACATACAACTTCTGAACATGCCATGCAAAGTTGTCCTTTCCCAATTCAGCTCTTAGTTCTTTTAATGTCCCTCTCAACCATCTCATGTTCTCTTTGGTTGCTGTTAGAATTTTGGGTTGGCCCATGGCCATCGACTCCATTCTCCAGGGAGTTCAGGACAGTTTTGCATTCAGAGGACTGTGGTTCACAATTACAAGTAGAACAGGTTTCCCTAAGCTACATGGCTTTATGGGAGGCAGGAAGTTAAGGGGGTGTGGGCAGAGATTCCTGTGATTGGCAGATCCCCAGTCCCAGTGCTGAGAACATACCAGTCACAGAGGGCCTTGAGGGCAACTTGTTGCTCTGTCTAGTCTGGAATTTCAGCTCTATCATAATATGTTTTCTATTCTAAGTTTAAAGACCTGATTGAATCCATTTCTGTTTTCCCGGTTTAGAAATTGTTGGCAGTTTGTCTTTCATCTTGAGGCTAACTTTCCATCATCAAACAAATATGTAATTGTACTTTGTTAAATGCTGTGGACTTCTTCGGTGACCTGCATTTTTCCTTGGATCCTAGTACTGGATATTTTATTGGAAATGTTGGCAGTTTTACCTAAAGATATATTATGGCCTTCAGGACCTAATCAGTCCAGGAACATATGACCACTGATCAGCCAACAGTGAGGACAGAGTCATGTCAATGACATAATCAGAAAATTTTAAGTAAATTGATTTCTCATCCTTGATCTGAGCCTTAGCACCAGCCCCACTGCTTTCATTTTATAGAGAGAGGCTGTTTCACTGACCTTGATTTTTCTTCAGGATCTTATAAAATGTTTGTAGATGGACTCATCAAAGTCTGTAAAGATTTTGATAAGAAGGCACAAACATTCCACTCCCATGTTATTATCATTACATTTGTTATAGAAGTCATTGAAATTGTGGATGGAAACAAACATGGCAACCATTTGTGAATATAATTTTTAATAGGAAGCCAAGTTCCTGGGTTTAGTCTTGAGAAAATACTGCAAAAAGCTAACCCTAATAAATAAATCCTAATAAAGCTAATTCTTTATTATCTAGATGATATTTCTACAAATCATCTCTGCTTCTGTTTCTAGACCTCAGGGAAATGCCAGACACAGCTCCAAATCCCCATACCTACAACAGAGGGCCAAAGCACAGGAAAACAGCAGGCTAACTAATATTGACCTGAGTGAAACAACGTGTCATCTCAATTGCTTTCTCCTATCTGCTGAGTTTTAAGTGATGATATATAATACAGTAACCAAAATCAGAAGGGTCATTTTGAGCAAAGAGCACTCCTGCAGTAATAGGAACCAAATCATTATAGCTATAATAACAGCAAAGTAAGATTTCTTGTATTTATATCCCAGTGCAGGGTTTTCTTCATTTCTCTGGAAAATAGGATCAATAGGGAACCATTAGAATTTTACTCCAAGTCCAGTTAGAGCCTACCTCATATTCTTGAGTCATTTGAATAGATGATGACAACTGAGAGAATATAAAAATGTACTAATCTAAATTGAAGGCACTCTGGAAAACTCTGGATTTGTGTGAAATGCAGAAACGTGACAAAAATTATCTCACATACACATATTTCTTGGGAACTTTGTGTGAAGGGATGCTAATAACATCTTCATAACATCAGAATTCAGAATTCCATCCTGATTTACAACCTTGAGTACCAAAAATGTTCAGTCTTCCCCTGTGGCCTGATGCAAGATGCAGAAAATGCAAACATGGTCATGTTCGAGTGTTATGGTTCAATGATATCTTACACGTACCTCAGTCATCAAGCGTGGCATTCTACCTTAGCAGAAAAGTAGCAGAATTTGGATAGCTAGCTAGGGTGGGTAAATTAATTTTGTTGAGGATGTGGAGTTACAAAGACTCTTCTCCTCTTCTTTAGTCCTGTAACCCCTAAGTCTATACCTCATTCTCATGTTTATCACCAGCCTAACAGAGAGAAGAAGCATAAACTTACTGCCTTCATTCTACATGGTCTGATATACAGCTAAAATTAGAGATAGAAAGAATGAAATGTGTTGATACTAGTACACAGCATTTGAAAAGGAATACTTTGGTTTGAGGGTTGGGAAAGATATTCTGTAGTCTCATAATATAATGCAAAGTATTCTCCTTACATATAAGGCAAGTATCTTCATAGATCAGTGTTACTTAGCATTCCTGGGAAAACAAATTTAGGACTACAGAACAACAAAAACAAAAATCCCAAAGTAAAAAGATTGTTTTTGTAAACTAATACACCTGCTCTATCCTTCTACCTACCTGTCAAGGTCAATGGTTGCTTTATTTAATCTCAAATGGTAATTGGAGATTCTTAAAATTTTTAAAAGATCATAAAGTGGTGAACCAATGAAAACTTAAAGTTTTTACTGTAAGGAGCCAGATCAAGACAAGTGAGTACATTTAAAGGACGTGAAAGCATTAAGGAATCAATATACAGTTGCAAGATCTTCTCAGTGAGTCTATCATCCAAAGAGTGAGACACCTTTACAGCCATTATATCAATATGTGGCAGACAATACCTTGAGATTTATGTACAGGTTGTTCTCACTTGAATATGTAGCCTGTTCTTTGAAGTCATGGTTTAAAGAGGACATTTTAGGTGTACTATTGACTGCAAATTTTGTTATATTTTTCTTTTCAAACTTTTAGGAGTCATTGGTAAATACATGGGTTAAGATGAAAAGAATTTATGATTATTAGCTGAGTGTAGGAGATACATATATGCTTTGATTTTTAATTAACTCAGTTTTTGACAGTGAATTATATATAGCTCTTCTGTGGAACACCAAGCATGAAACATGGCTTAAAATAAAGATGAAATGTGCTGTGAGCCAATGAATTTCGGAAACACTGCATTTCTGTAGTAAGGAATATTAAAGGGATTTGGACTTGGAGATAGTGGAATTAGAGTTATGGGTCTCTTTGGGTTGAGAGATGCATAGGTGGGGAGCAGAGATAATTTTGTTACAGGATACCTTGAAGTGAAAAGTTAAAGGATTAACGTATGTCCCAGAGTACTAGATAGAGAGGTTGCTTAAGGATCACGATGAGCCCTGTTAAATTGATTTAACTGTGTAAGAATTTAATGTCTGATTTTAAAAAAACAAAGATCATGAAAGTAGAGTATGGATTACTTATGAATAGTGTGAAAAAAACTGGCTAAATATTAAAAAACAGCAAACCAATGCAACAAATGGACATCAACACACTCCCAAATGATTTAGACACAGATTCCTTAACATCACCCCTTAAAAAAAGGGGGAAGAAAGGATGAACTGCAGCATCATTTTATTTTTAATTTTTAACATAGACTTTTTTGAACAGTTTTATTTTATTTTATTTTTTTAACGTCTTTATTGGAGTATAACTGCTCTTCAGTGGTGTGTTAGTTTCTGCTTTATAACAAAGTGAATCAGCCATACATATATATATATCCCCATATCTCCTCCCTCTTGCGTCTTCCTCCCACCTTCCCTATCCCATCCCTCTGGGTGGTCACAAAGCACCAAGATGATCGACCTGTGCTCTGTGGCTGCTTCCCACTAGCTATCGATTTTACATTTGGTAGTGTATATATGTCCATGCCACTCTCTCACTCCATCCCAGCTTACCCTTCCCCCTTGAGGAGAAGGGTAATGTCCTCAAGTCCATTCTCCACATCTGCGCGTCTTTGTTCCTGTCCTGCCGCAAGGTTCTTCAGAACATATTTTTTTTAGATTCCATATATATGTGTTAGCATATGGCATTTGTTTTTCTCTTTCTGACTTACTCCACTCTGTATGACAGACTCTAGGTCCATCCACCTCACTACAAATAACTCAGTTTCATTTCTTTTTATGGCTGAGTAATATTCCATTGTATATGTGTGCAACATCTTCTTTATCCATTCATCTGTCAAAGGACACTTAGGTTGTTTCCATGTCCTGGCTATTGTAAATAGTGCTGCAATGAACATTGGGGTGCATGTGTCTTTTTGAATTATGGCTTTCTCAGGGCATATGCCCAGTAGTGGGATTGCAGGGTTGTATGGTAGTTCTATTTTTAGTTTTTTAAGGAACCTCTATATTGTTCTCCATAATGGCTGTATCAATTTACATTCCCACCAACAGGGCAAGAGGGTTCCCTTTTTTCCACACCCTCTCCAGCATTTCTTGTTTGTAGACTTTTTGATGATGGCCATTCTGACTGGTGTGAGGTGATATCTCATTGCAGTTTTGACTTGCATGTCTCTAATGATTAGTGATGTTGAGCATGCTTTCATGTGTTTGTTGGCAATCTGTATATCTTCTTTGGAGAAATGTCTGTTTAGGTCTTCAGACCATTTTTGGATTAGGTTGTTTGTTTTTTTTATATTGAGCTGCATGAGATGCTTGTAGATTTTGGAGATTAATCCTTTGTCAGTTGCTTGTTTGCAAATATTTTCTCCCATTCTGAGGGTTGTCTTTTCATCTTGTTTATGGTTTCCTTTGCAGTGCAAAAGCTTTTAAGTTTCATTAGGTCCCATTGTTTATTTTTGTTTATATTTCCATTTCTCTAGGAGGTGGGTCAAAAAGGACCTTGCTGTGATTTATGTCATAGAGTGTTCTGGCTAGGTTTTCCTCTAAGAGTTTTATACTGTCTGGTCTTACATTTCGGTCTTTAATCCATTTTGAGTTTATTTTTGTGTATGGTATTAGGGAGTGTTCTAATTTCATTCTTTCACATGCAGCTGTCCAGTTTTCCCAGCACCACTTATTGAAGAGGCTGTCTTTTGTCCCTTGTATATTCTTGCCTCCTTTATCAAAAATAAGGTGACCGTATGTGCATGGGTTTATCTCTGGGCTTTCTATCCTGTTCCATTGATCTATATTTCTGTTTTTGTGCCAGTACCATACTGTCTTGATTACTGTAGCTTTGTAGTATAGTGTGAAGTCAGGGAGACTGATTGCTCCAGCTCCACTTTCCTTTCTAAAGCTTGCTTTGTCTATTCAGGGTCTTTTGTGTTTCCATACAAATTGTGAAAAATTTTTTCTAGTTCTGTGAAAAATGCCATTGGTAGTTTGATAGGGATAGCATTGAATCTGTAGACTGCTTTGGGTAGTATAGTCATTTTCACAATGTTGATTCTTCCAATACAAGAACATGGTATATCTCTCCATCTGTTTGTAGCATCTTTAATTTCTTTCATCAGTTTCTTGTAGTTTTCTACATACAGGTCTTTTGTTTCCTTAGGTAGGTTTATTCCTAGGTATTTTATTCTTTTTGTTCCAGTGGTACATGGGAGTGTTTCCTTAATTTCTCTTTCAGAATTTTCATCATTCGTGTATAGGAATGCAAGAGATTTCTGTGCATTAATTTTGTATCCTGCTACTTTACCAAATTCATTGATTAGCTCTCGTAGTTTTCTGGTAGCATCTTTAGGATTCTCTATGTATAGTATCATGTCATCTGCAAACAGTGACAACTTTATTTCTTCTTTTCCAATTTAGATTCCTTTTACTTCTTTTTCTTCTCTGATGGCTGTGGCTAAATTTTCCAAAACTATGTTGAATATTAGTGGTGAGAGTGGGCCGCCTTGTCTTGTTCCTGATCTTAGAGGAAATGCTCTCATTTTTTCACCATTGGGAACGATGTTGGCTGCGAGTTTGTCATATATGGCCTTTATGACGTTTTCCATCATAATTAGACTGTGGTTATAGTTACTTTTTGGAGGAAAACCACAGAGGTATGTGCCATTTCATAACATTATATCAAAGGTAGGTACCATCAACATCACTTTTGATGTTGATCTTGATCACCTGGATAAGGTAGTATTTTTCAGATTTCTCCACTGTAAAGTTTCTCTTTTTACATTTTTTCTAGACTGAAGTGTTTGGAAGAGTGTCAGTATGTATAGTACATGCTTAAGGAGTGGAGAATTACCTCCCTCTCCTTTAGGGTAGAGTATCTACATAAATTATTTGCAATTATTCTTCATGGGAGATTTGTCTCTTCTCCTCCATTTATTTATTTATTAAGTCATTTATGTATATTACTATGGACTCAAGGATATTTATTTTCTCTTCAGGTAGTAATTCAGTACTACTTTACTGATTTTGTTTTTCAAAGTACTCTAGTTTTAGCCATTGGGAACTCTTCCTGTTGGCTCCTGTGTCCCTTTGACATGCCCCCATCAAAGTGGAATTTGTTTTTAGCACTTCCTTACCTTCTGTTACTATAGCTCATCTTGAATATTTCTTGCTCCAGCACAAGAATCAGCCATTTCTCCAAGAAGCCCTTTTTCCTTTTATTAGAGCATGGTATTTGAAACCAAGGTCTGGATTCTAGGTGTGCTTTTGTTTGCTTTTAGTCAATTAGAGAGCAAGGGATGTAAAGAAATCTAAAAGGACCAAATCAAAAGGGGTGCTAAATCTTTCTAGGTAGGAGGAGAAGTATACCACTTTGTACTGCAGGCAGTTGTCTATTCTTGGCATAGATGGGCAAAGTATTCTGCTGAGGCATTGAAAAATGAGCAGATTTTTTGACTGTGTATGAGTTGTCCTGCAGAATTGAACCTGTTAAACTAAATACAGGGCTAGTTTTCCTGCCTGTTGATTTTATTCTTTCTAAGAGATTTATGCTGAATGTTGGACAGTGTAGGAAACTAGGGACATCACTCCAGATCCTGCAGTCATTAAAGGAACTATAAAGTTATTATGAATAAACTCATGCCCATACATTTAATAGCTTTTTTTAAAAAAAAAATACACCTTTATTTTATTTTGGGGCCGCACCATATGGCACGTGGCATCTTAGTTCCCCTACCAGGGATCGAACGTGTTCCCCCTGCAATGGAAGTGCGGAGTCTTAACCACTGGATCACCAGGGAAGTCCCTTTAATAGCTTTGATATCTTGTCTTGCAAAATGAAACTTAATGAAAGCTACAGAAGAAAAAATTAAAAAAAAAAAAGAACTTCCCTGTATTTGTTAAACAAAAATAAATTCATAATTTAAAAACATCTCACAGAAGAAACTTCAAGCCCTAGTACCTTTATGCTGAACAAAATATTTAGGAGAGGAAAAAGTGCTTTCAGATAAAAGAGAAAAAGTACATTTTTTCTCACTTTATAAGCTGTCATAATTCATCATAACACCACCTAAATAACACATAGTAAGAAAAGAAAATTATCTCTCATGAGCATGAACTCAAAAATATTAAACAAAATGTTAGCAAATTGAATCTTGTCATCAAGTGGAGTTTATCCCAGTTAAGAGAATTTGGTTTAATATTCAAAAATTTATTATTAAGAAAAAAATAGATTTTTCTCAATAGATAAAGAAGAAAGCATTTAATAGAATTAAACAAGCACACATGATAAATGTTTTCAACATGGCTGGAAACTTTCTTAATATGATTGAGTTTCAACAAAAAGGCATCAGATAACATGATTCTTCACAGTTATATAAATATTAAACATTGCCCCCTGAATTTGGAAAAAAGACAAGGATATCTCCTTTTCTGACTGGCTTCTTTCATTTGGCAGAATGCTTTTGAGATTCATGCACATTGTTCTATGTGTCAATAATTCTTTTATTGGTGAATGCTAGTTCATTGTATGGATATGGCATAATTAGATTATATATTCACAAGTTGATGGACATTTGGATTGTTTCCAGTTTTTTACTATTATAAATATAGCTGCTATACACATTTTCAAGTAGTCTTTGCATGGAAATGTGTCATTTCTCTTAGCTAAATATCTAGGAGTGGAATTGCTAGGCAGCATTGCGCTTATTTAACTTCATAGGACATTGACAAACTCTTCCAAAATGGCTGTACCATTTTTATTAGAGAACTTTTTTTCTTATCTGAAATAAGAATTTAATTCTATCCATTTCCTACTAAGTACTGCTTTAGCAGCATCCCACAAATTTTGGTAGGTTGTATTTTTATTTTCATGCAGTTGAAAATATTTCCTAATTTCCCTTGAGATTTTCTCTTTTTCTCATGGATTATTTTGAAGTATCTTGTTTAATATCCAATTCTTTGGAGATTTACATGTAATCTTTATGTTATTGATTTATATTTTAATTCCATTATGGTCAGTGAACATGCTTTGTATGATTTCAATTCCTTTAAATTGTTAAGGTTTGTTTTATGAACCAGGAGAGGGTTGCCTTGGTTAATGTTGCATGCATACTTAAAAATAATGTGTATTTTGCTATTTGGGGGTGAAGTACTCTGTAGATATCAGTTAGAACCCATGGGTTGATGATATTGTTACTTCTTTGTTCAGTTCTTTTAGTTTTTACTTCCTGTTCTGAAGTTCTCTTCTTGTGTCCATATACATTTAGGGCTGTTATGACTTCTTGATAGATTTAACCTTTTGCCATTTTGTAACGTTTAACTTCTGGTAATTTTCTTTGCTCTGAAGTCTATTTCAATATTAATGTATTCACCCTGTTGTAGGAAGAATGAGGGACGAGAAGATGGTCATGTCCCAAGTCTTGGGTGAGTCCCTGGGATAGGCCGCCAAGTGAGAATCCTTGGCCTCACACAGGGAAGAATTCAAGAGTGCGTCACAGTCATGTGAAAGCAGGTTTATTTAGAGAGATACACACTCGACAGACAGAGTGTTGGCCATCTCAGAAGTTGAGAGCAATGCCAAGGTGTAGAGCTGGTTAGTTTTTATGGGTTGGGTAATTTCATAGGCTAATGAGGGGGAGGATTATTCCAACTATTTTGGGGAAGGGGCAGAGATGTCCAGGAATTGGGCCACTGCTCACTTTTTGGCCTTTTATGGTTACCCTTGGAACAGTCATGTCACCTGTGGGTGTGTGTCATTTAGCATGCTAATGTGTTACAGTGAGCATATAATGAGGCTCAAGGTCTACTGGAAGTCAGATCTTCTGCCATCTTGGGCCTAGTATAGTAAATGTTTCGATCCATTTAATTTTAAGCTGACATGAGTTTCTTGTAGATAGCATGGAGTTGAGTCAGCTTTTTCAACCCAATTTGGCAATCTCTCTTTCTGTTAGTGTATTAAGATCATTTAGAGCCAGTTAGTCCATAAACAACTATATGGGCTTGCATTGCTTTGCTCCTTCCTCTCCAAAATTTCCCTAGTACTTTCCAGTTCCCTTGTATCCGCCTTTTCTCTCTTCTGGCCTGAAAGGTGGAGCATTAGCCATTCTGCCTGTCATGCTCTTCCCATGACTGTGCAATATCAGGGGCATTGGAGAATAGAATAAGAAAAGCTCCAGCTTTCTGGACGGTGGGGGGGTGGAGAAAAAACACAACTGGGATTTCCTCCTTCTGAGCATTTTATTTGCTAATGTACATCATGAATCTTCAAGAGGGATTTATAATATGCAGATTTAACTTGTTTGCCCATAGATCTTTTTAAAATTTTAATGGTTTCCCTCTGATCATTTCTTTGAGTGTTTCACAATGTGGGCTATTATATCTTTTTATATTTCATACTTTGTTCAAGAAATAATCTCCTTTTACCCTCAAAATCCCCTCACCACAATTGATTCACATATTAGATATATATATATATGATCATTAGATGAATGCATAAACAATCTCTATTAGAAACTTATATAGAGAGTTCAGAACTTTAGTACTTTGTCTAATGTGGCCCTTTAAGGATAACAATCTTTGTTTAACCTCTTGAAAATGAAATCCAGCCTGTTAAATTGACCCCCATCCCAATCCTCTCCTAGTGTCCAAAGCGAGCAGTGAGTTGATAGGGCCTTTGTGAAGAATTCGTCATCTTCTGTTATTCCTGAATAGCTCACTGTGTGAACTTGTTCTGTACATATGAGGCAAATTCAATCTGACAGGTAGACGTTGCCTTTAAACTTTTGATGGGAATGAGAGGAGAGAAGGTGACCTGAACTTTTCTCCACCTTTTCAGTGTTTGTTGACAAAGAAATTTTTAAAGATTACAGTCAAAGATGGTGGTTTTTGGAGAAGGAAGGGGTTGGAATTTCATTTGGTTTCATAATCAAACAAATTGATAAATTTGGATTAAGTCTGAGTTCTGAATGTGGGCTTAAGTCTGCTCTCATAGAATTCTAATGTTCTGTTCACTTCAAAATGTATTCAGAGAATGAACCATTGCCCTTCCATGTGTTTTACTTTTGACAAGTGTAATCCTTTTAGAAAGATTTTAGCTGAAATTATTTATGAACTAGGAAAGCCCATGGTGATGACACTGAATTTGGGAAACTCATCTGTCCTTTTAAAATTATTAATTTAACAGGATAGTGGGCAGTTTAAAAAGCTCTAATTTGAGCTTCATAATCCATATTATTGACTAATTCCCAAATTTTAAAATGTCTTTTTGTGATTCTCTCTGCCAATGGCATACATTTTTTCAATGACTGAGGTAAGTTTTCAAATTATGCAGCAGTATTATTGTTGTGGTTAAAACCTATTGTGTACTAAGCATTTACTAAGTACCAGGTATAATTCTAAATATTTTACATATATCGTTTTACTCAGTCATCACTACACTTCTATGAAATTAATAGGAATGTTATACTCTTTATTATCTTCTACCAATCAGAAGACTGAAATGACAAGAAAATAAGTTACTTTGTCCAAGAACACAGAGATAGTAAGGGGCCAACCTAAGATTCAGACCCACATAGTCTTTGTTCAGATCATGAATGTTTAATTGTGGCTGTACAGTATATACAAGTGAATTTAAAAGTATACGCTCTGTAGTAAAAGGTACCCCAAATTCCAGGCTCTACTCTATATTAGTTGTATGATCTTGAGTAAATAATTCAATCGATTTAAACCTCAGTGTCCTCATCTGTAAATCAAGAAAGATACACATCTCATAGGATATTTGTAAAGATTAAAGAAGTTTATGCATGTGCATGGTAGAATCGAGTAAACAATCAGTAAATGTTACCTGTTATTCTGACACCTGCCACTGTTATTCTATGTTGGGAAAGTTTCTCCAAATAAATTGATTAGTTTCCCTATGGAAAGTTATGTCAAAGGCTAAGCTGGAAAAAGATATAGCAATACTGTAAAAGTTTGGTGTTTTTCAAGTCACAGGCAAGATATCCTGCAAGAACACATTATTTTAAATCACTCTTGAATTAATCTTTCCTTTTTCAAAGAGGTAGTAGTTCAATACCATCACCATAAACTTCATCATCATCAACTATCATATTCATGATCAATAAAGGCATAAAATAGTATTTTTAAATGTGTGCTCTCATCAGCAAAGAAATAGCAACCTTGCCCTCTCTATTGACCACAGAGATAGGCTTCCTGCTCGATTCTTCCTCCAGTTTCCTACAGCTTCACAATCCGTAACACCAAATCAAGAATTTAATTTATGGAATGGATAGTCTGATTAACAGACACAAAGAAGATTTACCTTCATAAGAGACCTGGGGAACAATAAATTCCTAATGAATATTCCTGGATTTAAAAATTCTTTCATTGTACCTACCACGTGAAAAATGGTCTAAACAAGTTCATAATTTCTGTTCATTTATCACATAGTTTTTTTGCAATCCAGGTACTTTTTAAAATAAATGGACTGACTCTTCTCTCTAAAATTCAGAATTAGTGGTAGTCTGCTTAAACGTTTGACCTAAATTGCTGTGTTCAGCAGGTTATTTGCTGGTTTTACACGTGAATTTCCCTTGGCAGAATCCAGTAGAGTAACATACATTATTGCACATTGCAGTCTCTGCCTATAATTCCCTTTATCCTTCAGTACTGTAATACCTAAACCCTTCAATTTATTATAGCCCCTTCTTGAATTGCCATCTTTTGACCCTCACACTCACAGGTCTGTGGCTCTGGTCTAAGTGTATTATTATGTACCAGGGAAAGGAATTTTGCTTTATAAAGGTAAACTGTCTTGCTTCCACAAGGTATCAACGAGATATCTCATCCTTCCAAGAAGGAAAAGTTCATATATTATCACACCACATCCTACTCTAATGTACTGTTGTCCCTTTAGTCACCAGCCAAGAGGGTTTTGGTGGCTCCAGCTATCTTAAGGTCATGCATTTAGACAGTCAGCTACAGCATATATGGCTTGCATTTTTCTTTGCTTGCTTTTTTTTTCCTCAGTGGGAAGAGGGGGATCTGAATTAAGTTTCTTGATGCTGTGAAAATGGTCTGAGAATAGATATCGTCTAACAAGTCTCTACTCTTTCTGTTCCATCTTCTTTATTTCCTACCACTCTTTAGTTTGCTCTATTTTATTCCCACCCACACTAAACTGCTCTTTTTTTAAAAAAAAATAAATTTATTTATTTATCTTTGGCTGTGTTGAGTCTTTGTTGCTGTGCACAAGCTTTCTTTAGTTGTGGTGAGTGGGGGCTACTCTTCGTTGTGGTGCACGGGCTTTCATTGTCATGGCTTCTCATTGTGGAGCATGGGCTCTAGGTGCGCAGGCTTCAGTAGTTGTGGCACGTGGGCTCAGTAGTTGTGGCTTGCGGGCTCTAGATCGCAGGCTCAGTAGTTGTAGCGCACGGGCTTAGTTGCTCTGCGGCATGTGGGATCTTCCCAGGCCAGGGCTCGAACCCATGTCCCTTGCATTGGCAGGCAGATTCTTAACCACGGCGCCACCAGGGAAGCCCTAAACTGCTCTTTTTATGGTCAAATCCAGTGGCCATTTCTCTTTATCTTGCTGTGTCTCTCAGCAGCAGCAGCACTTAACATAGTTCTCTGTGGCATTCGCATGTCTTCTGTCTTGCTCCATCACTGCAAACCTATCAGGGTTTGTGGGATCATGCTCAATTAGTTCTCACAGATTTCTTCTCAGTGTCCTTTCACAGCTACTCCTTCTCTACCTGCCTTTTGAATACTGGAAAGTTGGGTCTTCTTATTTTGATACAGTGTTTACATTTCTAAGTGTCTCATTTAGTTTCAAAACTGGAAATACTCTCTGTATTCTGATGACTCTCAGATTTGAAGCAAGAGTCATGCATTTTCCCTTGAGCTCTGGATCTAGATTAAAATGGAGACTAACATGAGAATACACTTAAACATCTCAAATTTATGTCCCCTGATTTTCCATAGAAATATGTTTTCTACCTTTCCCCATCTCAGTGAATGAGTCCACGTTCTGATCCATTTTTCACATCAAATTACAGTTATTCTTAATTCCTTTCTATATTGTAGAGCATGGAGGGTTAATTTTGACCAGGTTTCTGTAGGAAAATATTAGTGTTATGTTCTTCTATCTGCTTCAATATCCTTTATTCCCTTAGCTTTGGTCTCATTTTATTTATTATCCTACCAAGGAGGCTTCTGGATTCTTAATTTTTATTACATTTTTATATCACATGTTTAATGTAGAGACCATGCATAGCAGACAAGGATATTCAAAAATGTGTCTAAAATATAATTGTTGAATGAAATAAAGCAAATTCCAGACTTACAACATCCCTCTTCTATGAACTCTTTTCATTTTAAAACCACTACAATAATGGCTGTAATTTTTATTTACAAACAGCTGACAACTGACTCCATAGCATCAGGCCCACTGACAACCATCCTATGAGGGTGAGGTCAAAGGTAATATAGGTAATATGACTGATTCAGTCTACACGTGGAATCAGGGGAAAACATCTTATCACAACACTTTCATTTTTTTTTTCCTAAAATAAATTTAGAAATTTTTTTCTAAAATAAATTTAGAAATTTATTCACTCTTACGTAAGGAAATAAAATAATGATGCATAGAATGCCAGATATCTTTATAAACGAAGTAAGATATTGTGAGTCAACAGAATTCCTGGGTGAAAGTGAGTGAGCTGGTCTCTAAGTCAAAATTTTCACTCTACACACAATTTTGAACTTAAAAAAAAGAGATAAAAAGGCTTGAAAAGCAGAAGTTTTGTATAATTGAATGCTTGAGAAGAAAACCTTTTGACTATCTAAAATCGCATACCTCTAGGTCAAGAATGAATTCTGGCCAAGACAATGTCTGCCTTTTTAGAGGTTAGCAAGACCAGTGGGTAAAGCGAAGGAAGTGTTCTTGACAAACTTCTCATGATTCTGGAAGAGACCCTGTTGTAACCTTTGAGGATAGGGGTCAGTTATAAGTGCCAGTATAAAACAAAGAGTTAACTATAACAGTTCACCAAAATATTTGTTCAGGAAAGCTATTGTCTGTAGTAAATGAAATGTCTGGTTATAAGGCAGCCATGAAAAGATGTTTCTTCCTCTCTTCTTCTTTCTTCTCCTCCAACTCCATCAGAGATCCCACGCTCTTCCCTTTTCCTCTGTACTGAGAAGTACGAGAAGATGATAAAAAGAGGAGAAAGTACTCCATTCTCCAGGATATGTCATCAGAAGACTTTTGATGCATTTGAATATTCAAAAGAAAATGGCATCTTGGAGGCAGATGCACTTACATTGAATGAAGTTACTTAAACTAGGATTTGACAACTTAATTCTGGGAAGGGCCAGATAGTAAATATTTTAGGTTGTATGTGCCATATGGTTTCTGTTACAACTATGCAACTCTGCCATCATAGGGTGAAAGCATTCATAGACTAAATGTAAACAAATGGGCATGGCCATATTCCAATAAAACTTTATTACAGAAACAGGTGAAGGGCCAGATTTGGCCTGCAAGCCTTTTATTGCTGATCACTGTCTTCAGCTATTGACTAATGTAAGGGTATCTTTACTAAAAACGTGGACAAATATTTAGCACAAAGTTTACAAGACCCATAGTTTCCAGACCCTCACTCAAGGTGTTTGGTTCATATTAAAAAAAAAAAAAAAAAAAAACAGAAACAAACATTTCTAATATTCTTTTAGTTTTCAGTTTGAAATTAAAATATAAGAATTTTTATGAAAACAAAATAACATGTTATTTACATAAATTGGGGAATAGACTTCCAAGATCTGAACCCCAATTTTTAGAGCTACATTGAAAGGAGATAAAAAGAGTACTTACATGGTCGTGTGCTATGATCTTCTTGGTACAAACTGAGCCATAAATCTGACATTTTTTCAGTCAATCTTCTGTTAAAACAGTAAAGCTTGTTCCTAAACTTGCTGAGAATTCTTGGGTCATGTATGAAATCTTAAAAGACTAAGGTAAATATATTTAGAGTCTAAGGTAGCTGAAGAATGGGGTACAATTGCAACCTTTACTAGTTTAGTTAGTATTCTTGTAATCATCTCCTTGCATATAATTGTCACCATATCCTAAAATATCTTTCACCAAAGAATCAGCTTTGTGGCTATTGTAGATTGGAAAGGGAAAGATTAGTATAAATCAGTCTCTTACTAGCAATGTTAAGACATCTGCAAAATTCTGATGCAAGTGTTAAGCATATAGTAACAAGCATGCAGTTTTAGAGAAACGTGGCCAAGGCTCTGTTTCAGAGGAATTGAAATAAGAATTTAATACATGCCATGGAACTGAGTCCCATCTTCAGAAGCTGCTTAGACTTTAATTAAAAAAAAAAAAGATTCATGAGGTAATGGATGTAATCAAGGAAGCCATGGCATCATTAGCAAACAGAGTATGGAGCTAGATTTTAAGCAAGAGAGTCAAACCATTGTAAGACTGTTGTATGTTGGATGAAGGATTTATGTAAACAGTTTCGGATTTTTTAGAATCTGAAAATTGGAGGATTTGAAAACTATCTTCCTTACAGATAGACCAAAAAAAAAAAAAAAAAGCTCTTTGGCTTTAGAATTCAAAGCCACTTTTTACCTCTGTGGGTTTATAAAATAAAACATCCATAAAGCTATAGATTCACTATTAAGAAAACATCCCGATGATTTACAAAGGTACCTTAAAGAGATTGTTTTGTTTTGTTTTATTTGAAAGTTCTGTTTTCCCACTGTGCACACATGAACATGGGTGGTCCCCTAAGGAAAACATGATCTTAAGAATGTAAAAACTAATTATAATCTCATTAGGGTTTAGAGAAAGAAAGGGAAAGCAGTCAAAAAATTTTTTTCAGTTAAGGTAGGGCAGCTTTTCATGTTCACCTGGAGCCTATAGAATTGCTTCAATTTGTCACCAAAGCCTAGCACCAATCCTCTTGCCAACTGTCTAAAACACACATATGCAACCCACACAGTCCTGGAGCAGCTGTGCATAGTTCTGAATCATGCACTGTGGCTTTAAAGTCCTTTGCTTCCTGCTTCCACAGCAACCTTAGGATAAAAAAGTATCTTTTTACCTACCACGATGTGCAGAATGCTTTCTCTCCAGTCCCTGCATTGCGGAAGGTGCATTTTCAGTGACATATAGCATACAATGTAAATGAGCTATGGAATAACAAATTTAAAAGCTTTTACAGAAACCTCTAATTACTATTTATGGCTCCCCGGTATGACCTAAACTGGCTACTATTCAAATAATTACAAGTTCCCCAAAGAGTATGGGGGTATGCATTATTGACTAACAGTAGACACAATGAGTAGTGTGATTTTTTATTAAGGGAAAGCCATAAAGGTAGTTTTTTTGTTTGTTTGTTTGTTTTAAATCTGTGATGCTCTTTCTGTGCATTGCCAGGCAGACAGTGAGAAAAAGGGCATTTTAAATAATGGTGGCATATTTCTCCCCTGCAACTGTTCTTCTCTGGTGAGGACTCCTCAACCCTTCCATTTTTCTTTAGAACATAATGTCAATATAACTAAAAATGTGAACAGATATGCCCACCTAGTCATACAGTAATTTAAGCAACATGAAATTTATAGTGCATTTGTAGTTATACAATTAATACATTTACTGTGATCTACCAATAAGCAAAGCACTATGCTATTGTCTTGTTAAAATCATTAAAATGGTCCTTGACTCCAAGGGTCATAGTACATAATTCTTTCTTTGTTATATAATACTATTTCCTAAAGTGACAAAATGGTATAAATTTATAATCCAACATTTACTTAGTATCTACTACGTGTTATCTATCGGTTAGACTCCAGAACTCAAAAATTAATGACCTGGCCTACAGATGCTCATGATTTACTGAAGGAGGACAGAGAAAGCTACACAAATAGCACTGCTAGATGGAAGAGAGGGGTAAATGATCTGATTTCCAATCAATATATTATGAGAGTAGGAGGTGGGAGACTAAGTCTGAGCGGAGCTGATGGAAAGACATCTGGGATAAGGTGGAATACGAACTTGCTTGAAAGAAAATGTAAGATTTAGCTTGGTATGAAAAACCTTTCTATGTAAAATAATGACTTGATTTGAAAAACAAACATACAAAATATTCAAAAGGATAGAACTGGCAGAACCAAAGTTTACGGAAGATGAAATCCATCACATTTATTGTTTAGACATCTGTTTGATGCGATGATCTAGAGGTAAAATTCAAAAGAAAAAGGTTAACTATTATTTTCATGATGCTTACAGTCTAGCTGGAGAGTGAGAGCATCTACTTTGCAGGATCAGATATGTTTATACATAGTTTGTTGTAATTACAAAAACTGTAATTTTGAAGTACAACAATTGTACCTAGTCTAACTCTTAGAGATTGTGCGAGTGTAAAGGACACACTTGGAATTGCTTGACAAATTCTAAAACTTTAAAGGAATGTCAATGTTCTGACATGGCTTAAGGGTGGCATAAGTACTTCTTCTCCCCAAATATCACACAATTGACTTCCTCACAACCCAAGAGCTACACTGGACAGACCAGACACTACTCTCCTTTGGGACTTGACCAGCAGTGACAAAATGCTGTCAGTAATGGTGCTGCCTCTTTGGAAGGTGAGATGGCATCATGTTTCACCATGCTGTGGACCTTGTTTTTGAAGCTGGCAATCAAGAAGTCCAGAAAGAAAGTTGCTATCACTTACTGAGAGTGAGTGTCGATGCATGAGTCTTTGCATCTCAGGTTGGAAGCCCCAGCTCTGTCTGAACTTTGGATGAGCCTGCAAACACATCAGCAGTGGAAACCACAGTAGTTGCAACAGCCCTAATGGCTAAGAATCTCATGCTTGTGTAGATTCCTGGGTAAGACCTACTGCCATTTCTGACTTGAACCACACACAGACTTCTAGTGGTAGTTATAGTGTTCTCTGGTGCTGTGATGTGTCCCAATCTCGGTGAGTCCAGGCTGAGCAGAGCTAATTAGTAAACTCTCTGAAATGTGGGATTATAAGAGGGAGAATGAACCCGGGATACAAAAGAAGTAAAAATTGGCAGAGGGGAATTTGAGGTTACCTTTAACTGGTGATGTAAAAGCAGCACCTTTGTATTGCAGCCCAGGCTGGTTTTCCAAATATCTCTTTCACTCACCACCCATATTTTACTTTAAAAAAACACTAATTTTACCTTTTATATGAATCATAAAGTAATGACTATGTACCCTTTTGCTGTCACATTGTTCTGAGATGTGAATGAGCACTATATTTGATCTCTTAGACACTTCACATCATTTTCCATTACATCACATGTCTCAGACTCCTTAAGTATTTGGATTTTTTGTTTAATGCTACCATATGGCTCTTCTCATATATAGATTTTCATATTTCTGTCTTTGGACAGATAGACCCAGTGTTGGTATCTCACCATTATATATATATATATATATATACAGTGTTTCTGAAATCAGCAATTATAATGGCCATTGGCATTTACTGTAACTGACCTCTTCATTGACAGTTGTCACAGCCTAGGAAACAAGGTGGGGCATGAGAAGTGGACCATCCACTGATACTTGGAGCTCATTCAAAGCCCCAGGAGATTCTAAGTTCTTGGCAAATTATCAGAGTGTGTGCATTGTCATCTCTTCTTGATCTTTAGACAGAATTTATCCAAATTAATGCATTAGTGTCCAAAGATGATGAATAAAAATGCCAGTGAGATGGGCACATGTAACTCACTTACCCAATTTGTAATACTGGAAGCCTGGTGAATATTATTTCAAACTTCATCCAAATACCTTTACCCAAAGTTTAAAATGACTCAAATATTCATGTAAATGGAAATTCCAATTATTCCATTTAGATGTGTGCAGAGCGAAGGTCTCTAAGACCTAACAATCTTTCTGTTTGCGCATATTAAAAGATTCTGCATTTTTCCATTTTCCATAATGGTGTACACTTTTTTTTTTTTTTTTTTTTTTTTTTTGTGGTACGCGGGCCTCTCACTGTCGTGGCTTCTCCCGTTGCGGAGCACAGGCTCCGGACGCGCAGGCTCAGCGGCCATGGCTCACGGGCCCAGCCGCTCTGCAGCATGTGGGATCTTCCCGGACCGGGGCACGAACCCATGTCTCCTGCATTGGCAGGCAGACTCTCAACCACTGCGCCACCAGGGAAGCCCTGGTGTACGTATTTTAAACACTAAAGGATTAAGAAGCTTAGAAAAATTGTCTAGGGCTGACCTGCATAGATAAATAAAAGTGTTAATCTGTGAGAAGAAAGTTTGAATTAGAAATTAGATAATTAGAAGTGAAGATATAACGGAGCAAATAAGTAGATAAAGATGGAAGATTAGGTCTACCAACCGGCAGAGTCTTAATAAGTTTGCCATACTATCTCATTGATCAACTTGTTGCCTACAAATTGTGTGTTTTAGTGGAAACAGTAGAAAGTCTATCAGTAATAAGGTGTAAAATAGAAAAGCAAACCAGTACTTTACTTGATACAGTTTAATGGGGTCAATGACCAGTGAACCATGATAGGGGAAACTACATTTTAAAATTAATGAAAGAACTGCATGCCCTTTAAATGACCCTAGTGTCTTTGTTTATAACTTTCATGGCTCTTTACACGCAAGCTCTTGCTCATGTTTCACACAGTTTTCATAATGAGCATTAATCTGCATTGCTTAATTGGCAGGCAGAGGAGGCAATCCCTACAGCAAAGCAGGATGGGAAACAATTCCTATTCCTTGCTGTGGCTCCTTTTGCATGAGGTCCTAGGAGCAAATTGGAGACTCTAATTTCTTTGGAATAGATAAAATAATATTTTAGCATCTTTTACTTCCAAATGCCGAATATGATTATTACATCTAGTAGGAGTGGGATATTCTTGGCTTTATCTAACTATATAGTTCAGGTTAAAAAGTATACCAAATTATTTAAAACACATTACCACTACTCTAAAAAGATCTCAGTCTCACTCACTGAAATATTTGTTTTCTTTTGACTCCTTTCATTTTCATTTTTTGTTCCAAGCTACTTAGAGACCCTCATAGAGATCGCTTTTCTTTGTCACAGTGGGGTGACATTCAGCTTTTATTAATATCTCATTTCCAAAATCACTGATAAGTGCTTTTCCAAAAATATTTAAATGTTTCTCAAGGGTTGTGAGTGTTCTCTGGTTATACCAGAGAACAATACAAATAAAATTCCACGTCAATTTGAATGGATGCTATATTATTCTGTTTTCTGTGACTTGAATTGAATTACTGAAATGTTGATCCTAAAATAAGCATTAAAACAATTCGGTGTCACCTAGTTGATTTAATAGTGGTGAAAAGGTACTATCCCTGTCAGGATCTGGACTATCGTGTCGTAACCCCAGGTGACTTCTCTCATAAAGACAAACACAGATGGCACTCTGCCTGGTTCCTTGTACCTGATGGTAGAGCTGTAAAAATGAGACAATATCTGTGAAGTGTTTTGAGACCTCCAGGTAAAAAGAAATCTATAAGTGAAAGCCATCCTTGTTATTATAAGTGGAAATATAAAAGATACTGGGGAGGCAATTCTAGAATCCAGATCATTTTCCAAAACATAGCCGTGCCCTTTCCCTCCCACCACCCACAAGAAAACAGAAAACTCTCCTTTGAACCACCAAAGTGGGTGTAGGGAAAACTCCTTAAGCGTCTGTGCTTTGGATATTATATTACTACAGACATCAATAGATTTCTCCACTGGCTGCATATAAATGAACATTTACTTTGACAGATCATTCAATACGCTCCATGCTGTCCAGCCAACATACAGTATGGAATGAAATTAGAGAGCAGGCAATTTCTGTCTGCAGGAACATATAATTACAATGTGTTTACCAAGTGTCCACCTGGGAGCTCCATTAAATTACTATGTAATTAAAAGACAGTTTGTTCTTTACTCAAGCTACTACTTTTCTCAAAGAATATGGAAGTTTCCTACAATAGTTAAAGGAATCCTGATATTTTATAGAGCAGTCCAGAACACTGATTGATAATCTCCAAGTAAATAGATGCACGGTTCTTTCATTAATCATCCATGGAGTGTCAATTAATTCCCATTTTATTTGTTTCACTATTTCAAATGAAAAAATACTTTGCTCTTGCTGGTGGCCAAACACTTAGAACTGGATAACATAGTAAATAGTTTACCACATTGATAAAATTGACGCAACACCCACTCCCTCCATGTTTTTAATTTAGTAGAAAGAATACAGTGCCCTTTTGGAAAACTTGTCCTGAAAATGCCAGGCTTGTAGTTTACGTTGGATTCTGTTCCACTTCAGAGATTCCAACTTCAGTGGTAAAATTATAATGGCAAATTGTCAGATTTGCTCTGTACTTAAATAAACAGATGGTAAGGAGATAACTGGTAGATAGTGACAAAAGAGCATTTCGTAATGAAATCTAGCCATAGTTTTCTAATGCTTTCTTCACATGTGGTTACTACAACTATAAGGCAGGGACTATAAAGATCTTGTTGACTGTGTTTCAAGGTGCTATGACTAAGGGCAGTGTATTTCAACTGGAGATGCTTAAATATTCCAAATTTCAAGTATCCCTAGAAAATATTAAGGGGAAACAAATGGTTGCAGCAGAAATTTGCAATTCAAATAGTGCCGTTTTCTCTTTGTAGCAAACTCTTCTTCCATTAAAAAAAAAAAAAAAGGGAGGAAAAAAAATCCCTCATGCTGTGAATACCTACCATACAGAGTAAGGTTGAAATAGGTGTTGTTTTATCATATCACTATCATTTTTCATATACCTTGGTCACTGTTTCTCAGGGTGCAGTTTATGTTTTAAAACATTTTGCATTTAATCATAATTACCTGGACTTTTCTCATAATCTTTTTGCAATTCTGGCTATTAAGATCCTCTATGTAATGAAATATGTGTGTTAACATTTATTGGGTATTGTTGCTTTTTATCTTTTCTGCACTTACACTTGGGCCTTCAGTAAAGGAGTACAGGAGTATAGCACAGTGGGAAAAAAATGGGGATTTTTTTTTTTCCTCCAGACAAATTTTAAGATTCACATTGTTTATTTTTCCATCAAAGCATGTTGAAAATGTCACATATAGATATTGCTGCAGTAGCCCAAGTCAGCTGAACAAATGGTGAGTTCAGCCACCTAAAAGACATAGAGATGGATGCAAAAAGGGAGGAAATCATTGAGGGCAATTTTACAGTTCTGCAAAAGAGAACTATTGTGTATCCTGGAATTCTGCACGTGAGGTGGGATTTATTTTCCAGACATCTTCCTGGATTCATCCTGTGATGAAAAGTGATTTGTCAGGTGTAAAGAAACTTTGGCAGGGAAGAAAATAAGTGCTGTATGGAAGCTGAAAATAGAATTTTCCTTCTTGTTCCCCGTCCCTCTTCCCACTGTTCTATATTTATTGCCTCACAGGAGGCTTGGAAGGTAGAAAATGTATCAGCTTTTCTGGCTTCGGTTTCTTTTATAAACCAAAACCTTGCAGAAACACAGAGCCTTCAGAACCTCAGTAAGATGATGGGGAGAAACAGAGACTAAAAAGATCCTGCCATCTTGGCCAGGAAATAGGTTCCCTTAGCCTATGAAGTAGATAGAGGGAAGTAAGGAAAGGAAATATATTGATGTACTGAAGAAAAATGAGCCCTTTCTTTTTCTCACACAAAGTCCCTGAAAAATTTGTCCAGTGATATAAAGTAGGAAGGACCACAGAAAGCCTTCCAGAGAGTCCTAGGTCCCTGCTGACACAATAGCAGTAGAGGTAACCCCATTAGTCCAACATTGGTAGGGAAATGTCAGAGCTGGTAGACCTTAAGGTGCCATGAAGACAAGTATTGCCAATGAAGATACTATCGATCTGTGCTGACCAATGACTAGAAAAATACATTTCCCATTTGCCAATGCCTTAGCACTATGTAGCCTTCCCAGTAACTTGACGTAACTCGAAAATAATTCTGAGATACTATGGTTCAAGTTTCCTGAAATGGGGAAATTTCCCTCTTTTCTTTAATCCTAGTAGATGGAGGCTTGAGACTGAAATAATTTTGTTTCTGTAGAGCCCAATAAAATGGTTACTACATACGTGAGATTTGGGACAGCTGACTTTGAATTCAGTGGGCTCAGTTCTCAAATGATGCATTTTTGTTAGACTGGCTTCCCATGAAAGGAGAAGTCTGAAACAAGACACGTTTCAAGGCAGTTTGAGATGTTATCCCAGAAAGCCAGAGTGAGGGAGAAAGGAAATTAAGACAGAGAAGGAGGAAAATAACAATATAAAAGTGTGTGATTGTGGTTGCTGCTCTCAACAGTAAGGATTCGAAGCTTCTAGGATCTCTGAGCAGCATGGCAAAAGCCTCCCAGAATTGTGTCCTGGCTCTTATTTCCCACTGGTTGAGGGTGGCTTCTGAGAATAGTAACTCTCATGTGTCTGCATTACATTTTTACTTGGGCTGACTGGGATCCCACGGTGTGGGGGAACACCTGGAAGCAGAAAAGCGGACAAAGACACACAGCATGTGTTTAAGTTGGGGTGCTGTCAGCATGGGACTATCTACCACTGCTGAATCAGAAATCAGAGTTGGTCCAAGCAAGAAGGATAAAGGATAGGAAAAGCATCTGGTATAGTCCCTCCCGTGTATGATTCTGTTCCAATTTTGCCCAATCTTATGTCCATCTCTCACTGATTCCTGAAGATAGGGGCCAGGTAAAATCTCTATCAAAAGCTTAAATAAAGAAGAGTTAATAGAATGTGCTACCAGTCCTACTGCCGCAAATAGTGCCGAAACCATGTAAAGTCACCATTATCATCTTCCACCACTGATTCCATATTCCTGTACCTTTTGCTAGACCTTCAGCTATTCTCTATTTCTTGTCTTCTGAGGTTACTCAGCCCTCTTTCCTGAGGCATCTGAGCACGGGGTTCTCTTGCCCTTATAAGGCTGTAGTTGTCCACACAGAGTACCGCAAAAGTCCCCAACGAATCCCTTGATTTCTAGAGATAGTCTCTACCACTCCCTTTAGGGTAGCAGTAACCTTAGCCCTTATGATAATTAACATACTACAACAGCAGCATGCATAGTGCAAAGTGATCCGGGTGCAGTTGTAATCTTAGGTTTAGGGGAAATTTTACTATGTCCCCTGGTGGAAGCACTCCTCCCCACAATGGGGAACCAAGGTCTCTAATCTAAAAGCGTATGAGAAACACAGATTTTGCAAGTGGCTCATTAGGAGTGATAGTGAGAGACATTAATCCTTCTCCCACAACTTGGCTTCCAGACCAGTGCATTCTGGCTCTTTGAAACTCAGCATCATATATTGGCTATTGGTTTCCTGCATATAGTGCATTCGAGAAGACGGAAACTAAAACCTGCCGGATGTTATTCTTGAACCTCAGTGCAGCGCTTAATGGGCCACTCTAACATTCCAGTAGACTAATTCCATGTGATGCACCAAATAGTAAAATAAGAATGAGTTATGGGGTCATGCAACAATTGTTACTGCAAATTTGGCCAGTTGGTCTGAGGTAATGTATACCATAGTGTATCTTAGTATATCAGACATTCCATAAGTCCTCTAATGTTTCTATAGTAGGCACTTTGAGAAGGGAAACTTACAACTAGAATAGGTTTCAAATCTAATAAGGATCCATAGCTGCCCCCTACAGGGTGGAAGGGACCCAATGTCTTCAACTCGACAGAAGGTGCAAGCTAATTACCATTTTGATGTCACAGAGTTGAACTGTGTTGATGATATGCCTGGTGTTGGGCAGTTTCTATATCAGCTTTATTCAAAAGGGGTTGCTGTTGGAACCATGCATAGACTCCATCCAACATGGATATACCGTTTGTAAGCCTATTGTACAAGTAGAGGAGTGACAGAATATAGAATATTACATAAGTCATTCTGTTCACATGTTATTGAAAGCCTCCTTTGCTGTGGGTCCTCTCTGATGTTCACCAACATGATACACAAATATCCACATAGTTAGTACCCACCAACATAGGTTCGTGCATGTGCATCTACCCTAAAGCTTCTTAGATTTGCTTTTCCAATTTTTTCTAGTCCCCTGACCGGCCAGTCAAGATCTTTGCAATTTTTCACGAACCCACATAGATCCTTACTTCAGACCATTTCTCTCTCCGAAAAAGTAGACAAACGAGTGTATTTCTAGAAGTCCCCTGCACCACTGTCTTCTAAGGCTGCTCCTGAGACAAGCTGTAGAGTGGCAGAATAACATTTTCATCTTGCACTGACATAGCTGGACAAGGCATGTGCCCAGAGGCCTGAGTTTTTTCTTTTCATTCATCTGGTTTTACGGAATACCACACGGGGCCACAGTCATGACCACTGGTGCAACATAGGTAAGGGGCATGGGTATCTGGTCCAGGTGTTCATGAAACTGAGTTGTACTCTCTGGACCTGTTAGGGCACGATTCTGAATGTATCATTTCCATAATATCATCGTTTGCTGCTGACCAGCATGATGTCATCAATAAAGAGTTCAAGCATGACGTTCTGCTGCATATAAAGATTTAACCTTCCTGTGGCTACATTATGACAGAAATCAGGAGAGCTAACCGAGCCCTGGGCTGAGACAGTGAATGTGTATTGCCGTATTTCACATATAAAAGCAAACCGAATTGTATCCTTATGATTGATGGGGTTTGAAAAGAACACATTTTTCTTACAAATAGCTGCATACCAAGTTTGAGAGGCTGTGTTGACCTCTTCTAGGAAACAGTCATTATCTCTCAGAACAGTTATGACTGTGGATATCAGTTAGGCTGATAGTAATCATGAGTCACCCAAAACAATACAGTTGACCCTTGAACAACATGGGTTTGAACTGCCTGGGTCCACTTACGTGAGGAGTTTTTTTTCAATAAATACATGCTATGGTACTAAACAATCTGCAGTTGGTTGAATCCATGGATGCAGTACCCAGGATGAGTAGGGTCAACTGTAAAATTATATGCAGATTTTCAACTGTAAGGGGAGTCAGCTTCCCTAGCCTCCACGTAGTTCAAGGGTCAAAGGTACTCTGAGTTTTGCAGGAGTCAAACATTCTTTAAAGTTTTGATGGTGGCATTAATCTCTAGAATGGCTTACGGGGTGATATAGTGCTTCAGGTTTCTCTTTTTGTCAGGATGGGGATAGTTTTAGGGGCTTACACTTGACCCTACCTACTGTAGTGGTTATTAATATATGGATCATGGAATCAATATGAGAAGCCTACCAGCTGCTAAGGAAACTAATTCTAATTATAGTCCCACCAATGTTGGACAGCATATTTAAAAATTGTTTGAAGGCACCGGAGAGTAATCAAAGCAGGAATAAATCTGAAGAATGTGATTCTCGCAAAAAGAGAAGTGTACTAGGTAAATTCCACTTACTTAACCTTCCCTCTGAGGGCACTCCTTAGTTCACCAGCGTGGAGAATAAAGTCCCAACAAAAAAGTAACAGTCTTAGCGGACAGGGAGGTGGAGCTGGAATCTGGGAGTGGCGGGAGTCCTAAAGAAGAGGAAATCAATAAGGAAGGGGAATTCAAAATATGCATGAAATTTCCTCCTAAATTGTCAGCTGACTATTGAATTGCACATGTGTAAGTCAAGGCTTCAAGAAACCCAGTGTAAGCAGCAACTGATGGAGTATGAAACTGAGTAGAGATTTAATTAGATGTCTTGGAGCTAAGGAAACAAAGCTTAATTCAAGTCCTGCCAAGTTAGAGGGGCTTGTAAACAGTTTAGGTTTTTTGTTAAGGCTCCCCAAAGGATACACCCTAGGAGTAAGGGCAAAACTAAAATCAATCGGGTCTCAACAAAGGATAAGAAAAAAAAACACTGTCTCTAATATTAAGTTGATCTGTTGGTACTCTATTTGCAAAAAAAAATCATCCTTCAGGGACTCTACAAACTTACATGACTCACATCCAATCAAAACTTCTGAAGCATGATTATTTTTTTAAAAGGATGAGTTTATAATGAGCTAAGAAAAACAACAGATACAAGTAACTTACACAAGTTGTTCAGATATTAGAATTGAAATGGGATTTTTTTTTTTTTTTTTTTTTTTTTTTTGCGGTACGCGGGCCTCTCACTGTCGTGGCCCCTCCCGTTGTGGAGCACAGGCTCCGGACGTGCAGGCTCAGTGGCCACAGCTCACGGGCCTAGCTGCTCTGAGGCATGTGGGATCTTCCCGGACTGGGGCACGAACCCGTGTCCCCTGCATCGGCAGGACTCTCAACCACTGCGCCACGAGGGAAGCCCGTGATGGGATTTTAATTTTCTTTTTAATTTTATTGAATTATAGTTGATTTACAATGTTGTGTTAATTTCTGCTGTACAGCAAAGTGACTCAGTTATACATATATATATTCTTTTTCGTATTTTTTTCCATTATCGTTTATCACAGGAAATTGAATATAGTTCCCTGTGCTATACAGTAGGACCTTGTTGTTTATCCCACACTTAACAGTTTGCTTCTGCCAATCCCACACTCCCAATACCTCCCTCCCCCAGCCCCCTCCCCCTTGGCAACCACAAGTCTGTACTCTATGTCTGTGAGAGACAGGATTTTAAAATAACCATTAAAGTGCTAAAATAGAGGAAAAGGTGGTCAAAATGGAAGGAAATGTGGTATTCCAATACAGAATTGGTACTTACAGAAGAGCTGTTTTTTATTTTATAATTTAAAATGCAATATACAAAATTAAAAATACAATGAATGAATATGAAAAGAATCTGGGCTCAGTAGAAGCCAGGATTAGTGAATTGAATGACAGTTCAATAGAATTTAAACAGAAGCACAGAGAGGAAGAAAATGGAAAGAAGAGAACAGTGTATAAAAGTCATATGAGACATAGTCAAATCTTCTAAGGTGTGTGTAATTGGAGTCCCCAAAAAAGAGGAGAGAGGGAATGAGGAAGAAGCAACCTTTGAAAAGATAATGATTGAGAATTCCCCCAGACTGATAAAATATCTCAACCCACATATTTTGGAAGATCAGTGAAACCTAAACAGGAGAAATACAAAGGAAATCACACATAGACCCCTTATAGTCAAATTGCTGAAATCAAAGTTAAAGAAAAATATCTTAAAGCAGCCAGAGAAAATATGTGCATCATCTTTAAAGAAGCAACAGTAAAACTGATGTCTGATGTTACAACAGAAACTATGAATCCAGAAAACAATAAAATGGCAGTTTTTTAAAGCACTGAAAAAAAAAAAAAGAATTTCAGTCTTGAACTCTATACCTAATGAAAACGTTCATCAACAATGAATGCAAAATGAAGACTTTTTGGGCTTCCCTGGTGGCGCAGTGGTTGAGAGTCCGCCCTCCGATGCAGGGGACACCGGTTCGTGCCCCGGTCCGGGAAGATACCACGTGCCGCGGCGTGGCTGGGCCCGTGAGCCATGGCCGCTGAGCCTGTGCGTCCGGAGCCTGTGCTCCGCAACGGGAGAGGCCACAACAGTGAGAGGCCTGCGTACCGAAAAGACTTTTTCAGAGAAACAAAAGCTGAGAGAATTTATTACCAGAAGAGTCATACTGCATGAATCCTAAAGGACGTTTTTTAGGCTGAAGAAAAGTAATTTCAGGTGGAAGCTTTGAATGACATGAAAGAATAAAGGATTATAGAAAGGATAAATAAGGGTAAATATGAAAGAATACTAGCTGTGTAAAACAACCACTATTTTATATAACATGTAGAAGGGAACTTTGTGAGGCAAAAACACAGGAGAGATTACATAGGGTTAAACTTTTTAAAGTTTCTTGTATTATTCTAGATGTGAATATACTAACTTAAGTTAGATAGTAATAAGACAAGTATGCGTGACTAGGATATCCACTAAAATAACAATACCGAGGTGCACTAAACTAATAAGACACTTATTCAATTATAATTATTTTTCTGGGCATTAGGAGTACATTGTTGAGCAAGCTGAATCCCAGCCCCATTGAGAAGAGAGAGAGAATAATCTTAAAATATGAATATATAACATGCAGATGATGAGTGATACAGAGAAAGAAATTTTTAAAATTCCTACTATTTATGGACCATCTTGTAGATTTGGGCATTGAGCTAAGGGTTCAACATGCATAGCTGTCTTTTTCTCACAGCAATCTGATGAAGGAGATATCTCTATCTGTATTTTACATATGAATAAAATAAGGTTTACAGAAACTAAGGGATTTACTCAAGGCTACAAAACTAATAAATGGCATATGCAAGTTTATGACTTTTTCAAACATCATAGCAAAAGCATTTTTTCATTCTGTTATCTGTTCTCTTTAAACATTATTTTTAATTTCTACATAATATTTTTTTAATATACAAGGTACAAGCTATGCCAGATATAGCCTAAGTGTCCATTGGCAGATGAATGGATAAAGATGATGTGGTACATATATACAATGGAATATTACTCAGCCATAAAAAGGAACAAAACTGGTTCATTTGCAGAGATGTGGTTGGACCTAGAGTCTGTCATACAGAGTGAAGTAAGCCAGAAAGAGAAAAACAAATATTGTATATTAAGGCATGTATGTGGAATCTAGAAAAATGGTACAGATGAACCTAGTTCCAGGGCAGGAATAGTGACATAGATGTAGAAAATGGATGTGTGGACACAGGGGTGGAAGGGGAGGGTGGGATGAATTGGGAGATAAGGTTTGACATATATACACTACCATGTGTAAAATAGATAGTGAGAACCTGCTTTCTAGCACAGGGAGTTTAGCTCGGTGCTCTGTGATGACCTAGATTGGTGGGATGGGGGTGTGGGTGGGAGGTCCAAGAGGGAGGGGATATAACTATACATATAGCTAATTCACTTTGTTGTACAGCAGAAACTAACACAATATTGTAAAGCAATTATACTCCAATAAAGGTATAAAACCCCCAATATTTTAAAAAGTAATTCCTCTCTGTGGGTTATAGTATGTTGGTTCACAAAATGGTCCCCATACATGGAAGGCAAGGAGAGACTGAAGAAAGAGGCAGATCACTCCGGATTGCTTGCAGACTTAGCAAGCAAGGGAACTTAGGAGGCTTGTTCTGGGTGGCCACAAGATGAGTGGATCTCTCTACTTGTCCACCGTAATCTTAAAGTTTATGTAGAGGCCTTAGCTGGGTTCAGTCAGGTTTACCATCTAGGTGGTCTCCTTGACACCTTACTGTCTCGAGGCTACATCCTTGAAGCAGCTGTTAGTATGGGGATAGTGGGCAGGATGTACATTCCAAGGATGGGATAGGGTTGGGGGAGCCTCTGATTGCCAAGTCCAGCTCCTGGGTCAGCTGATGGTATTGTCCTCTCAGTGACCTCCTCCAACAGGCAACTTGTAGTGCTATTCCACATGTACCACCCTCCTTTTATTCAGCTCAAGGGACACGTGAATAATTCAGCCTGTGAGTAAAATCATGTGGTTCACTTCTGGTCAGAAGCAACTAAGGTATAAGTTTCTCATCTGATCTTTGCCTGCCACCATGCTACATTTGAGATGGCAGAATCACAAGATGAAGTGAGTCTGGATTTCTGATCAGTGGATGAAGTAGGACCCCTTGACCTGCATCTTCATGTGGGGAGAGGTAAACTTCTGTGTGCAAAAGCCAATGTGCTATTTACTTTAGCCTAGAGTTACTTATCTGGACTGATGTATGGGTTATTTGGCTTGGGTCCATTTCTTTGGACTATTAAATATAATACCACATTGAAAATATTGTGTTTTAAATATTTTCTATATGTGGGATTATTTTCTTGAGGTAGATGGTAAGAAGTGGAATGAATGGTTCAAAGTTCTAAGACAGAGTGCCTTCCGGGTCCCCACGGTGGCGTCTGGAGACCTGGGGCCCGGGGTCGGCCTCCAACCTCCCGGACGGCCGGCGTTCTGGCGAGCAGCGAGGGAGGCCTCGGTGGGAAGGCCGCGCAGGGCCGACGCAGATATGAATTAAGAAACCACCACTGGGGGGGACCTTGAAGATGGCGGAAGAGTAAGACGCGGAGATCGCCTTCCTCCCCACGGATACACCAGAAATACATCCACACGTGGAACAACTCCTACAGAACTCCTACTGAAGGCTGGCAGAAGACCTCAGACCTCCCAAAAGGCAAGAAACTCCCCACGTAACTGGGTAGGGCAAAAGAAAAAACAGAGACAAAAGAATAAGGACGGCACCTGCACCAGTGGGAGGGAGCTGTGAAGGAGGAAAAGTTTCCACACACTAGGAAGCCCCTCCGCGGGCGGAGACTGCGGGAGGCAGAGGGGGGAGTTTCGGGACCGCGGAGTAGTGCACAGCGACGGGTGCGGAGGGCAAAGCGGGGAGATTCCTGCACAGACGATCGGTGCCGACCGGCACTCACCAACCCAAGAGGCTTGTCTGCTCACCCGCCGGGGCGGGCGGGGCTGCGAGCTGAGGCTCGGGTTTTGGTTTTGGACGGAGCTCAGGGAGAGGACTGGGGTTGGCGGCTTGAACATAGCCTGAAGGGGTTAGTGCACCACGACTAGCCGGGAGGGAGTTCGGGGAAAAGCCTGCACCAGCCGAAGACGCAAGAGACTTTTTCTTCCCTCTTTGTTTCCTGGTGCGCGAGGAGAGGGGTTTAAGAGCGCTGCTTAAAGGAACTCCAGAGACGGGCGCGAGCCGCGGCTAAAAGCGCGAACCCCAGAGACGGGCGCGAGCCGCGGCTGAGGGCGCGAGCCCCCGAGACGGGCGCGAGCCGCGGCTGAAAGCGCAAACCCCAGAGACGGGCGCGAGCCGCGGCTAAAACCGCGGACCCCAGAGACGGGCGGGAGACGCTAAGGCTGCTGCTGCCGCCACCGAGGGGCCTGTGTGCGAGCACAGGTCACTCGCCACACCCCTCTTCCGCGGAGCCTGTGCAGCCCGCCACTGCCAGGTTCCCGGGATCCAGGGACAACTTCCCCGGGAGTACGCACGGCGGGTCTCAGGCTGGTGCAACATCACGCCGGCCTCTGCCGCAACGTCACGCCGCCTCTGCCGCCGCAGGCCCGCCCCGCACGCAGTGCCCCTCCTTCCCCCATCCCCCAACCCCCGGCCTGAGTGAGCCGGAGGCCCCGAATCAGCTGCTCCTTTAACCCCGTCCTGTCTGAGCGAAAAAACAGACGCCCTCCAGCGACCTACACGCAGAGGCAGGGCCAAATCCAAAGCTGAGCTCCTGTGAGCTGTGAGAACAAAGAAGAGAAAGGGAAATCTCTCCCAGCAGCCACAGAAGCAGCGGATTAAAGCTCCACAATCAACTTGATATACCCTGCATCTGTGGAATACCTGAATAGACAAGGAATGATCCCAAATTGAAGAGGTGGAATTTAGGAGCGAGATCTATGATTTTTTTCCCTTTTCCTCCTTTTGTGAATGTGTACGTGTATGCTTCTGTGTGAGATCCTGTCTGTATACTCTTGCTTCCACCATTTGTCCTAGGGCTCTATCCGTCCATGACTTTTTTTTAAAAATTCTTTTTCTTAATTAAGTTTAATTGTAATAACTTTATTATACTTTACCTTCGTTCTTTCTTTCTTTCCTTCCTTCCTTCCCTCCTTTAGACAACGAATCACCCCAAATTGAGGAGGTGGTCTCAGGGAGCAGGATTTATGATTTTTCCCCCTTTACCTCTTTTTGTGAAGGTGTATGTGTATGCTTCTGTGTAAGATTTTCTCTGTATAGCTTTGCTTCCAACATTTGTCCTAAGGTTCTATCCGTCCCTTTTTTTTTTTTTTTTTCTAAATATTTTTAAATTCAATAACTATATTATACTTTATTTTATTTTTACTGTATCATCTTTCTGTCTTTTTTCCTTCTTTCCCTCCTTCCTTCCTTCCTCCCTCCCTCCCTCCCTCCCTCCTTTCTTTCCTTCTTTGCTTCTTTCTTCCTTCCTTCCTTTCCTCCTTTCCTTCTTTCTTTACTCATACTTCTACTAATTCTCCCTACTTTTTCTCCCTTTTATTCTGAGCTGTGTGGATGAAAGGCTCTTGGTGCTCCAGCCAGGAGTCAGGGCTCTGCCTCTGAGGTAGGAGAGCCAACTTCAGGACACTGGTCAACAAGAGACCTCCCAGCTCCACATAATATTAAACGGTGGAAATCTCCCAGAGACCTCCATCTTAACACCAGCACCCAGCTTCACTCAACGACCAGCAAGCCACAGTGCTGGACAACCTATGCCAAACAACTAGCAAAACAGGAACACAACCCCACCCATTAGCAGAGAGGCTGCCTAAAATCATAATAAGGCCACAGACACCCCAAAACACACCACCAGACGTGAACCTGCCCACTAGAGAGACAAGATCCAGCCTCATCCAGCACAACACAGGCACTAGTCCCCTCCACCAGGAAGCCTACACAACCCACTGAAACAACCTTAGCCACTGGAGACAGACATCAAAAACAACGGGAACTACGAAAGTGCAGCCTGCAAAAAGGAGACCCCAAACACAGTAAGATAAGCAAAATGAGAAGACAGAAAAACACACAGCAGATGAAGGAGCAAGATAAAAACCCACCAGACCTAACAAATGAAGAGGAAATAGGCAATCTACCTGAAAAAGAATTCAGAATAATGATAGTAAGGATGATCCGAAATCTTGGAAGTAGAATGGACAAAATGCAAGAAACAGTTAACAAGGACCTACAAGAACTAAAGATGAAACAAGCAACGATGAACAATGCAATAAATGAAATTAAAATCACTCTAGATAGGATCAATAGCAGAATAACTGAGGCAGAAGAACGGATAAGTGACCTGGAAGATAAAGTAGTGGAAATAACTACTGCAGAGCAGAATAAAGAAAAAAGAATGAAAAGAACTGAGGACAGTCTCAGAGACCTCTGGGACAACATGAAACGCACCAACATTCGAATTATAGGGGTTCCAGAAGAAGAAGAAAGAAAGAAAGGGACTGAGAAAATATTTGAAGAGATTATAGTTGAAAACTTCCCTAATATGGGAAAGGAAATAGTTAATCAAGTCCAGGAAGCACAGAGGGTCCCATACAGGATAAATACAAGGAGAAACACGCCAAGACACATATTAATCAAACTGTCAAAAATTAAATACAAAGAAAGCATATTAAAAGCAGCAAGGGAAAAACAACAAATAACACACAAGGGAATCCCCATAAGGTTAACAGCTGATCTCTCAGCAGAAACCCTACAAGCCAGAAGGGAGTGGCAGGACATACTGAAAGTGCTGAAGGAGAATAGCCTGCAACCAAGACTACTCTACCCAGCAAGGATCTCATTCACATTGGATGGAGAAATTAAAACCTTTACAGACAAGCAAAAGCTGAGAGAGTTCAGCACCACCAAACCAGCTTTACAACAAATGCTAAAGGAACTTCTCTAGACACGAAACACAAGAGAAGGAAATGACCTATAGTAGCGAACCCAAAACAATATATAAAATGGAAATAGGAACATACATATCGATAATTACCTTAAATGTAAATGGACTAAATGCTCCCACCAAAAGACACAGATTGGCTGAATGGATAGAAAAACAAGACCCTTATATATGCTGTCTACAAGAGACCCACTTCAGAACTAGAGACACATACAGACTGAAAGTAAGGGGATGGAAAAAGATATTCCATGCAAATGGAAACCAAAAGAAAGCTGGAGTAGCAATTCTCATATCAGACAAAATAGACTTTAAAATAAGGACTATTAAAAGGGACAAAGAAGGACACTACATAATGATCAAGGGATCGATCCAAGAAGAAGATATAACAATTGTAAATATTTATGCACCCAACATAGGAGCACCTCAATACATAAGGCAAATACTAACAACCATAAAAGGGGAGATCAACAGTAACACATTCATAGTAGGGGACTTTAACACCCCACTTTCACCCATGGACAGATCATCCAAAATGAAAATAAATAAGGAAACACAAGCTTTAAATGATACATTAAACAAGATGGACTTAATTGATATTTATAGGACACTCCATCCAAAAACAACAGAATACACATTTTTCTCAAGTGCTCATGGAACATTCTCCAGGATAGATCATATCTTGGGTCACAAATCAAGCCTTGGTAAATTTAAGAAAACTGAAATTGTATCAAGTATCTTTTCCGACCACAACGCCATGAGACTAGATATCAATTACAGGAAAAGATCTTTAAAAAATACAAACACATGGAGGCTAAACAATACACTACTTAATAATGAAGTGATCACTGAAGAAATCAAAGAGGAAATAAAAAAATACCTAGAAACAAATGACAATGGAGACACAACGACCCAAAACCTATGGGATGCAGCAAAAGCAGTTCTAAGGGGGAAGTTTATAGCAATACAAGCCCACCTTAAGAAGCAGGAAACATCTCGAATAAACAACCTAACCTTGCACCTCAAGCAATTAGAGAAAGAAGAACAAAAAAACCCCAAAGCTAGCAGAAGGAAAGAAATCATAAAAATCAGATCAGAAATAAATGAAAAAGAAATGAAGGAAACAATAGCAAAGATCAATAAAACTAAAAGCTGGTTCTTTGAGAAGATAAACAAAATAGATAAACCACTAGCCAGACTCATCAAGAAAAAAAGGGAGAAGACTCAAATCAATAGAATTAGAAATGAAAAAGGAGAAGTAACAACTGACACTGCAGAAATAAAAAAAATCATGAGAGATTACTACAAGCAACTCTATGCCAATAAAATGGACAATCTGGAAGAAATGGACAAATTCTTAGAAATGCACAACCTGCCAAGACTGAATCAGGAAGAAATAGAAAATATGAACAGACCAATCACAAACACTGAAATTGAAACTGTGATTAAAAACCTTCCAACAAACAAAAGCCCAGGACCAGATGGCTTCACAGGTGAATTCTATCAAACGTTTAGAGAAGAGCTAACACCTATCCTTCTCAAACTCTTCCAAAATATAGCAGAGGGAGGAACACTCCCAAATTCCTTCTACGAAGCCACCATCACCTTGATACCAAAACCAGACAAGGATGTCACAAAGAAAGAAAACTACAGGCCAATATCACTGATGAACATAGATGCAAAAATCCTCAACAAAATACTAGCAAACAGAATCCAACAGCACATTAAAAGGATCATACACCATGATCAAGTGGGGTTTATTCCAGGAATGCAAGGATTCTTCAATATACGCAAATCTATCAATGTGATAAACCATATTAACAAATTGAAGGAGAAAAACCATATGATCATCTCAATAGATGCAGAGAAAGCTTTCGACAAAATTCAACACCCATTTATGATAAAAACCCTCCAGAAAGTAGGCATAGAGGGAACTTTCCTAAACATAATAAAAGCCATATATGACAAGCCCACAGCAAACATCATCCTCAATGGTGAAAAACTGAAAGCATTTCCACTAAGATCAGGAACAAGACAAGGTTGCCCACTCTCACCACTCTTATTCAACATAGTTTTGGAAGTTTTAGCCACAGCAATCAGAGAAGAAAAGGAAATAAAAGGAATCCAAATCGGAAAAGAAGAAGTAAAGCTGTCACTGTTTGCAGATGACATGATACTATACATAGAGAATCCTAAAGATGCTAGCAGAAAACTACTAGAGCTAATCAATGAATTTGGTAAAGTAGCAGGATACAAAATTAATGCACAGAAATCTCTGGCATTCCTATATACTAATGATGAAAAATCTGAAAGTGAAATCAAGAAAACACTCCCATTTACCATTGCAACAAAAAGAATAAAATATCTAGGAATAAACCTACCTAAGGATACGAAAGACCTGTATGCAGAAAATTATAAGACACTGATGAAGGAAATTAAAGATGATACAAATAGATGGAGAGATATACCATGTTCTTGGATGGGAAGAATCAACATTGTGAAAATGACTCTACTACCCAAAGCAATCTACAGATTCAATGCAATCCCTATCAAACTACCACTGGCATTTTTCACAGAACTAGAACAAAAAATTTCGCAATTTGTATGGAAACACAAAAGACCCCGAATAGCCAAAGCAATCTTGAGAACGAAAAAAGGAGCTGGAGGAATAAGGCTCCCTGACTTTAGACTATATTACAAAGCAACAGTAATCAAGACAGTATGGTACTGGCACAAAAACAGAAAGATAGATCAGTGGAACAGGATAGAAAGCCCAGAGATAAACCCACGCACATATGGACACCTTATCTTTGATAAAGGAGGCAGGAATGTACAGTGGAGAAAGGACAGCCTCTTCAATAAATGGTGCTGGGAAAACTGGACAGGTACATGTAAAAGTATGAGATTAGATCACTCCCTAACACCATACACAAAAATAAGCTCAAAATGGATTAAAGACCTAAATGTAAGGCCAGAAACTATCAAACTCTTAGAAGAAAACATAGGAAGAACACTCTATGACATAAATCACAGCAAGATCCTTTCTGACCCACCTCCTAGAGTAATGGAAATAAAAACAAAAATAAACAAATGGGACCTAATGAAACTTCAAAGCTTTTGCACAGCAAAGGAAACCATAACCAAGACCAAAAGACAACCCTCAGAATGGGAGAAAACATTTGCAAATGAAGCAACTGACAAAGGATTAATCTCCAAAATTTACAAGCAGCTCATGCAGCTGAATAACAAAAAAACAAACAACCCCATCCAAAAATGGGCAGAAGACCTAAATAGACATTTCTCCAAAGAAGATATACAGAATGCCAACAAACACATGAAAGAATGCTCAACATCATTAATCATTAGAGAAATGCAAATCAAAACTACAATGAGATATCATCTCACACCAGTCAGAATGGCCATCATCAAAAAATCTAGAAACAATAAATGCTGGAGAGGGTGTGGAGAAAAGGGGACACTCTTGCACTGCTGGTGGGAATGTGAATTGGTTCAGCCACTGTGGAGAACAGTATGGAGGTTCCTTAAAAAACTACAGATAGAATTACCATATGACCCAGCAATCCCACTACTTGGCATATACCCTGAGAAAACCAAAATTCAAAAAGAGTCATGTACCAAAATGTTCATTGCAGCTCTATTTACAATAGCCAGGACATGGAAACAACCTAAGCGCCCATCATCGGATGAATGGATAAAGAAGATGTGGCACATATACACAATGGAATATTACTCAGCCTTAAAAAGAAATGAAATTGAGCTATTTGTAATGAGATGGATAGACCTAGAGTCTGTCATACAGAGTGAAGTAAGTCAAAAAGAAAAAGACAAATACCGTATGCTAACACATATATATGGAATTTAAGGGAAAAAAATGTCATGAAGAACCTAGGGGTAAGATAGGAATAAAGACGCAGACCTACTGGAGAACGGACTTGAGGGTATGGGGAGGGGGAGGGGTGAGTTTTGACAGGGCGAGAGAGAGTCATGGACATATACACACTAACAAACGTAGTAAGGTAGATAGCTGGGGGGAAGCAGCCGCAAGGCACAGGGATATTAGCTCGGTGCTTTGTGACAGCCTGGAAGGGTGGGATGGGGAGAGTGGGAGGGAGGGAGACGCAAGAGGGAAGACATATGGGAACATATGTATATGTATAGCTGATTCACTTTGTTATAAAGCAGAAACTAACACACCATTGTAAAGCAATTATACCCCAATAAAGATGTTTAAAAAATAAAAAAAAAAAAAAAAAAAAAAAAAAAAGTTCTAAGACATTCCAAAGGGTTGTTTCCAACATAAGCCCATTGGGATTTTTGAGTGCCTTTTTTTTTTGCTTGTTTTTTTTACTAGACTATCAGCATCATTAACCATTAAGACCAAAATTATATATTCATACACATGAAACAGGAAAGAACCTCATTGTTATTTTTGATTAATATTTATTTGATTATTGGTGAAGGTGAACTTGTGTTAGTTTCTGGTGTACAGCAAAGTGATTCAGTTTTATATATATATAAATAAATATTTTATATATATATAAAATATAACTGAAAATATATATATTCTTTTTCATTATAGGTTATTACAGATATTGAATATAGTTGCCTGTGCTATATACAGTAGGAACTCATTGTTTATCTTTTATATATAGTAGTTTGTATCTGCTAACCCCAAACTCCTAATTTACTTCTCCAATCACTCTTTCCCCTTTAGTAACCATAAGTGTAAATAAGTCTATTTGTATCATATTTTAGATTGCACTTATAAGTGATATCATATGATATTTGTCTTTCTCTGACTTCAAGGTGAGCTCATTTTCATACATTTATTCTTTAATAACGTTATTGACTTATAACTGACCTAGAATAAACTATATATATTTAACTTACAAAATTTGATAAATTTGGACATCTATATGTGGCAGTGCAACCACTGCCACGATCAAGATAATGAACATATTCACCTCTTTCAGAACTTTCCTCATGCTCCTTTATAATCCCTCCCTTTGCTCATCCCAGTTTAAAAGATGTTGCTCCACTATCTTTGGCCTGCATTGTTTATGATGAGGCATGCTGTCATCCTTGTCTTTGTTCTTTATATATAATATGTCTTTTTCTCTGGCCATTTTTAAGCCTTTCTCTTTTTTTTTTTTTTTTTTTTTTTTGTGTTACGTGGGCCTCTCACTGTTGTGGCCTCTCCCATTGCAGAGCACAGGCTCTGGACGTGCAGGCTCAGCAGCCATGGCTCACGGGCCCAGCCACTCTGCAGCATGTGGGATCTTCCCAGACCGGGGCACGAACCCGTGTCCCCTGCTTTGGCAGGTGGACTCTCAACCACTGCGCCACCAGGGAAGCCCAAGACTTTCTCTTTATCACTGGTTTTAAGAAATTTGATTATGATATGTCTTGGTGTAGTTTTCTTCATGTTTCTTATGTTTGGGGGTCATCAATCTTCCAGGATCTGTGGATTTATACTTTTCATCAAATTTGGCAATTTTTTGGATATTATTTCTCCAATCACATGTACATTAAGCCAGTTAAAGTCATCTCACATTTTCATAGGCACTCTGTTCATTTTTGTAATCTTGTTTCTAATTCATTTTGGATAGTTCTTATTGCTGCGTCATCAGGTTCACCAATCTTTTCCTCTGTAATGTATAATCTGCTTTAATCTTATCCAGCTGTTTTCCTCAGTAATAGTAGTTGACATTGCTGGAAGTTAGATTTGGTTCTTTTTTGTATCTTCCATGTCTATTATTAATTTTTTGAACATATATTGCAGTTATAATAACCATTTTCATGTTTTTGTTTGCTAATTCAAATGTCTGTGCCAGATCTGGGCATGGTTTGTTGTGGTTATTTTATATAATTGACATATAGTATTAGTTTCAAGCATGCAACATAATGATCAATACTTGTATATATTGTGAAATGATCACCAAAATAAGTCTAGTTTACATCAGTTGCCATACAAAGTTATAGATTGTTTTTCTTGTGATAAGAACTTTTAAGATCTACTCTCTTAGCAACTTTCAAATGTTATTATTAACTATAGTCGCCATGCAGTACAGTATATCCCCATGATTTATTTATTGCATAACTGGAAGTTTTAACCTTTTTATCCCCTTCACCCATTTTGTCCACCCCCTACCTTTTATCCTCTGCCTCTGGTAACCACCAGTCTGTTCTCTGTATCTATGAGCTTGTTTTTTCTCTGTTTTTTCTCTCTATCTATGAGCTTGTTTTATTCCACAGATAAGTGAGATCATACAGTATTTGTCTTTCTCTGACTTATTTTACTTAGCATAATACCCTCAAGGTCCATCCAAGTTGTTGTAAATGACAAGATTTTCCTTTTTATGGCTAAATAATATTCCATCGTGTATATATACCACATTTTTTCCCTGATCCATCCACTCATTCATTGATGGATACTTAGGTTGTTTCTGTATCTTGACTATTGTAAATAATGCTGCAGTAAACATGGAGTACAGATATCTCTTTGAAATAATGATTTAGTTTACTTTGGATATATATGCAGAAGAGGAATTGATAGATTATATGGTACTTCTATTTTTAATTTCTTGAGGAAACTCCATACTGCTTTCCATAATGGCTGTCCCAGTTTACATTCCCAACAGTAGTGCACTAGGGTTCCTTTTTCCTCATTGTTGCCAACAGTTGTTATTTGCCTTTTGGGTAATAGCCATTCTAACAGGTGTGAGGTGATATGTCATTGTGGTTTGATTTGCATTTTCCTGATAATTAGTGATGCTGAAGACCTTTTTGTGTACCTGTTGGCCATCTGTATGTCTTCTCTGGAAAAATGTCTATTCAGATGTTCTGCTATTTTTGTTTTTTTGCTATTGAGTCATATAAATTCTTCCTACATTTTGGATACTGACCCCTTACTGGATATCTGATGTGCAAATATGTTCTCCCATTCAGAAGATTTCCTTTTCATTTTGTTAATGGTTTTCTTTGCTGTGCAGAAGCTTTTTAGTTTGATGTAGTCCCACTATTTTGCTTTTGTTGACTTTGCTTTTGGTGTCAAATTCAAAAAGTCACTGATAAGACCAATGTCAAAGAGCTTACTGCTTATGTTTTCTTCTAGAAGTTTTATGGTTTCAGGTCTTACGTGCAAATCTTTAATCCATATTGAGTTATTTGTATATGGCACAAGACAGAGGTACACTTTAATTCTTTTGCATGTGGCTGTCCAGTTTTCACAATATTATTGAAGACTATCCTTTCCCCATTGTATAATTTTGGTTCTTTTGTTGTAAATTCATTGACCATTTATGCATGGGTTTATTCAGGGCTTTGTATTTCTGTTCCATTGATCTGTGTATCTGTTTTTATGGCAATACCATACCATTTTGATTACTATAGCTTTGCAATATAATTTGAAATCAGGGAGCATAATGGTTTCAGCTTTATTCTTCTTTCTAACCATTGCTTTGGTTGCTTGGAACCTTTCGTGGTTCCATGTAAATTTTAAAATTGTTCTATTTCTGTGAAAAATGCTATTGGAATTTTGATCGAGATGATATGAAATCTATTGTTTTGAATCAATTGATTGTTTTGAGTAGGATGGACATTGTAACAATAGTAATTCTGCCTATCCATGAGCATGGAATATATCTTTCCAATTTTTTTTTTTTTGTCTTCTTCAATTTCCTTCATCAATGTCTTACAGTTTTCAGTGTACATGTCTTTTGCATCCTTGGTTAAATTTAATCCTAGGTACTTAATTGTTCTTGATGATATTGTACATGGGAAGGTTTTCTTAATTTTTCTTTCTGATAGTTTATCATTAGAGTATAGAAACATAATTGTTTTTTGCATATCGAGCTTGTATTCTGCAGCTTTACTGAATTTACTAGTCCTACAGAGTTGCTTTTTTTTGTTTTTGATGGAGTCTTTAGGGTTTTCTGTATATAATACCATGTCATCTATAAATAGTGATAGCTTTACTTCTTTCTCCCCAATTCGGATGCATTTTTTAAAATTTTAGTTGCTTAATAGCTGTGGAAAGGACTTCTAATACTCTGTTGAATAAAAGTGGGGGAATGGGTATCCTTGTCTTGTTCCTGATTTTAGAGGAAAAGATTTCAGCTTTTCACCATATTATATTAGCTGTGGGCTATAAAATACGGCCTTTATTATGTTGAAATACATTCCCTCTATACCCACTTTTTTGAGAGTTTTTATCATAAAATGATGTTGCATTCAAATCTAACTTTAAAGTCAAGTATGGGAGAAATAACTATAGGGTGTATCTGAGCACTCATTTCTTCCACTGTGAGATGGAAGTTGGCATTACTTGTTACCTGTCCTCCATGAGCCTCCAATAAAATCAGAGGTCAAAATGCTTAGACTCTTATAAGTTCTTTCCAGTATATAGTCATGTGATAATTAGCTCAAGGTCTCTTTGGGTAAGTATTGACAGGATGTTTATTGTATTAACTTTCAGTGACATTTCAGGGTTCCAATCCACATTGGAAGTAGCCTCCCATTCAATTCTTGGGAACTGTGTCTGAAAACTAGGGAGGAAAATATTTTAAGATTTCTGACACCAGCCTTCTTACAAGATCTTTCACTTTTCTGTTTATACAAGTCAAGCAGTACTCTTATCAGCTGCCTTACTATCTTATCAAGAAAATATTATTGCCACAGATCACCAGACAAAAAGGCAGCCTGGTTGCTGCTCTGTCCTTATTTTATATTAAAAAAGAAAAGTCCATCTTGCATCAGGTGGTTAAGTTTCACCACCTGGCCTCTTCTATGTCCACTGACACTAGGGAGCTCAGTTCCATAGTAGCATCTCCTAATGCCAATCTTGGCCTACAGAGGATAGTCACCACTAAACCAGGGGTGGGGTTGAGGTGTGCTTCAGCCAATTTGGAGGGTTCCCAGAAATCTACTCAGGCATTTCCACTCTAATCACAAGTATTAGGGTCTCATATAAAGTCCCTGACTTTACCCTGGGCTATCTGTCAAGGTTGTTCATACCATTCTTTGCTGCTCTGCTAACAGACTCTCAGCCTAATTTTTAGCAGGGCACTGGCTTCATTGAAGGGATTTTAAAAAATTATGTCAGGAAGATCTTCAAGTTTTTATGCCGTGCTCTGCTAGTTGGCAGACCTGAGCCTGTCATCTCTTTCCTCAAATCTTTTCAGAAATGTAACAAGAGACAGTCACCTCCCAGTCTTTATAATTAGCATTGCCCCATACCATTCAAGTGCCAGAACGATTGCCTAAGTTAATGCTTCCTCTCCTAATTGTATCTTATTTCAAAACATCACAGGTGATATTATTGGTGACTGTGATATTGCATCATATATCAGAAGTTATCATCACCCTGTTTACTGTCAGCAATAACTGATATCTGAGCAGTGAGAGATCCAGGTCCAGAATCCCATCCTAAAAATATATTTTCTAGGACCACTTCTGGAAAAAAACTGTTGAGGCCTTCCCAATTATAGAGCTTGATAGAAGGGAATTTGTGAAGGCAGTTTACTTGAAAGGTTATTCCATGAAATAAGAGCGATAGAATCGGTAAGAGAAAATAAAGAAGAAAAATTTAAATTAAGGGTGAGATTTAAGTTGTTGCTGAGGGCAACAGGGTCCCTGTGAGAACAGAATGCTTCCCTGTGTTAAATGTCCAACAAGCATAGCACCTTGCATGAGTTGAGAGTTGCTTTTGGGGGGCATTAACACTAATGCACTTTAGAGCTTTGCAAAAATATGTGAACGAAGCCAACACCTCCCTTTTAGGAAGTGTCCTGATATTGAAAAAGAGAGATAAATGGGAGTCTTTCAATCTGTGTGAAACTCTATCACAGCTGGGGCTGAAACCAAAAATGTGCAGAAAACAAACTAATATGCTATGTACAGGATTCAGAGTGTGTCTTAACCAAGGTCCTCTTGAAAATATAGCTGGAAATAAAATTTACATATTAACAGTATGGTAGGAGGAGGGAGGGGATGGGTAGGGTCACATAATCCTAGCGCCTAGGAATAAAGAACTGAACATGACCTCAGTTTTACTAAACCCAGTGACTTCTAAGTCACATGGGATAACTTGGAGCAGACTGTACAAAACTAGCATTCGCTTGTTGAGGAGAGGTAGAAGGATTTTCTTCTGGCTCTCTCCTACCTCTTCTCTCATCAACATTTGCCATTTGCCCACAGAGCTTATCTTTAAAAAAAAATTTTTTTTTCATTTGTTAACAGTTTTATTGAGATGTAATTCACATACCATACAATTCACCCATTTAAAGTGTACAATTCAATTAATTTTTGGTATGTTACCTTATTGATTTTTAATTGTGGCAAAATGTTTATAACATAATTTTATTTTAATCATTTTGAGTGTACAATTTAGTGGCAATAACTACATTCACAGTATTGTGTGACAATTTCTACTATTTCTAAAACTTTTCATAACCTTGAACAGAAACTTTGTAACCATTAAGCGATAACTCCCTCATTTATCCCTCTTCCTCCCTCCTTCTAGCCCCCTCTAATCTACTTTCTGTCTCTATGAATTTGCCTATTCTAGATACCTCATATAAGTGGAATCGTACAATATCTGTTCTTTTGTGTCTACTTTATTTGACCTAGCATATGTTTTCAAAGTTCCTCTGTGTTGTAGCAGGTTATCAGTATTTCATTCCTTTCTAAGGCTGAATGATATTATATTGTATAGATATATTACATTTGTTTATCCATGTTCATTCATTCATTGAGGGACATTTGTGTTATTTCCACCTTTGGATATTGTGAATATGCTCCAGTTAACACTGGCATACAAGTATCTGAATCTCTGCTTTCAAACTTTTTGAGTTCGTTCTTATTTTTGAAAGATACAGAATTCTATGTTACTGATTGAATTTTTTCTTTCTATGCTTTAAAGATCTTATTTCATTTTCCTGAAGTCTTCAGAGTTTCTAATGAAAAGTCAGTCAGTTTTTACTGTTATCATGTATGTGATGTGTTGTTGTATTTGTCTGACTACTTTTAAGATTATTTTTCAAGCTTTATTGAAATTGAGATATAATTGACATATAACATTGTGTAAGTTTAAGACGTACAACATGATAATTCAATACAAGTGTATATTGTGACATGATTACCACTATATGGTTAGTTAGCACATTCATAACCTCACAAAATTACCATTTTTGTTGTTGTTTTGTGATGAGAATATTTAAGGCTGATTCAGCAACTTTAAAGTAGAGTTGACCCTTGAGTAACTCAGGTGTTCGGAGGGTAGATCTCCCACGCAGTTGAAAAATCTGTGTATAATTTAACAACTGGCCATCCTTACAGTTCTGCATCCAACCAACTGCAGATCATGTAGGAGTGTAGTACTTACTTGTTGAAAAGAAAACCCATGTACAAGTGGACTCACATAGTTCAAACCCATGTCCAAGGGTCAACTGTATCCGATACAGTATTGTTAACTACAGTCACCACAGGGCTTTAATTTCTTGCCTTTCCAGGTGTGTCATCAGGCCTCTCTGGATATGTGTTGTGTGAACTGGATCTCATTTAATGGCATCGTGTTTTTCTGAAGCTAGAATTGGGCAGAACTGTAGCCTCTGTGAGTATTGTTCATTCAAGCTTCATTACTAAAGGTGCTTTGGCTTATACCACAATGCACATGATGAAACCCATGCCAGAGTGGACTCTCAATTCAAGGGTCCAAACCAGCTGGAAGTGTTAGGTAACATGACAGTGGTGACTGGGGCTTCTTAATGTCCAGGTAGGGTCTAGGAGGTAAGTCATACCAGGTAAACATAGAGATAGATGCAAACAGAATGCTTCTACTGAGGTCTGTTGCATTGATACAGTCAGTACACACAATGCATACATGTCATTCACAGACCATGAGTTATATTTAATTCACAATCAGATATCAGTTATATTCTTCTTTCAAGGAGCACATGCAAAAGAGTTAAAACACAGTAAGACTGGTGGTGTTTTATTACTATGTATTGAGCTTTTTTCTGGGTCTTTATGGCTCTTCACAAAAGGAAATATCTAAAATGACACCCTTTATAAGTGGATCTATATCAAGACTATTTGAGACATCCCTGGTCACTCAAGCTATGCTTTATTCAAACAAAACTTTTGTGAAAAGTTCTTTTTAAAGATATACACTTTCTTTAAAGAAATACACTCTATCTTCTTATTCAGGCCATGTCCTAGTCAAGGTCACAGTCATAAGATATAACTTATTGAAGAGTTGAACCATTTTCAAGTTGATGATTAGTAGGGTTTTTATTGTCCCCCTTTGTTTTTCTTTAAAGACTTTTTAGAGCAGTTTTCAGTTCACAACAAAATTGAGAGAAAGGTACAGTGATTTCCCACATACCCCCTGACCCCACACATGAATATACTCCCTTATTATCAAAATAACTCACCAAAATGGTATAATTTTTTCCAAGAGTGAACCTACATTGAGAAGTCAATCTCCCAAAGTTCATAGTTTATCTTAGGGTTCACTCTTGGTGTTTTATATCCTATGGGTTTGGACAAATGTGTTGTGACATATATCTATCATTATAATACCGCACAAAGTATTATCATCCCTCTAAAAATCCTGCGCACTCTGACAATTTATCTTTCTCACTCCCTGACCCCCAATCACTGATATTTCTGTTTTTAATTATACCAGACTCTTGATATCATTCAGGCATAACTGACAATTAAATTGATAAGATTTAAAGTGTACAACATGAGAATACACACACACACACACACACACACACACATACAGTGAAAGAATTACCCCATCAAGCTAAACACCTCACACACTTACCTACAATATTGTTTCTTTGTTTAGTGAGAATATTTAAGTTCCACTCTATTAGCAAATTTATATTATACAGTACCGTGTTATGAACTGTGCTCACCATGTTATACATTAGATCCTCAGACTTATTTATCTTATACCTAAAAGTGTATATACCCTTTTACCAACCTCTCCCTGTTTCTCCTATCCCTAAACAACTACTCTTCTGTGATTTTATGAGTTCGATTTATTTATATATTTATTAGTTATTTTATTTTATTTATTTTCATTAAATTATAGTTGATGTACATTATGTTAGTTTCAGATGTACAACATAGTAATTCATTGTTTATATAGATTTAAAAATATTAACTATTGCCTATACTGTACAGTATGTCCTGTAGCTTGTTTATTTTATACATAGACATTTTTGTACCTTTTAAGCTGCTACCTCTATATTGCCCCTCCCTTCATCCCTCCCCCCATCTCCCTACTGGTAACCACTAGTTTGTTACGTTTCTGCTTGGTTATATTCATTCTTTTTCTTTTTTAGATTCTACATATAAGTGATAAAATACGGTATTTGTCTTTCTCTGACTTATTTCAGTAAGCACAACACCCTACAGGCCTATCCATGTTTTGGCAAAAGGCAAAATTTTATTCCTTTTTATGGATGACTAATATTCCGTTACCCATTATTGTGGGTGTGTGTGTGAGTGTATATTTGTATACTCTCTTTATGCATACATATGTTGATGGACACAGGTTGCTTTCATATCTTGGCTATTATAAATAATGCTACTATGAACATTGGTGTGCATATATCTTTTCAAATTAGTGTTTTTGTTTTCTTTCAATATTTATCCAGGAGCAAAATTGCTGGATCACATGGTAGTTCTATCTTCGGTTTTACGAGGAATCCCTGTACTGTTTTCCACAGTGGCTGCACAAATTTACATCCCCACCACCAGTGTACTAGGACTCTTTCATCCATATCCTTGCCAACATTTGGCTACTTGTGGTTGTTTTGACAGCAGCCATTTTGTTAGGTGAGAGGTCAAATTTCATTGTGGTTTTGAGTTGCATCTGCCTGATGATTTGCAATGTTCAGCATTTTCTCATATGCCTGTTGGCCATCTCTATGTCTTCTTTGGAAAACTATCTATTCAGGTTTTCTGCCCGTTTTTAAATTTCGGGTTTTTTTCTTTTGATATTGTTTTGTATGAGCTGTTTGTATATGTTGGATACAAATGCCTTATGAGACAAATCACTTCAAATACTTTCTCCCATCAGGTTTTTTCATTTTATCAATGGCTTCCTTTGCTGTACAAAAGCTTTTACGTTTAAGTAGGTACCATTTGTTTATTTCTGCATTTGTTTCCTTTGCTTTAGGAGACAGATTAAAAAAATATTGCTAAGACTACTACTTATATATTTAAAACAGATTACCAACAAGGTCCTACTGTATATCACAGGGAACTCTGCTCAACATTTTGTAATAACCTAAATGGGAAAAGAATTTGAAAAAGAATAGATACATGTATATACGTAAAACAAAATATTAATTTTCCAATCCATGAACATGGGATATCTTTCCATTTCTTTGTATCATTTTCAACATCCTTCATCAGCACTTTATAGTTTTCAGCATATAGGACTTTCACCACAAGTTTATTCCTAGGTATTTTATTCTTTTGGATGTGACTGTAAATGGAATTGTTTTCTTGATTTCTTTTTCCGATAATTCATTATTTGTGTATAGAAAAGCAACAGATTTCTGTATATGAATCTTGTATCCTGCAACTTAATTCCTTTATTAGTTCTAACAGTTTTTTTGGTGGAGACTTTAGCATTTTGTATATAAAGTATCATGTCTACCACAAATAGTGACTGATTTACTTATTCCCTTGCAATAGATATCTTTTATTTCTTTTTCTTGTCTGATTTCTGGGTCTAGGACTTCCAGTTTTATGTTAAATACAAGTGGCAAGAGTGGGCATCCTTGCCTTCCTTATTTTAGAGAAAAAGCTTTCAGCTTTTCATCATTCAATACGATATTAGCTGTGGTTTTGTCAAAAATGGTCTTTATTATGTTGAGATATAGTCCCTCTATATCAACTTTGATGATAATTATTATCATGAATCGTTTTCGAATTTTGTCAAATGACTGTTCTCATTCTACTGAGATTATAATGTGCATTTTATTTGTCACTTTGTTAATGTGGTGTGTCACATTGATTGATTTGTGGATATTGAACCATCCTTGTACCCCTGGAATAAATCCCACATCATCATGGTGTATAATCTTTTTAATATATTGTTGTATTTGTTTTGCTAATATTTTGCTGAGGATTTTTGCATCTGTATTCATCAGAGATAGTGGCCTGTAATTTTCTTTTCTAGGTAGTGTCTTTGTCTCCTTTGGGTATCAGGGTAATTGCAGCCTCATAGAATAAATTTTGGAGTGTCCCCTCCTCTCTTCAATTTTTTGTAACAGTTTGAGAAGAATAGTTGTTAGTTCTTCTTTATATGTTTCATAGAAATCCCATGTGAAGCCATCTGTCCTGGACTTTTTTTGCTGGGAGTTTTTTGATTACTGATTCAGTTTCACTACTAAGGATCAGTCTGTTCAGATTATCTATTCCTTCCTGATTCAGTTTTGGAAGGTTGTGTGTTTCTAGGAATTTATCTATTTCTTCTAGGTTGTCCGTTTTGTTGGCATATAACTATTCATAGTATTCTCAGGATTTTTTGTATCTCTGTGATGTTAGTTGTAATTTTGCCTCTTTCATTTCTTATTTTGTTTATGTGGTTCCTCTCTATTTTTCTTAATGAGTCTGGCTAAAAGTTTCTCAATTCTGTTTATCTTTTCCAAAAAACAGCTCTTGGTTTTATTGATCTTTTCTATTTTTTTGATCCTACTTTATTTCCTCTCTGATCTTTATTATTTACATCCTTATGCCGACTTTGGATTTTTGTTTCTCTTTTCCTTATTCCTATAGATGGGAGTTTAGGTTGTTGATTTGAGATTGCTCTTGTTTCTTGAGGTAACTATAAACTTCCCTCTAAAACTGCTTTTGCTATGTCAATAGATTTTGGAAAGCTGTGTTTTTCTTTTCATTTGCCTCAAGGTATTGTCTGATTTCCTCTTTGATTTCTTCATTGACCCTTTTTTTTTTTTTTTTTTTTTTTTGTAGCATGTTGTTTAGTCTCCACTTCTTTGTGTTTTTTCCACTTTTCTTAATGTAGTTGATTTCTAGTTTCATACTGTTGTGGTCAGAAAAATGCTTGCTATAATTTCTATCCTATTAAATTTCTTGAGACTTGTTTTGTGACCTAGCATGTGATCTATTCTGGAGACTGTTCTATCTGCACTTGAAAATAATGTGTATTCTTCTGTTTTTGAATGGCATGTACTGTAGACTAAATCCAGTGGATCTAATGTGTCATTTAAGACCACTGCTTCCTTATTGCTTTTTGTCTCTCTGGATGATTTGTCCAACGATGTAAGTGGGATGTTACAGTCCTCTACTATTATTGTATTACTGTCAATTTCTCCCATTAAATCCATTAATATTTACTTTATAAATGTAGGTTCTCCTATATTAGCTGCATATCTGTTAACAAGGGCAGTATCCTCTTTTTGAATTGATCCCTTTACCATTACATAATGCCCTCTTTTGTGTTTTGTTACATACTTTGTTTGAAAATCTACCTTGTCTGATGTGAGTATTGCTATGTCTGTTTTCTTTTTATTTCCATTTGCATGGTATATATTTTTCCATTCCCACACTTTCAGTGTGTGTGTCTCTTTGCCTCTCAAGTGAATCTCTCGTAGGCAGCATACAGATGAGTCTTATTTTTTATCGAATTGGCTACCCTATGTCTTTTGATTGGAGCATTTAGTCCACTGACATTTAAAGCGATTATTGATAGGTGGATACTTACTGCTATTTTGTTACTTGCTTTCTGGTTGTTTTTGTACTTCTTTTCTCTCCTTTTTTTCTTCTTTAGTCTCTTCCCTTGTGATTTGACGATTTTCTTTGGTGGTATTCTTGTGTTCCTTTCTCTCTATTTTTCTGTGTATCTGTTATAGATTTGATTTGTGGTTACCATCTGGTTCATATATGTTGAACCTATAACTGTACATACTGTTTTTAAACTGGTATTCATTTAAGTGCAAACATTCTAAAATATCTGGTTTTTTTACTCCCTTCTCACACACTTTGTGTTTTTGATGATCTATTTTACATCTTCATTTCTATCTCTTTACTGTTTGTAGTTGTTATATCTTACAATTTTTCTCTTTTAATCTTTGTACTAGCTTAAGTGTTCGATTCATAGGCTTTACTATTTTTGCCTTCCCTAGTGAGAGTTTTTCTATCCTATAAAATGTTTTATTGCTGTAGCCTTTTCTTTTCCACTTAAAGAAGACACTCCAACACTTTCCGTAAGGTCAGTTTAGTACTGATGAACTCTTTTACATTTTGCGTGTCTGAGAAGTTTTCTCTCTCCTTCAGTTCTGAATAATAACCTTGCTGTGTAGAGTATCCTAGGTTGTAGGGCTTTTTCCTTTCATCACTCTAAATATATCATGCCACTCCCTTCTGTCCTGCAAAGTCTCGGCATAAAAGTCAGCTGATTGCTTTATAGGCATTCCCTTATATGTTACTCTTTGTTTTTCTCATGGTGCCTTTAAAATTCTGTCTTTACCTTTAATTTTGCCATTTTAATTAGAAAATGTTTTGCTGTGTGGGTCTTTTTAGGCTCATCTTGTTCGGGACTCTCTGTACTTCCTGTATCAGGATATCTGTTTCCTTCTTCACCTTCAGGTGGTTTTCAGCCACAGTTTCATCAAATACAATATCTACCATTTTCTCTCACACTTCTCCTTCCTGGACCCCTATATTGCTAGTGTTAGTATGCTTGCTGTTGTCTCAAAGCTTCTTTAGACAATCCTCGTTTTGAAAAAATTTGTTTTCCTTTTTCCATTCTGATTGGGTGATTTACATTATTCTATCTTCCAGAATGCTATGTGTTCTTCTATATCACTGAGTCTACTATGTATTCCTTCTAATGTACTTTTCATTTCAGTTTTTGTATTCTTCAGCTCTGTTTTTGTCTTATATTTTCTAGTTTCTTGTTAAAAGTCGCACTGTATTCATCTCTTTTCCCTCGTTCAGTTAGCCTTCTTAGTACTATTGCCTTGTACTCTTTATCTGGTAAATTATTTGTTTAGTTAGGCTTTTTCAGTTGTTTTTCTTATTCTTTTTTTCTTTTTTAAATATATGCCTCTGTCTTCTCATTCTGTTTAACTTTATCTCTCTGAAACTAGGTGAACCAGTTACCTGTCCTGGTCTTGAAGGTGTGTCCTTGTGTGGGAGAATCCTTATGCAGTCTGTGTCTGCCCAATGGCTTTGGCAGGGGAGCTGAATCTAACCTAAGCACGAGTCATGTCTTTTCTCTGAGTGTGCTGGCAGCCACCCTGTTAGTGGGAGGTAAGGCTGAAGATGGAGGGGAGGTAGGGCCAGAGCTAGGTGTGAGCTCAAGTTTCTTCCATGCTCAGTGGCTATCAAAGCCCTATCAGAGGCAGGATTAGGTCCAGGTTGGCTTCATTCCCTTTAAGTGTGTGCACTCTCCTTAGCAATGTCACCTCTGCCATACTGGAGAGCAGTGCCAGAGCAAGAGGTGCTAGCAAAGTTGCTTGGTGTGAGCTGGGGTAGGCACTGGGGTATGCAGTTGTGAGAAAACAGCCAGAATCCAAGGCAGTTTTCAATCTGCTCCCTCCATGCTGTTCCCAGGAGTGAGCAAGCATGTCTGTATGCTCTTCATGAGTGGAGTCCCGGTTTCATACAGCCCTCCGGTGAGTCCCACTGTTTTTCACGACCAGCTAAGGAAACTCGTCTTTCTGGTGTGAGACCCCAGGTCTGGGGCACATAACCTATGGCTTTAACCCCTCACTACCCAGGGAGGATCCAGGAGCCCATAATATTCTCCTCCTCTTCTGTGTCCCCTGCTAGGGCTATAGGTCCTGACCCAATTGCTTTTTCTTCTTCCTACCCAATTTTTTTGTGGGTCTTTCTATATAGCTTTGGCTGTAGAAGAACCTTTCTGCCAGTCTTCATATTGTTTTCAGTGAGAGTTGCCCCACATGTAGATGTATTTTTGATGTGTTCATGGGGGTGGTAGGGGAAGGTGAGCTCAGCATCTTCCTACTCTGCCATCTTGACCTCCCTCTTGACTTTTTGTTTTTTTATGTTCCATATATAAATGAAACCATGCAATACCATCTTCCTCTGTCTGATTTATTTTACTTAGCGTGATGCCCCTGCGGTTCACCCACGATGTTGCAAATGACAAGCTTTCCTTATTTCTTAAAGTTTAATAATACTTTATTGGGTATACGTACCATATTCTCTTCATCCTTTCATTCATCAGTGGATGCTTAGGTTGTCTTCAAACCTTGGCTATTGTGAATACTGCAATAAACATCAGAGTAGAGATATCTCTTTGAAATAATAATTTTGTTTCCTTGGGATATATATGCAGGAGTAGCACTGCTCGATTTATGGTAGTTGTATTTTAATTTCTTTAGAATCTTCCATACTATTTTTCCATAGTAGTTGTACCAGTTTACATTCTCAACAACAGTAAACAGGATTTCACTTTTCTCTATATCCTCCCTTGTTCTTTCTTCTCTTTTTGACAAGATATCCTTGTCTTTAACTTGACAATTTTATTGTAATGTCTCAGTGTGGGTCTCTTTGATTTTACCTTATTTGGTGCCTTTTAGGATTCCTGCATCTGGATGTCTGTTTCTTTCTCCACTTTAGGGAATTTATCAGCCATTATTTCTTTGGGTAAGCTTTCTGCCCCTTTCTCGCTTCTCCTTCTGTGACCCTCTGCAACGTGACTATTGGTCAGCTTGCTGGTTTGCAACTCCGTTAAGTAAATATCAAAGAACAATTGCTGGATCATATGGTAAGAGTGCATTTTGTTTTGTAAAAACTGCCAAACTGTCTTTCAAAGTGACTATCATTTTGCGTTTCCACCACCAATGTATGAGTGTTCCTATTGTTTTGCATTCTTGCCAGTTTTTGGTGTTGTCAGTGTTTCAGATTTTGGCCATTCTAATAGATGTGTAGTGGTATCTCATTTATGTTTTAATTTATATTTTTCTGATGACATATGGTACGGAATATCTTTTTATATGCTTATTTGATGGCTTGTCTTCTAATCCACTTGATGGCTTGTCTCCTAATCCGCTTGAGTCTTTTACAGAGGAGAAAATTTTAATGAAGTCTGGCTTACCAATTATTTCTTTCATGGATAGTGTCTTTGTTGTATCTAAAAAGCATCACCATTTCCAAGGCATCTAGGTTTTCTCCTATGTTATCTTCTAGGGATTTTATAGTTTTTCAATTTACATTTACGTCTGTGATTCATTTTTTTAAAAATTACTACTCTTTATTTATTGGCTGTGTTTGGGCCTTCATTACCGCATGCAGGCTTTCTCTAGCTGCAGCAAGTGGGGCCTACTCTTCATTGCCGTGTGTGGGTTTATCATTGCGGTGGCTTCTCTTGTTGCAGAGCATGGGCTCTAGGCACATGGGCTTTCAGTAGTTGTGGCATGTGGGCCCTAGAGCAGGCTCAGTAGTTGCGACACATGGGCTTAGTTGCGCTGCAGCATGTGGGAACTTCCTGCACCAGGGCTCAAACCCGTGACCCCTACACCACCAGGGAAGTCCCTATGATTCATTTTGAGTTAACTTTTGTGATGGGTGTAAGGTCCGTGTCTAAATTCTTTTTTTTTGCATGTGAATATCCAGGTTGTTTCAGCATCATTTAAGAGACTGTATTTGCTCCATCTTAATATACTTTTGCCTCTTTGTCAAAGGTCAGTTAATTTATAAGGGTATATTTATTTCTGGACTCTATATTCTGCTTCATTGATCTCTTTGTTCTTTCACCGATACCATACTGTGCTGGTTACTGTAGAAGTCAGGTAGAGTCAGCCCTCCAACTTTGCTCTTTTCCTTTTATTCTTTGTTTTTAATATGTGGCAAGATGTACTGTATTTGAACTGAGAACTTTAGAAAACTTTACTTGTAATGACATTACAATTCCAGTATAGTTTACTTAATTTGAAGCATCCAGAAAGTCATGTTGAAATGTTTGTCAAGGTCCATTTAAGTAAAGAAGGGACTTGGTAGTGTACTCATGTGAGGAAACAAATCACACTGAGTGGGGGTTTTTATGCATGTCTAATCCTGTTTTGAACTTGACATTAGGTCTGTTTGCTATGCTCTGTGTTATAAAGAAACATATATGAATCCTGTCTGAAATGAAGATACCTATTTTCTGATGCAGTGAATATTTAGACCTTAAGCTGGCCTCACAACAGTCTTGTGCTAAAATGTTGCAAGTCAAATTTGGCCTGGCATTTAATCAGATTGTGTAATTTCAGGAATATGCATATGATCTTTATGACTGTTCTTTCTTCAAGATCTTCTTTGCTTTTTTCTCTTTTTTAACCACTAGAACAGTGATTCAATTTTTTTACCTAAATAAAAAGAAAGCAATTCTAGGCTGTAAACGAGCAAACAGACAGACATTCAAACCAGATGATTATAGATATTACCAACGTCGAGCTTTCTTATAGTTAGCTCGTAAGTTAATTAATGATTGAAGTATGAGTAGAATCATCCAGAAAACTAATACTGCTGCAATTTTGTTATTTGTATTAATTTACACAAAGGACTCAGCACTGTACCTGATGCGTGGAAACTAGATATTGTCCTGACTTTATCTCGTTTACTCCTCACAATAACACTAATCAGTATTATCATTATCTCAATTTTAAAAATAACTGAGGCATGGAGCAGAAAGTTGACAAGTCACATAGCTAGCGATCCAGAGCTAAGATTCAAACCCAGACTCTCTAAGTAACACGTATACTCAGACTCTTAATCACTATGCGCCAGTGCCCCATGGTTATTACTAAAAAGCCAAATGCTTATTTTGTGATGATGGAAAGGAAGAGGTACTAGTTAATATATATTAAGTGTTTACCACATGCCAAAATTATAATGATAACTTTAATCTCAGAAGATATAAGCCATATTCAGTATTTTCTCTGTTAGTACCATTCTTCTCCTAGTCAAATATAATGTGCATTATTATTCATATTATGTAGGGTTTTTTTTCTTCAGTTTAAGGCAGAGATATTTCTGATACAGCTTAAAATTTTTTTGACTATAATATCCTAAACCTGTTTATTTTGAACTGTTTAAAATATATAGAAACATATTTATAAAAAGTATAAAAGATAATCAAATAGCCACATGTGTACTCACCGTGCAGATTAAAACACAGAATACTGTTGAAGTGCTGTGTCCCTTCCCGATCACATCCTTCCTCCCTTCCCCACAGGGATAACCGTTACTTTAAGCGTGTATTTATCATTCTCTTCCTTAAAGACATAATTATAAATAAAGACATAGTTATAAAATGAGACAGTATCCCCATATAAAAGAATCTGTAGCTTTTCATAAATGCTGTTTGACTCTGTGTATTCTATTATGACTTCATTTTATCAGGCAACATTGTTGATACAATTTATTCTCACTGATGCAGGGTAGCAATAGTTCATTCATTCCCGAATCTGAATATATCCCAATTTATTATACATTTCCCCTTTCATTTGGTTTGTTTCCAAATTTTGCTGTCATGAGCAATGCTGTTACAAACGTTTGTTTGGTACACTGATTCTAGAGTTTCTCCAAAGGGTAAATGCCTGAAAGTGGAAATAATTGGTAAGATATGTGCATTTTCAACCTTACAAAATAATGATTTTATTATGTCTCCATCTAGCATAGCTAGATAGATAGATGTCTACATCATATGTATGTCTATCTGCATCATCTATCTCTAGAGAGAGACTTAGTAGAGAGACTTAGTAATTGACTCAACAGCTATGTAAAATTTGTGATGTATGGAATAATGGCATAGATTCACTCAGGAAATATTAAAAATTGGGAGGAGAGGTGAAGAGGAATTTAAGGGTTATGTAAAGTTAAGAACCCTGATCACAAATGATCTGGCCATACAGTAATACAGACAATGCTTCAGTGTCAATAAATCTCTACAAGTAGGGACTTTCCATCGTTGTAAATTTCTAAATAGTGGAATCAAAACCAAAAAGAAATGCAGAAAAACTGAATACTTAAGTTCAGATGCAGTAGGGAAAGGCATATATTTAATTAAATTTTTATTACTCTAATTGGTCAAAGGTCTCCTGATAGTTTGCTTCACAATTCTTTTGTACAAATATGAGATCAGTGTGTATTTTCACTTGTATCAGCTTTTTGCACTTTATTACAAGCCTACATTATTAGATAGATATAATTTTGCTGCCTATAAAATTCTTCAGGGCTTCCCTGGTGGCACAGTGGTTAAGAATATGCCTACCAATGCAGGGGACATGGATTTGAGCCCTGGTCCGGGAAGATCCCACATGCCGTGGAGCAACTAAGCCCGTGCTCAGCAATGAAGAACCAATGCAGCCAAAAATAAATTAAAAAAAAATTCTTCCTTATAGTCAATATTGGTTCCATCTCTTTTTTTTTTTTTTTTTTGGAGCCTTCCTCCATACAACCCTGGTCTCATCATCAGTGCCTTGTATTGTTTGTCCTGCAACAAAGAATGTTGCTCTGGGTACCATTCACGCCTGCCCTCCTCTGGCCATTAGTGTTTCCATTAATCTTCCTCCCGATATTCTGTCGATCAGAATTTACCTTTGCTGGATCCCAGTCTAATTGAGGTTACTCACAGGAGGGATTATTGGGTGGTCCTGGGATAAGTTATTTTTCATGTCTGCATTTGTGTCCTGTAACTGGAGAAAATGTCTCTCAAGTTTAAGAAACCAGGATTTTATGGTACTATGACAGGGTAGAGGTAAAGCCATTTCACTTTCTTCACATAACTGCAAAATAAGGATTAGTATCTTCACCTTACCTTTGGGTCCAGCCCTCCATGTGGGGTTTTATTTTTGAGCAGTAAATTGAACTATAGACAAAATGTGCATCATGAAAGGACTGATCACTAAGGTAAAGTTTTTATTTATTTTAACACCTTAGTCTAAATAACATTGCCAGAAAGGAGGAGCTGATGAAATGAGGGGCTTTTAATTCCTCAGGCCAAATTTAGGTGAAATCCCTACCTATCTATATTTTATTGAGGGGAAATGAACAGCCTATGCTTGATCCCCTTTTGAAGAACAGCCTTAAATTTTATTACTGTGGTTTTGATGAAACAATCACACAATAGGGGCCTGCTCAGTCTTTGCTTAGAGTGAATAGAAAGTACTAACATCTCAAGGTCCCCTTGAAATACATTTGTTCCTTTCTCATTGTTTTTGCTCTTATTAAAAAGAATCTTTATGCAAAAAAACAAACAAGGTATCAAATTGCATACATTAAAAGTTTCTAGATCTGATCATTATAATAAATCCTGGAAACTTTTAAGTAGAAGAGAAAATGCAATTGTAAATATCCTCTTCCAGTAACATCTGAATGAGTGTTAAATTCAATTTGAATCCAGACACAAAGGTCTCTGAGTAACTGTACAGATGTTAAAGCTTCATTCTGCTACCATTTCTGGAACCTGTGGTTTTGCTTTATTGATCTGGCTTTCATGCCCCACAAAGCTCATAAATATTGTTCAGGCCAAACCTACTCGTTGCTGACCTTCCGATGACTTGGGTTTTATTTGTATGCATCAGCTGCTCTCCCAAACATGATACACACATATATATACACAGACTATAGATCCCTATTATAGAGCTTTCCTTTTTATAAATCATTTAGTTCCATTCTTTATCCTCTACATCCCATGATAACCTGTACTTACTTAAAACCAAGAGAACACACTACCTGAAATTATTGTGTGTTAGTGATCTGTTTAGTACTTGCAAGAGACTACTAGGTGAAAGGTGACATAGATGAAATTAGCTTCTCCCACTTATGCTAATAGCCAATGCCAATTAGTGACTGCCTGGAGGAACTTTGCCCTTAAGAAGGTAACATAGGGGCGGCCCCAAGGTGTGTGTGTGTGTGTTGGGGGGGTAGAGTGGGGGATATTTGAAATGTCATTGCTGTTCTCTCTTTGGAGATGCCACTAAGGTTAGGAACAGTACTGAAATTTTTAACTGTAGCGTAAAGAATAAAAGAGACCCCCCAAAGGACCTTTTTCAACTTCTTTGGGGTTCCTTTATCTACTTTTCCTCAAATGAGAGATTAATTTGAGTATATGTGTAATCTATTGGATACAAAAATTTCCTTCACTGATTCTGGAGTACTCTGCCAGACCTTGGTACTACCTTACCACAATGACTATAGTCACCAGTAATAATATTAGAGCTGTTGCTATCCGATGATATTTATTTGCAAGAACCAGATTATTAAATCCTTAAATCTCTTAGTAATGCCCAATCTCTCCTAAATATAATGACTTTTTAATCGAATAATTTTAGAATCAGATTTAATAAGTATCAGTGCCAAGTACTTGACCCCCTCTAATTTTTTGACATTAGAAACACATTTTTTTAAGATGACCAAGAGGCAATCTGAAATTATACCTTTTTTCTCTCTGACAATGTTTCTTAAAGTATTGCCCTTGAACGCTGCATCGTATCATCTAGAGTGACTGCCAAAAACCCAGATTTCTGGACTGTATCCTAGACCCATTGAACCAGAAGAGCAGGGAGGGGGTAGGATGAAGGAATTTGCATTTTAACCCGCATTCTTCTATCATTAGTGATTGACAGTGGCAAAGCAGTTATCTGGAACAAATGAAAATTCACACTTTAGCTCCTTTTATTCTGAACATAAGGTGGTGCTAACTACTAGGTCATTTTAGGATCCTCCAGTGCTCAGTTCTGCCATTCCTTTGCTTGTATAATGTGGACCAGGATAATTCTGGTACGTTAGAAGTAAGTTGGGAATTGAAGCTCGTCTCGCAAGTCCTGACTCTATCATTTATCAGCTCAGTAAGTGCACAAGCCAGATACCGAGAGTTTCCAAATCTCAGCCACTCATCTGAAAAATGGGGTTAGTAAGAGTACCTTTCACTTTTGTTTCATGGGATTACTGATGTTGGGACTTTCTTGAGACCTTGGATGTGCTCTAGTGAGGAAAACATAGATTGAATATTTATTTTTCCCTAAGTTGTTTTTCCTTAAAATCTTTGGTTTTTCTCTGAGCACTTTGCAAAGCTGTTAATTAATAAAGGTACTCCCATTTACAATAAAATAGCTCTACAGTGTCTCCTGTTGTTGAAGATGTAGTATGCAATGACTTCCTAATTAGTCATAATATGGTTAACAGATGGTGAAATTTAAATTTGTAGGGGAACAATGTGTGTAAATCTGTATAGGTACCTGGAGCTACATCTGAACCTTTTAAGGATCTAAATATGTAAGCATCATTCTATTTGTGAATATATCAGGGTGTTGTGATTCCAAGAAATGTAAGAAATATAGGGTTGAAATGTGAAACTTACAAAATATTTATGAGTTGATTCACTAACAAAGATAATGCTAATAGATTTTGATTCTTTCTCAACTGAGAACCAGAAACCGTATTTAAGGATTTGAGACTACTCTTTGGATTACTTGCTGTCAGTCTCTTTCTGTGTGGGTGTCAGTCTCTTTCTGTGTGGGTATTAGTTCTTGTTGCTCATCACACTGAAGTAGGCTTTGGCGATGCTCAAGGGAAGTTATGCAGTTAAAAAATGTTGTAAGAGCTATCAATGTCTAAGGACAGGAATCTAGGGGTGACTAGTCAAAAAGATAGATCTTTTCTCACTTTTTAAAATCTTAAATATCTCATAACATGCATAGTTTCTGAAGTTTCACTAAATCATCTCAACATAGTTCAAAGAGTTTTACAACATCTATCACATTTGGTTTTGTGTCAGTGTTACTCAATTCATATTACTTTGCCTTATAAATAGCTGGACTACGCTAGTCAATGGAACAAATAGGACAATTTGTCACTTACCTCCTGATAGAAGATTCTGAAAGAGAAGTATCTTTCCATCTGGGTCTCACTAAAAGCTGTTCTTGGCTGCTGCCTAGACGACCCACAAGAGGATCTGGTATGCTGCAAGTTATTATTAGTAGGTTACTACTAACAAAGCTTGAAAATAATTTTCTTTAAAAAATTGCACAGCTTCAAGCTTTACTTATAACAAACAACCTTATTCTCACACGCAAGCTTCACGACATGCTTTCTTAAGGATAGGAAAGGATAGATTCTTACCTCACACAAATATTAGCCTTACCTTGTGCGTAGTTCTGAATCGAACATGTGAATATTACGTGGTGTGTGTCATAAAATGAAAAAAAGTTGCGACCCGCTTGCCTGTAAATTGTATTTTTGCCTCCCGAGAATGCGGAGGGAAGAGTAGTAGTTTAGTGACAAAATCTCTGTGTTCTTCCTTTCTTGAGAAACTGTATACGGTACCTTAAACATAAACAAGCATCAGGAGGCTTCTTAATATTTTCTTGGGGCTGTTTGGGTAAACCCTTTGAGCTTGCTATTTGTTTCCTCTGGGATACTTATACTTGTTCTAAAGGCTTCTAAAGTTAAGGTAACTTTTATAGATTTTAGGGGTCAAGTTAATTAAACAACAGTAACAAAAATGGTGATGCACCCAGGGACCAGCAACAAAGGCAAGCCATTACCGCCCTTAGTCCCGATGGAGGGAAAGGAAGGAGCTATACAACTGGAACCTTTAGAATGTGTTGAGCCATGAAACAGAGTTCATCCCATAGGACCTGTAATTACTGAGTGTATCTACCAATCAGTAAAGGAGCAGAGGAAGTAAACATCCCAATCTCAGTCTTCCAGTTCCTGACAGTTCCTCTCACTGGCAAACTCAGCCAAAAGAGAGAAAAGAAGCCCAAGTGACACCGTCCATAGCGGTCAGTATCCCAAAGCACAAGCCAGGCAAAGAAGGGCAGAGGGTGAGTCTGAGAAGAAAAGGGAGTGTAAACAACAAAAGGATTACCTTGTTAGATGTGAAGCAAAGTAAATTCCTCTTTCCTCCAGGTGACTTTGCCAACTCCTAATTTCTATGTACTGAAGGGAAAGAAGTGAGCAGAAACATCATGCTAGGGAAATCTGGAGCTAACATATCTATTTCCAAATAGTTCTGTGACATACTGTGATGACTCTTAGTAAGTTAGACTTTTACTTTGGATATTTTAGCTTTAATCAAAAGAGTCCAGGCTAAGCCAGCTCTATGTTATTTCTGCATGAAAATCCAGATGGGAGTGGTGTTTTTCTTTGATGGCTGGTCGGCCTTTGTTGGGACTATGGAAGATAATTTGATGATCTCTCTACTTTATCTGCTTCTGACAAGTGTGATCTTCTATTTCAGTGTGTGTGTTATTATTTCTGTTCCTAGAAACAAAGGAAGAAAAATTATTAAGCCATTAAAAAACCTTCTGAATATTCATAACAATATGCCTGTGCATGGTTATTTAGAACAGGAAGTCAGTATGAGATAAGTTAAAAATGAATCATTTTTCTTCTTCAGTCAGTTTCAGGACAATTACTTATGGTTAATCTTCATTATTGCTAAATTATTTTTGTTTGGAGTCTCTCTACTAGCAAAGGTGCGTAGATTGTGGGGAGCCGTCCACATCAAAATTAGTGCTTGAACAAATAAAATGGTTTACTTGTTATATATTAATCATGGATTAATGTGGGATGGAAATAGAGTTGGCTTAGTAAGTGCTGGAGGTTTTCTTAATCAAAATGTGCTTGAGGAATGCTTTTTAAGTGAGAAATGTTTTTTAAGAGAAGGTAGATTAATGACAGATTTCCTAAAAGCGATGAAAGAATGATATGCCTAAATATTAAAATTTTAAGTTTATAATATTGAAGACTTAGCCAAGAGAAGTTACGCACAAAATTTTCCTGACTCCCACCGTATCTGTAATAGATTTTTGAAAAAAGTCTGACCAGTAAACTGTATTACAGAGTGTATAAAGTTTAAATAGTGTATAAAATTTAAATATATATTCCACGCAGATATAATTAGGAATACCCATGTATGGGCAAAGACAGTGAAGAAGACTTGGTGATACTAATTCACCAATTAAACCACTGATGTAATAACTATTATATATATATATATATATATATATATATATATATATATATATATATATATATACATGCATATATATGGCATTTATCAGGTTTAAAGTTTTTCCCCCAAATACTGTAGTTAATATGCAAACATATTTTATTATTAATATCATTGTATACCTCACTTTTCCCCACTACACTGTATCCCCTTGACTGCAATAATAAATCCCCAGCATATAGGATGAACTCTGGATGACAGGAAGTATTTTAAAATATTATAATGAATATATAAGTGCTTTGAATATAAACATTTGTTAAAGTTGAATGAGTTTATGAAATATGATATGATATATCAAGTTTCAGTTCGAAATAAAGGGAGGCATATATATCACACATGAATTTTTTCTTACACAGAACTTGCTAGTATTGGAGGCATTGATAACTCAAGAACATCCTCTCAAGGTATAGTTTCCCTTTGGAAAAATTAAAACTCGATAGAATTTATGTTACTGTCAGAAATATATTAGGCTCCAAACAACAAACAAGAGCAACAACAATAAAAACTTGGATTGTCACAGTTAAAATAGAATTATTTACTTACCTATGTCAGTCATTAATGTCAAAGGCCAAGACATCTTCTCTTATTCCACTCTGCTGTGCTTGAAGAGATGCTGTTTTGCCTCATAATCATAAGAGAGCTACGCTAGCGCTAGCTATCATACATATGTTTAAGGTAGGAGGATGGGAGAAAAGAGCAGTGCCAAATGCATCTATACCCTTAAATCAGGAGGAAAAAAGTTTTCCCAGAAATTTATGCATCAAATTTTTGCTTAGGTAACATTGACTGTAACTGGACAATTGGGTCTTGTGAGCATGCATTAAATGAAGAGAGTCAGAAAATACTGGGAAAACTATAAAAGCTTAGTATGCTAGGTTAAGACAAGACTGACTTCTCTTTAGATTCTGGGTTTTTCATTACAGACACTCTTCGGTGTCTACCCAATAGCCATCCATGTCTCTCACTTCTTCCTTCCTAACAATCCTGAATTGAGTCATAAGACCAGTTCTTAAGCAAAACGGAGTTACTGAGGATGATTCAGGTAAGGAATCAGTGTGATGCGATAGAATAAACCCTGGTTTAGATATCAAGATACCTAGATTTCGGTCCCAACTAGTTCAATAAGCAGCATATTAAAATCAGTCCTCATTATGCTTATTAAGCCATCTATAAAATTTAGAAGGTTAGAAAAGATTACTGGATTTCAAAGTACAGATGGTCCCCAACCTATGATGGTGTAAAAGCACTTCACATTCAGTAGAAACCATACTTCAAAATGTGAATTTATGTATCTTCCCAAGCTAGTGATATGTGGTATGATACTCTCTTGTGATGCTGAGCATTGGCAGCAAGCTGCAGCTCCCAGTCAGCCAGGTGATACACTTACAGTTGTTACTGTACCCATACAATCATTCTGTTTTTCACTTTTAGCATTCAATAAGTTACATGAGATATTTAGCACTTTAAATAGTCTCTGTGTTAAATGATTTCGCCCAACTGTAGGCTCATGTAAATGTTCTGAGCATGTTTAAGGTAGGCTAGGCTAAGCCCTGATGTTCAGTAGGTTAGGTTTTTCAAATGTGCTTTTGGCTTACAAAAATACAGTGGTGTATCAGGACGTTCCTCAAGGAAGATCTGTATGTTATTCAGATCGATCTGGAGTTTCCTGTGGAAATATGAGTAAGGGAGAAAAAGAAGGGCTAAGTCCCTCCCTTTCTTCTCTTCTTCTGGATGATTCTATGCATATCTCTATAATACAGTCTCTATAACAATGAATTGATATCATCGGTTCTTACCTTTCTCTTGAGCTCCAATCTCCAAATCAGTCCTCCAGTACCTCCATTCTGATAGTTTTTTTGAACCTGAAAATCAACATATCCCTTACAAATCTCATATTTTTTCCATCCAAATCCTCTTTGGTTTCGTCTTTGAACACTACTCATACTTTGCTTTTTTTCCCACCTTATGATCTAATCTCTGACCAAACCTGCAATATTACTAGTCCTGATATCTCCTTCTTGGTCCAACTTTTCAGGAAATATTTATATTTGAATTCTCCTTGAACTTCTCAAACTTTATATATAGACATAGCTGTATCTCTGTTACAAAGCTCATTCCTATTCCTACTGCATTTCTATACATCCTCCATGAGCGATATCACCAAGATGATGGCATAAGTCATTCCTGACTTTGCTCTGCTTTACAAGAATAACAACTAACTAACAAACACTTTTAAACTCACATCCAAAAAATAAAATACTTAGGAGTAAACCTGGCCAAGGACATGAAAGACTTATATCCTGAGAACAATGAAACATTAATTAATGAAACTGAACTTGATTCAAAGACATGGAAGGATATTCCATGCTCTTAGATTGGAAGAATGAATATTGTTACTACCCGAAGCAATCTACAGATTTAATGCAATCCCTATCAAATTACCCATGACATTTTTCACAGAGCTAAACAAATAAAACTAAAATTCATGTGGAAACTTAAAAGACCCAGAATTGCCAAAGCAATCCTGAGGAAAAAGAACAAAGCAGGAGGCATAACCCTCCCAGACTTCAGACAATAATACAAAGCTACAGTAATCAAAACAGCATGGTATTGGAACAAAAACAGACATACAGATCAATGGAATGGAATAAAGAGCCCAGAAATAAACCCACACACCTATGATCAACTAATCTTTGACAAAGGAGGGAAGAATATAGAATGGAGAAAAGACAGTCTCTTCAGCAAGTGGTGTTGGGAAAGTTGGACAGCCACATGTAAATCAATGAAGTTAGAACACTCCCTCACACCATAACAAAAACTCAAAATGGCTTAAAGTCTTAAACATAAGACATGACACCATAAAACTCCTAGAAGAGAACATAGATAAAACATTCTCTGATATAAATCATATCAATATTTTCTTAGGTCACCCTCCCAAGGCAATAGAAATAAAAGCAAAAATAAACAAATGGAACCTAATCAAACTTATAAGCTTTTGTATAACAAAAGAAACCATAAACAAAACAAAAAGACAACCTACAGACTGGGAGAAAATATTTGCAAATGATGCGATCGACAAGGGCTTAATTTCCAAAGTATACAAACAACTCATACAATTCAATAGCAAAAAACAACCCAATCAAAAAATGGGCAGAAGACCTTAATAGACATTTCTCCAAAGAAGACGTACAGATGGCCAACAGGAACATCAAAAGATGCTCAACATCACTAATTATTAGAGAAATGCAAATCAAAACCACAATGAGGTACCACCACAGGCCAGTCAGAATGACCATCATTAAAAGGTCTACAAATAACAAATGCTGGAAAGGGTGTGGAGAAGAAGGAACCCTCCTGCACTGTTGGTGGGAATGTAACTTGGTACAGCCACGATGGAAAACAGTATGGACATTCCTCAGAAAACTAAAAATAGTGTTGCCATGTGATCCAGCAATCCCACTCCTGGGCATGTATTCAGAAAGAAGCTATAATTCAAAAGGAAAAATGTACTCCTATGTTCATAGCAGCACTATTCACAATTGCCAAGGCATGGAAACAACCTAAATGTCCATCGACAGATGAATGGATAAAGAAGATGTGGTACATATATATAATGGACTATTACTCAGCCATAAAAAAGAACGAAATAATGCCATTTTCAGCAACATGGATGGACCTAGAGATGATCATATTAAATGAAGTCAGACAGAGAATGGCAAATACCATGTTATTACTTATATGTGCAATCTAAAATATGACACAAATGAAGCTATCTATGAAACAGAAATAAACTCACAGACATAGAGAACAGACTTGTGGTTTCTGAGGGGGAGGGGGAGTGATGGTTTGGGAGTTTGGGGTTAGCGGATGCAAAATATTATATATCGAATTGATAAATAGCAAGGTCCTACTGTATAGCACAGGGAACTATATTTAACATCCTGTGATTCATATATATATATGAATCACTTTGCTGTACAGCAGAAATTAACACAACATTGTAAATCATCAACTATACTTCAATTTAAAAATAAATAACTAAGAAACAGCTAACAACTATTCATTAACAAGACACCACTGAGAGAATCCTCGAATATGGAGGCAAGGCTAAAGAACCCCCCTGCAACACAGAGACCAGGACAGACTACATCAGAAGGGTAAGAGGAGCTGCTACATGCTGACCACATTGTTCCTCCCCAAGGCTGGCACAACACCATGCTGATAGATCTCCCCTGAGCTTATGATTCCTCCAGTGGGAAAGAGAACCCAGGGTGGACATACAGCACCTCTGCCAATATTGTGTGTCACTTCTTGGGAGCCCCCACTCTGGTCTCACCCCACAGCAATTGCAGGGAAATCTCTGAGGCTTTACCACTAGGAACCTCATTATGACTGAGAAATGGAGAGGAACCTGCAACAACCAGCACTCAAATCTCAGCAGACAGTTCCTACCTGCAATGAGCCAGTAAGTCCTGGCCAACAGCTTCGCTCATTTGCAGAACAAGGTCGGTTGCATAGTCAAACCAGGGACTCAGCAGGGTACAAGTCTGCCTACTTGGGGTCCTCAAACAAAGAGATGTGCTGGTCCTGAAGCCTAGTCTGCCCCCATCCAGGCAGGTAAGCTGAGTTATAACCCCAGCCTTTGCTGAGTGAAGCCACCAGCCCTGCTGGGCCAAAAAAACATGAACAAAATACATGGAAAACTGGGTATCCCCAAAACACTTGAACAGAGAGTCTGGCAGCAGTGATGATAGTCTGTGGAGCAAAGCCAGTGGCTCTGTTTAACCAAGGAACTTAGGGCCTGGGTTGGCTTTTGACCACAAATGAAGAACCTTACTGGCCTTGGAGCTAGTTCTCCTACTGGCCCTGGACAGGGAAACTACTATGTAAACCTGCCCATCGCTGAATACATCTTTTAGCCTGCCCAACCAGGGAACCTAACCAGAGCACATAGGAAGCTGCATAGCCCATCCAACAGCCCTGCTTACAGTGGCACATGAACAGAGAGAATAGCCCATGACTCTCCCTGTCTGCAAAGCAGAATCATTTGCTCTATCTGGCTAAGGAGTCAGGGTTCCTCAAAACAAGCTGTGCAGACCCCAGGGCACTTCCTGCTACCCTGCCAGGGCAGAAAAAGTAATTCGTAACCCCACCTACTGCTGAGTTTAGTACATAGACCTGACTGTCTAATAAGCCTGACTAAACAGTCCAATCCAGGTGATTATGGAACCCTCGCTAGAGCAGGAAACCAACCCAGCAGTCTTGTTCATCTGTTTTCAACCAAGGGCCTCCTCCAACTCCTGAGCTTGGGTAGTGGCTTCACCCCAAAACAGACCCGATAGCAAGCTCTAACTGCCCAAGGCATTACCAGAAGACATGTCTAGAAAACCAAACTGAGCTGACTGGTGAAGAACTGCCTCTGCTGAAGCAAATCTATAAGTCTGGAAGAGGAAACCACTTACTTAAATGTGCAGATACCAACATAAGGAATTAAGGGTCTCAAAAAAATCTGGTAAACATGACATCACCAAAACAAACAAAAAAACCTAATAAAGCTTCAATAACCGACTCTAAAAAGTGGAGATCAGTGAACTGTCAGACAAGGAATTCAGAATAATTATCTTCTTAAAGCAGCTTAGTGAACTACAGGAACACACAGATACCTAAATGAAATTATGAAAACAATGCACAGACAAAACAAGAAGGTCAACAAAGAAAAGATCAAACAACAACAAAAACCACATAGAAATCCTAGAGCTGAAACATATGATCACTCAACTTGAGAATTCAATAGAGACCTTCAAAAGCAGAATCAACCATGAAGAAGAAAGAATCAGTGAACCAGAAGGGAGCACATTTGAAAGTATCCAGTCAAAGAAGCAAAAATAAAAGAGTGAAAAAAACCTATGGGATATATGGGACACAATCAAATAAAAGATATGGACATGAATTCCAGGAAAAGAGAAAGAAGGGAAAAATGTATATTTAAGTAATAGTGGCTGAAAACTTCCTAAATATGGGAGAAAAAAATGCACATCCAAATCCACAAGGCCCAAAGGAACCCCAAGAGGTTGAACCTAAATAGGGCTATACTGAAAGAGCTTATAATTAAATAGTCAAAAGTACAAGACAAAGAAGGAATTTTGAAAGCAGCCAGAGAAAAGAGAGAAATTGCATAGAAGGGAGCTGCCATGAGACTATCAATAGATTTCTCAACAGAAACATTTCATGCTGGAAAGAATGGGATGATATATTCAAAACACTGAAAGATAAAATTGTCAACCAAGCATTCCATACCCAGCTAAACTGTTCTGCAGAAATGAAGAAGAGATGAATACTGTCCCAAACAAACAAAAGCTGAGGGAGTTGACCACACCACTACAACAGCCTTACAAGAAGTGAAGGGAATTCTCCGATTGGAAATAAAAAGATGCTAATTAACATGATAAAAACACAGAAAGGTAGTGTAAAGCTCACTGATAAGTAAATATCGATATATTGTCAAATTCTGATTCTATTAGATGGTAATGGTAGTATGTAATTCATTTACAACTCTAGTTTACAAATTAAAGAAACAAATGTAGTAAATTTTACCATAACAATAATTTGTTCTTAGTAACATAATATAAATGATATGTAAACATCAATAACCTGAAATGCGAGAGCAAGGAGAAGTAAAATTGTAAAGTTTAGGAATGCTGTTGAAGACATTATCAGTTTAAAATGGCGTGTTATAATTTCAAGATATTTTATGTAATCCTCATGGTAACCATAAGGGGAAAACCTGTAGTAACTAAAAGTAACTAAAACCTGTAGTAACTAAAAACTAAAACTAAAATGCCAACTCAAAGCATTCTGGTGCCAAAAGGCATCAAAACACAATAAGAGGTAGTAGTATATGAAACAGTAAACAATGGATCTAAAAAACATCCAGAAAATAAACAAAATGGTAATAGTAAGTTCATAGCTGTCAATAATTAATGTAATTAAATTATCCAATCAAAAGCTATAGACTCTGAATATATTAAAACAAACAAACAAGATCCAAAAATACGTGATCCCCAAAGATTCACTTTAACTTTAAAGACACACATAGAGTGAACGAATGGGGAAAAGGTATTTCAATCAAATGGTATCCAAAAAAGCAGGGATATCTATATTTAGAGGATACAAATTAGACTTTCAGCTAAAAATAATAAAAAGAGAAGAAGAAGCTTATTATATATTGAGAAAAGATGTCGATCCTTCAAGAATATAAAACAGTTGTAAATATTTATGCATCCAATATCAGAACACTCCAATATATACAAAGCAAAAACAGAGGTAAAAGGATAAATACACAAAAATATAGTAATAGCTGGAGATTTTAATATCCCACTCCCAGTAATGGGTAGATCACAGAGACAGAAATCAATAAGAAAAGAGCATATTTGAAAAGCACTATGGACAAAATGAATCTAGGACACATATACAGAATATTCTATTCAACGACAGCAGAATACACATTCTTCTCTAGTGCATATGGAACATTTTTTAGGATACACCACATGTTAAGCCACAAAACAAGTCTTAACAAATTCAAGAAGACTGAAATCTTACCAAGTATCTTCTCTGACCACAATGGTATGAAAGTAGGAATCAACAATGGAAGGAAAATAAGAAAAAATTATGAATACATGGAAATGAAACAATACTTTCCTCAACTATCAACTAATCAGAGAAATTAATGGTGAAATAAAATTGTATCTTGAGACAAATGAAAATAGAAACACAACATATCAAAACTTATGGGATGCAGCAAAAGCATTTTTAAGAGGAATGTTCATAGAAATAAATGCTTACATTACCAAGAAAGATCTCAAACAACCTAACTCTATGCCTTAAAGAACTAGAGAAAGAACAAACTAGTGCAAAATAAAAGGAATGATAAATAACAGAGCAGAAATAGAGAATAGGAAAACAATTTTAAAAAGATTAACAAAACTAAGAGTTGGTCCTTTGAAAAGATAAACAAAATTCAGAGATTTTTACCTAGACAAATCAAGGGAAAAAGAGAGAGGACCCAAATTAACAAAACTTTTATAAATGAAAAGGAGACATTACATCTGATACCACAGAAATACAAAGGAACTTAAGAGGTTGTCCCGTTTGTATTCCAACAAACTGGACAACCTAGAAGAAATGGAAAAATTATTGGAAACAAACAATGTAACAAGACTGAATCAGGAAGAAATAAAAAAATCTGAACAGACCAACTATCAAAAAGTTGCCAACAAAGAAAAGCCCATGACCAGGTAGCTTCATAGGTGAATTATGACAAATATTTAAAGAAATAATGCCAACCTTCTCAAACTCTTTTAAAAAACTTGACGAGGAGGGAACACTTCCAACTCATTTTACAAGATCAGTATTACCCTGATACCACAGCCAGAAAAGGACACTACCAGAAAAAAACAACCCCTCACCCCCAGACTACAGGCCAATATCCCTGATGAATATAGATGCAAAAATTCTCAATAAAATACTAGTGAACTGAATTCAGCATCACATAAAAAATATTATTCACCATGACCAAGTGAGATTAACCCCTGGGAATTGAGGGTGGTTCAACATATGCAAATCAATCAATTGATAAATCATATTAATAGCATAAAAGAAAAAAATATGATTATCTCAATACATGCAGAAACATCATTTGAGAAAATTTAACATCCACTCATAATAAAACGCTTAACAAATTAGGTATAGAGGGAACATACCTCAACACTATAAAGGCTATATATGACAAGCCCACAGCTACCATCATACTCAATGGTGCCAAGGTATAATGCTTTTCCTCTAAGATCAGGGCCAAGACAAAGGTGCCCACTCTCATCTTGCCTATTCAACACAGTACGTGAAATCTTAGAGCAATTAAGCAAGAAAAAGAAAGAAAATGCATCAAAATTGAAAAAGAAAAGAGAAAATGTCTCTAATTGTAGATTACATAATTTTTATATATAAAAACTCAGTCTCCCACCAAAAAAAAAAAAACGTTGTATCTAATCAATGAATTCAGTAAAGTTGCAGGATACAAAGTCAACATGCAAAAAATTTGTAGTGTTCCTATATACTAACAATAAATTCCCTGAGAAAATAAAGACAATGATCCCATTTACTATAACATCTAAAACAATAAAATACTTTGGAATAAATTTAGCTAAGGTGAAAGATCTCTACAGTGAAAAATACAAGACACTGACAAAAGAAATTGAAGAAGGTGTTCTGTGTTCTTGGATTGGAAGAATCAAGATTGTGAAAATGTCCATTCTACCAAAAGCCATGTATGGATTCAATGCAATCCCTATCAAGATTTCAATGGCATGTTTATAGAAATAGAAAAAAAATCCTAAAGTTTATATGGAGCCACAAAAGACCCTGAACAGCTAAAGAAATTTGAGAAAGAACAACCAAGTGAGAGTTATCATGCTTCATAATTTCAAGCTTTATTATAAAGCTATACTAATCAAACAGTATGATTCTGGCATAAAAACAGACAAATAGACCAATGGAACACAATCAAGAGCCCAGAAATAAACCCAAGAATATAAGGTCAACTAATATTTGACAAGAGAACCAAGAATACTCAATGGAGAAATGACAGTCTCCTCAATAAATGGTGTGGGAAATTCTTTCACATGTAGAAGAATATCTTACACTATTTAGAAAAGTTAACTTGAAATGGATTAAAGACTTAAATGTAAGTCTGAAAGCCATAAACTCCTAGGTGAAAACATAGGAAAAATCTCGTTGACATGGGTCTTGGCAAAGATATTTTTGGATATGGCACCTAAAGTTCAAGCAACAAAATAAAATGTAAACAAGTGGGAATACATCAAAACTAAAAAGCTTTTGCATAGCAAAAGAAATATTGAACAAAATGAAAAACTATGAAATGAGAAAAAATTATTTGCAAACCATATAGCTAACAGGTTAATATCCAAAATATATAAATAACTCTTACAACTCATTATAAGAAAAAAATAAAAATCCAATGCAAAAGTTGGCAACAAACTTGAATAGAGACCACCCCCAAAAGAGGATATACAAATGGCCAAAAGGTCCGTGAAAAGATGCTCAACATCACTATCATTAGGGAAATGCAAATCAAACCACAATGAGAGATCACCTCATACTTGTTAGAACAGCTTGCATCAAAAGACAAGAGATAATAAATGCTGGCAAGGCTGTGGAGAAAACCCTTTGTGTACTGTTAATGTGACTGTAGACTGGCACATCCACTAAGGAAAGCAGTATGGAGGTTCCTCAAAAAATTAAAAATAGAACAACCATATAATCCACTTCCGAAAATATATCCAAAGGAAATGAAAACACTATGTTGAAGAGATACCTGCACCCTCATGTTCATAGCAGCGTTATTTACAATAACCAAGACATAGAAACAACCTAAGTGTACAGTGATGGAAGAATGGATAAAGAAGATGTGGCATATATATATATATATATATATATATATATATATATATACACACACAGATAGATATATGTAATATTCACTTGTGTATATATACACAAGTGAATATTATTCAGCCATAAAAAGGAGGAAATCCTACCATTTGTGAAAACATGGGTGGACCTTGATGGCATTATGCTAAGCAAAATAAGTCTGACAGACAAAGACAAATACTATATGATCTTAATTATATGGAGATTTAAAAAAAAAAACTCAGAAAAAGAGATTCAATTTGTGGTTACCATTGGTGGGGCATGGGGAGAGGGGAAAGGTGGTGAAAATGTACAAACTCCCAGTTATAGGATTAAAAAAGTACTAGGGATGTAATGTACAACATGATTCCTATAGTTAACACTGCTACGTGGTATGTATGAAAGTTAAGAGAGTATATCCTAAGAGTCCTCACCACAAAGTAAATTTTTTTCTTTTTTGTGTGTGTCTGTATGAGATGATGGATGTGAACTACATTAATTGTGGTAACTGTTTTATAATATATGTAAGTGAATTCATTATACTGTACAACTTAAACTTATACAGCACTTAATAAAATAAACTTATATAATACTACATATCAATTATATCTCAATAAAACTAGAAAAAAAAAATAAGTGCCCTACCATATTCATTATCCCTCCAGCTTAAAATCTCTACTGTCTGGCATATATAAATGATCATTTTAAAAAAAGGAATAAACCAGCACATTTTTAAACTCCTTTCTGTTCCTTGCATTCCCATTTCCACATTCAATTTTCAAGTGCTTCAAAGTACCTTCACAACATCTTTTCACTTGGGGATATGTTTCTCCCTATATCCATTGTTAGATTCTCATTGTCTATATTGAAATAGCTTTCTACCTGATTTCATGGTCTTCCGTCTGTTTGCCTTTTATATGTCACTGATGAATTAATAAAACTGAAGCATAACACTGATCATGTCTTTCAAGAGGCTCAAATTTTTCTTTGATCACCATTTCTCTGTGTCCTGAGACTAATACTCATTTCCATGTTTCTATTTCCATTAGCCTTATTCAACATATATGTGAATGAATAGATAATAGATAAAACTATTCCTTTTGTCTTCCTTTTGATTTTGTACTCAATTTTCATCATTTTCTGTTATCACATCTTAACTATAAATCTAAGTAAACTCTACTTTTCAAATCTCAGTTAAAATGCTTCATGAGGACTTCTGACAATATGGTGGAGTAGGAGGACCTGAGCTCACCTCCTCTCACGAAAACACAAAAATCATAACTAACTGCTAAACAACCATCAAAAAAAAAAAAAAAAAAAAAAAGACTGAATCTACCAGAAAAGATATTGTACTTCCAAAGACAAAGAAGAAGCCACAATGAGAGAGTAAGAGGGGTACATTCATGATACAATAAAATCCCATACTTGCCAGGTGGGTGACCCACAAACTGGAAGATATATCTCAAAAGTTCTCCCACAGCAGTGACGGTTCTGAGCCCCATGTCAGCTGCCCCCCACCCCCCCAGTCTGGGGATCTGGCATTGGGAGGAAGAGTCCCCAGAGCATTTGGCTTTGAAAGCTGGCAGGGTCTTATCTCGAGAACTCCAAAGGACTGGGGGAAACAGAAACTGCACTCTTGAAGGGTGCACACAAGGTCTCATGTGCACTGGGACCCAGAAGGAGAAGCACTGACTTCATAGGAACATGAGCCAGACCTACCTCCTGGTCTTGGAGAGTCTCCTGTGGAGGCAGGGGGAGGCTGTGATTCACTGTGGGGACAAGGACAATCCTGGCAGAGGTACTGGGGAGTATTCATTCGCATGAGCTGCCCTGGAGGCTGCCATTTTGACACCAACACCTGTGTCCTATCCAACAGCCCATAAGCTCCACTGCTGGGTTGCCTCAGACCAAACAACCAACAGGGAAGGAACATAGCCCCACCTATCAGCAGACAGGTTGCTTAAAGTGTCCTGAGTCCATAGCCTCCTCTAAACATACCCCTTCACAAGGCTCTTAGACCAGCCTCATCCACCAGGGGGCAGACACCAGAAGTAAGAGGAACTACAATCCTGCAGCCTTTGGACTGAAAACACAGAAAGTTAGACAAAATGAGGTGGCAGAGGAATATGTTAGACATAAAGGAAAAAGATAAAACCCCAGAAGAACAACTAATTGAAGTGGAGATAGACAATCTACCTGAAAAAGAATCCATAGTAATGATAGTAAAGATAATACAAGATCTTGGAAAAAGAATAAAGGCAAAAAAGGAGAGAATACAAAAACTGTTCAACAAAGAGCTAGAAGATATAAAGAACAAACAGAGTTGAACAATACAATAACTGAAATGAAAAATACACTAGAAGGAATCAATAGCAGAATAAATGAGGCAGAAGAACAAATAAGTGAGCTGGGAGAGAGAAGAGTGGAAATCACTGCTGTGGAACAGAAAAAAGAGAAAGAATGAAAAGAAATGAGGACCGTTTAAGAGACCTCTGGGCAACATTAAACACAAAACATTCACATGATGAGGGTCTCAGATGGAAAAGAGAGAAAGGACCTGAGAAAATATTTGAAGAGATAATAGCTGAAAACTTCTCCGACATGGGAAAGGAAACAATTACCCAACTCAAGGAAGTGCAGAGAGTCCATTACAGGATAAACCCAAGGAGGAACACACTGAGACTTATATTAATCAAACTGACAAAAATTAAAGATAAAGATAAAATATTAAAAGCAGCAAGAGAAAAGCAACAGATAACATACAAGGGAATTCCTATGACGTTATCAGCTGATTTTTCAGCAGGAACTCTGCAGGTCAGAATGGAGTGGCACAATATATTTAAAGTGATGAAAGGGAAAAACCTACAACCAAGAGTACTCTAACCAGCAAAGCTCTCATTCAGATTTGATGAAGAAGTCAAAAGCTTTATAGACAGGCAAAAGCTAAGGGAATTCAGCACCACCAAACCAGCTTTACAACAAATGCTAAAGAAACTTCTCTAGGTGGAAAAGAGTAGGCCACAACTAGAAACAAGGAAATCATGAATGGGAAAGCTCACTGATAAAGGCAAACATACAGTAAAAGTAGGAAATCATTCAATACACAAATATGATATCATATCAAAACCAGCAATCATGAGGAGAGTACAAATGCAGGATACTGGAAACGCATTTGAAATTAACAGACCAGCAATTTAAAACAATCTTCTTTACATGTAGACTGCTACATCAAAACCTCATGGTACTATCCTAGGTGCTGAGGATGCAAAAATGAGTAAGAAACACACCTTGCACCCTTAAGAAGCTCAGTCTTTGCAGTGAGTCTCTCTCTAGTGGGTTTAAACAAATAAATTGTCTAGTCTAGTTATCTAGTTTTTTGCCAAAGGACCTGCTGAATATACAAGGTCCAGATAACAAGGAAGATGAGTCTCTCCTTTCCTATTTTCTCTTTAATCCAATCCAGGGGAAGAGTAGCCAGCTCAAGGAATGTGATGCTACTGTCTTATTGCATTTGAACCGGATGCTTTACTCACATTCTTCTTTTTTTTTTTTTTTTAACATTTTATTGGAGTATAATTGTTTTACAATGTTGCGTTAGTTTCTGACCCAACACAAAGCAGGTACCAGTAGATATACACACAAAAAGAAAAGAATCCAAACGCAACACTAAAGACAGTCATCAAATCACAAGAGAACAAAAGAGGAAGGGAAGAATAAAGACCTTAAAAAACTAATCCAAAAGAATTAACAAAATGGCAATAAAAACACACAAGTAAATGTAAATGGATTAAAAGCTCAAACCAAAAGACATAGACTGGCTGAATGGATACAAAAACAAGACCCATATATATGCTGTCTATGAGAGACACACTTCAGACTTAGGGACACATACAGACTGAAAGTGAGGAAATGGAAAAATATATTCTGTGCAAATGGAAATCAAAAGAAAGCTGGAGTAGCAATATTCATATCAGACAAAATAGACTTTAAAATAAAGACTCTTAAAAGGGACAAGGAAGGACACAGCATAATGATCAAGGGATCAATCCAAGAAGAAGTTATAACAGTTGTATATATATACATCCTCAACATGGGAGGACCTCAATATATAAGGCAAAGGAGAAATTGACAGTAACACAACAACAGTGGGGGACTTTAACACCCCACTTACATCAATCGACAAATCATCTAGACAGAAAATCAGTAAGTAAACACAGGCCTTAAATGACACATTAGATCAGGTGGACTTAACTGATACTTATAGAACATTCCATCTGAAAGCAGCAGAATACACATTCTTTTCAAGTGCACATGGAACATTCTCCAGGATAGTTCACATGCTGGGCCATAAAGCAAGCCTTGGTAAATTTAAGAACATTGAAATAACATCATGCATCTTTTATGACCACACACTATGTGATTAGAAATCGACTACAAGAAAAAAACTGTAAGAGACACAAACATGTGGAGCCTAAACAGTATGCTATTAAACAATGAATCACTGAAGAAATCAAAGAGGAGATCAAAAAATACCTAGAGACAAATGACAACAAAAACATGACAATCCAAAACCTATGGGACATAGCAAAAACAGTTCTAAGAGGGCAGTTTAGAGCAATAGGATCTTACCTCAGGAAACAAGAAAAATTTCAAAAAAGCAACCTAAACTTACACCTAAAACAACTAGAGAAAGAAAAAAAAAGAAAATCCAAAGTTAGCAGAATGAAAGAAATCATTATGATCAGAACAGAAATAAATGAAATAGAGATGAAAAAAAACAATAGAAAGATCAATAAAACTAAAAGCTGGCTCTTTGAAAAGATAAACAAAGCTGATAAACTTTTAACCAGACTCATCAAGGAAAAAAAGGGAGAAGGCTCAAATCAATTAAATTAGAAATGAAAATGGAGAAGTTAAACTGACACCAGAGAAATACAAAGAATCATAAGAGACTATTATAAGCAACTATATGCCAATAAAATGGATAACCTAGAAGAAACGGACAAATTCTTAGAAAGGGACAATCTCCCAAAACTGATCCAGAAAGAAATAGAAAATATGAAGAGACCAATCACAAGCACTGAAATTGAAACTGTGATTTAAAACTCCCAACAACAAAAAAAGTCAAGGACCGGATGGCTTCACAGGCAAATTCTATCAAACATTTAGGGAAGAGTTAACACCTTTCCTTCTGAAACTATTTCAAAAAATTGCAGAAGGAACACTCCCAAACTCATTCTATGAGGCCACCATCACCCTGATACCAAAACCAGGCAAGGGTCACACAAAAGAAAATTACAGGCCAATATCACTAATGAACATAGACTCAAAAATCCTCAACAAAATACTAGCAAACCAACTCCAACAGTGCATTAAAAGGATAATACACCATGAGCAAGTGGGATTTATCCCAAAGATGCAAGGAATTTTCAACATCTACAAATCAATCAGTGTGATATACCACATTAACCAATTGAAGAATAAAAACCATATGATCATCTCAATAGATGTAGAAAATTTTTTGACAAAATTCAACACCCATTGATGATAAAAACTCTCTTAAAGTGGACATAGAAGGAACATACCTCAACATAATAAAGGCCATATATAGCAAACCCACAGCTAATATCATATTCAATGGTGAAAAGCTGAAAGCATTTCCTCTAAGATCAGGAACAAGACAAGGATGTCCACTCCCACCACTGTTATTCAACATAGTTTTGGAAGTCCTAGCCACGGCAATAAGAGAAGAAAAAGAAATAAAACGAACCCAAATTGGAAAAGAAGAAGTAAAACTGTCACTGTTCGCAGATGACATGATACTATACATAGAAAATCCTAAAGATGCTATCAGAAAACTACTAGAGCTCGTCAATGAATTCAATAAAGTTGCAGGATATAAAATTAATACCCAGAAATCATTTTGCATTTCTATACTCTAACAATGAAAGATCAGAAAGAGAAATTAAGGAAACAATCCCATTTACCATCACATCAAAAAGAATAAAATATCTAGGAATTAACCTACCTAAGGAGGCAAAAGACCTGTACTCTGAAAACTATAAGACATTGATGAAAGAAATCAAAGATGACACAAACAGATGGAAAGATATACTGTTTTTGGATTGGAAGAATCAATATTGTCAAAATGACTGTATTACCCAAGGTAATCTACAGATTCAGTGCAATCCCTCTCAAATTACCTGTGACATTTTTTGCAGATCTAGAACAAAAAAATCTTAATTTTGTATGAAAACACAAAAGACCCCAAATAGTCAAAGCAATCTTGAGAAAGAAAAACGGAGCTCAAGGAATCAGTCTTCAAGACTTCAGACTATACTATGAAGTTACAATAATCTAAACAGTATGGTACTGGCACAAATATAGACTTATGGGTCAATGGAACAGGATAGACAGCCCAGAAATAAACTCATGCACCTATGGGAGGCAAGAATATACAATGGAAAAAAGACAGTCTCTTCAATAAGTGGTGTTGGGAAAACTGGTCAGCTACATGTAAAAGAATGAAACTAGAATATTCTCTAACACTGTACACAAAAATAAACTCAAAATAGATAAAAGACTTAAATGTAAAACAGGATACTATAACACTCTTACAGGAATACATAGCCAGAAGTCTCTGACATATCTTTTTGTATCCACCTCCTAGAGTAATGAAAATAAAAACAAAAATAAACAAATGGGATTGAACTAAACTTAAAAGCTTTTGCACAGAAAAGGAAACCATAAACAAAATGAAAAGACAACCCACAGAATGGGAGAAAATATTTGCAAATGATGTGACATACAAGGGATTAATCTCCAATATATATCAACAGCTCATGCATCTCTATGTCAAAAAAAACAATGCAATAAAAAAATAGGCAGAAGATCTAAATAGACATTTCTCCAAAGAAGACATACAGATGTCCAACAGGCACGTGAAAAGGTGCTCAACATCACTAATCATTAGAGAAATGCAAATCAAAACTACAATGAGCTATCGCCTCACACCAGTCATAATGGCCATCATAAAGTCTACAAACAATAAATGCTGAAGAGGGTGTGGAGAAAAAGGAAGCCTCCTACATCGTCGGTGGGAATGTAAGTTGTTACAGCCACCATGGAGAACAGTATAGATGTTCCTTAAAAAACTAAAAATAGAACTACCATATGACCCAGCCATCCCACTTCTGGGCATATATCTCGAGAAAGCCATAATTTGAAGAGATACATGAACCCCAATGTTCATTGCAGCACTATTTACAATTGCCAAGACATGGAATCAATCCGAAAGTCCATTGACAGAGGAATGGATAAAGAAGATATGGTACATATATACAGTGGAATATTATTCAGCCATAAAAAAGAATGAAATAATGCCATTTGCAGCAACATGGATGGCACTAGAGATTATCATACTATGCGAAGTCAGAGAAAGACCAATATCTTATGATATCACTTATATGTGCAATCTAAAAAAATACAAATGAAGTTATTTACAAAACAGAAACAGACTCACAGACTTAGAAAAGAAACTTATGGTTACCAAAGCAGAAAGGTGGTGGCAGGCAGGATAAATTAGGAGGTTGGGATTAACATATACACTCTACTATATATAGAATAGATATTCAAAAAGAACCTACTGTATAGCACAGGGAATTCTACTCATACTCTGTAATAACCTATATGGGAAAAGGATCTGAAAAAGAATAAATATATGTATATGTATAACTAAATCACTTTGCTGATTTAGTTATTTAGTACACCTGAAACTAAAACAACTCTGTAAATCAACTATACACAACATAACAAACATTTAAAATAAACAAATAAATAAATGAAATGCTTCATGAACATTTTCCTGATCTATCTAGTCAGAGGCAACTCCTTTCTTGCCCCAAATTCAATAGCACTTTGAATTTGTGCCAACGTAACATGTATTATTGCTTATCCTTTCAATATTGATTTTATCTGTTTATTGAAACATTATTTATTGAGCACCTGCTTTGTCAGGCAATACTAGATTTCCAAGTGGCAAAACTGACTCAGAGTACGGCCACTTAAAGTTCATAAGCCAATGGGAGAAAGACATTACAATTGTCAAGAGTCCTGTGAAAAATAAATGCATAAGAACTAATGAAAAAACTGATCTCAATTTTGTTTTTTTATGGCTGAGTAATATTCCATTGTATATATGTGCCACATCTTCTTTATCCATTCATCTGTCGATGGACATTTAGGGTGCTTCCATGTCCTGGCTATTGTAGATAGTGCTGCAATGAATATTATTGTACATGTCTCTTTTTGAATTACGGTTTTCTCAGGGTATATGCCCAGTAGTGGGATTGCTGGGTCATATGGTAGTTCTATTTTTAGTTTTTTAAGGAACCTCCATATTGTTTTCCATAGTGGCTGTATCAATTTACATTCCCACCAACAGTGCAAGAGGGTTCCATTTTCCCCACACCCTCTCCAGAATTTATTGTTTGTAGATTTTTTTGATGATGGCCATTCTGGCTGGACCTAGAGTCTGTCATACAGTGTGAAGTCAGAAAGAGAAAAACAAATACTGTATGCTAACACATATATATGGAATCTAAAAAACAAAAAAAGATTGTTCTGATGAACCTAGGGGCTGGACAGGAATAAAGATACGGACATAGAGAATGGACTTGATGACACGGGGTTGGGGTGGGGAAGAGGAAGCTGGGATGAAGTGAGATAGTATTGACATATATACATATACACTACCAAATGTAAAATATATAGCTAATGGGAAGCAGCTGCATAGCACAGGGAGATCAGCTTGGTGCTTTGTGACCACCTAGAGGGGTGGGATAGGGAGGGTGGGAGGGACGCTCAGGAGGGAGGGGATATGGGGATATATGCATAGATATAGCTGATTCACTTTGTTATACAGCAGAAACTTACACAACATTGTAAAGCAATTATACACCAACAAAGATGTAAAAAAAATAAAATTTACGAAAGTATTGATAACATGAAAAAAAATGATCTCAAAGATATGGCATTTGTATTAAGATAAGAAGAATTCATGAATACAAGTATTTTCCTTGATAAAATTTGAATTTATCAGGCAAGGACTTTATATGCTTCGTATTTTTATCTCCTATACCTATCAACTCTGCTTTTCACTTGGTAAATAAGAAATATTTGTTGAAGGAATACATCTAAATATTGCCCCAGTACCTATCACTCTATTTATTTATTTATTTTTGGCTGTGTTGGGTCTTAGTTGCAGCACGTGAGCTCCAGAGTGTGCGGGCTATCCTATCACTCTAAAGACTATAATTTTGGAGGTGCACTATGAGGATTGGCCCCAAATGAGTATGCTTGCCAGCCCATGCAAATAAGAGGCTCTGCCTACTATGACAAGAGCACCTGTTTCTAATTAACGTTGGCATATTCTTTGTAGTTGGTGGGGTTGATGGTGACCCACGCTGTGTTCTAGCAAATCATGTCTCATTAGCTGACACAACTGAGGTGGGATCCTATAATGTAGGTGTCACCTTCAATCATCATCCCAAAGGAATTTTTTCTTCAAGAAGCTAGAGAGGATGGTGTATCAGTGCCTAAGACACAAAATTCAGCATGTTCTTTTCAGTGAAGTGGAATGTCACAAAGCAGTATGTTCCTGCTGCTCCCTAAATGCCAGCATTGATTTCACTGATCTCGCAGTGGTATTGTTTTCTCTCATATGAGGCACTTGATGCAGATATAATCACTCAAGTTCTTAAATGCCATTACTCGACATCGCTGCTGAGAAATGATTCATTCAAGATATTGCCTTCAAAAGCAGAAGACTTAGCCACCCAAGTGTCTAAATCCCAAAACAGAAACCAAATAGTTTTTCATTTCAAATGCATGCTTGTATCCATCAGCAGTGGCTGCCTGGAGTACACTTTGGAGAAGGGTTCTGAGTTTATACTAGGCTCAGCCAAAAATTAGGATCTTTAACTCTCTCCCAGCCTCAAAACCTTATCCCTCCCTTTCCCCCCTTAAGTTAGACCATTCTTCTCTTAACCTTCCATTTTTCTCAATATTTCATTCCAATATCTCAATCCTACCTTCAATTAATTCTAAACTCAAAATAGACCCTGACTAATGATGACTCCAACTGTTCTCTTACTTTCAACTGCCTTTTCACCTTATCCTTCTGTCACTCCTGTTCACCCCAAAGTCCCCAAAAGATACTCACTGACATAATCTGACTTAACTGTAGTCACCTATGCATAGCTTAATTAGGATGAGAGTAGAATTCCAATGACTCCCACAAAAGTTAAAAATGAAGTTTAAATCAATATGATAAGAAACATGTATAAAGTTTCTATAATAAATAAGGCAACATTCTATACTCTTCCTGAAAGATATATAAATAAAATTGTGCAAGTGTTCAGAAACCATAACTACTTGTTCACATCAAGAAAATCTTTCAGGAATTGGTATGTTTTCATACATACCAAGAGAGATGAGGCTGAAGTAGGGTTTCCTGAATTAGGAAACTTTTCTAGACCATTTGGATCTATACACCTGAACTATTCTTAATTCAGAGTACTGAGGACAAAGGACTAAATAGTTTGTATTTCTAATTAGCTATTGCCTTGGATTTAATGTGTGCTGTGATCTTACATACAGGGGTTGTCAGACTTTTCCACTTGGAGACGTGTGTGTGTGTGTGTGTGTGTGTGTGTGTGTGTGTGTGAGAGAGAGAGAGAGAGAGAGAGAGAGAGAGAGAGAGAGAGAGAGAGAGAGAGAGAGAGAGAGAGAGAGGGAGAGAGAGAGAGGGAGGGAGGGAGGGAGAGGGAGAGGAAGAGGGACAGAGGGGTGGGGGGGAGAGGGAGAGAGAGAGGTCCTGACCCAAGATAAATTTATTTAATCATATGCTGTTGGTTGCATCTGTTTGTTTTTAAGAAATTTGTTTTCAATAAGAGAGGGAGCTCTCATAATTTTCCAGTAGTTCCCCTTTAGACATTGGCTAATTATAACAGTCAATTTATTAGAACTTATGTGATATCATACAAATACCCTAGAACTGAATCAAGTTTTTTAAAAATACCATCTTAATGGTCTTGGATGAATCTTATAGTTTTATCATTCTTCATTTTATCTATTCATAGAATTTAATTTCATAAAGTTTTCAACTTAGAGGTAAATGAACATTTTACCTGTTTGGTACATTAAAGTTGTATTTTAAAGATACATTCATATGAAAAATCATTTTAACCTAGGATACAGTGATAAAAGAGTTTGTTTGGCTTATTTTTGAAAGGATGAAGACATTCAGAAGTGAAATTATTTTGATGAGGACCCATGATCAGTAGTTATTCCATATTGTTAAATCTAGATATTAAATCTTACAGATCATGAAAATAACTAAAATAATGAAATGGAGTGGTATCAAAGAACCTACACGGGTTGACCCAAGGTTGTTCAGACAACTTGAAAATGTGACTCTTTAGTAAGAATAAAATAAGACTGAAAAGTTTCCAAGTTCTGCTGTACAAACAGCTCTATCCATGCCTCCTAATGACATTTTGGTCATAATATTCTCCTCACTTAGGCTGCTAGATTTGAATTGCCATTCCATTGTCAGAACTCCCAAGATTCTGGATTTAGGAGATTGGAACACTTTACTTGCCATTCCTCAAAATGAATTTCGCCAGGTTTCAAGCATTATGCTGTTAAAGCATCTACTGGGCATGCTAAATAACAAACTTTACCTATTTCATCATTTCATAAGAGAGTTAAGAAGCACGATAGTATGTAAATACAAAAAGTTTGGACTTTCAGTATAAATGCTCAATAGAAGTACAAACAAGTATTAAGTGCTGCCTTGGATGGTTATCAATAATTCCTGCTCAAATGGAGTCTACGTCCATCATTTAAAAAAATAGATACTTCATTTATACAGCACTTAACACATATTGAAAGCTTCCACAACCTCCATTTTCTCAGCCTAAAGTTTTTGTCTGTTTATTTAGTTATTTATTTAATATCATGAATGGGGAAACTGGAGGAGGTTAATTGGCTTTTCACTGAAATGAAGGGTGAGTCAGTGACAGAGCCAGAAATAGACACCAAGGCTTCATCTCTTCTCATCCTGGTTCACATCATGAGAAAGAGCTTTCTGCTTATAAATACATTTAATGATGTGGTTCCTGGAACTGTTAATTAGGGTAGTCTTTAAAACCCACCTGGTTCCAGAGATGGAAATTTCCGAAGTTAAGCATGTTTGGATGAAATGTTTTGGAGCTTTGTGTCAATTTTGTGAGACTTGGGAACTTTGTGATGTAGTTAAGGCAACTTAAAAAGAAGAGAATAATAAAATTTGTGTATATTTTCCTCCACATGTGCTTACTAAATATGCTCAACCTTGTCCTGTGTGAGTTACAACAGTTGTGTTTATAACTTCTATATCAGGCAAGACCACACTGATTTTATTGGGAACACACATATGAAAGACATACACATGTAAAATGGAGAAAAACTGGTACAAAAGGGAATAGAATCAGGATTGTCCTCATCTGTCTTAGTGGCATATTTGACACAGAGTTAAGAGTTTCTATCATTGATGAGTTTATAGAAACAGTGAGCTTATAAACATCAGAGAAGAGTGGCTGTCAATAATAATAATGATAATGATAATAATACCACCTAGCTTTTCTTAAAATGCAAATATGAGGAAATGTTTTTGTTTTTTTCCAACTCTACTGGGTAGAACACACAGAACTAGTTTACTTAGAGAAAAGCAACTGGTCATATTTTTAAGCTTGTAGCCAGAGCAAAGAAGACCTTTGAAAATTATTGATTAAAGGTGGAAAATATTTAAATTGGAGAAGAAAAGATTCATGATAATATTAATATTTTATGAGATAGTTTGGAAAGGGCATTAGGCTCATCCCATCGGCACTAATGGAGAGAATCAAAAAAGGAATGGGTGGAAGCTATAATGGCACAAAGTTTAACTCCAAATGAAGATGAGATTTCTAACAGAGATGTGCAAAAATTGAATGGGCTCCAGACATTTCTGGGGGTGAACAAGCCTATGCATTAACACTGAGGGGACTCAAGCACTAGATGAATTGTTGGTTTAATTGGAATTTAAGGTCCTTACAAGTACAGAGAGTCCATTATTCTTATTGACAAGATGTGTAGTGAAGCAGTCATTTCTATCGGGAATTCAGGACAAAGAAATGGAGAAACCACTGTGGAGAGACTGCAAGGACTGGAACTTAAATGGAAGTTAGAGTTTCCATAGATAGAAAGGAACATTGAGTCCATTTTAAAGATCAGCAAGAGATAAATGGGAAAAAAAGTAGCCTGTGCTTATGAGAAATTGTCAAAAGATCTCAGCCTTGATGGAGTTGAATATAGTACATATTCAGATTGTTAATAAGATTTAAATATCAAGAATATTGTTTTAACTTGGTTTAACAAGTAATATATTATAAAGGAAAAAGAATACAGACTTTGGGACCAGAAAGATTTAGATTCATATGCTAATTAAAAAATCTTCATCTCTAAAATAGTCAAATTCTCAGAAACCTAATTGTTACCAGGGGCTGAGGGGAGCTGTTGTTTAATGAGTATAGAGCTTCAGGTTTGTAAGGTGAAAAAGTTCTGTTCCACAACAATGTGAATATACATAACACTATTGAACTGTACATTTAAAATGGTTAAGATGGTAAATGTTATGATATGTGATTTTTAGCAATAATGAAAGAATACCAAAAGAAATCTCTAAAACCTGTATTTAAGCTCTCTGAAAACTCAGCTTTCTCTTCTGTAACAACTTTGCATCCTTGTTGGGAGTCTTAAGTGAGTTCTACTAAATGAAATGAACCTACTGTATAGCACAGGGAACTCTACTCAGTGCTCTGTGGTGACCTAATTGGGAAAAGAATCTAAAAAAGAGTGGAAACATGTATATGTATAACTGATTCACTTTGCCATACAGCAGAAACTAACACAACATTGTAAAGAAACTGTACTCCAATAAAAATAAAAAATAGATTCTCAAAAAAAACTTAAAAAATGAAGTCATTACTATATAGTTCATCCCATGAATGAAAATGTCAAAACTATTTTCACTGATCTCCATTTTTTTCCCTCTTTCTAACTTGTCATGAATTTTATCCAGGAAAACATAGGGAGTTACATGAAATTACCATTTTTGCGCATGATGGTAGTAAGTGTTAAAGTCAGTTTCTAAGGTAAAAAGTGCATAGAGTCAGAAGTTGCCTTGGATGACATTTTAATTTTGCAATACCTTTTCTCAGGAAATATACAATTATTTTTTACCCAAATTTTAACACATTGTTGTTATGTTGTTTAAATAGTACTCAAAACAGTTTGGCTTATGTGTAACAACCATGTTGCCTGGAAAATATAAACTTGATTTTCAAATGAAACATCACATTCAGCTCACACAGTGAGAGAACAAGGCAACCAGGACTGAGGCAACAGTAGACCAACATCTTCAATCACCTGCTTACTCCAAGTCGGTGGCTCTTAAACCCTTTGTGCATCAGCATCATCCGGAGGGCTAGTTAAAAGCCAGATTTCTGGGCCCCACCCCTAGCGTGTCTGATTCCATGGGTGTAGGGTGGGCCTTGAGAATTGGATTTCTAACATATCCTAGGCGAAGGCGGATGCTAAGTGCATCACTAGCACTTAAATAACCACCACTCCAACTCACACACTTACTGGGTGAAACAGGAGAAAGTATCTCCAAAATTATTCAAAAAGTCTCTCTTCCTCCCTCCCTCTCATAAACAAAATCACACACGTGAGGTAGCTGGTTTTATAAGACCTGATTATATACCTAACTGCTAAGCAGGTAAATTTCTAAAACTAGAAGAAAATGAAAAGGAATAACACATACATAAAATGAACACATCCTTTATGGATGAAGTTTCTTGGCCACTTGTGAGGAAACCTACCAATTCCACATTCCAATCTGAGTCAAAGATAAACTGTCTAGTCAAAGTTAGTCTCTGTTAGTTTGACTCAAAGTTCAAGCAGTGACAGCTCTGGTACTGCTGATTGGGAAGAATACTGATTTGATGTCTGGGCTGGAACTGAGGGCTAGAGTCTCTACTTGGACTAAAATTTTGAGGTCATGTAATATGCTGAGGATCCTTCTCCAACATTTTATACCCCTTCCAATATTACAATACACATGGATTTAAAAGATACCCGCTTTCTTTAATGAAAGAAAGGCTTTTTAGGCAGATAAAATCAAGGCACTGGCCTGCTTCCCCTGCAGAGCTAGGAGATAAAAGAAAAAGCCATGGTTCATCTCTTTAGGCAAGAGATCAAAAACTGCAACCACATGTGAGAAGCCTGATTTATGTGTGCCAACGTACATGTTTTTTTCCTGAACACTATATCCATTTTTCTAACTACTTTATTCAATTTGCTTTTGTAAAATCAGTTAAAGCTCTTGTTTTAAATTGCTTTTAGTATACATGGCCCCAGATTGTTTACTCAGTTCTGTTTGAATCAAAACTTCGTTTTCCCTTTCAGGTCTCTCATTTCTCTACCGATTATGCACATTCACACTAAAAGAATCCTCTCCTGGGAGGGTTATTATTATGCCTCTCTTAATGGTACAGTTAAGGTTGTGTCAAAAGGGTGCTTGCATGCTAGGATTAACTACTCTTTTGTAAGATCTGCTGAAATCCAAGTAATTATTTCCAGTTACAGTGGTATCATGGTGAATTTACTCTAAGTAGAAACTGAAAATATTTAAACTCACTGGTGGAGTGAACTCAGCCTGGGCAAGTAATGGGGGAAAAAAGGCTAAATCTTATCTTAAACTTGCAGTTAGTTATACTCCTCCAAGGCATAAGGGCATGGAAGAGGATTGGCCTCCAGATTTTCAGGAAGATAAATTGTCTTTCTTGCATTTCATGTTGGTGCATTGTATGTTAAAAGGTATAATAAATGAATTATTTCAGTACTGGGATGGCATATTAAGGAGGGGGGGAGAGGGAGGGAGGGAGGGAGGGAGGGAGGGAGGGAGGGAGGGAGGGAGAGAGAGAGAGACAGAGAGAGAGAGAGAGAGAGAGAGAGAGAGAGAGAGAGAGAGAGAGAGAGAGAGGGAGGGTGGGGGGCACTTGTTCAGGCTTTCAGGAGAGGCTGTGATCCCAAGTTTACGTATCCTCAAATTTTTGTTGAGTGCATTAAGGACAACCCTAGCGTGAGCAAAACACAGTGAGAGGATCCAGGTCTTTACTTCAAGTTTTACCACTATCATTGTTTTCTAAATTACAGTATGAAACATACCTCCTTACAAGAAGGAGACAATAATAGGAGTTTTACTGTACTATTTTTATATCCAAGGAATATAGAACAGTCCCGTCAACATCACAATCCTAAGAGAGAAATTGACTGATGTAGTATGTGCTTACTATTATACACACACAAACACACATACATACACACACACGTACATCTTAAGTCCTGACTCTACTGAGATGAACGAGATGGAATACAGAATGATTGTTTCTGGGGTTCACACCGATGGCAGTGATAATAAAACCCGAGCAAGGTGAGACTACCTGTTCATTTCTTAATAAACAAAAATTTATCAGGTTGTCAAGAATTCAGTTTTAATAGTTTGTATTCCCACAATGAAAGCTGTCCAACAGAATTAAAGTAACTCAAAAGGTGGTGCTTTGCCTAAACATTTCCACAGAATTCCTGCATTGTAATATAAATATCTATGTTTTGCAATCTTGAGGTGAAAAAATTGGTATTTGGGTGCTCCCAATTCTATTTAAACTAGTAATTACATGGAGAATCTTTTAAAAAATCACTACATTAATAACTCCTGCATAATTGACAAACTAAAAATAAGGTGAAAGAAATCAAAATAGAATCCTTGCTCTTAGGGGTTTGTTTCATGTATTCAAAATAATTATGTGGGTCTATTACGCCCAGTTCAAATCAAGAAACGCTTCTGGAATGCCAGTGATTGTAAAGATACAGTCTAGGCTGTGTACTGAACAGTGGGGATTAAAGCAAGTTCTTGTCTTCATTAAGCACACAGTCCAATAGCAAAATTAGGTACAATTCAGGCTCCTTATGGTGATTAGTATTATGTGAAATCATTAATTTCTGCAAAAGTGTGAGGCAGTTATAGGAAAAGAAAGATTGAGTATGGCCAAGCAGCATTTAAGAAATGTCTCTGAAAGTTTTGGTATTTGAGCTTGACCTTAAACAATGGATAGATCACTGCTTATGTCTCACAACCTCAACAGAATGCCATATCTCATATCTTGGCATGTCAAAGGCATAGAAGCAGCAGAGTCCAATCTATATGTAGGGAATGGGGATGAATAGTCCCCTGCAATTGGAAGGTGTGTAGCGAAGTGTAATGTGCTTGAAAAAGGACTCTGGGTGATTAAAGATGTATTTAATTTCTAAAGCCACCTTATGAATCAGCACAGACATCAGTATCCCTATTTTATCAATGAGGAAAAGGAATATAAAAAGTTTAGACCTAACTCTATTGTGAGAGTTGATTGAACAGTCTATATAATTCTGTCTTCTCTGGGGCTGAAGTCAGCAAGGCTAGCAGTCAAGAAGCGGAGATGGACATGGAGTGGGAAAGGCCAGGGGACAAATCTGGATCTAGGAGGACTGTGTCTTGTTTCTCACCTCTCCCAATCTCACTGATGGTGATGAGCTCCAGGATAAACTTGCACCTTTCCCACAAAGATGTGCATACGGCTGTCCCAGGATTCAGAAGAGGTAAGGAAGAAGTCTGGTAGAAGCTGGAGGAACTGTGAGCCCATGTACTGCCTCACTCCACAGGAGAGCCAGCAGATCAGAGACAAGTATGAGTTGCAACAGCACTCATGCCTTCACCTATGCCTTGTAAATCTCATGCAAATTTCTCTTGTGGCCAACACTTACTCAGAACCAGATAGAGAAGGGAATTCTGGCAAAGTAATGCTGGTTTAGCTGAATTGACATGTAGAGATTCTAGATAATGTTATATTCCCCTGAAGAGTGATTTTTGTTCGAGCAGGTAATTAATATGACTAGACTTAAACTGCATACTCTGTCTTCTAGGCTTGGGCTGCAGTGGAAATCTTCATTCATTTTCTTCAACTTCCTGGGGTCAGGCTGATGCCTGTGTTGTTCAGCAGTAAGATTTAGGAAGATTTCGTATGTATTTCTTCTGTGTCTCCCTTCTTTCTGGGATTTCCCTAAATCTAAACCTAAATCTTAGTTTGCCATACCATCACCAAACTCTGTCCTCTGACACCTCAGGCCAATAAATAAGGTGTAGTTTTCTGCTGCCCCAAGCCATATACAATTTGAGAATTTCCTCAAAGGAAAGAAACCCAAGAAGCACCAACAGGCTATTTATTCATTGTGTATAAGTCCTTTCTTCCAGGGGTAGCATTATGGACTGAACATTTATGTTCCCCCAAATTCATATGTTGAAGACTTAACCCTCAATGTGATGGTAGTTAGAGGTGGGGTCCTTGGGAGTTAATGAGGTTTAGATGATATCATGAGGGTGGGGACCTCATGATGAGATTAGTGTCCCTACAAGAAGAGGATGAGAGAGACCAGAGCTTGAACTTTCTGAGCACACACAAAAAAGAGGTCATGTGAGCACACAGCAAGATAGCAGCCACTTAGAAGCCAAGAAAAGAAGCCTTGGAATGAAACCTACTTTGTTGGCACCTTGATCTTAGACTTCCCAGCCTCCAGAAGTGTGAGAATTTTTTATTGTTTTAGCCACTCAGTCAATGGTATTTTGTTATGGAGCCCCAAGCAGATTAAGACAGATGTTGGTACCAAGATGTGGTATGTTCTGTAACAAATACCTAAAAATGTGGAAGCAACTTTGGAACCCAGTAATGGGTAGAGTCTAGAAGAGTCTTGAGGTGAATGCTAGAAATATGGACATTTAAGGCAATTCTGGTGAGATCTTGGAAATGAGGAACATGTTATTGGAAACAGGAGAAAATACAACCCTTATTATAAAGTGGCAAAGAACTTGGCTAACCTATGTTCTAGTGTGTTATGGAAAGTAGAACTTATGAGCGATGAAAATGGGCATTTAGCTGAGGAGAATTTTGAGCAAAGTAGTTGGAGAGGCTTGGTTCCTCCTGACTGCTTATGGTAAAACACAAGAAGAGAGAGATGAATAGAAAATATTGTTAAGCAAAAAGGAACCATAACTTAAAGATTCAGAAAATTCTCAACCTGTCCATATTGTAAAAAAGTGAGAAAGCATGTTTGGAAAAGAACATCAAAGGTGTGGCTGGAATACCACTCGATAAAGAGATTGTAGATATAATTCATGAACTTAAACAGCCATCACAACAGAAGCAAGGAATAGAGAAGGGATTATATCAGCAGAAACACTGCCAGGTTGTGTTAAAGGAGACAGAGTCACATGGGTAGGTAGAACCCTAGGTATAGCCTAGGTAGAGCTCTAGCAGAGAGCCATAAGGTGGTGCCCCATGGAGCCAAAGGGGTAGGTCTGCCGCAGGCCTGCAGGGCAGAGCAATGAACCAAAGAGGATGATTCTTGAGCCTTAAGATCTAATGGAATTTGCCTTGCCATGTTTGGACTTACTGATATCTGTCACTCTTCTTTCTCATTTCTCTTTTTTGGAATGGGGATGTCTACCCTATGCACGTCCCACCTTAAATTTCTACTGTTTAAGCCACCTGGTCTATGGTATTTTGCAATGGCAGCCTGAGCAGACTAAGACACGTAGTCTCCACTACAGTTTCAGCCTTCAAATAATGTGCTGTGCATTTTTTTGCTAGAATATGTAATTATTCTCTGTGGATTAGTCTGATTAAGCTATTCCACTATTACCAGAAATCAGACCTATTTCTTGATGGCAATATATTATTAACAAAATAAATCATGTTTCAGAAGTGTGTTCCATATATAATGCCTTTGTAAATTTCTAAATAAATATTTATATATGTATAGAAACAAAGATCTGGAGGGACTTCCAGCAAAATATTGAGTAGTTGTGTTACAGTGGTGAGCTTGTGGGGTGTTTTTTTTTTTCTATTTTCTCATCACATTTTCTATGTTTTCTTACACTGATCATGTAATATTGGATAATTTTAAAACTAAGTATAGAATAAGGTGAAATAAAGAAAAGCAAGTTAAGCCAAAATATTATGCTGATGTCAGTTCACTTTTGTAATATTTTTGTCGTGATTTGAGACCAACCAAAATCAAGAAATTTGTTTTTATTGCTAATTTATGTGCACCCAGTGACCTCATTCACTATTAAAAGTTAATACTTGGATCTAACGTCAGCAAATCTGGCAGTATTCACTGGGAACTAGCAAATGTTAGAATCAGCTTGAATGTTTTATTTTGTAATCATGACACTATGTACTTATATATTAAATAATCCTTTGCACATCAGTTTACTACAGTGGTGTGCTTTAGTATTTTTTATTTTCTTAAAAATTGGAATTCCCATTTTCTACATAAATTGCCAACTGATATTCTCTCTCCCTTTATCCCCTCCCTTCCTCCTTTTTCCCCCCTTGTTTCTTCCTCCCCCCCCCATTCTTCCTTCTAATATTTACCAATTTTATACTCTGCCAAATATTACACTAGGCTCTGGAGATCCAGAGTTGAATAAACTCTGGTTTCTCAAGAGGACTATTTGGGATGACAGACAAGTGCATGAACTATTACAATGTGATATCATGATGGCTGAAAAGGGTATGCACAAGGGGCTGAGCATCTCTAGAAAATCAGGAGAGCAAAGACTCGCTGCTTCTGAATGGCTTTTATAAGAAAAGATATAAACAACTTATTCAGGTAGTTTATCTCCATTTTCTCCCCTATAGATTCATATTTAAATTATGATTTTTCATTTTATGTTCTCTTTTAGTAGGTAGGGACAAAGGAGAGCTGTTTCATATCAAGTAATAATTTTATAATAATCATAATTTATATTTCAGAGCTATTTTGTTTACTTTTAAAAGTACTAAAAGAACCCGTATAGACACCTAAGGGTTGATTCAGTCATGATTAGCACAATAGTGACAGAATCACATTTCTCTTACAATCTAGATCAACCACATGAAAGTTGAGAAAAATCAGTGCCTTTTAGCCGATGAGAGATTTGTAAGTATCAAAATGACTAGTATTAGCATTTGGATCAAGCCTCACTTAAAGAGACATAAAACTAAAGTTTTTCACAGTAGTTTTAAATGACTTATGATGAAGCTCATGGATCTCCTACATTAGGCAGAGAAAACTAAAATCCTTCAAGGAAACACTTAACATGAATAAAAAAACAAGGAATATTAATACAGTCCATCTGTGGGTCCTGCATATTTTATTTCCTTCATAGTTCATATAACGTTCATTAAAAACATAGTGCCTTTATGCATATTTGAAGTAAAACTCCCCTCTGACTTTACTGGGTTAAAGTATGCAAGATAACAAATGCATTTAGCCTTTAAATGAACTCATCAGAAGTGAAGGGTGCTTTACAACTAGTGATGGGCAGAACTTGGGAATTTGGGGAGGTTGGCACACGTTTGAATATGTTATCTGAGGCTAATGTGAACTATTTGATTCAGCATCATGGGGTTGAAAGTCTCACAGGAACAGGAATGAGCACAATCGGCCACATCGCAGTAATACAAAAGTTAACAGTTGTCAGGCAGATGAATTTTTGTGTGAAACATAAAAATAGGATATTTTTTCCCCTGTAGCCTACTGTAGAGACCCATGAGGAACCATGAATCTGAAATATTGTGCCTTTTGAAAAGAGAATGTCAAAGATTAATTATTTCTATGAGAACGGCACAGAGCTTTTGCATGATTCACGCTGACAGAGAAAATATCCCCTGTAATTTGAAAGGGGGGGAAAAAGGATATTTCTTACATACAGTCAGGAGAAAAATCTTGAAAAATAAAGTTATCATCCCATTCTATACATAAATTTTTAAAGATATTTATCTTTTGGAAAAATAGATATGCCTTTTTATTTCCACATGTGTTCTTTAAATTAATATATGAGACATTTAACCAATTCAGGTCTTATTCATAAAATATGTAAATTCAATGACTACTAGCTTCTCTTTAACTATCTTCCACACTGCCAACTACCTCAAAATGTAAATCAGATGAAGTCTCACTCTGACAAATTTTTGGAACAATAGAACCAGGTTACATTCATCTCAGCATCTTGGTGCCCCGTATGTCCACAGGGACTATGAATCCAAAATGGGGACGTGAACAACATACGAAATAAAACGTTCAGCTCAATTCCAGTCAAGACAATTTATCCTCATAGTAACTCCTTCCACAATCTTGGTTATTTTCCAGGCATGAGGGAAAGTTTGCCATGATACCACCAAGCTCCTTGTCTTGGTTCATCCCAAAATGTTTTTTGTGACTTTATGATCTGAGCTATAAGGCATTTCTGGGGGTCCTTGAGTGAAGCCTGTTTAAGCTCATAAGGAAATAAGACACATTGTGAGCCACCAGAGGAAGGCAGGACATTCCTGACCCCCACAGTACTCTGTTAGCTAACTATGCTGTTCATTCAGAAAATGTACTGCACTTTGAAGCTTCACTTAACCCAAGCAGAAAGCAAAGTGGGAGAAGGAAGCAAAGTAGGGAGGGCAATGAGTCTTGGCTTGGTACTGCTCAGGAATGATTTTTAGAGGGCTTAGGTGGGGAAGCACAAGTTAGAAAAATTAGAGCAGAGGAGGAGAAAACAGGTAGAGTGATTAAGAGCGTAGACTTTGGAAGAATGCAGCCTCAGCTTCATTGCTTGCTTCACCACTCTATCGAATTGGTTTGGGCACATCCCATAATGCTTTCAAGTTCCGGGATTTTATTTTCCATCCATATGCTTCACCCATTTACAGTATCTTTTTCATAGCATTATTGTGAAATTTGAAATGAAATAACAGTAGTAATCATAAAACTACATTACAGTACTTCATAACTACACTTAATACGGTTACATAGTCCCTGGCAAATATTATGATCTTCAACATCATTATTTTTATTAGGGTGCTACTCTGATTTTTATAAAAGCTCTGCTTTTATCTTTGCAGTACTGGTTAGATGAGTCTCCATAATTCTCCAGACCTTCGTTTCTCAACTCAGGAATGGCAAAGATTGGTCAACTAGTCTCCAGGGACTCATCTAACGTTAACAATCTATGACTTGGTCTGCTTTTACAGACTGCACTTCTGAGAGTCACCAACTATATACACATATTCACATGGAATTCCAAGTTGGGGGGCTTTATGTGGTGAATAGAAATGGAAAAATAATCTAAGAAAATAATTACAGGCAGAACATATGATAGAAAGGCCTCCTAAAAATCCCTGCCTATTTCCAAAGTCTGTTTTTACACTAATGCACTCCCCATGAGACTGCCCAAATGCAATTTAGAGAGACACTGAATTGGATTCAGAAAGTTGAGTGTTTTATGAATTTTTGTCTCTAAGTGACATATGCCTTTCTGCAAAATCAGAAAATAGATTTGTTCAGTGCATGGAGTGGAGTATTACTGATGTAATTGGGTAAGCCTGGCAAGATAAGTTCGATTTTAGTTGATGACACTGTCAGGAATAAATTGAGTATTCACGGAAGCTTCAATGTACCTATGAACACGGACCAGCACAGAAATCTGAGTGCTTGATCAGATGTTGCTGTATAGATTCAAAAGCATTATGAAAATTGACTCAAATGTAGAGGAAAAGGCAACTGTTGAAACCCAGCAGTTTATAAGACAACAGCTCCTCCACAGATGAAAAAGGAGCCCATTGGAATTGTGTGTGTATAAGCTGGTGTACAATGCTGTGATACAAAAGTTTACCAGTGAGCCTCATTTCTTTTGGATCTCTTAGTAAACCTAGCTTGATCCAGCTTTCTGGTCGTTCTTGCCGAAACTAACCTAAATCCTAATGCATTTGATTTGACTACATTTATAGTGGATGGTATGATGGTCAAAATTGCATCCTCACAGACTCCTAGCAAAGAGGACTGAGGATGAAATAGGACTTATGACTGGCACACAATAAATAGCACTTAAAATAATATTAGTTGGAGAACATACCTTGTACTATTTCAACTTTTGAGCTTTGTTTTATGATTCATTATACAGACTATCTTGGTGAATGTTCCAGGTACACTTAAATAAATTATGTATTCTACATTTGTTGGGTATATTATTCTGTAAATGTCAATAATTGGGTCAAATTGGTTGATAATATTGTTCAGACCTCCTCTATTTACTACTGATAGTTTTCAAGTTATTCTATTAATTACTGAGGGAGAAGGGTTAAAATCTCTCATTGTGATTTTTAATTTTTTTCTCCATTTAGTTTCTGTCAGTTTTCTCTTAACTACTTTGAGGATCTGTTATTAGATGTAAATACGATTAAGATCTTATACCAGTCGGATTTCTCACTCTTTATCATTGTGAAATAATACTTCTTATGATTAGTATTATTTTTGTCCTGAAGTCTACTTGTCTGATATTGATATACTCATGCCAAACCTGTGTACTTACTGATAGCAGGTACATATGTTTCATTTTTACAACCTGTCTGTATCTTTCTATCTAAAGTGTGTCTCTTATAGACACATCTGTTTCTTGTCTTGCTTTTTTACTTCTACCCAGTTCAATAATCTTCACCTTGAGATTATAATTTTTCTTCCATTAACATTTAATATAATTACTGACATGGTTGGGTTTATGTATACATTTTATTATTTTCTTTTTCTTCTGTGCCATCTCTTATTTGTTTCTCTGTTTCTCATTTTCTGATTTTGAGGGTGATAATCAAAACTTTTAGAATGTTTCATTTTATTGTCTTTATTGGATTTTTAGCTATAACTCCTGTCTTTCTTACATTTTTGTGATTGCCCCAGGGCTAGCAATATGCAACTTTAACTTATTAAAGTCTACTTAGAGTTAATATTATCCTGCTTTAAACATCACATTTCACAGTTCCTAACCATACTTTACATGTTTTTCTTCCCAAATATAATAATAAAAACACTGTTAAAGAATTGAAAAAGCAAGAAAAATTGTAAAACATATATCTGACTAAGGAGTTATTTCTAGTATATACAAAGAAATCTTAGAATGGACAATAAGACGACGACCAATGAAAATATGTGCAAATGATCTAAATAGCTACTTCACCAAATAAGATATATGGGTGCCAAATAAACACATGGAAATATATTCAGCATCAGTAGTCATTAGAGAAATATAAACTGCAACCATGAGATACAATTGCAAGTCAATTATACTGTCTAAGATTAAAAAGAGTACGAATACCAAGCACTGGCTAGGATGTGTGCTAATAGAAAATCTCATACACTGCTGGTAGGAATTTAAAATGGAGTGACACTCTGTAACCTCACCCTTGAAAGGCCCCAGTCAACCTATTTCAGTCCAATATACCCCCCACTCCCAATTAAAAAGTCACTTGCTGAAAAAATTTTTCTCCAATCCACTTAAGTGTTCCCTATTACACAAATTTATCCCTTGTCAAAAAAGACCCATTTTTTTCTATTCTCTGAAAATTTTCCCATTTGAACCAAAACCTGAATCATTAGTGATTGAATTTTTTTTTCTTTCTTTTTAGGATTAGGAGGAGCTCAGTCGTTAAAGCATAATGCCTTATCTCAGTCCCTTTGAAGTAAAGGAAATGGGGGGGTCTTGGTTGTGGAGAGGGGAGTACTTGCCGCTTCCCCACCCTTAGGATGAATTTTTCCTAATACAGACATCATCATCAACAATAAAAGTGCCAAAGTGCTGCTACATTAACATCAAATTGAATATTTATATTTTTCTCTACAAATACATTTCAAATAAATATGAGTTTCCTTCAGCACAATTTAATAAGAAAGGTGAAAATTGTCACCTTTGGAGATCTATTTCACCTTGAACTTAAGCTATCTAGAGTGCATTAATACAGTCCCACCAAGAATAAAGGAAATATAGTTGGTGCTTTATGTATTTCTTTCAACTAGAAGATCCCTAAGATACAGATCCTAACAAACTGTTCTAAGGATCATCCAGTACAAAATATTTTTGATGTCACAGTAACTAGGAAGACCTTGATGAGGATAACAATTTCCAATCTAAATTGAAGTTTCCTATAACTCATCCTGGGGCAGAATCTAATCTCAGTACAAGAGTTAACTCAGCACTGTAGGGCAACATGAATAGGGTCCAATCTCCAGGAAGAAAGGAGATAACTCAGTGTTATCTCAGTGATGAACACAACCCTGAATAAGTGCACCCCTATGGAAGACCTTTGTGGGAGTTCTGGTTTATAAAACAAAATTGAAAACATCTCCATGAACAGGTTGAGAATAGATTCAAGTGAAGGATCTGAGAAGATATAAACACAAACAAACAAAAATTTAAAAGAAGAAACACTTCATTTTTAAAAATATCAACTGTTGCATAGGTGTCTTAGCCTGGGTTCCTCCAAAGCAGATCCTGAGGCCAAGTTGTACATGTAAGTATTTTCCCCTGCCTCTTAGAGGAGGGAGGATTGAGAGCAAGGGACAGAAGTTTTACTGGGAAGATGGAAAGTCATGGAGGATGTATATAAAGTTATATACTAATTTCCTCCATTATATCCTTTGAGATAAAAAAAATTACTGTTTTCCCCCTCTGGATAATGTGGGAATTTTGATATTTGGCAGGCCCCATAGGAAAACCTGGGTTTTATTTCCTTCATGTACAATTATAGCTCTCTGTCTCAGCCTAAATTGCAACACATTTTCTCTCGCCTCTAAAAGTTGGGACAAATCTAAAAGTACATTTATGTTAGTTTTGGAATTTTTCAACTGACAGAAGTTTCCCAATAACATTATCTGCATTAAAGTATTTCATTGTAAGCATCCTTAATATTAGTTCATTTGATGCTCTGCAAATGTATCTTTTGGTGTCAGGGAATTTGGGCTCCACTTTTTATGAAACGCAATAAATTATACATATAACATATTTCATATCCTTACAGCCAGAAAGTAAACCTGTCACCATCCAACTGAAAATAGGTCCCTGATTGATATAGTACTTTGCCGAGTAGCCTCTGTGAAGTGATTGACCCTCTTGTGGCTCAAAAATTTGTGCATCTCAGCAGTGATTATTCATCTGTCCATGCACCCTTTTATACGACATTGTTTTGTGTTTGATTTAATTCAACAAACCTATACTGAATATATGCTGTGCATCAGGAACTGTGTTTTGCTGGGGAAAAAAGAGATTAAGACACTCTACCTGTCTTTGCAGAGCTCACAATCTAATGAAAGAAGCAGAGATATCCAAATTCCTATAATACAAGCAAAGTGATAATAGAGATAAATGATAAATTCCAGGAAAGCTAACTAAAGTAAAAATCAAGCTTGCCTGAAGATTAGAGAGAATGGGAAATTTTATACAGGAAGAAAACAGGAATTAACACTGAACTGGGTATTAAAGATTATGTTGACGTTTGCTAAGTGGACATGAGACAGAGAGAAGGGATTCAGATTTTTTTGAGATAGACCAGTATATACATAAATATACTGGGAAGTCAAATGACCTGCTGTGTTTGGGGAATGGCAAGTGTACCCGCTAAGAAAAGATGGAGGAAAAAAATGAGTGAGGATGAAAAGAAGGAATAAGCCTAGTTATAAAGAGCACTGATTCCTTGCCAAGAAATTTGGAGTTTTTCATGATCTGCCAGATGTTATCAAAAACACCTTACCTGCTAAGCTGCCAAGATGTCTCTAGAATTAGATGGTCTCCTCCTGTAGCCAATAAAGTCTTTTTTTAGCCACAGCCCTCGGTCTTCTTAAAATTCCGGAATGAATTACAAAATCTCTAGATTTCACTCTTGGGAAGAAAAGAGAAACTTCACTGGGGTTGGAGTAGGCTTTTGAACACTAAACTACCCCGCTGACCAATATCATCTTTGACACTGGGAGAAAAAAATAAATAACTGGCCCTGGCCAGTAGAGCAAAATAGCTGTCTTAGAACAGCAAACACTGCCATTACTTGGTTTGTATACTTATTTGAGTAAAAATAAACGAAAGTGAAAAGATTTTAGCACTTGTAAGTTTATACACTTGGACCTCATTTTGTGCTTGGAAGAAGAGAGCTTGTAAGCAGATTTCCCCAGAAGGGGTAGGAGAGAGAGAAAATAAAGACATAAAGTCAGTAAACAAATCCATGAGGCTCTGCCCAATGATCCTGTTTCCCCTTGAATGCTGTATCTGCATGAAATGCACATTGATGACAAACGGAATACCTCCATTTACTGGCAGGGCAATCCAGAGAGCTCGCAACTTCTGAGGTATAGCTCCAATTTCTATCCTCTGAGAAAACTTTCCTATCCTTACGAAGTTCTTTAGAATTCTCCCTTGGGGTTTCGTTGCCTACAGTGATGAAAAGACAGGCAAAGAAAGGAAACATCAAACGGAACCCAAATGATGAGAATAAACGTAAAGGGAGTTTCCAAGGGCCATTTGCTGCTGAATGAGTGCAGTCACATGCTATTGTGCATACATCACCCGATCCAGGTTCAGCCTAGTACCAGAGATCAATACCCATTACTAATCAAAATGGCCTGAGAATCATAGTGCCACAATCACATAAGTGAGAGGAAGTGGCTTTTACTGTACTCTCAACATTGACAGCCAAACATGTGCTTCAAGGCGAGAAATGAGTGGAGGGGATAATTATCAACTAGCATTGGAATGGTATTCTTATTCTCCAAACTAATGTTTCCATGTGCAGGAAATTCCCAAGAGCAACACACATGGCTTAGCAGTACACTTCTACCTTACTTCCCCACATATAACTACCCACCGTGAGTGGACACTTTTCTCAGTTAGGAAGAGCTAATTTCTTATAAGGCAGTGAGCACTGAAGATTCAGTCTCTTTGCTTCACTCTCCTCCCTTGACCGTTTAAGTTGAATGCTTCAGAACCTCTCTGCAGAAATCACATCTTTCCTTATGTGGGTTGTCCCAAAGCCACACTGGGGGATGGGTGAGGCTAATGATCTAAGTCAGGGGAGGATAAAGCTTGTTTGTTCTCAGAAATAAGTCACATTCCCCAATCAGCATTATCTGTCATACAGATGATATTTCAATTTTTATTTTCCACACTCTTCTATGTTCTCATTGAATCCAAACTAATGCAAAATCCAGAGTCTAGTCATAGAAGATATAGGATCCCAATAAATATCATTGCCATTCAGAAGCAGTACTATCTTTACTTTCTTCTTAGTACTGTGGGTAGGTGTGCATGTGCAAAACTAAATGAAAAGTTGCTAAGTTCAAAAAAGCCGTGAAAGTACAGTAGAGTGGAAAAGGTAATAAACTGGGTCATGCATATGCTATTAATTAGCTGGCGAACTTGTATAAATGACTTAAACTCTATTCTCTAATTTCCTCCTCTCTAGTAATTATTGAATACAATATCTTTATTTTAAGATATTTAGCATTCTGAAATTCCAAAATGCTACTTCTCTGTTTACTATTTACATGACTCACTTTTGCTTTCCTGGGTTACGGATAGCTGTGACCTGTTGGTGGTAATACACACACACACACACACACACACACACACACAAATGCTTAGTGAATAGAAAGAAAAAAAGTGATTATGTGTATTACCAATAAATTAAAACCATATTGAACATGCTTATTCATTTATTTGACAAAAGCAGCAAAGCAAGGGAATTCTGCCATCAAAATTTGAATGGTCGTAGACTGATAGAGCAATACTGAAAATACTAATTTAGAGACTGAAAGATTGTTAATGAGCAAATATTTACTCTTTCCTTCAACCAGCAAGGGAGGAATGTGTTTCCCCATCTCAAAAATGTTGGGCTTGGCCATATAAGTGATTTGGGGTAATGGGATGTAAGTAAAAATACAGTTTAAAGTTCTTATCTGGGGCCTTAAGAGACATCTCATGTCTCTTCTTCCCCTTGCCTTTCTACCATGAGAAGAACATGCCTTGGTTATTGGCCATTCAGTGCTGATGAGGACACACGGAGAAGAACCGGACCCAACCCAGAACAAGGAGCCAAGCTAAAGAGCCCAGGTTAGATCAGTTGAAACTTATCTGATCCACAGATACCAGAGTAAGAAAAAAATCTCTATCATTTTATGTTTCTAATATATTGTGGTTGTTTTTCATGCAGCATTAAATAGCTAAAGACAAATGTTAGTGTGAATGTGGAAAAAAGAGAACACCAACACTGTTAGTGGGAATGTAAATTGGTACAGCTGTTATGGAAAAGAATATAGAAGTTTCTCAAAAAAATTAAAAATAGAATTATCATATGATCTAGCAATCCCACTACTAAGTATATATCCAAAGGATATGAAATCAGAATCTTGAAGAAATATCTGTGCTCCCATGTTCACTGAAGCATTATTCACAGTAGCCAAAATATGGAAACAACATAAATATCCTTCAAAAGATGAGTGGATAAAGAAAATGGAGTTTGTGTATATAAACAAAATATTATTCAGCTATATAAAAGGAAAACCTGCCATTTGTAACAACATGTATGAACCTGGAAGGCTTTATGCTAAGTGAATTATGCCAGACAGAGAAGGACAAATACTGTATGGTATTACTTATATGTGGAATCTTTAAAAGAGGTGAATTTATAGAAATAGAGAATAAGAGAATAGAATGGTGGTTGCCAGGAGCTAGGAGAAGAAGAGGGGGAAATGGGGAGATATAGGTCAAAGGGTACAAACTTTCAATTACAAGAAGAATAAGTTCTGAGACTCTCACATACAGCATGGTGACTATAGTTAATAATACATTATATACTTGAAAGTTGCTGAGCATAGATCTTAAGCTTTCTCACTTCACACACACAAGAAAGAATTAACTGTATGAGTAATACATGTTTAATTATCTTGATCTTGGTAATCATTCCACAATGTATATGTATAACAAACCATGTCATATACTTTTAAAAAGTATACAATTATATTTGTCAATTATTCCTCAATAGAATTGGAAAAATTAGCTGACTTGTGCCAAGACTCAACAAGTTCAATTGCACACTTTACTTTTTATAAAATTCAAAGTCACAGCACAGTCAGTAAATGTATTTATTATTTTTACGTATCTTCAGGTAATTCGGCCCACCACAGAAAAGACCACCTGATATGTAAGAGGACCGTCTTCCACCACACTCACCTTGGATAGAACTGCATAATTAACTTCACTTACTTTTACCTTCAGCAACCATGAGTTGAAACACCACCATTAACAGAAACTTCAACTGTCCCTCCTACACTCTAAAGAGCCATCGCCATGGCTCAGGGGAGGTTGACTTAGTTAAATATTAATACAACTTTCATTGCTTCTTCATGACATGGTGAGTCTCGCTGAGGCCTTGAACCTTCCAGAAGTAGTTGTACCAAACCAGCAAGAGATTTCACTTTCAATAAGTGGCTGAAGAGAATTTATATTGTTAACATTACTGGAGTGTTATAATGCTTTCATCAGCCGCCTGAAGCTCTAGGTTTCTTCTACCAAGGAAGACTCTGGATTCTTCCCTTTGTTAACATTAAAACACTCCACAGCTGTACTTCTACAAACTTCAGATCCTTACAACTCAACATCAAAAAAAACAAACGACCCCATTAAAAATGGGCAGAAGACCTGAATAGACATTTTCCAAAGAGGAAATGCAGATAGCCAACAGGCACATGAAAAGATGCTCAACATTGCTAATCATCAGGGAAATGGGGATCAAAACCACAATGAGATATCACCTCACACCTGTCAGAATGGCTATCATCAAAAAGGGATCTGTGTTTTAATAAACTCTCCAGATAATTCTAACACATGCTAAAGTTTGAGAACCCCTGGTAAGGAGTTCAAGTTTTGGTGATAGGGCCAAATGGAAATACTGGGGCCAGGTTGTAGAGGGACTTGTGAACAGCCCAAGTAGCCTGGACTTTGCCATAGGCAATTGTGTAGAGAGCAGTGATCAGGATGTAATTGTGTTATGTTGGGGAGAGAGCTGAATGGTGTAGACTTAGGTGAGTCTCCTAGTCAATCTTTTTATGTTTCTATAATTTGGTATTCTTTCTTTAATAAACTGTTCATTTATGCATTTATTGTATTTCTATAAGATTACAGCTTTGTTATAAATCTTTGCTCTTTTAATTTGAGGTGAGTAAAATTCTGAGATATTACTGATAATAATATTCATCTTAGTGAGTTGTTTTTGGAGAAGTAATCTAATATTTCTATCCTTGAAATTAAAAAAAGTATTTTCTTCGAATTATAAACTTATCAGATGACATTTCTCCGTAAGCTGCATTCTTTTGCAGTTTGGAATGATTCATCATGTCTTTTTCTCCAGAAATATACCTCTTCAAGGAGTTCCTAAAAGGACATTGTTAAGAAAATATCCTCATGAACTTTATCACCTTCTTACTGGAATTTTCACTTTGAATAGTCCAATTCGTATTTCAGCATTCAAAAGCCAAAGTCCACACTCTCTAATGATAGAATGAAGTGCACTAATTAGACCCACTTGACAGTTCCTGAGGCAGGAGAATGAAGAAAAAAAAAATCAAATACCCTTAGAGATCATTTTTAAAGAGTAAATACCTGCTTTCCCAAATGGAGACCCTTTGAAATAAGTGGGTACTTATATTTTGGCTGCCATTTTAGGAAGCATCAAGTGACCGTTACAACAAATCTGGGAGTCATTCTCCTACTCCAACTCCCTATCCCTTACCTCCTGTAGGGAGTTAAAGATAAGAATGTAAGGGAAACACACCTACTTCAAAGAGACCTGTTTTTCTCACTGCGCTCTAAAAACTGTAAGGGCTATTTTGTTTTATCTTTCCATACCAGTTTTCACTTATATGTATGTATGTATTTGTCAGCTTGTTTCTTTATTTTTATGTTCATGTATTTACTTATTTAGTGGAAATGACTGAGCTGCATTTTCTGACTTCTCTATTTTTTAAATTTCTCCTTTGTTCTCCCTTAGTATCTAGTCTCCACTTTCATGGAGAAGTATCTACCAGTGGGGTTTTATTGACAAACAGGAGGGATGTACTCAGTGTTAGAGAAATTTAATTAAAAATAGAATCTCCTCCCAATTCAGAAAACCACTCTCCTCAAAGAGGTTTCCAAAAGAATTTTTTTTATTGAATAAGCATTAAGCCAGATGTGCATCACAGGTAATTCAATAAGGAGACTGCAAAGACAGAGAAAAAAATCTCATATTTTTATAAAGCCACGCAGATACAACCCATTGCATACATGCTCTCAAGATAAACAATAACTAGTCCCAAGTAGGAGGACTTGACAGCGCTACTTGTCACACATAGTTTACCCTAGATCCACCTGGTGGTTGGGGTGGCCATCTGTGCTAAGTGTCTTTTTCCAGAGGAAAAATAAGCTTCTTATAGCTTTATGACAGAAAACAGTTTGGGAGAAAGACATCAGCCCCACTAAAGGTAGGCTACTACCCTCACATAGAAACTGCAAGGTAAGGGTGTTATCTTCCTTGATGATTACATTTGAAAGATGTGGTTCCCAGGTCCTTAAAGAGACATTTCTGGATCCTAAAGCTGGTAAGAGGATTATTTAGCTTTTTAAAAATTTACAGTACATTTCAACCAGAGAAAGAACTTTCCATTACAAGCTTTGTAAAATAAATGTTCTAAGAAAAGAGAGTGGGGTGAAGTCTCTTCTCTTACTTTCAACAAGAAGGATTAAGCCTTTTGTTTTAAATTTGTAATTATCCTTACATCAGCCAAATACATCACACTAGGAATCAGAAAATTAGGCATCAGTCCTTGATTTCTCACTCAGTGGCTGTTACTTAGCATTCTATGAACCTCAGTTTCTGTTAGGAGTTTAGGCTAATAACCACAAAATATCTAAGACCTTATATATAATGTGCCAACAGCACAAGGACCAACAGCAGTAGGGCTTGTTGGATAAACATGATCTCAGGCTCCCTTCCAATACTAAGTCAATGTACATAATTTAAGAGTACTTCTGATGATTCAGCATGTATTTAAGTTTCAGAAGCATTACTCTAAAGTCATGGTTCTCTAAGTGTGGCCTTAGTCCAGGAGGACCAGCATCATCAAGGAACCTATTATAAATGGAAAATTTGAGCCCCACCCAGATCTACTAAATTACAAATCCTCAGTACAGTATCCAATAATTGTATAATTGTGTGTGCGTGTGTGTATTTGAGTAAGATTTGCTGAGATAAAATCTACATATTGTAAAATTCATGCTTTTCAGATTACAAATCAATTAATTCTGACAGTCTTGTAACCATGACCACCATCAAGACATAAAACATTCCTATTACCCCTAAAAGTTTCATCGTTTCCCTTTATACTTAATTCTCTACTTAACCTCTAATCCTAATAATGACTAATCTGTTTTACAACCCTACAGTTTTGCTTTTCCTAATGTCATATATGTAAAATAATACATTGTGTAGACATTTGAGTCCAGCTTCTTTCACTTAGTGTAATGCATTTGAGAATCATTCATGTGTATTGTTTTTTACAATATATTTTTGAATTTTCTAATTATTTTTCTGTTATTGACTTCTAGTTTTATACCATTATAGTCAGAAATATGAGTTCATATGATTTCAATCGTCTTGAATTTGTTAAGACTCGTTCTGTGGCCTAACATTTTATCTATTCTGGAGAATGTTCCATGTGTGCTTAAGAAGAATGCTGCTGCAGGATGGAATATTTTGTGTATGTCTTTTAGGTCCATTTTGTCTAGCCAATGATGAAAGTGGAGTATTGAAGTCTGTTACTATTGTACTGCTGTCTATTTCTCATTTCAGTTGAAAAGGAGAGACCACTTACAAACTCATTTTATGAGGCCAGCATTATTATGGAAGAAAGCCAGAAAAGTATACTACAAGAAAACAAAATTACAAGCCAATATTCCTGTTAAAAATAGACACAAACTCTCAGCAAAATACTAGCAAACTGAATTCAACAGTACATTAAAAAGATCATACTCTATGACAAAGTGGGATTTATCCCTGGGATGCAAGGATGGTTTGGTTTATGCAAACCAATAAGTGTGATACACCACATTAACAAATGAAGGTTAAAAAATCATATCATTTCATATGACTTTGAAAATTTAACATATTTTCCTGATAAAAACTCTTGTATTAGGCATAGTAGAAATGTACCTCAACGGTATAAAGGCCGTATATAAGAAGTCCATAGCTAACATCACATTCAGTGCTGAAAACTTATAGCTTTTTTTCTAATATCAGCAACAAGTCAAGGATGCCCATTCTCACCACTTCTCTCCAACATAGTACTAGAAATGCAAGCCAGAGCAATTAGACCAGAAAAACATATAAAAGGCCTTTAAATCAAAAAGGAAGAAGTAAAATTGTCTCTGTTTGTAGATGAAATGATCTTATATATAGAAAACACTAAAGACTCCACCCAATAAACTAATAACTGAGTTTAGTAAAGACAATCTCAGAGACCTCTGGGACAACACTAAACTCACCAGCATTCGAATTATAGGGGTGCCAGAAGAAGAAGAGAAAAAGAAAGGGTCTGAGAAAATATTTGAAAAGATTATAGTAGAAAACTTCCCTAACATGGGAAAGGAAATAGTCACCAAGCCCAGGAAGCACAGAGAGTCCCATACAGGATAAACCCTAGAGAAAACACACCAAGACACATATTAATCAAACTAACAAAAATTAATTCAAAGAAAAATATTAAAAGCAACAAGGGAAAAAAAAATCATACAGAGGAATCCCCATAAGGTTATCAGCTGATTTTTCAGCAGAAACTCTACAGGTCAGAAGGGACTGGCAGGATATACTTAAAGTTATGAAGAGAAAACCTACAACCAAGATTACTCTACCTAGCAAGGCTCTCATTCAGATTTGATGGAGAAGTCAAAAGCTTTTCAGACAAACAAAAGCTAAGAGAATTCAGCACCACCAAACCAGCTTTACAACAATGCTAAAAAAATTTATCTAAGTAGGAAACACAAGAGAAGAAAAAGACCCACCAAAACAAATGCAAAATAATTAGGAAAATGGTAATAGGAACATACATATTGATAATAACCTTGAATGTAAATGGATTAAATGCCCCAACCAAAAGACACAGACTGGCTGAATGGATACAAAATCAAGACCCATATATATGCTGTCTACAAGACACCCACTTCAGACCTAGGAACACATACAGACTGAAAGTGAAGGGATGGAAAAATATATTCCATGCAAATGGAAATCAAAAGAAAGCTGGAGTAGCAATTCTCATATCAGACAAAATAGACTTTAAAATAAAGACTATTACAAGACACAAAGAAGAACAGTACATAATGATCAAGGGATCAATCCAAGAAGAAGATATAACTATTATAAATGTTTATGCACTCAACCTAGGAGCACCTCAATACATAAGACAAAGGCTAACAACCATGAAAGGAGAAAGCAACAGTAACACAATAATAGTAGGGGGGCTTCCCTGGTGGCGCAGTGGTTGAGAGTCCGCCTGCCAATGCAGGGGACACGGGTTCGTGCCCTGGTCTGGGAAGATCCCACATACTGCGGGGCAGCCAGGCCCATGAGCCATGGCCCCTGAGCCTGTGTGTCTGGAGCCTGTGCTCCACAACAGGAGAAGCCAAAACAGTGAGAGGTCCACGTACCACACACACACACAAAAAAATAATAATAATAATAATAGTAGGGGACTTTAACACCACACTTATGCCAATGGACAGATCACCCAAAATGAAAATAAATAAGGAAACACAAGCTTTAAATGACACAATAGACCAGACAGATCTAATTGATATTTATAGAACATTCCACCCAAAAGTGGCAGAATACACTTTCTTCTCAAGTGAACAAAGAACATTCTCCAGGATAGATCACATCTTGGGGCACAAATCAAGCCTTGGAAAATTTAAGAAAATTGAAATAGTATCAAGCATCTTTTCTGACCACAATGCTATGAGACTGGAAATCAATTATAGGAAAAAAAGCTGTAAAAAAACACAAATACATGGAGGCTAAACAGTGTGCTACTAAATAACCAAGAGATCACTGAAGAAATCAAAGAAGAAATAAAAAAATACCTAGAGAAATATAACAATGAAAACACGATGAACCAAAACCTATTGGACACAGCAAAAGAAGTTCTAAGAGGGAAGTTTATAGCAATTCAACCTCACCTCAAGAAACAAGAAAAATATCAAATAAACAATTTAACCCTACACTTAAAACAACCAGAGAAAGAAGAACAAAGAAAACCAAAAGTCAGTAGACAGAAAGATATCATAAGGATGAGAACATAAATAAATGAAATAGAAACAAAGAACACAATAGCAAAGATCAATAAAACTAAAAGCTAGTTCTTTGAGAAGATAAACAAAATTGATAAACCCTTAGCAAGATTCGTCAAGAAAAATAGGGAGGAGATGCAAATGAATAAAATTAGAAATGAAAAAGGAGAAATCACAACTGACACTGCAGAAATACAAAGGATTATAAGAGACTACTACAAACAACTATATGCCAATAAAATGGACAACCATAAAGAAACTGACGTATTCTTGGAAAGGTACAATCTTCCAAGACTGAAACAGGAAGAATTAGAAACTATAAGCAGACCTATCACAAGTAATGAAATTGAAACCATCATTAAAAATCTTCCAACAAACAAAAGTCCAGGATGAGATGGCTTCACAGGTGAATGCTATCAAACATCTAGAGAAGAGCTAACACCAATCCTTCTTAAACTCTTCCAAAAAATTGCAGAAGGAGAAACACTCCCAAATTCATTCCACAAAGCCACCATCACCCTGATACCAAAACCAGAAAAAGATATCACAAAAAAAGAAAATTATAGACCAATATCTCTGATGAACATAGATGTAAAAATACTGAACAAAATACTATCATACAGAATCCAACAGCACATTAAAAGAATCATACACCATGATTAGGTGGGATTTATCCCAGGGATGCAAAGATTCTTCAATATATGCATATCAATCAATGTGATAGACCACATTAACAAATTAAGGAATAAAACCCATATGATCATCTCAATAGATGCAGAAAAAGCTTTTGACAAAATCCAACACCCATTTATGATAAAAACTCTCGAGAAAATGGGCACAGAGGGAACCTACCTCAACTATATAAAGGCTATATATGACAAACCCACAGCAAGCATCATACTCAATGTGGAAAAAGTGAAAGCATTTCCACTAGGATCAGGAACAAGACAAGGATGTCCACTCTCGCCACTCGTATTCAACATAGTTTTGGAAGTCCTAGCCACAACAGTCAGGGAAGAAAAAGAAATAAAAGGATTAAAAATTGGAAAAGAAGAAGTAAAGCTGTCACTATTTGCCAGTGACATGATACTATACATAGAAAATCCTACAGATGCCACCAGAAAACTACTAGAGCTAATCAATGAATTTGGTAAGGTTGCAGGATACAAGATTAAGGCACAGAAATCTCTGTCATTCCTATACACCAACAACGAAAAATCAGAAAGAGAAGTCAAGGAAACACTCCCATTTACCATTGCAACAAAAAGAAAACAATACCTAGGAATAAACCTGCCTAAAGAGGCGAAAGACTTGTACTGAGAAAACTATAAAACACTAATGAAAGAAATCAAAGATGACATAAAAAGATGGAGAAATATACCATGTTCTTGGATTGGAAGAATCAATATTGTGAAAATGACTATACTGCCCAAAGCAATCTATAGATTCAATGCAATCCCTATCAAATTACCAATGGCATTCTTCACAGAATTAGAACAAAAAAAAAATCTTACCATTCATATGGAAACACAAAAGACCCCGAATAGCCAAAGAAATCTTGAGAAAGAAAAATGGAGTTGGAGGAATCAGGCTCCCTGACTTCAAATTATACCACAAAGCTACAGTAATCAAGACAGTATGGTACTGCTACAAAAACAGAAATATAGATTAATGGTACAGGATAGAATTCCCAGCAATAAACCAATGCACGTATGGGTACCTAATTTATGACAAACATACAATGGAGAGAAGACATCCTCTTCAATAAGTTGTACTGGGAAAACTGGACAGCTATATGTAAAAGAATGAAATTAGAACACCACCTAACATCATACACAAAAATAAACTCCAAACGGATTAAAGACTTAAATATAAGACCAGACAATATAAAACTTTTAGAGGAAAACATAGGAAAAACTCTCTTTGACATAAACCACAGCAAGATCTTTTTTGACCGACCTCCTAGAGTAACAGAAATAAAAACAAAAATAAACAAATGGGACAATTAAACTTAAAAGCTTTTGCACAGCAAAGGAAACCATAAACAAGACAAAAAGACAGCCCCCAGAATAGGAGAAAATATTTGAAAATGAAACAACAGACAAAGGATTAATCTCCAAAATACACAAACAGCTCATGGAGCTCAATATCAAAAAAACAAACAATCCAGTTAAAAAATGGGTGGAAGACCTAAATAGACATTTCACCAAGGAAGACATACAGATCGCCAAGAGGCATATGAAAAGATGCTCAACATCACTAATTATGAGAGAAATGCAAATCAAAACTACAGTGAGGTATCACCTTATGCTGGTCAGAATGGTCATTATCAAAAAAGCTAGAAACAATAAATGCTGGAAATGGTGTGATGAAAAGGGAACCCTCCTACACTGTTGGTGGGAATGTAAATTGATACAACCAATATGGAAAACAGTATGGAGGTTCCTTAAAAAACTAAAAATAGAACTACCATATGACCCAGCAATCCCACTACTGGGCATATAACCTGAGAAAACCACAATTCAAAAACAGACATGCACCACAATGTTCACTGCAGCACTATTAACAATAGCCAGGACATGGAAGCAACCTAAGTGTCCATCAACAGATGAATGGATAAAGAAGATGTGGCACATATATACAGTGGAATATTACTCAGCCATAAAAAGAAACGAAACTGAGTTACTTGTAGTGAGGTGGATGGACCTAGAGTCTGTCATACGGAGTGAAGTGTGTCAGAAAGAGAAAAACAAATACCCAATGTTAATGTATATATGTGGAATGTAAAAAAAAAAAATGGTAATGATGAACCTAGTTGCAGGGCAGGAATAAAGAGGTAGGCATAGAGAATGGACTTGATGACATGGAGTGGGAGGGCAAAGCTGGGGCAAAGTGAGAGTAGCTCTGATATATATACATTACCAGATGTAAAATGGTTGGCTGGTGGGAAGTAGCAGCATAGCACAGGGAGATTGGCTCGGTGATTTGTGATGACCTAGAGGGGTAGGATAGGGAGGATGGAAGGGAGGCGCAAGAGGGAGGGGATATGGGGACATGTGTATGCATATGGCTGATTCGCTTTGTTGTGAAACAGAAAGTAACACGGTATTGTGAAACAATTATACTCAAATAAATGTCTATTAAAAAAAATACTAATGGCCAGTAGGTATATAAAATATGGTCAACATCAGGAATCACTGGGGAAATGTAAATCAAAATCATACTGAGACCACCTCATACCTATTGGGTAGGCTGTTATTTAAAAAATAATAATAGCAAATGTTGGAAAATATGGGGGAAAAATAGGGGAAAATTAAAGGTTGGTATACTTACAGTGAGTAAACATTGGTGCAGCTATTATGAAAAGTAGTATGAAAGTTCTTCAAAAAATTAAAAATAAGACTACCATATGATCCAGTAATACTACTACTGGATATTTATCCAAGGGAATTGAAATTAGGATCTCAATGAGGTATATGCACTTCTATGTTCATTGCGACATTATTCACAATAGCCAAGATATGAAAACAAATTATGTGTCCATTGATGGATGAATGAATTTAAAACAAAAATGGGCTTCCCTGGTGGCGCAGTGGTTGAGAGTCCGCCTGCCAATGCAGGGGACACGGGTTCGTGCCCCGGTCCGGGAGGATACCACATGCCGCGGAGTGGCTGGGCCCGTGAGCCATGGCTGCTGAGCCTGCGCATCTGGAGCCTGTGCTCCGCAATGGGAGAGGCCACAGCGGTGAGAGGCTCGCATACCGCAAAAAAAAAAAAAAAAAAAAAAAAAAAAAAGTGGTATTTACATACAATAAAATATTCAGTTTTAAACTAAGGAAATCCTGGGGAGAGACCTTTAAGATGGCAGAGGAGTAAGATGTGGAGATCACCTTCCTCCCCACAAATACATCAGAAATACACCTACATGTGCAACAACTCCTACAGAACACCTACTCAACGCTGGCAGAAGACCTCAGACTTCCCAAAAGGCAAGGAACTCCCCAGGTACCTGGGTAGGGAAAAAGAAAAAAGAGACACAAAAGAATAGAGATGGGAACTGCACCTCTGGGAGGGAGCTGTGAAGGAGGAAAAGTTTCCACACACTAGGAAGCCCCTTCACTGGTGGAGATGGGGGGTGGCAGGAGGGAGGCTTCAGAGCCACGGAGGAAAGCATAGCAATAGGGGTGCAGAGGGCCGAACAGAGAGATTCCCACACAGAGGATTGGTACCGACCAGCACTCACCAGCCTCAGAGGCTTGTCTGCTCCCCTGCCAGGATAGGTGGAGGCTGGGAGCTGAGGCTCAGGCTTCAGAGGTCAGATCCCAGGGAGAGGACTAGGGTTGGCTGCGTGAACACAGCCTGAGGGGGCTAGTGCGCCACAGCTAGCCGGGAGGGAGTCCAGGAAAAAGTCTGGACCTGCCTAAGAGGCAAGAGACCATTGTTTTGGGGTGCGCAAGGAGAGGGAATTAAGATCACTGCCTAAACTACTTCCAGATATGGGCGCAAGCCGTGGCTATCAGCTCAGACACCAGAGACGGGCATGAAACGCTAAGCTGCTGCTGCCGCCACCAAGAAGCCTGTGTGCAAGCACAGGTCTCTATCCACACCCCCACTCCTGGGAGCCTGTGCAGCCCGCCGCTGCCAGGGTCCCGTGATCCAGGGACAACTTCCCCGGGAGAATACATAGCGTGCCTCAGGCTGTTGCAACGTCATGTTGGCCTCTGCTGCCGCAGGCTCGCCCCACATTCTGTACCCCCCCCCCCCCCCCCCCCCCCCGCCTGAGTGAGCCAAGCCCCCTAATCAGCTGCTATTTTAACACTGTCCTGTTTGGGTGGGGAACAGACGCCCTGAGGCGACCTACATAAAGAGGCAGGGCCAAATCCAAAGCTGAACCCTAGGAGCTGTAGAAACAAATAAGAGAAAGGGAAATTTCTCCCAGGAGGTTCAGGAGCAGAAAATTAAATCTCCACAATCAACTTGATGTACCCAGCATCTCTGGAATACCTGAATAGACAAAGAATCATCCCCAAATTGAGGCAATGGACATTGTGTGATTATATATGTATAGCTTTGCTTTTACCATTTGTCCTAGGGTTCTGTCTGTCCATATTTTTTTTTAGTATAGTTTCTTAGCACTTCTTATCATTGATGGATTGGTTTTTGATTGCTTGCTCTTTCTTTCTTTCTTTTTTAAATTAATTTTCAAACATTTTTATTTTTAGTCACTTTTATTTTAATAACTTTATTTTATTTTTTTCTTTCTTTCCTTTTTTCTCCCTTTTCTTCTGAGCCGTGTGGGTGGCAGGGTCTTGGTGCTCCGACTGGGTGTCAGGCCTGTGCCTCTGCGGTGGGAGAGACAAGTTTAGGACATTGGTCCAACAGAGACCTCCGGGTTCCACATAATATCAAATGGGGAAAGCTCTCCCAGAGATCTCCATCTCAACGCTAACACCCAGCTCCACTAAATGACCAGCAAGCTACAGTGCTAGACATCCTATGCCAAACAATTAGCAAGACAGGAACACAAACCAACACATTAGCTGAGAGGCTGCCTAGCATCATAATAAGGTCACAGACACCCCCAAAACATATCACCAGGCACACGCCTGCCCACCAGAAAGACAAGATCCAGCCTCACCCACCACAACAGAGGCACCAGTCCCCTCCACAAGGATGCCTACACAACCCAATGAGCCAACCCTACCCACTGGGGGCAGACACCAAAAACAATGAGAACTACGAACCTGCAGCCTGTGAAGAGGAGATCCCAAACACAGTAAGTTCAGCAAAATGAGAAGACAGAAAAAAACACAGCAGATAAAGGAGCAATGTGAAAACCCACCCAACCAAACAAATGAAGAGGAAATAGGCAATCTACTTGAGAAAGAATTCACAGTACTGATAGTAAAGATGATCCCAAATCCTGGAAATAGAATGGAGAAAATACAAGAAACATTTAACAAGGATCTAGAAGAACTAAAGAGCAAACAAACAATGATCAACAACATAGTAAATGAAATTTAAAATTCTCTAGAAGGAATCAATAGCAGAATAACTGAGGCAGAGCACGGATAAGTGACCGGGAAGATAAAATAGGGGAAATAATTAGTGCAGAGCAGAATAAAGAAAAAAGAATGAAAAGAATTGAGGACAGACTGAGAGACCTCTGGGATAACATTAAACGTACCAACATTCAAATTATAGTGGTCCCTATAATTTGAAGAAGAAGAAGAGAAAAAGAAAGGAACTGAGAAAATGTTTGAAGACATTATAGTTGAAAACTTCCCTAATAGGGGAAAGGAAATAGTAAATGAAGTTCAGGAAGCACAGAGAGTCCCATACAGGATAAATCCAAGGAGAAACAAACCAAGACACAATAAATCAAACTATCAAAAATTAAATAAAAAAAAAAATAAAAGCAGGAAGGTTAACAGCTGATCTTTCAGCAGAAATTGCAAGCCAGAAGGGAGTGGCAGGACATATTTAAAGTGATGAAAGGGAAAACCTACAACCAAATTACTCTACTCAGCAAGGATCTCATTCAGATTCAATGGAGAAATCAAAACCTTTACAGACAAGCAAAAGCTAGGAGAATTCATACCACAAAACCAACTTTACAACAAATGCTAAAGGAACTTCTCTAGGCAGGAAACACAAGAGAAGGAAAAGACCTACAATAACAAACCCAAAACAATTTATAAAATGGTAATAGGAATATACATATCAATAATTATCTTAAATAAAATGTATTAAATGCTCCAACCGAAAGACACAGACTGGCTGAATGGATATAAAAACAAGATCCATCTATATGCTGTCTACGAGATACCACTTCAGACCTAGAGACACATAAAGACTGAAAGTGAGGGGATGGAAAAAGATATTCCATGAAAATGGAAATCTAAAGAAAGCTGGAGTAGCAATTCTCATATCAGATCAAATAGACTTTAAAATAAAGACTACTACAAGACACAAAGAAGGACACTACATAATGATCAAGGGATCAGTCCAAGAAGAAGATATAACAATTGTAAATATTTATGTACCCAACATAGGAGTACCTCAATGCATAAGGAAAATGCGAACAGCCATAAAAAGGGAAATAGACAGTAACACAATCATAGTAGGGGACTTTAACACCCCACTTTCACCAATGGACAGATCATCCAAAATGAAAACAAATAAGGAAACACAAGCTTTAAATGATACATTAAACAAGATGGACTTAATTGATATTTATAGGACATTCCATCCAAAAACAACAGAATACACTCTCTTCTCAAGTGCTCATGGAACATTTTCCAGCATAGATAATATCTTGGGTCACAAATCAAGCCTTGGTCAATTTAAGAAAATTGAAATCATATCAAGTATCTTTTCTAACCAACATGCTATGAGACTAGATAACAATTACAAGAAAAAATACAAACACATGGAGGCTAAACAATACACTACTAAATAACCAAGTGATCACTGAAGAAATCAAAGAGGAAATCAAAAAATACCTAGAGGGGCTTACCTGGTGGCGCAGTGGTTGAGAGTCCCCGTGCCGATGAAGGGGACACAGGTTCGTGCTCCGGTCCGGGAAGAACCCACATGCCGCGGAGCGGCTAGGCCTGTGAGCCATGGCCACTGAGCCTGCGCGTCCGGAGTCTGTGCTCTGCAACGGGAGAGGCCACGACAATGAGAGGCCCGCGTACCGCAAAAAAAAAAAAAAAAACCTAGAAACAAATGACAATGAAAATACGATGACCCAAAACCTATGGAATGCAGCAAAAGCAATTCTAAAAGGGAAGTTTATAGCAATAAAATCCCACCTCATGTAACAAGAAACATCTCAAATAAACAAACTAACCTCACAGCTAAAGCAATTAGAGAAAGAAGAACAAAAAACCCCCAAAGTTAGCAGAAGGAAAGAAAGCATAAAGATCAGATCAGAAATAAATGAAAATGAAGTGAAGGAAACAATAGCAAAGATCAATAAAACTAAAAGCTGCTTCTTTGAGAAAATAAACAAAATTGATAAACCATTATCCAGAATCATTAAGAAAAAAAGGGAGAAGACTCAAATCAATTGAATTAAAAATGAAAAAGGAAATGTAACAACTGACACTGCAGAAATATAAAGGATGATGAGAGATCACTACAAGCAACTATATGCGAATACAATGGACAACATAGAAGAAATGGACAAATTCTTACAAAAGTACAACCTTACGAGACGGAACCAGGAAGAAATAGAAAATATAAACAGACCAATCACAAGCACTGAAACTGAGACTGATTTAAAATCTTCTAACAAACAAAAGTCCAGGACAAGATGGCTTCACAGGTGAAATCCATCAAACACTTAGAGACGAACTAACACCTATCCTTCTCAAACACTTCAAAATATAGCAGATGTAGGAACACTCCCAAACTCATTCTGTGAGGCCACCATCACCCTGATACCAAAACCAGACAAAGATGTCACAAAGAAAGAAAACTACAGGCCAATATCACTGATGAACATAGATGCAAAAATCCTTAACAAAATACTAGCAAACGGAATACTACAGCACATTAAAAGGATCATACATCATGATCAAGTTGGGTTTATCACAGGAATGCAAGGCTTCTTCAATATATGCAAATCAATCAATGTGATACACCATATTAACTAATTGAAAGATAAAAACTATATGATCATCTCAATAGATCCAGAAAAAACTTTTGACAAAATTCAACACCGATTTATGATAAAAACCCTGCAGACAGTAGGCATAGAGGGAACTTACCTCAACATAATAAAGACCATATATGACAAATGCACAGCCAACATCATTCTCAATGGTGAAAAACTGAAACCATTTCCTCTAAGATCAGGAACAAGTCAAGGATGTCCACTCTCACCACTATTATTCAACATAATTTTGGAAGTTTCAGCCATAGCAGTCAGAGAAGAAATAGAAATACAAGGAGTCCAAGTTGGAAAAGAAGAAGAAAAACATGTCACTGTTTTCAGATGACATGATACTATACATAAAGAATCCTAAAGATGCTACCAGAAAACTACTAGAGCTAATCAAAGAATTTGGTAAAGTAGCAGGATACAAAATTAATGCACAGAAATCTCTTGCATTCCTATACACTAATGATGAAAAATCTGACAGAGAAATTAAGGAAACACTCCCATTTACCATTGCAACAAAAAGAATAAAATACCTAGGAATAAACCTACCTAGGGAGATAAAAGACCTGTATGCAGAAAAGTATAAGACACTGATGAAAGAAATTAACGATGATACCAACAGATGGAGAAATATACCATGTTCTTGTGTTGGAAGAATCAATATTGTGAAAATGACTATACTACCCAAATCAATATACAGATTCAATGCAATCCATAAAAAATTACCAATGGCATTTTTTATGGAACTAGAACAAAAAATCTTAAAACATGTATGGAGACACAAAAGACCCCGAATAGCCAAAGCAGTCTTGAGGGAAAAAAACGGAGCTGGAGGAATCAGAATCCCTGACTTCAGCCTATACTACAAAGCTACAGTAATCAAGAAAATATGGTACTGGCACAAAAGCAGAAACACAGATCAATGGAACAAGAGAGAAAGCCCAGAGATAAACCCACGCACTTATGGTCAACTAATGTATGACAAAGGAAGCAGGGATATACAATGGAGAAAAGACAGTCTCTTCAATAAGTGGTGCTTGGAAAACTGGACAGCTAAATGTAAAAGAATGAAATTAGAACACTCCCTAACACCATACACAAAAATAAACTCAAAATGGATTAGAGACCTAAATGTAAGACCGGACACTATAAAACTCTTAGAGGAAAACATAAGAAGAACACTCTTTGACATAAATCACAGCAAGACCTTTTTTGATTCACCTCCTAAAGTAATGGAAATAAAAACCAAAGTAAACAAATCAGACCTAATGAAACTTCAAAGCTATTGCACAGCAAAGGAAACCATAAGCAAGATGAAAAGACAACCCTCAGAATGGGAGAAAATATTTGCAAATGAATCAATGGACAAAGGATTAATTTCCAAAATATATAAACAGCTCATGCTGCTCAATATGAAAAAACACAAACAACTCAATCCAAAAATGGGCAGAAGACCTAAATAGACATTTCTCCAAAGAAGACATACAGATGGCCAGAAGCACATGAAAAGCTGCTCAACATCACTAATTATGAGAGAAAAGCAAATCAAAACTACAATGAGGTATCACCTCACACCAGTTAGAATGGGCATCATCAGAAAATCTACAAACAACAAATGCTGGAGAGGGTGTGGAGAAAAGGGAACCCTCTTGCTCTGTTGGTGGGAATGTAAATTGATACAGCCACTATGGAGAACAGTATAGAGGTTCCTTATAAAACTAAAACTAGAATTACCAAATGACCCAGCAATCCTACTACTGGGCATATACCCAGAGAAAACCACAATTCAAAAAGATCCATGCACCCAATGTTCATTGCAGCACTACTTACAATAGCCAGGTCAGGGAAGCAACCTAAATGCCCATCGACAGATGAATGGATAAAGAAGATGTGGTAAAAATATACAATGGAATATTACTCAGCCATAAAAAGGAACGAAATTGGGTCATTTGTAGAGACGTGGATGGATCTAGAGACTGTCATACAGAGTGAAGTCAGAAAGAGAAAAACAAATATCGTATATTAATGCATATATGTGGAACCTAGAAAACTGGTACAGATGAACCGGTTTGCAGGGCAGAAACTGAGACACAGATGTAGAGAACCAACGTACGGACACAAAGGGGGGAAAGTGGTGGGGGGTGGGTGGTCGTGTGATGAATTGGATGATTGGGATTGACATGTACACACTGACGTGTATAAAACTGATGACTAATAAGGACCTGCTGTATAAAATAATAAATAAAAGTCAAAATTTAAAAAGAAACAAGAAACAGAAGAGACCAGAGATCTAGCTCTTTTTCTCTCTCTCATTCTCTCTCCTTCTTCCTCTCTGCCCACCATGTAAAGATACAGCACCCATTAACCAGGAAGAAGGTGTTCACCAAGAATCTGAGTGCACTGGAATCCTGCTCTTGAACTTCCAGCATTCAGTCCAGAACTAAGAGAAATAAATATTTGTTGTTTAATCAAAAAAAAAAAAAAAAAGAAAAGAAACTGATGAAAGAAATTAAAGATGCTACAAACAGATGTAGAGATATACCATGTTCTTGGATTGGAAGAATCAACATTGTGAAGATGACTATACTACCCAAAGCAATCTACAGATTCAATGCAATCCCTCACAAACTACCAATGGCATTTTCTACACAACTAGAACAAAAAATTTCACAATTTGTATGGAAACACAAAAAACCCTGAAGAGTCAAAGCAATCTTGAGAAAGAAAAATGGGCTGGAGGAATCAGGCTCCTGTACTTCAGATAACACTACAAAGCTACAATAATGAAGACAGTATGGTATTGGCAGGAAAACAGAAATATAGATCAATGGAACAGGATAGAAAGTCCAGAGATAAACCCACGCACATATAGTCACCTTATTTTTGATACAGGAGGCAAGATATACAATGAAGACAAGACAGCCTCTTCAATAAGTGGTGCTGGGAAAACTGAACAGCTACATGTAAAAGAATGAAATCAGAACACTCCCTAACACCATACACAAAAATAAACTCAAAATGGATTAAAGATATAAATGTAAGGCCAGACACTATCAAACTCTTAGCGGAAAAATAGGCAGAACACTCTGTGACATAAATCACAGCAAGATCCTTTTTGACCTATGTCCTAAGACATGGAAATAAAATAAAATAAACAAATGGGACCTAATGAAACTTAAAAGCTTTTGCACATCAAAGAAAAACATAAACGAGATGAAAAGACAATCCTCAGAATGGGAGAAAATATTTGCAAATGAAGCAACTGACTAAGGATTAATCTCTAAAATATACAAGCAGGTCACACAGCTCCATATCAAAAATCAAACAACCCAATGCAAAAATGGGCAGACGACCTAAAAAGACATTTCTACAAAGAAGATATACAGATTGCCAACAAACACATGAAGGGATGTTCAACATCACTAATCATTGGAGAAATGCAAATCAAAACTACAATGAGTTATCACCTCACACTGGTCAGAATGGCCATCATCAAAAAATCTACAAACAGTTAATGCTGGAGAGGGTGTGGAGAAAAGGGAACTGTCTTGCACTGTTGGTGGGAATGTAAATTGATATAGCCACTATGGAGAATGATATGGATAGTTTAAAAAACTAAAAAGAGAACTACCATATGACCCAACAATCCCACTACTGGGCATATACCTAGAGAAAACCATAATTTAAAAAGAATCATGTACCAAAATGTTCACTGCAGCACTGTTTACAATAGCCAGGTCATGGAAGTAACCTAAGTGTCTATCAACAGATGAATGGATAAAAAAATGTGGCACATATATACAATGGAATATTACTCAGCCATAAAAAAATGAAATTGAGTTATTTGTAGTGAGGTGGATGGACCTAGGGTCTGTCATATAGAGTGAAGTAAGTCAGATAGAGAAAAACAAATACCGTATGCTAACACATACATGTGGAATCTAAAAAAAAAAGGTTCTGAAGAACCTAGGAGCAGGACAATAATAAAGGCACAGAGGTAGAGAATAGACTTGAGGACACAGGGAGTGAGAAGGGTAAGCTGGCACGAAGTGAGAGAGTGGCATGGACATATATACACTACCAAATATAAAATAGATAGCTAGTGGGAAGCAGCCGCATAGCACAGGGAGATCAGCTCTGTGCTTTGTGACCACCTAGAGGGGTGGGATAGGGAGCATTGGAGGGAGACACAAGAGGGAGGGGATATGGGGGTATATGTATATGTATAGCTGATTCACTTTATTATACAGCAGAAATTAACACACCATTGTAAGGCAATTATACTCCAATGAAGATGTTAAAAATAAATAAATAAAATACGGAAATCCTTCCATTTGCAACAAGATGTGTGATTCTTGAAGGCATGACGTTAAGTGAAACAAGCCAGACACAGAAAAAGGAATATTGTATGGGCTTACTTATGTGTGGAATCTGAAATAGTCAAACTTGTTGAAGCAGAAAGGGGAATGGTGGTTAACATGACTTATGGGAGGGGGAAATAGGGAAAAAATGGTTAAAAGGTACAAAGTTTCAGTTATTTAAGATAGACAAATTCTGGAGATTTACTATGTAATATAGTACCTGTAACTAACAATACCTTATTGTATACTTAAAATTTGCTAAGAGGGTAGATCTTATGTTAAGTGTTCTTATCATACACACACAAATAATAATAAAGGAAATGGAAGAAAACTTTGGGAGGTGGTGGATATGTTTACAGCCTTGACTGTGGTGATGGTTTTATGAATATATTCTTATTTCCAAACTCATCAATTTATTTACATTACGTATCTACTGCTGTTTCTATGTCAATAATTACTCAACAATTTTAAAATAGTAAGTTAGAAAAAGAATTACAATTTATAGTCTAAGAAAGGAGAGAAAATGCAATCATATAAAATGCTCCATTAAAACTACAGAAAAAGAGTGGGAGACCAAAAAGTAAAAAGAAAAAAGACATAAAAAAGGCAATAGAAAAAATTTACCAATAGGTAGATATTAAACCAACTATATCAATAATCACTGTAAATATCAGTGTCCAAATACACAGAGTGGATTTAAAAGACAACAAGATCCAATTACATGTTGTCTATAAGAAAGCTACTTTAAATATAAATACACAAATTAAAAGGTAAGGGATGGGGCTTCCCTGGTGGCACAGTGGTTGAGAGTCCACCTGCCAATGCAGGGGACATGGGTTCGTGCCCCAGTCCGGGAAGATCCCACATGCCGCGGAGTGGCTGGGCCCGTGAGCCACGGCCACTGAGCCCGCTCATCTGGAGCCTGTGCTCCACAACGGGAGAGGCCACAACAGTGAGAGACCCATGTACCACAAAAAAAAAAAAAAAAAAAAAAGGTAAGGGATGGAAAGAAATACACCATGCTAACACAAATCACAAGAAAGCTGAATTAACCATATTAAGTTCAGACAATGTAGGCTTCAGAGAAAGGAAAATTTTCAGGGTGAAAGAAGCGAATTCACGTAATGATAAAGGAATCAATTCGCCAGGAAAAAAAACCGATTCTAAATGTCCATGCATTTAACAACAGAGCACAAAAATACATGAGGCAAAAGCTGGTAGAACTTCAAGGAGAAATAGACAAATCCATTATTATATAGTTACGGATGGAGACAACACCCATTGATTAGTAATTATTATATCCAGGAGGCAGAAAATCTGCAAGGATGTAGTTGAACTGAACAACATGATCAATCAACTGAATATACTTAATATAAATAGAATATTCCATCTTAAAACAGCAGAATACACACTATTTTCAAAGTTACATGGAATTCACCAAGATATACTAGTATCTGAGACATAAAACATGTCTTATCAAATTTAAAAGAAGCTAAATCATATAAAGTATGGACTCAGACCAGAGTGTTACTAAGCCAGAAATCAATAACAGAAAGAGAGCTAGAAAAATCTCCCAAAGTTTGGAGATTAAACAACACACTTCTAAATAACACCTGGATCAAAGAAGTCTCAAGAGAAATTTTAAAACTATTTCAAACTAAATGAAAATACACTTTATGAAAATTTATGATACAGTGAAAGCAGTACTTAGAGTGAAAGTAGAGCCATCAAGTGCACATAACTAAAAAGAAGATTTAAATGTATAATCTAAGCTTCCACTTTAGAAAACTAGAAAATAAAGAGAAAACTTAATTCAATGTAAGGTGAAGACAAGGAATAATTTAAAAAATAGAGCAGAAATCAATAAAACTGAAAAAGAAAACCAACAGAGAAAAAAAATCAATGAAATAAAAGCTGGTTCCTTAAAAAGATTAATAAACTGGAAAAACCTCTAGCCAAGTTAAACCAACCACCACCCCCCCAAAAAAAAAGCAGACAAAAAATAAAAATTGTTAATAACATAAATGAAAGAGGTATTATCACTGCGGATCCCATGAAAATTGAAAGGATAATAAAAGAACATAAAAACAAGTTTATGTTCCAAAATTTCATACCCTAGATGAAATGGACCAATTCTTTGAAACATATAATCTACCAAAACTCACACAAAGAGAAACAGATAATCTGAATAGACTTATAGCTATTAAAGAAATTGAATCAATAATTAATAATCTTCCAAAAAGAATGTAAGAAGCCCAGATGGGTTTACTCGTGAATCCTTCAAAACATTTAAAGAAGTGATACTAATTCTCTACAAACTGGTCCAGAAAACACAAAAATGGGGAACTATTCTGAATTCAATCTATGGGGCAAGCACTACCTTAATACCAAAACCAGAGAAAGACATTAAAATAAAGGAAAACTACAGGCCAGTATGTCTTATGAACACAGATGCAAATATTCTCAACAAAATATTAGCAAAAGAATTTATACCATGATCATGTATGATTTCTCCACATTATGCAAAGCTGTTTCAGCACTGCAAAATACATTGATGTAATCTATCACATCTACAAGCTAAAGAAACAAAACGTATGATCATATAAAAAATACAGAAGAAGCATTTGAAAAAAATACAACACCCATTTATGATAAAAACTACCAGCAAACTGTGAATAGAGGGAAACACCTTTAACTTGACTTTTAAAATCTACCAGAAAATTACACTTAATGTTGAGGAACTAGTTATGTTCCCACTAAGATCAGGAACTAGGCAAGGATGCCCACTCTCACTACTCTTATTCAACATCATGTTGGAAGTTCTAGCTAAAGCAACAAAACCAAGAAAAATAAATAAAAGGTATACATGTATACAGCCTGGGAAGAAAGAAATAAAGAGCTTTTTAAGTCCAACTGGTCTATTGTGTCATTTAAGACTGCTGTTGCCATGTTGATTTTCTGGCTGGCTGATCTGTCCATTGATGTAAGTGGGGTGTTAAAATCTCCTACTATTATTGTATTGTTGTCAATTTCTCCCTTTAGGTCTTCTCAATATTTGGATTATATATTTAGGTGCTCCTGTATTTGGTGCATATGTTAACGAGTGTAATATCCTCTTCTTGTATTGATCTCTTTACCATTATATAATGTCCTTTTTTATCTTTTGTTATAGATTCTTGTTTTAAAGTCTACTTTGTCTGATGTGAGTATTGCTACCCTTGCTTTTCCTGTTTCCATTTGTATGAAATAGCTTTTTTCGTCCCTGCACTTTCAATCTGATTTTCTATATTTTTGTTTTCTGTTTCATTGATTTTTTAGCTCTTACCTTTATTATCTCTTTCCTTCTGTTTGTTTTGGATTTAATTTGTTCTTCTTTTTCTCATTTCTTCTATTTTTTTCTGCTTCAGTCTTTCTACTTCTTTGCTTGGAATTCTAATTACACATATGGTAAATTGTTAGATACTGCTTTTCAGCTCTTAAGTGCTGTGTTCTGTGCTCTCTATTGCATACACTTCCTTTCTTTCTCTCTCTCTGTTTTTCCTGATATATCTTCTACTTATCTGTATAAGATTTTTTATATGACTCTTTTAGTTTCCATTTTTTTGATGAAATTCCTCAAGTCCCCATGCAAGTGCACCTTTTCCACTAGATCTTTAAACATTAATCATAGTTATTTTAAAGTGTCTGTCTGATGACTCCAGTTACTAGGTCATCTCTAAATATGGTCCTTCCTTATTTGTTGTCTTATTTTCTTGACAATGCAGTTTTTATTTTTTCTTGTTTTCTATTTTGTCTTTTAATTTTTGATCGAATGCCACACACTGCATCATAATATGAAGTATATTCGAGACTAAGAGATGTAGTATTACATACATATCTATATATTATTATTTATATGAAAATATACCCATTTTTCTCAATCAATAAGTGTGGAGGATTGACTCAATCTCATCAGGAATTTAGCTGAGTAGATTTCATTGTTGTTCTGCTTACCTTCCATGCACCAAGAACTTCAAATTTCCTTAATTATGCCTTGTATTTATAAAGGAGGCTCTGATAGTTAAAGAGTTCTTCTCAATATTTTTGCCACACCCTTGTCTCTCAGCCATCTCTGTACATCTCTGCTTATAGGGTATATCTTTGTATGCTCTTTAGCCTTCTAGGAGTAGTAAACTCCTCTTGCTTGTTGTTCAATGCTTGCCAAATTGAGAAAGGAAGACAGGTTCAGTTGTGTCCTGGTCCAGCCTCAGTGTTAGGTATGCCCTGTGTTCTGGGGCCTCGGAGATGGGTTCTGTCAGCATTCTTTCCACCTGTACCATAGCAGGAAGCTAACCTCTGCCTTGCATCTGTAGTGTGTCTTGTGCAGGAGAGTTTATTACCGTCTTTGCAATGGTGTGAGACCTCAAATGGTAACAGTGTGGGATCTTGGGCTCTGTACATTTTCCTGTGATTATAGTAAAGAAGAATTTACTAATGGCAATGGACTCCATTTTACATTACACATTTTTGATAACTATTCAGTTCTTTCTACTTTTAAGTCCTTTGGAATGCATATGGAGTGAAACTTCACACATATAGAAATCTAAACCATTTGAACAAATCACACATTTCCCTTTCTATATTATGGTTGATAATCAGCATTTTCTTTCTATTTTGTCCCATTTCTCTTTTATTATTTCCTCGAAACAACTTTTTTGGGGCCTGGACATCATTCTTAAATTTTAGTTGTAGGACTGCTTTGCTTAATTGAATCCCATGTTGCCTGAGAGTGGTTAATTATCAGAACAGCCACTGTGTTTTCCAAATCACATGTGTGAATGGCTTTTTCTTTGTGTGGCAAAAGAAGTCAATCAGGCAGAACAATATATGTGGATAATTTAAAAATTTTATATGAGAAAAGGGGATCTATACACAACTACCATTCAAGGTCTTCCTATCAAGGGTACTAGTCTAATCAATTATCACTTCTAAATTCACATGGTCTATTTATCTCTTGTGCTGAAGTGTTGAAAGCCAAGATTAATGATGGCAATAGGGAGATGGTGCAAAAGATGGTGAAGAGATAACCTTGGAGAATCTTCTCTGTGTTATCCAATGTTTTCTAATAGACTAGTATGAAAGTAGAGGTATTTTGGTTACTTAACTTTCTAATTTGGGTATAAATGTTAAAAATTACAAAAATTATCCAGACAGATTGTATCTAATGTTATGTTCCCATTAGTTGAATGGTTCATTGCTTTATATCTAATCTGTTTTTTTTCCTGACTCTATTGCATAGACTATAACAAATCCAATTGACTTTTCCTGGATATTTTTATAATCTTTCATTGCAATTTGCTCCATTTTGTTTGGAATTAACAAATTAGCTGACATTAAATGCTAAGATAGTAATAAATGATGATCATGTTAATATCCTTGTGTTACCACAATTTTGGTTAGTCTTATTTGTTTAAAGAATGGTGATAATAAGATTAAATTCATCAATATTATTCCCATGTGGGCAATACAAAGAGAAAAATAACAAAAACAAAACTTTTATTTCCTCTCCTGTACATGCCTTTGCATAGTCAGCTATAATATATATGCATAATAAAAATAAAGTGTTATAGACAGTATTTAAAATACTATTTTCTGGTCCATCACTATCTGTGGGATAAAGGTTCAACTTCTTAGCATGCCTGAGTAGAAAAAGCCCATGTAAATCTTACCTTGCCCTGTTTTTCTACCTTCACCTGATGTTTTTGCCGGAAAATGCAGTGCTATAAAAACCCTTAACTTATGACTAATCTCAAACATTTGGTGCCCTCTAAGAACTTTCTACCTAGGTATATGCCACTTCTTTTTGCCACTTCCTTTCCTTGGAATATGTATCCTATCCCTGCTCATCACTCAGTCTTAACATCCAGTTCAAATGTTACATTGTGTTCCTGCCTTTTATTTTTCACTTTTTTTCACAATAGTAAATACATTCTTCTATTATAAAACCTATCATATTATATTGTAGTTTTCTGTTTATATTTACATTTTATAAGAATTTTATTCTATATTTCTTCCCTCCTAGGTTGACTATTGAAAGAGCAGTATTGTATCATTATTTTTACAGTCTCAGTGTCCTACGATATTACTTCTCATCCAACATGTATTCTTTGAGTTATAAAGGACTAAGTTGCATATTTGATCTGTATTGACTGAAATAATAAATAAAAGAGTGAATTTGGATCAGCACAGTTACATGTTTATGAGGAAGAAAAGCTTAAAATATTGATATATTATCTTTTGGCAATGACCACATTGCTTATCTGCAGAGAACTCTTTGAAAAATTTAAGAAAACAGAAAAAGTAGATACCAAAGACTGTCTTCCTTCATTTCTCTCATCCCAAGCACAGAGTACTTCTATTGATAAGGTTCAAGCATTTTATCACAATTTTGTTGTTGTTTCTTTATAAAATAGCATATATTTAGTGCTTATGTATTATGCTATGTGTTTTGAAACAATTTTTATAACAACCTACTATGATCAGAGTTCTATTAATCTGACAAATATTCAATAGTTAATAAATGTCAAGCCCAGGTGGCTTATGCTAATTGATCTCAAACCCAGCTGTCTCCACTGATAGCCTCATTAGAGTCTCACAGTGGCTCCGATTCAAAGATGCTGGCTCATTCTAACAAAACACAAACTAAATCAGTATGTAAATCCTTAAGGACAACTTGCTAATTACCCATGGGACATGTAAAATTCTGGATCAATTGACAATACTTTCAGTCTAACCAGGATTGTCTCACTGTAGACTCGTAACACAGAAGCCAAAGTATCAGAAGTATGCTTGGTGATCAGTAGCTGATAAATGGAAAATGGAAGTTATAATGTAGGCTGTATAATTAATAGCATTGAATTCTGATGGGCCTGCCAGGTAGCCCAGGTATTAACTTCCATCTGTTAGGGTATCCTCCCTTGCTGACCAGTTTGAATATTCATTGCCAATGTTTTTCCCTGTCACTCACTTTTTCTGTATCTACTCCTTCACTGATAATCTGTCTCCTTATGATTGTCACAGTCTTTCTCTTGGTATGTTCATATTGTCAGTCAGTTACTCACTCATTTTGGTGCCCAGGAGTCTCCTTAAGACAGTTAATTTTGAACATCTCTATTGTAAGCCATCACAGCAACAGTGAGTTGATATTTAAATTTGTCATGAACCAGGTACTCTACCAAATATTTTCTTGTTTTAATTTAATTTTCATAACAACCTTTGAAATAGATACTTTTTGTTTATCCCTGCCTTACAGATAAGGAAACTGATCTTAAGGAATTTAAAAATTCCTCCTCAAGAACACAAAATGTTATGCAGAGAAGTCAGAGTAAAGATCAAGCTCTATGTGTCTTCAGAGCCTGAGTACTTAATATTGAGATGATTATGAGTTGATTTCATTACTTAGCTCTCAGAGAGAAAGATTATTTCCAGTTCCAGTTTTTTGAAGACAGGCCATTGTTGCCACCATGTGCTTCCTATAGAGCTATTAGTTCCTTTTCACAAATGAAGAAAGTGATGCTTAGATAGGGGAACTGCCCCCAAATCACACAGCTAACAAGCAGCATAACAAACTAGAATCAAAGCTCTCCTGAGTTCAACATTTTTGATCTTTCCACTCCATGATGTTGGTGAAAAATTTGCCAGTCTACTCAAATTAACCAGGGAAATGGAAATATTTTAAGTACTCAGCTGAAGAGGGGTTGTCTTCCAGCAGATGAGTTGCATGGAGTTACACTATCTTAGACTCTTAGAAACAGGTATTTTTACACAATGTGACCTGTGTTTCTCATTCCCCTTAGATGCTAACATTTAAGAGCTTAAAATCCTTCAGGGTAAAGTGATGAGCTGGTATTTCATGTAGTCAACAGAGAAGACTGAGAAAAATTCATTTGAAAATATCATTATATACTGCTTTCTAGAACTTCTGAAAGAGAATGAAATAAGTTTTATCCCTTTTCACAAAAGTCCACATTCCTCCATGTAGGTAACAGATTTCTCTAGGATTTAATATACATAACATATAGATGACTTTGATTAATTTTCCTACACCCTAAAGTATCTACAAGCAGTATTCCCAAATATTTAAGGTTCACAGATGAATTAATTGGTTGAAAAAATATATACAAGCTTGACTGCTTGCATCATTTATCACTGAGCTTTCAAATGATAAAATGGTTGGAAAAACAGTCTTGCTTCTCTGGACCAAACAGTGATATGGCAGGGGAAAAAAACCCACATCACTTAGAAACTTAAGTGTTAATTTTCATTCTAGTGACAAGAGCATATACAACTAACAAAAACTAACACCATCATAACAATCAGTTATGAGTTATTAAGTTCCAATTATATATCAGAGAATTATCTCTCTTCACAGTAGTACCATAAACAACTAATATTAGTTCCATTTTTAAAGTGAGAAAGGAAAAAAAAAAAAGATTGAATCAGAACATCCTTTCGTAACTTGCTCAAAATCATGAAGTTAGTGTATCAGGTATGGTTCCACTAGGAAAACAGAAATGGAGATCATTTATAACACAAGAAATGGATCACACAGGTAGCAAAAGGTCAGTTGGAGGGCAGTGAGGAAGCCTAGAGTTTGGCAGTAACAGGAAGCCACTCTCACTCCTAGGCTAAAGGGACAAAATGAAGGAGACAGGCAGTGTTGTACCTGTTACTGAGTGGAAGATGGAACTACAAAAGGACTGGCTGTCAGAAGCTGAAGCTAGTTATGATGCTGCTGGTCAAGGTATTGTTCAAGGCAGAGAGAATAGGGACAATTTACTTTTGTTCTGAGGGCAAAGAGACCTAACAAAACATGGGTTGATAGACACTTGCGATTAGTTTTAAGACCTGTGCTCTTTCCAGGCCACCATGTTAATTCTATGTATTCCCAAAATACTACACGATTTGGGGGAAAGAGTTTAATTCCCTGGGCCTTTTGTTCCTTGTTTTGAAGAACTTCTATAAAGCTAATTGATGATAGTACAACCATAAAACTCAGACCTCCTGAAATTGTCAGTGTAGGATTTCCCTCCACATCAGTCTACCTATGAGGCCTTAAAAGGACTGATGTTTTATATTTTAATTGAAACCATTTTCTTTCCATTGCATCAGTATCTTGTTTGAATAGTACACTGTAATATGAACAGTAGATTTGTACAAAGCTAAAAAACAATCTCAATTACCTTTAGAGGCTTAAGGACTTAAAATAGCTTATTAATCTTAAAAGACAGGTAGATCAATTCAGTAAGAGCTATATCTCCAAGAAAAATTCCTATATCGTTGGAATTATATTCACCTGGGACTAAGCCTTAAGAACAGGCTGGTGACATTCTATTTCACGACACTGTTAAACACCACAAAAACATTGGTATCTGGACAAGCAATCAAAACATAGAATTGTATTACAGAATACGCAAGAATTGGACGATTTGTTACAAATTATTTCCAAGAATTCTATTAGACTACAACTAGCCAGTAAATCTATATGGGCAGGCAAAATCCAGGAAGGAGGAACAAACCATACATGGCTTTCTGCCAGCACTAGCTCAAGTGAAACCCTTAAACTCTAAGTCAATTTGAATACCAAGTTATACAAAGATTCAGACAGTGGAGATCCATTATGCTCCTAATTTTTATTCTGAGCCTAGGTTTCTTTACTCAGGGGAGATGACCAGCAACAGTTTCTTGACATCAGGCTTGCTAAGAAAGTAACCATGACAAGCAGAGTTGTGCAAATTAGATGACAGGCAATTAATATTCAAGGAGGAGAAGTTACAGCTGCTTGGCTATCCATTCCAATCTGAACCCACAGATCCCTTCCTACTGCAAGCATGCTAGGAAAACTCAAATGTCCCCAAGGGAAGACCAGACTAAGCCCCAAGATATTCTTCTCCTCTTGGTGGGATAGGGCAGTTAGTGAGATTTGGAATTTGGAGTACTCAGAGGAAGAAAAGAAAATCACATGATGTAGCAATCTTGGTATGTTATGAATGCCTCAGTACATAGAGAAGACAAGCCATTGATGAGATATGATAATATCAAAAGAGATAAGAATGAAAGATGTGTTGAATCTATTTGAGAATCTGTCAGCAATGCATATTTGTCATTGATAAATATCTAATAAAGAATGTGTGAAAGTCATCTTGATAATTCACTTCCAATAAAGTTTGGTGGTGATAACATAGTACCTTATCATGTGATTCTTACTCTTCTCTGAGTGTGCAGTTAGGAAGAGCTGACATAAGACAGTTTGGAGATTTTGACTGTGCAACAGGTAGGTGAGTGGGAAATGACTCTTTATTCTAGCAACTTTGCATGGATAGAATCAGGGATTCTGTTCTTACTTTGGTGTTTCATTTTCTTTATAGGGCCTGAAATAGGCCCTATACGCTTTCTATCTGCACCGAAAAGGAAATCAGACTAAAAGATAACCGGATCTTGAGTATAACTTTAATATCAATGTACTTTATAAGGCTAGATACATAAACTATGAACATTGTTTGAAACTTAGAGCAAAGGCAGTTGAAGGAACTATTTTGAAAGACTATTATCTGATATATAAAAAGAGCTGCTGACTTATTTAGAGAGGAAATTTTGGTTAATGCCATGTTCAAACAATTTAATTTCATTCACCTTTTTTGTTTTAAAATATGTTAGAAAAGTTGCTTATCTGGGCATGTATGGATTTTTGAAATCTACGGTATTTTAAGTTTTAGAAATTTTAATGTATTGTGCAATTCTGTTTCCAGAATGTTAGAACCCTAAAAGACCTTGGGATTATGGTCCAATTACATCATTTTCCAATAAGTGATAAGGAGGTTCCTTACCTCAAGTTATTAAGCAATTAGGGATCAAGAGGATTTCCTCAAGTCCATGAATTTTCAAATGTTACTCTAGCAGATACTTTGTCAGGAATAATGCCTACAATCTCCAGAAATATTCATATAAGAGAAAATAAACTAGTAGTCCTGCTAGAATGAGAAACATTAGACAAGTCCCGAGAATCAGGGATCAGTGGTGATTTCAGGTGTTTAACATACTGAGAGAATAACTGGTCAGCCAAAATACACAAGGTACTACCAAGTCCTGCTTCCTATCAGCCTCTATCTAGTATCTGGGATACTGCCTGTTTGGCCTCATCTTCTCTCAGCTATGACCCTAAACTCTTCCCTTGGATCACCATGTTTTTGACTTCTGATTCTTCCCAGAGTCCAGTTTGTATAATACTGAATCTAGATCCCTTCAGCTGATAGTCTGATCAAGGTCAAAAATTTGAAACAAAGCTATTCAACTCATCCCTAGAATTAACAGGAAGTTAAAGTCTACTAGCCAATTGTCTTCCCAGGCTTACCACACCCTTCCCACTTATATATTGACTGTGAAGAGTTCTGTGACATACTTAGCTCCTCTCTGAAACTTGCCTTGAGAGAAGTATTTCCATTTGGAGACAACAGACAGAGCTAGCGCTTGGAAATCCTGAATGTCCAGAATAATGCTCAAGGCTTGGTCGCTTCTAATGCTAATTAGGCATCCAGTCAGATGAAATGTATAACTCCATTCATTATCGAGCCCTTTGAGCCTCAGAAATCCCACAATGATCACTGGCCAACAATAAAGCTTCTCTCTTCTCATCTAATAACTGCCAAATATTATGTTTATACTTCCAAATGTAAATAATACTTCAGCTATCCATCAGCTGAAAGCCAAACGTGAAGTTCACCCAAAAGTAAAACAGGCAGTTAGATAGGCAATTGCTTCATTTTCAAAAGTTCTACATTAAATTCAAATGTTATTCAAGGTTACTGCCATTCAGATTAAATTGACATTTAGAAAGAAAATATGAATTCTTTCCTAACCTTTAGAAATAACATAGGATTTAGACATTTCAATATTGTTTCCATCTCCCTTACTTGTGTTTCTTATCAGTTTATTCAGTGCCCAAACAATTATTTCTTAACCTTTGACAGGATGTGATGAGCTGGTCTAAGAACAGCAACTAGTAGACACACTTCAGTACTGCAATAGAGCTCCTAAGAGCATTTTATCTCATTTTCTCTGTGATTTTATTTATACCAAATTTTGAAAATCAATTAAAATGAAAAAAATAATCAAGTACTTTTTGTTATTTGTTTTGGAGTGTGAAATCCAACATTCTCTAGGACCAAATGGAAATATTTTCTGTCTGAGTAAAAAATAAAATAAAGCACAAGTTTTTACCATGTCTGTTATCAAATTACTCTCCCCAGTCTTTAACCAAGGATATAATCAGAGACAACTACTTCTACTCAAAATGTTAAAATTGGTCAGAATATTTCCTATGCAAAAAGATAAAACCATAAAATTAATAGTGGAGAATATTAGCCAAGCATTTCTTCCAGAATGAGCATGGAATACAGAGAGGGTCAGCAGTCAGATCTTATGTGAATTTCATTCATGGATTATTCATGCACAAGACTGGGAACACTGTAATATGATGGCAAAGGAAATTTAAAGGAGAAAGGAGTGTTTTCTCTTTAAGAGTTAGTGATAAGATAATTGTGCAATGGTAGAGCTGAGAAAGACATGACTTTTAGTCATTACATATAAGTTAAAAGGACAAAGGCATATGATTTAAGGCATAATTTAAAAGTGGTGGAGTAGACTGATGTGAAAGTCCTCCAGAGGGTACAAATCCATTTATCCATTTACCTATAGACCAATTTCTCTGACGACATGTATAAACAGAAGGTGGTCATATTGTCACAATATTAAAGTAGAGAGTGCAGGTTCAGGGGGCCAGTGTTATAATCCTTAGTCTGTCAGAGAGTAAGAAAGTGCTCAAAAAAACAAAGTAATGGGGGTAAATCACAGGGACAGAGGCACTACCTGAAAGAACTCCCGTTTGCTGAAGATGGAACACCTTGAACAACAAAATAGAAAAAGCAGTAATGTATTATAACCACCACAGTATAAAGTAAATATCCATGTGTCCATGTTGATGGAAATAAATAATTTAATACATTTTAAAATGGGCGATGAGACAAATCTACCATATAGAAGTATTATCAATAATTCACATAGATGTTCTCGCCTCAAGAAGCACAACTCCTCAACTTTTCAGTGTGGACTATGCTTAGTGATTTGCTTCCAAAGAGGACAATGTGAAAGGGAAAGTGGGAAATAACGTTACAGTGAAGAAACCAGGCAAACACTACCTTAGCCAGATGATAATGAGGAATGAATCATATCAACAGCATATATCTGTGATACGTGATTAGAACAGCACTTTACTTTTGTGGATTTTTCTCCAATAACTAAAAACTCCAGTCTACACATGAGAAAAAAAACAGACAACCCCAAACAGAGGGGCACTCTATAAAGTATCCAACCATTGCTCTCAAAACTAGCAAGGTTATCAAAACAATGGAAATTCTGAGAACCTATCACAGCCCAAAGGAACCTCAGGAAATAATTAAATATAACACGGTATTCTGGATGGTTTCATGGAACAGAAAATGGACAATGGTGGAACACTAATGAAATCTATCTGCTCATTTTCCCCCCCTTTTTTTCTTCCTTTTCTTCTGAGCCATGTGGCTGGCAGGGTCTTGGTACTCTGGCCGGGTGTCTGGCCTGGGCCTCTGAGGTGGGGGAGTTGAGTCCAGGATATTGGATCACCAGAGGCCTCCCAGTTCCATGTAATATCTATCAGTGAGACCTCTCCCAGAGATCTCCATCTCAACACTAAGACCCAGCTCCACTTAACGGCCAGCAGGCTCCAGTGCTGGATGCGCCATGCCAAACAACTAGCAAGACAGGAACACAACCCCACCCATTAGCAGAGAGACTGCCTAAAATCATACTAAGTTCACAGATACCCCAAAAGACACCAAACAGATGTGGCCCTGCCCACCAGAAAGAAAAGATGCAGCCCCACCCACCAGAACATAGGCACAAGCCTCCTCCACCAGGAAGCCTATACAAGCTACTGAACCAACCTCACCCACTGGAAGCAGACACCAAAACAACGGAAACTACAAACCTGCAGCATGCAAAAGAGAGACCCCAAACACAGTGAGTTAAACAAAATGACAAGACAGAGAAATATGCAGCAGATGAAGGAGCAAGGTAAAAACACACCAGACCAAACAAATGAAGAGGAAATAGGCAGTCTACCTGAAAAAGAATTCAGAGTAATGACAGTAAAGATGATCCAAAATCTTGGAAGTAGAATGGAGAAAACAGAAGAAACATTTAACAAGGACGTAGAAGAGCTAAAGAGCAAACAAACAAAGATGAACAACACAATAAATGAAATTAAAAATTCTCTAGAAGGAATCAACAGCAGAATAACTGAGGCAGAAGAATGGATAAGTGACCTGGAAGATACAATACTGGAAATAACTGCTGCAGAGCAGAATAAGTTTAAAAGAATGAAAAGAATTGAGGACAGTTTCAGAGACCTCTGGGACAACATGAAATGCATGAACATTCAAACACTAAGGGTCCCAGAAGAAGAAGAGGAAGAGACTTAGAAAATAGTTGAAGAGATTATAGTTGAAAACTTCCCTAACATGGGAAAGAAAATAGTCAATCAAGTCCAGAAAACACAGAAAGTCCTATACAGAATAATTCCAAGGAGAAACATTCCAAGATGCATATTAATCAAACTATCAAAAGTTAAATACAAAGAAAAAATATTAAAAGCAGCAAGGGAAAAGCAACAAATAACATACAAGGGAACCCCCATGAGGTTAACAGCTGGTCTTTCAGCAGAAATTATGCAAGCCAGAGGGAGTGGCAGGACATATTTAAAGTGATGACAGGAAAAAACATATAATCAAGATTACTCTACCCAGCAAGGATCTCATTCAGATTTGACAGAGAAATTAAAACCTTTGCAGATAAGCAGAAGTTAAGAGAATTCAGCACCACCAAACCAGCTTTACAGCAAATGCTAAAGGAACTTGTCTAGGCAGAAAACACAAGAGGGAAAAGGCCTAAAGACCTGTATGCAGAAAATTATAAGACACTGATGAAAGAAATTAAAGATGATACAAATAGATGGAGAGATATACCATGTTCTTGGATTGAATCAACATTGTGAAAATGACTATACTACCCAAAGCAATCCTTATTGCTTATCAAATGCAATCCCTATCAAATGCAATCCCTATCAAATGCAATCCCTATCAAACTACCAATGGCATTTTTCACAGAACTAGAAAAAAAAAGTTCACAATTTGTATGGAAACACAAAAGACCCCAAATAGCCAAAGCAATCTTGAGAAAGAAAAACGGAGTTGGAGGAATCAGGCTCCTGGACTTCAGACTATACCACAAAGCTACAGTAATCAAGACAGTATGGTACTCACACAAAAACAGAAATACAGAGCAATGGAACAGGATAGAAAGCTCAGAGATAAACCCCCACACATATGGTCACCTTATCTTTTATAAAGGAGGCAAGAATATATAGTGGAGAAAAGACAGCCTCTTCAATAAGTGATGCTGGGAAAACTGGATAGCTATATGTAAAAGAACGAAATTAGAACACTCCCTAACACCATACATAAAAATAAACTCAAAATGGATTAAAAACCTAAATGTAAGACCAGACACTATAAGACTCTTAGAGGAAACCATAGGTAGACCACTCTATGACATAAATCACAGCAAGATCCTTTTTGACCCACCTCCTAGAGAAATGGAAATAAAAACAAAAATAAACAAATGGGACCTAATGAAACTTAAAAGCTTTTGCACAGCAAAGGAAACCATAAACAAGACAAAAAGACAACCCTCAGAATGGGAGAAAACAGTTGCAGATGAAGCAACTGACAAAGGATTAATCTCCAAAATATACAAGTAGGTCATGCCACTCCATATCATAAAAAACAAACAACCCAATCCAAAAATGGGCAGAAGACCTAAACAGACATTTCTCCAAAGAAGATATACAGATTGCCAGCAAACACATGAAAGGATGCTCAACATCACTAATCATTAGAGAAATGCAAATCAAATGAGGTATCATCTCACACTGGTCAGAATGGCCATCAGCCAAAAATCTAGAAACAATAAATGCTGGAGAGGGTATGGAGAAAAGGGAACCCTTTTGCACTGTTGATGGGAATATAAATTGATATTGCCACTATGGAGAACAGTATGGAGATTCCTTAGAAAACTAAAAATAGAACTACCATATGACCTAGCAATCCCACTATTGGGCATATATCCTGAGAAAACCGTAATTCAAAAAGAGACATGTACCACAATGTTTATTGCAGCACTATGTACAATAGCCAGGACATGGAAGCAACCTAAGTGTCCATTGACAGGTGAATGGATAAAGAAGATGTGGCACATATATACAATGGAATATTACTCAGCCATAAAAAGAAACGAAATTGAGTTATTTGTAGTGAGGTGGGTAGACCTAGAGTCTTTCATACAGAGTGAAGTAAGTCAGAAAGAGAAAAATAAATACCACAGGCTAACACATATATATGGAATATAAAAAAAAAATGGTTCTGATGAACTTAGGGGAAGGACAGGAATAAAGACGCAGACATAAGAGAATGGACTTGAGGACACAGAGAGGGGGAAGGGTAAGCTGGGACGAAGTGAGAGAGTAGCATTAACATATATACATTACCAAATGTAAAATAGATAGCTAGTGGGAAGCAGCCGCACAGCACAGGGAGATCAGCTCAGTGCTTTGTGACCACCTAGAAGGGTGGGAGGGAGGCGCAAGAGGGAGGAGATATGGGGATATATGTATACATATAGATGATTTACTTTGTTATACAGCAGAAACTAACACAACATTGTAAAGCAATTATACTCCAATAAGGATGTTAAAAAAAATTAAAGTCCTAAGAAAAAAAATGAATCTTTCATAGTATAATTTTAGTGTTTATGAACCTCAGTATATTGAAATGTAGATTACAAAGTTTTCTTTTATAGGTACTACCTCAAAAATATTTTTGATCTTTAAGTTATTTCCCTAGACAGGAAAATGCTGGATCAATGTGTATGAGCATTTTAATAGCTTTTGATATGCCTTGATATAATTTTGTCTAAACAATCTGTATTAATTTTCAAGATCATCGGTACTGAAAATATGTAGAAATTTCATCAAAAATTTGCCAGTATTGAGTTTTATTTTGTAAGAGAAATGTTAATGAGTGAGTATTCAAGAAGGTGGTATGGAGAAACCCTAAACTTACCTCCTTTCATGGACACAACGAATCCACAACTACATATGGAATAATTATCTCTGAAAGGGACCAGAAAACTGGATGAACAGAGCCTCCACAACTATGGGTAAAAGTATAGCACTGAGATGGGTAGGAGAAGCCAAAATACGGTTTTGCCAAGGGAAAAAAATTTTAAAAATAGACACACCCAGCCACAGCAATCCACAATTGAGAGAGATGAAAAAGGTACAGATGTTTTTTCCATGAGGAGAGAGGTATTCAAGCTCCACATCAGGTACCCTAAGCATGAGATCCTATATAGGACAAAAGAACCCACAAAACACCTGAATTTGGAAATCAACAAGAAACTCTAGGGAATGCATGATGAGGAAAGAAACAGAGGGACTACAAAAACAGCCAGAAAGCAATGAACAAAATGGCAATGTGTGCATACCTATTAATAATTACCTTAAATGTAAGTGGATTAAATTTGTTATTCAAAAGGCAGAGTGGCTGAATGGATCAAAAACACAAGACACATTTACATACTGTCTACAGGAGACTCAAGTCAAGAGAAAGGACACAGACTGAAAGTGAAGGGGTGGAAAAAGATATTCCATATGAATGGAAATAAAAAGAAAGCAGAAGTAGCTATAGTTATATCAGACAAAATAGACTTTAAAACAAAGACTGTAATAAAATATGAAGAAGGACATTAAATAATGGTAAAGGGATATAACAGCAAGAAGGAATAACATTTATAATGTATATACACTCAACATAGGAGAACTAAGATATATAGAGCAAATATTAATTGAATTAAAGGGAGCAACTGAAAGTAATACAAATAATAGGGGATTTTAACACCCCACTTACATCACAGATAAATTATCCAGACAGAAAATCAGTAAGGAAACCTGGGACTTAACACTTTAGACCAAATTAACTTGATATATTCAGAATATAACTCGATATATTCCACCCAAAGCCACAGAATACACATTCTTCTCAACTGCACACAGAACATTCCTAAGGATATATTACATGTTAGGTCACAAAAGAAGCCTCAATAAATTCAAGAACATTGAAATCATATAAAGAATCTTCTCTGACCATAATCATATGAAACTAGAAATCAATTAGAAAAAATATGAAAGCATACAAAAAGCATGGAGATTAAACAATATGGTACTGAACAACAATGGGTTATCAAAAAAATCAAAGGATAAATTTTAAAAAAGAGAGACAAATTAAAACAGAAATAAAATGTACTAAAATCTAATAGATGTTGCAAAAGTTGTTCTAAGAGGGAAATTCACAGCAATACAGGCCTACTTCAAGAAACAAGAAAAATCCCAAAAAAACAATCTAAAGGAACTAAAAGGAAAGAAAAAACAGAACACAGCCCAAATTAGTAAAAGAAGAGAAATAAAAAAATCATAGAGGAAATAAATGAAATAGAAAAAAATAGAAAAGATCAATGAAACTAAGAGCTGGTTCTTTGAAAAAAAAGAATATTGACAAACCTTTAGGTACACTAACGAAGAAGAAAGGGGAGAGGCTGCAAATAAATAAAATCAGAAATGAAAAAGAAGTTACAACTGATACTACAGAAATAAAGGATCATAAGAGACAACTATGAACAATTATACACCAAAAATTGAACGACCTAGAAGAAATGGATAAATTTCTAGAAACATATCTTCCAAAACTGAATCATGAAGAAACACAAAATCTGAATAGATTGACTACTAGTAAGGAGACTGAAACAGAAATAAAAATCACCCAACAATCAAAATCTAGGACCAGACAGCTTCACTGGTAAATTTAGCAAAAGATTCAAAAAATGTTAACACCTATTCTTCTCAAATTCTTCAAAAAATAATGAAGAGGGTGGGAAACCTTCCAAACACATTTCATGAAGCCAGCATTACCCTGATACCAAAATCAGACAAGGACACCACACACACATACACACACACACACACACACACACATACACACACACACACAAATTACAGGTCAATATCCTTGATAAACATGGATGCAAAATCCTCAACAAAGTACTAGCAAACCAAATTCAACAATACATAAATAGGATCATAGACCAAGATCAATAAGATTTATTCCAGGGATGCAAGGACATTTCAACATTCACAATTAACAAAATGAAGAATAAGAATCACATGATCATCTCAATAGATGCTGAAAAAGCATGTGACAAAATTTTCAACAAAGTGGGTATAGAGGGAACATACTTCATCATACTAAAGGCCATAACCGACAAGCTCACAGTTAACATCATACTCAACAATGTAAATCTGAAAGCTTTTCCTCTAAGATCAGGAACAAGACAAGGATGCCCACTCTCACCACTTTTATTCAACATAGTATTGGAAGTCCTAGCCACAGCAATTAGGCAAGAAAAGAAAGAGAAGTCATCAAAATTTTAAAAATGTCACTATTTGCAGATACCAAAATACTATATGTAGAAAATCCTAAAAATTCCATCAAAAAACTGTTACAGTGAATTCAGTTAAGTTACAGGATACAAAATCAATACACAGAAATCTGGGTTGTTTCTTTACACTAATAATGAACTATAAGAAAGAGAAAATAAGAAAGCAATCCTATTTACAACTGCATGAAAAAGAATAAAATACGTAGGAATAAATTTAACCAATGAGGTGAAAAACTTGTAACTTGAAAACTATAAAAAACATTGATGAAAGAAACTGAAGAAGAAACAAATAAATGGAAAAATATGTCATGTTCATGGATTGACAGAATCAATATTGTTAAAATATCTATAGTATTCAAAGCAATCTATAGAGTCAATGCAATCCCTATCAAAATTCCAATGCCACATTTCACAGGATTTTAACAATTCTAAAGTTTATATGGAACCACAAAAGATTCTAAATAGCAAAAACAATCTTGAGAAAAAAAGAACAAAACTGGAGATATCACAATCCCTGATTTCCAACTATACTACAAAGATATAGTAATCAAAACGTTATGGTACTGACACAATAATAGACACACAGGTCAATGAACAGAATTTAGAACCCAGAAGTAAACCCACATATGTATGGACAATTAATTTATAACAAAGAAGCAAAGAACATATAATGGAGAAAGGACAATATCTTCAATACACCATACACACAAATGAACTCAAAATGAATTAAAGACTTGAATAAAAGACCTGAAACTATAAAATTCCTAGAAGAATACACAGGTGATAACCTCATGAACATTGGTCTCAGTGTTGTTTTTTGTGGATCTGACTGTAAAGGCAAGGAAACAAAAGCAGAAATAAACAAACAGGACAAAGCTTCAAATCTACAAAGCTTCTACACATGAGGGAAACTACCATCAAAATGAAAGGGAAACCTACTGAATGGGAGAAGGTATTTGCAAATTGTATATCCAATAAGGGGATTATATATATATATATATATATATATATACACACACACACATATATATACACATATATATGTAATATAATATCCAAAATATATAAAGAACTCATACAACTCAACAAGAAAAAGAACCTGGCTAAAAATAGGCACAAGATGTGAATAGATATTTTTCCAAAGAAGATATATAGATGGCCAAAAGGAACGTGAAAAATGTTCAACATTACTAATTATTAGGAAAATACAAATCAAACCACAAAAAGATATTGCCTCACACGTATTAAAATTGCTGTTATCAAAAAGATAAGAAATAACAAATGTTGGAGGGGATGTGGAGAAAAGGGAACCCTCATACACTGTTGGTAGAACTATAAACTTGAACAGATACTCTGGAAAACAGTATGGAGATTCCTCAAAAAATTAAGAATAGAACCATCATATGATCCAGCTTTACCTCTGGGTATTTATCTAAAGAACATAAAAACACTCATTTGGAAAGATATATGCATGCCCATTCATAATTGGGGTGCATTTGTGACAGAAATACTGTCATTTGTGATGATGTGTATGGACCTTGAAGGTATTATGCTAAGTGAAATAAGTCAGACAGAGTAAGACAAATACCATATGATTTCACTCATATGTGGACTCTAAAAATATAAAACAAACAAAAAACAAAACCAAAAACAAACTCATAGATTTAGAGAATAGATTAGTGGTTACCAGAGGGGAAGGGGGTTGAGAGAAGGTGAAATGGAGGAAGGGGTCAGCTGTATGATGATGCATGATGACTAGACTTTTAGTGGTGGTCACTTTGTAATGTGTACAAATGTTGAATTATAATGATGCACACCTGAAATTTATATAATAAAAAGAGGAATTACGAACCAAACTTTTGGTTAAATTCAGTTCTCATATTTGAATAACAAGTAACATATTCCTAGATGCTTTGAAGATTTTTATTTAAAATGCATGGAAATTTTAAGATTCTCAGAACTCCTGATTTACCAAGTATCATAAATCCCAAGATTAGAAGAACTAAAATCAATCATTAAATATTTCTATTATTCTGAAGTTGTGAATTATAATTGTTGTGTCTTTTAACATTTATTTTATTGTTCTTTAGTCATAGGATGATTTTGAATACTTTAAAATACACTTTAAAACTCAGTAACTATGATTCTTTACCATGATCAAAGGTGTATAAAAATAAAATCATACAGTATACATAATTTACTGTTATTTACGTTCTATCATAGTTGGCTTAAAATAGAGTTCCTTGTAACAAAATACATTAACTACAAACTACCTAATCAATGTCTCAAATGATTTCAGATTAGTTAATATAGGTATATTACTATCAAAGATATACTTATCAGGTATTAAAATTTATAAGTAATGTAAAAATCTGAAATAGCATGAATTACTCTTGCTAATTCTATTTTCTTGTATAAATTAAAATGAAATAAATTTTAATTTAAAAATATAATTTAATGTATATAGAAATTCATAATTATATTAATAATTAAATCATGACTTGAATATTCACTGTGTGCTGGGGCCTTGGGCAAATAACTTCTCTGCCCCTTGTTTCTCTCATATATAATCTGAAGATAGTTTTAATAATTCTCTAACAGGGTTATTATGAGAATCAAATGAGATAGTATGGACAAGTATTTAGAATGAGGCCTAGTACGTAGTAAATAAGAAATAATGGCTATTGTGACTATAATGACATTAGTTAATTTAAATTTTAAATCTTCTCTTTTCTTTTTTTCAATTTAATTCTCATCTTTGTTCCCAGATGCAACCACTATCACAACTTTGGTAAAAAATTTGTAGACCATGTTTTAATAACTATACTACATATTTATAGCATTGTGAATGTGATACAGTATAACAATCAAGGCATCATTCTATGTGTGCATTTACTGTCTATATTTCCCCTATAATTTGACTATAATTATTACCCATTAATTTATTTCTATCTTGATTTCTTCCTATCAGGCTTTATTGATGTGTAAAGCCTACATCTTTGTAGGCTGTATATAATCACTATTTTCCATGTTTAATGAAAATATTTTTTCTAAACTCATCTTCCTTGCTTTGCTCTGGCTTGTTGGTTTTTATCTAAAGAGGTTTTTTAATGTTATGTATTAGAATCTATCAATCTTTCTCTTTGAGACTTTTTTTGTGTTAAATATTTTTATTTCTTTGTAACTTTGATAAATATCCCATATTTTATTAATTTTTTAAAATTAATTTTAATCCTCCTGTATATTATATGGGTTTTGGCATAAAACCAAGCGCCAAATGTCATAATTTAACTAACATATTTCTACCTAGTTATTAATTTTTTAAACTTATAGTCAACCCAAATTTCAATGGCCTTTCCTGATGTTCATCCACATATTATAAATTTAATAAATGGACAATTTCTTGATGGTTATAATTCTGGAGTAAAATATGATTTGCATATATGTTTTATGATTTGTTTATGTTTCACTAGGTCTTAGGAATGAAGATTGAACTTGTAACTTTCAGCCATTTTTTTTCTCTATAGTAAAAAATATTCATGGTCTTAGCTTTTTCACAAGTATGAATATGCCAGAGTGCATGATCCTCATTGGTAGTCTAATTGTTTTCTCATCAAAAGTTGGTTTAGAAAGATAAATATGGGATAAGTAACTTGCAGAATTCTCTTCACCTTTGAAAGGGTAATAAAAACAAAAAATTACCCCAAATAGCCTTGCTTTCTTGGGACCCAATCATTACCATCACAGAAGGATTTATTTAGTAGCTGTATTATCCAGGATTTTATCCAATTAAGAAACTCTATATAAATGTAAAATTAACCTACACTCTCTTGTTTTCCCCTTCCAGTCTTTAAATGAAGAGAATTATCAAAACCTAGAAATTAGGGAATAGATATTTTTAAAGAAAATATTAAACTACCTATGAATTCTCTGCAGCCTCCTTGTTATAAATTAGGTGCTGCTTACAAAAATTCATTTGTATATATTATGGAGTGTAAGGCAAACTTCACACAAAAAGAACAACCCCACACAATATATTTGACACAGTCTTCAGATAGAAATGATTAAATAAATCATAAAAACCTCCATAAAGTGGCTGCGTTGATGATTTAACAGGCGTTGGAGTCTGTCCTCATTTTCTTTATAGCTCAAATCATGCCTACTGCTCACATCAGAAATAGCTTAATTATCAGGGCTAATCTTGGGCTTGAATTCTTTAAAAATAAGGAGGGCTAAGAATAAGGTTTGGGTCATTTATTGACACCATTTCAATCAGTCACTTTATTGACATCTCCAGGTTCTGAGCCATGCTCAGAATAGATATCATTGTGGGTAACACAATTTCTGCCACAAGCCAGGGGATCCACTTTATGCTGCACTGGTTTTTGGATGGTTGAAGCAAACTTTGTATTATAGACAATGTGGTAGCATAGAGAAGCACTAGATACAATTATTAACTTCCACATTCTGGGGGACATGCCACCTGCTATGGTCACACAGATGAATGAAATATGCCTTGTCATTGAGGAAAGTCGAGTGTAGAAGGAGAGAGAGAGGAATAAACAAATAGCTGAGAGTATAATTTATGGTTTAATATACAGATGCACAAACTGATACAAGCCTATAGGAAGACATTTCAACTCTTCATGGGAAAATTCAAGATTTCGTGAATAGCCAATATTGAAAGAGGAGTGGAAATTTCACTGAGGGAGAAAAACAACAATAGTTCTAGTAAGAAGTCGGTGGAAAAAAAAAAAGCCTGGAGGCTTGAACGTTTATAAAATTTGGGGTTCTCAATTGTAATTCAGTGTGATCATTGAAACCAGGAAGGAAAATAGATGAAGCCAGATGTTAGCTTGGGAATGGATTATGAAGAGCTATGCATATATGTAATGATTAGGAGTATGGTAGCAAGTTATTGATGGCTTTTGTCTCGAAAGAAATTTTTTAAATTGGTTTCAGAGACATAATATTAGTGTGAAAAGTGGATTATAGAAGGAAAAAAATGAAACGGTAATAAATGAAGGTTGTTTTAGTCATCTAGGCTGGAAAAGATGGTGGCCTGAATCCTAGCAGTGAGAATAGAGGACCAAATTTTTAAGGAAGTATTCAGGAAATTAATCTGCTGGGCTTATAATGATTTATTGTGAGAAAGATGGAGAGATCTGTTTGGGGCTAGGAATAATGGCATAGGGGAAAACAGAGGAAAAATGGAAGAAAGACAGTTCAGTTGCAGAAGGACTGCATTTGAAATTCTATAGGAATATCTACAGAAAAAAATATATTCTAGGCAGTTAGAAATCTGGATGTGGAACTCCAGAGATGGCTTATGTTAGTGTTATTGATTTTTAGGTACCCAGTGAAAGGAATGGGGTTCCCCAGGGACAGCAGAAAGAGAAAGAACATTATCAGTATGACTTTCTGGTAGAGTCCAGGTTTGAATGCCAGGTTCTGCCATTAATTAGCTCTGTGATCTTGGCCTTATATTTTTCATAGACAGAGTCAACAACAGTCACATTCCTGATAGCTCAATTACTTAAAACATCCAGTGAAAGGTGAATGTGCTTTGGTAACCCTTAAAACATTTTCTATACTTTTGATCATAACATATTTCCAACAGCACCTATAGATTAAGATGTTCACTGCAGCATTTTAAGGAAAAATTGGAAATGGCCTAAATAACTGTAGCTAGTGATCACTTATATTAAAAAATAAAAAAAAACCTCATCAATTTACATGCAATTATTATCATGATGCCAGTAATCTGGGTTGCTACAGAGATTGTAAAATCACAGTAATAGTTTACATTGTTCCATCAAGTAAAAGAAGGTACAAAACTGTATATATAGCATATTCATTATTATCTAAACATCTATACAGAGAAGATAAAAGCTGGAAAGAAGATTTCTAAAGTCTTAGCAATTGTTGTTTTGAAGGGATGATACTATGGCTGATGTCTTTCCATTTTACTGCTATAACTATTTTGGGAGAAGAACTTAAATGTTTCTTGAGTAGTTAATCCACTTGTGAAGCAAATAAGCAAGTCTACTTTTGTCATGTAAAATCTTTTTTTTACATTTGGTAGCATGTAGAATCTGAACCCTGAAAAGAAATTTAAAATGATCACACATCAATTACAGATAGATAATTTGAAGCCCCAATAAAGGACATTATACCTTTCACAGATTTCATGGCAGAGCTGAGCTATAACCTCAGGAGTCCTGGACTCTTATTGCAGAACTAAAGCAGGTTAGGTTAAAAACTCCCAAATAAGGCTCCCTGTACTGCAGCCAGTTGTTGAGTAGACGGGACGAAAGCAATTGCAGGCTGTGCCACAAGGTAGGGATAGGGATTTGATTTCCACATAACAGTTGTGGAGGTGGGCAATAGATCAGAGGGAAGAAAGAAGACACACATATAGAGAGTTTTTTCAAGGTGGTTTCTTCTCTCTGAGTCACCTTGCCAAAAGATACACTGTCTTGTGCAGTTCTGGTTCTGAAGGATCAAATCCAATTAGGAGTTTTCTAGAAAGGATTTGAACAGCTCAAGAAGATAATACTGTGTTGTCAGGAGGCCTAGCTCTTTTACTTAATCTTCTGTGTGGACTTGGACAAATTATTAAAACCATTTATCATTTCATCTTTAAAGTATAGCAATAATACCTACTTTGTTGAGATTTCAAAGATCATTTCTGGGCTTCCCTGGTGGCGCAGTGGTTGAGAGTCCGCCTGCCGATGCAGGGGACACGGGTTTGTGCCCCGGTCTGGGAAGATCCCACATACCGCGGAGCGGCTAGACCCGTGAGCCATGGCAGCTGAGCCTGCGCGTCCGGAGCCTGTGCTCCGCAACGGGAGAGGCCACAACAGTGAGAGGTCCACATGCCGCCAAAAAAAAAAAAAGATCATTTCTGTAAAGTGCTGAACAGGAGGGATTATTGTGGTGTCGTGGTGATTATTGTGGTTGTGGTGAAGGTGATGATGGTGAAAAGGAGGAGGAGGGAGTAATAGTAACAAAAATAGTAAAGATGACGAAGTTGACAACAATAACAAAGGTGATGGGGAAGATGGAGAGGAGGATAACTGCATGACGATGAGAATGCCTGATGACAATGAGGAAAAGGATAAACAGCCTGTTCTCTTAAATTTGTAAAGAGGTTCTCAGAGATAACTCTGTGTTTTACTTATGCGTGTCGATGGCTCTCCTGTCTGCCTGATGGTAAACTTCAAGAGTACAAGGTCTTTCCTTCTTAGCTATTCATTCTGTGCTTATTGACAGATGAATAGACTGCAGTAACTCACAACTGCTTGTATGTATTACAGCAGAAAAGAAAGCAAGCTGCTTTCTGCAAGAGGCCATTTCACTTTCTCCTGCAGGGGACAGATGGGGAAAACACTGCATTTAATTTAGCTGGCTGCTTCTGATTTCTTTTTCATGGAGGTTTTTTTTTTTTTTTTCTTGAGGGAAAAAAATGGTTTTCTTTTATATTTCTTTGATGGATTCATTCTGGTGTTCTCTTTAAGGTTTTTAAACTTGGGTCTTGGTACAGCAGAATTGCCCTCCAGACTTTTTAAGAAGGCTGACTGATAACGTTTGGGAAGAACTATCATTCTGCGTCTTGACAAAGAAAAGGAATGATTTTTAGTAAATGTGATGGGCCGTGGTCAAAGGATTAAGTTAAAAGAATGTATTTGAGGTACACTTGGCAACATGCATGATGTATGTTACTACAGCCTTGGTGCCAGGAGTGTGCCTGTAGAACTTAAACTAAAGATGTCTGTCCTCATGTTCACAGATCTGTAAGAAAATAAAAGCCATAAAAATTGCATCTATAAATGGCATGTAATTTATTTTTATGGCTGTCGCTTCAGAGATACTGATATTCAATAAAGGAAAATTTACTGGATGAATTATAATTCTGTTCCTCTGCCTTTATAACATGGACGTGTGAAGAGCTAAAAGGCACATGTTTTGCAGATTTTCTGCATTAGTACCCAGGAGGGACATGGGTTTCCTGCAGTGTAACAAGTCCATGCCTCAGTACGATGCTTCAGAGCAGTACTTTTACTATAGTAGCTCTTGGTTGATGACTTAAATCACACGCTGAAACAGAAAATTAAATAACAGAACACCAGCTCTCAAATCTTTAAAGATTTATACATGACAACTTTAGAGTAGGTAACCTTCAATATCACGTAGTTATCAAAGAAACAGCATTTTTCTCTAATGTCTTCAATAGAATCAAACAGCAACTTCCATTTTACAGGTGAAAAAAAAAGCTGAGGTAATCACTGCAGTCTGTTTTCATAATTTATGGGGAATCATAATTGGAAGATCAATTCTCAGTTCCCCTGATCCAGAGTAATTTAAAAATTGGATCCATTATTTTAGAATTCTATGGATTTATTGCCTCTTATTTTAGTCATTCATTCTTTCCAACAAGTAATTATTGAGATCGTGCTATGTGCAAATTACTTAGCCTTCTAGGGATTTGGATATTTATGTTCTTACCGATGATCTAATTCACAAAGCTTATTATTGTTTAATATTTAAATGTTGTGGTTTATTATTGTTTAATATTTAAATGTTGTGGTTAAAATAATGTTTGTTGTAAAAAATTCGAGTGGTACATCATTATAAAATTAAAAATAATAGCCCTTCCCCTATCTCTATTCCCATAATTAATTTTTATTAAAACATTTATATAACGTTTTATCCTAATGGTATCATATGATACATACTATTTTGCCTACTGCATTTCTTCTCTTAATAGTAAGTGATGGATGTAGATAGGATTCTCTTGCTATTTTTAATAGCTGACTAGTGTTTCTTTTTATAATAACTACATGAATTTTACAAGTCCCTTATTGATGGATTTTTTCTTTTTCACATTTTAATGTCTCTAGATTTAATCTCCTATGTTTAGTTCCTAGTTCAGGCCAGCATTATTTCAAGATCAGATTACCTCAAATGTGTATGGACTACAGTTTTTCCTGCTGATCTACTGCCCTCTGAAATCTTACCACCATCCTGCCTGCACATAGCTAACAAGGTCATCATATAGACCCCCAGGCTAATCAATTTCTCCTCACTCACCACTAAGTGAAGTTCACACCCCTAGTGTAAGATTCAGTGCCTTCTAAACTCACACAACTAAATAGAAAAGCAAACAAGCAAACAAATAATCCAATGAAAAAGTTGGAAGAGGATCTGAATAGGTATTTTTTCAAAGAAAACATACAAATGACTAACAGGTGCAATTAATCTATGACAAAGGAGGCAAGACTAGAAAATGGAGGAAAGACAGCCTCTTCAATAAATTGTGCTGGGAAAACTGTACAGGTACCTGTAAAAAAATGAAATTAGAACATTCTTTAACACCACACACAAAAATAAACTCAAAATGGATTAAAGACCTAAAAGACTAGATACTGTAAAACTCTTAGAGGAAAACATAGACAGAACATTCTTTGACATAAATCGTAGCAAGATCTTTTTCGATCCATCTCCCAGAGTAATGGAAATAAAAACAGAAATAAAAAAGTGGGACCTAATTAAACGGAAAAGTTTTTGCACAGCAAAGGAAACCAGAAACAAAATGAAAAGACAACCCACAGAATGGGAGAAAATATTTGCAAACAAGGCAAGGGATTAGTTTCCAAAATTTACAAACAGCTCATGCAGCTTAATATCAAAAAAAAAACAAAAACACACAATCAAAAAATGGACAGAAGACCTAAAGAGACATTTCTCCAAAGAAGACATACAAATGGCCAAGAGGCACATGAAAAGATTCTCAACATTGCTAATTATTAGAGAAATTCAAATCAAAACTACAGTGAGGTATCACCTCACACCAGTCAGAAGGGCCATCATCAAAAAAATCTACAAACAATAAATGCTGGAGGGAGCGTGGAGAAAAGGGAACCCTCTTGCATTGTTGGTGGGAATGTAAAATTGGTACAGCCACTATGGAGAACAGTATGGAGGTTCCTTAAAAAACTGAAAATAGAGCTACTGTATGATTGAGCAATACCACTCTTGGGCATATATCCTGAGAAAAACATGGTCCGAAAGGATACATGCACCCTAATGTTCAGTGCAGCACTGTTTACAATGGTCAAGACATGGAAGCAACCTAAATGTTCATTGACAGATGAATGGATAAAGAAAATGTAGTACATGTATACAATAGAATATTACTCAGCCATTAAAAAGAATGAAATAATGGCATTTGCAGCAATATGGATGGACTGGAGATTATCATACTAAGTGAAGTAAGTCAGACAAAGATAAGTACCATATGATATCGCTTATATGTAGAATCTAAAAAAAAAAAAGGATACAAATGAACTTATTTACAAAACAGAAACAGACTCACAGACTTAAGAGAATGAACTTATGGTTAACAGTGGGGAAGGGGGGGGAGAGGGATAGACTGGGAGTTTGGGATTGACGTGTATACACTGCTATATTTAAAACAAAATGCCTTTCCATGAAGAAAAAATAAGGTGCTCAACATCACTAGTTATTAGGGAAATGCAAATAAAACCACAATGAGATATTACCACATACCTGTTAGAATGGCTGTTTTCAAAATGACAAAAAATAATAAGTGTTGCCAAGGATGTGGAGAAAAGGGAATATTGCTGCACTGTTGGTGGGAATATAAAATGGTACAGCCACTATGGAAAACAGTATGGAGGTTCCAAAAAAAATTAAATAATAGAGGTACCATATGGTCCAGTAGTTCCACTTGTGGGTATTTATGTAAAGGAAATAAACTCACTATCTCAAGAAGATATCTTCACCCCCATGTTTATGGCAGCATTATTTACTATAGCCACGACAGAAACAAACTTAAGTGTCCATCAACAGATGAATGGATAAAGACAATGTGAATATATATAAATATCACTCAGCCAGAAAAAAGAAGGAAATACCGCTATTTGCAACAACATGGATAGGCCTTGAGGACATTATGCTAAGTGAAATAAGTCAGGGAGAGAAAGACAAATACCATAGGATCTCATATGTAGAATCTAAACAAATAAAAAAACGTATAGGTACAGAGAACAGACTGGCAGTTGCCAGAAACAGGGGACAGGGAATGGGCAAGATGTGAAAAAGTACTCAAAAGGTACAAATTTCTAGTTATAAGATAAATAAGTCCTTAAAAAAAAAAGATTTTTGTCTTCTGAAAACTATCAATTTGATGTCTCATCACTCACCCTCATAAGAACATTCTACATTTTATTCAAACTAAATTCTATCCCCACCTTTAAAAACATTTTAATTTTTCTCCCAAAATTCTTCTCTTGAACACTCTCTTCTGTCTCTGAAATCTTTACTGTCTGTCAAACTACAGTTCAAATTATAGACCCTTCGGAATTCTTTCTTCCTCTACCTCACATTTTGTACCAAAAAAGCAAGGACTCAGTCTTTATCTTTCCGGCCTATCTGGAAAACTGTTTGGTACCACATAGTCTCTGTCTACTGCCTAGGAACATGAAATTTAGTAGAGGAGGACAGCAATATTGCACATAACTGTAATTCAACACTCAGAATGTCACGTGTTTCACGTATCTCCCATCAACTTTTTAGTGCCACCTCCTGCCATATGCTTGTGCATGTATTAAACATTATAGTGATAACAATTAAAATTTACTGAATGCTTATTACATGTACTAGACATCACATCCAATATGTAAAGTAACCATCTTATTTAATCCTCCCAACAAGCACACAGGATAGGTACTATCAGTATTCTTAACTTACAAATGAGAAAACAGCCTGAGAAGGTTCAGCTACAAAGTCATTGAGCTACTACTTAGTAAAACCAGAATTTGAAGCCAGGTTGTCAGAATTTCTAAGCTTTATTATATTTCTTTCCTTAAAATCTGTAAATTGAATCAACAAAATAGTCTTTGGCAGAATTAAATTGGTAGTTTATGACCTTAGGTTCATGACACAAAATGTATGGAAACTCCTTTAAAGGCAAGCAACTGGAAAATATTAGCCTTTACAGACTGATGATTAACCAATAATGACATGCCTTTGCTTAATAGCTAATTAGAAGAATTATATCTTTAAAAGATCAGTTAAATTGCCAACTAATTCGATTAAAAAGCATTTTCTTCTAGGCCTCAAAGATCTAGATAGCTTGTCATTTTTTTCCTGCTGCCCCATTCATTCTAGATCTAAAAGAGCATTCTTCTTCATTGAAGGATATTGACAAGTGGGTAATTCATCTTTGCTCGAAGCAAATTATGTTTCATGTCCTTCTGGAAAATGAAATCATTAGGGCAAATTCTGCCTGGATTTACTCTTTCTAAGGAAACCTTACATTTGTCAAAATGAATGACCATTTTCAATGAAATATTTACTTTGATATGGATTATAGTAACTTCCTCATTTGTCTCTCTGCCAGCAGTTTCATCATCTGTATTAGTTGTCTGTGGCTGCTGTAACAAATTACCACAAACTAAGGCTTAAAAACCCCCAAATTTATTTCCTTACAGTTCTTTAGGTTAAAGTCCAACATCCATCTCACTGGGCTAAATTCAAGGTTTCAGGAGGGCTGCTTCCTTTCTGGAGGCTCCAGCAAAGAATCTCTTTCCTTGCCTTTTCAACTATGTAGAGGGCATGTGCATTCCTTGTCTCATGGCTCTCTGGCTCCTTCTTAAACTCCAGCAACAATAAGTTGAATGCTTTTCACATCACATTACTCTTATATCCTCTTTTTCCCACCTGGATAGTCCAGAATAATTTCCCCATTTCAAGGTCCTTAACGTAACAACATCTGCAAAGTTGCTTTTGCCATGTAAGGTAACATAGTCACAGGTTCAGGGGACTAGGATGTGGATATCTTTGGCCATTATTCTGCCCACCATACTACCCCTTATTCCCATTCATTCTCCAAACCATTATCAGAGTAAACTTTCTCAAATGCGTATATGAATATTCATGTCTCTGTGAAAAATTCTTTAATAGCTCACTTTTGTACACATGACAAACAAGGTACTTCAAAATTTGGCTTTTGTTTACTAGGTCATTCTCACACTTACCTATTTTGCTTCCACTTTTATTCTATTCTACTACTGAACTTCTCATAAGCTGCTTCCTTTACCAAGCATTCCCTCCTCTTGTGACCAACTCAAAAGTCCGTATTCTTTCTTCAATTCTTAGTCCAAGGCTTACCTTTTCCATAAATCTTTCTCCGACTCTTCCCAGGGAGTTTTTAGGAGCACCAATAAAAGGTTTCTCCTGCTGTTCAGGTGTTAGGGAATGCTGATGGCTGAGTCACAGCTGGTTTGGGGAGGATATATTCAAAGACCTACCCGGAAGACATAATTTTATTCTGTGCCTGATGATTAGCTGTTAATATAAGAGGGATCTTTACAGACAAATACAGCCACTGATCAGAGGTAGGAAGGTCATCTGGAGTTACCTACTCCTGTTCCTGTCTTGACGCTACTGGTTCAGGACCTATTCAAAGAAGTCCATCTTTCATTCACAAGACAACTTACTACAGCACTGGGGATAGAATTCAGAATTGAGGACTGGGTATGTGTATGTGGTAACAGAACTCTAACCTCCTGTCCTTTGTTCCACTTTTCCTATGGGCCTGGGATCTCTTCTCTTTGGACCCTTGAATACTAAGGATAGTTGCCTTATTGCCTTCAGTCTGGATGTTTCCCTTTCTTAAACTTCAAAGTGAAGGGATGGTTAGACTCCATTTTCTGGAAGGTAGAGTCATTTGCCTACATTCCTATGGTCAGTTATTCTCACTGCTCTCCAACAGGCTCACAACATCAAGATTACTACCCATGGCTAGGGCTGGAGGTTATTTTGTGTTTTTCAAATAATCAAGGCAAATTTTTGGAAACAATCTGGCTATAGCAAAAAACACAAAGCAACAACAAAACAGCACAAATCGCAATCTTTTTAGGGCCTCTCAGTATGATACCATAAATTGGTTCATCAACAACTCGTAGATTGTGAGTTCCTTTAGGTAATATAACTTGTTTTCTTTGTTAGAAATCTTTAGACTCTAGCAACGTATCTAAAACAAAGAATGAGACCAGGAAAAAAAAAGAGGTACAAATATAAATGACTTATTTAGAAACAAGTAATTAAGTAATGGACAGAGACCACAATTCTCTCCCTAGATGATCTTTAACATTTCTATTTTTAAGGGTCTATCCTATGACAGCCTTTAACTTGTAATACATAGCCACCTTGAATGAGAACTATCCTGATTTGTTTAATCCCACCACTTGCAGCAGATTTGTATTATAGCTGACTAAAAATTAAAGTAGTGTCTCAGTCCAAGTAGACTGGTAGGGAAATATGGATGTATTATATATAAAGGTTTACTTAGAAAGAAAAAGGCAAAAAAGAGCCAACGTAATCCTAATGAAGAAAAATAAGGTAAAATGATTTATTCTATTGGATAACAAGACTATTATAAATTTATCAGTATCAAGATAGCCTGTTACCACAGGTATAGCCAGATAAAGCACACGTACATAGAAACTTGACATATTTTAGGATATCGCTAAGGATAAGTGAGAAAGGGATTATCTATTCACAAATGATTTTGCAACACTTGGCTATCCTAATGAGAAAAGACACTGGGCCCCTACTTCACAGCATACATAAAATTTATTACCACGTGAGTCAAATGCTTAAAGATAAAAGGTAAACAATAAAACTTGTAATGTAAAAGATGAGATGTCTCTATGAACCTGGAGTATGGAAGGAATTCTTATCCAAGGCATACACACACACACAATGACTAACCAAAAAAGGAAAGATCAATGCATTATAACATATTAAGAATTTGAGAGAACGCAGGCAACCACAGAGCCCATCCTACAGCCTCACTTAGGGAGAGAACAAAGCCAGCATTCTTCTTAGGGCAACATGGAATATTTCCTATGATAGACCATATATTAGGTCACAAAACATTTCTTAGCAAATTCAAGAGGATTGAAACTATACAAAGTGTCTTCGCTGACTACAGTGATATGAAGCTAGAAATCAATATCAGGATGAACACTGGAAAATGTATGAATACACGGAAATTGAACTCTCCTCATCAACCAATGGATCAGAGAAGAAATTAAAAGGGAAATGAAGTATCTTGAGAAAAACAAAAAAGGAAAAGCAGCATAGCAAAACTGATGGGATGTAGCAAAAGTGTAACTAAGAGAGAAGTTCATAGCAATAAACACCTACATCAAGAAACAAGACAGATTTCAAACAACCTAACTCTGACTTAAGAAACTAAAACAAAAACAAAAACTGAGCCCAAAGTAAGGAGAAGGAAGAAAATAATAAAGATTAGAGCACAAGTGAAATAGAGAACAGGAAAACAATATAAAAAGATGAACAAAACTAAGAGTATGGTCTTCAAAGAAATAAACATAGTTGACAAATGTTTAGCCAGACTAAACAAGGAAAAAAGAGAGAGGACCCAAATCAACAGCATTATAATGAAAAAGGAGACATTTCAACTGATACCATAGACATACAAAGGCTAATAAGAAGCTACTATAAACAATACACCAACAAACTGGACAACCTAGAAGAAACGTAAAAATTCTCAGAAATATTCAACATTTCAAAACTGAATCAGGAAGAGATACAAAATCTGAACAGGCCAATTACTAGCAAGGAGATTGAATCAGTAATCAAAAATCTCCCACCAGGGCTTCCCTGGTGGCGCAGTGGTTGAGAGTCCGCCTGCCGATGCAGGGGACACAGGTTCGTGCCCCGGTCCAGGAAGATCCCACATGCTGCGGAGCGGCTGGGCCCGTGAGCCATGGCCGCTGAGCTTGTGCATCTGGAGCCTGTGCTCCGCAACGGGAGAGGCCACAACAGGGAGAGGCCCGAGTACCGCAACAAAAAAAAAAAAAAAAAATCTCCCACCAAAGAAAAGCCCAGGACCAAGTGGCTTCACCATTTATTTTACAAAATATTAAAAGAATTAATGTCAATCCTTCTCAAACTCTTCCAAAACATCCGAAGAGAATACTCCCAAACTCATTTTACAAGGTCAGCATTACCCTGATACCAAAGCAAGAAAAGGACACTACCAGAAAAGAAAACTACAGGCTAGTATCCTTGATGAAGATAGATGTAAAAATTATCGATAAAATACTATCAAACCAAATTCAGCAGCACATTAAAAAAAATACACAAGTGGAACTACATCAACCTGAAAAGGTTCTGTACGGCAGAAGAAATAATCAACAAAATGAAAGGACAAACTACAGAATGGGAAAAAATATTTACAAATCATACCTCATAAGAAGTTAATATCTAAAACATATAAAGAACTCACACAAATCAATAGCAAAAAACACAAATAATCCAACTGAAAAATGGGCAAAGGATCTGAATAGACATTTTTCCAGAGAAGATATATGAATAGCCAATAGGTATATGGAAAGTTGCTCAACATTACTAGTCATAGGGGAAATGCAAATCAAAATCACAATGAGATATCACCTCATACATGTTGACATGGCTAGCATCAAAAAGACAATAGGTGGCAGACAAGTGTTGGCAAGGATGTGGAGAAAAAGGAACCCCTGTGCACCACTGGTGGGATTGTCTGCCAGCACAGCCACTATGGACAACAGTATAGAGGTTTCTCAAAAAATTAAAAATAGAACAATCATAGGATCCAGCAATTCCACCTCTGGGAATATATCCAAACTACATGAAAACACTATGTCAAAGGGATATCTGCACCCTCATGTTCATAGTAATATTATTTACAACAACCAAGACATGGATACAACCTAAGTGTTCACCAACAGATGAACAGATAAAGAAGTTACATACATACATATACATACACACACACACCGCCCCCACATACACATACGCACAGTGGAATATTAATCAGCCATTGAGAAGGAGAAAATCCTGCCATTTGTGACAGCACGGATGGACTTTGAGGGCACTACGCTAAGTGAAATAAGTCAGACAGAAAATGATAAATACCACATCATCTTACTTGTATGTGGAACCTAAAACAAGTAAATTAACTCATAAAAAAGAGATCATACCTGTGGTTACCAGAGGCCAGGGGTGGGGGAAGGGGAAATTGAATGAACTTGGTCAAAAGTAAAAACTTTCAATTATAAGATAAATAAAGACTAGGGACATAATGTACAATATGATGACTATAGTTAACATTGCTATATGGTATGTATGAAAGTTATTAAGATCAAAAATCCTAAGAGTTCTCATTGAAAAGAAAAATTATTTTTTCTTTTTTTGTATTTATATGAGATAAAGGATATTAACTAAACTTGTGTTACCATTTCATGGTATATGTAAGTCAAATCATTATGCTGTACACCTTAAACTTATACAGTGAGACTTGTCAATTATATCTCAATAAAACTGGACAAAACATTTCTGTACATCAAAAAAAAAAAGTGAAAAGAAGCAACAAACTGGGAGTGCAAAGATTTGGAACTCAGAATAAATAAAGAACTCCCATAAATTCATAAGAAAAGGACATCCTATCCAATAGAAAAAGATGGCAAATATCTATCAGTCACAGCTTCAATAATACTGCATAACAAACAGGTGTCAGATCACAATGGCATACAAGAATAACTTTATTTCTCACTCTCATCTCTGGGTTAGCTGGGCCAACTCTGCACTATGTGTTTCATTCTAGGGCTCAAGCCGGTAAACGATAAACAATGGCTACTTGCAGTTTTTATCTCATGGCATGGCTGAATGCTCAAGTGGATCAGCTCAAACACAAAAGCATATTTCAAGTTGTTAGTCACATTACTTTCATTCATATCCCATTGGTCAAAACAAAACACTGACCAAGCCCACAGTCAAGAGAGAGAATAAAACACAGTCCATCCACCAAGAGGCTATATACATCTAACAAGGACATCTATAACGTTATTACAGGGGAGTGAAAAACTGAAGCAAAAACCAATCAGCTACACACAAGAACCGGAATTTCACAAAATAACAAATCAAATGAGGAAATACATGAAAAGTTGCTCAAAACAATTAGCAACATGAAAAAGTGAATTCAAAATCAAAATAAGATAGAAACTTACATCTATCAACTTGGTACAAAATGAAAAGTTAAACAGCAAGTGCCGGCAAGGATGAAGAACAATGGAAGCTTTTGTACCTTGCTGCTCAGGGTGTAAAGTTTCTCAGTCTTGGGAAAATAATTTGGCATTATCTACCAAAAGTTGAGGCTGCACATATTCTACATTCCCACAGTAATACTTCTGGGTGTATATGCTGGAAAAAATGTATCTCTGGAAACATATACTATAAGAAATGTTACCGTACTTGTGTTTATATTATACATACACACAAGCACAGCAAAACAAAAATACTGGGAACACACTAGGCGTTCATCATGGAAAAGTAGATGAACAGATAAACATACTATGGCAAATTAATATAAAATTCTATTCAGGAAGTGAAAATGGAGAACTGCTTCTTCACATATCAGCATGGGTGTAACTCAATATAATACTGAGTAATAAAGTGATAAAGTAACATCTAAAGTTAAAAACATAGAAAAGTAAAGAATCTATCATTCAGGAATATATAAAGTGAAATATTACACATATACATATCTTATACAGAGAGTAAAATGTAATAAGATGTTTATATCATATTGAACACACATAACTACTCTTACACTACCAAATAAGAAACACAAAAATCAAGTGGGAGCTGAAACAAAATCAGGGAGAAGCACATGGTGGATGTGTTGCTGATGTTTATTTTCATTAAGTGAGGGGATATATGCTTATCATTATTATTATTATTATTAATACAATTAATTGTGTCTTACATATGTTATAGATCTTCATTTGTATCTTATAATTTAAAATATGTAAATATATGAGGTGTTGGACATGTAATTCATTTATCCCTTTAAAGGATATCTAAAAGTTATTTTCTAAAGAGTTCTTTTGAATTTATTTATATTTGTACAAATTATTCCATGTAATATCAAATAAAAGCTGATTGAAATATAAATTTACATCTAGTAAATTAATAATCAGGGAGTTAAAAATCCCACTTATTAAAAATAATCAAATGCAAATATCAACTCAGTTCATTACGTGTTTCCACTTGAAATGTACAGCACTTCTTAATTTGAGGACTCCTGGTTATTCCTCTGTGCCTTATTGTCATGGTCCCCAACTACAGCTACCTCTTCCCTTTCTTTTATGGTCTTTGAAATTTTATGTCAAATGTGTCCTTCTATCCTTTCCCAGTGGATCTTTCAGTCCCACAGGTAAGTTGTTCCCACTCTATGAACTACATTTTCAGAGGCCTCAATGCTCCTTAATGGGCTTGCAGGACCAGCCATTTCATAAGAGGGCACCAAACTCATTAGGGAAGGGGAATTGTTCCTACTGTGGTTCTGATAGTCAAAATTTATAGAGTCTACTTTGCAGGTCACAGATCCATCACCTCATGTACGCACTATCCTCTCTCCCAGAGTTTTATTATCCCCCAGGGCATTTTGCTGATGGCTTCAGTCTTCCAAAGAGTACTTGTCACATCAAGCCTGGATGCTAGAGTGCAAGTTCCAAACCATATATAATGTGAGATTTATCTGGAGTCCCCTTTTTATTCTTATTGTATAATCATCATAAATAAACTTTCATGTGGAAAAGAAAACAATTAATGGTATAGTTTTCAATGCTAAGAAAGAAAACAAATCAAACAACATACACAGACATGCTTATAGGTAAATACCAGACAAACCAGAGACCAAAAGGAACATCCTTTCAGAAAATTTCTTCCAGCACAGCTTTACTTATATTGAAAAGTGTTAGCAACACAAAAATGCATTCGCTTTGCTATGCTCAAACTTACTTTGAAGATATACCATTATACAAATGAGCTAGAAGTTCTTGAATATGTAAGAGTTCATGAAAACACATTAATGAACATACATGCAAATTTTTAAAATGAGATTCACATTATGAATTTCTACGTTGATGCTCTAGATCGACATTATCATTGAACTAGCAACAGGATCATAAAAATTTGTCTGAAAGACCAACAGAGGAATGAGGCTAATTATTTACCCTAAATTTTAAAAAAAGGTGCTTACCTATTAAAAATGTCCTTTCTGAGGGATCAATAAGCACATAAGCCTGTTTAATCATGTTTATATTGTTAGCGACGGACAGATCAATTAGAGCCAAAGCACCTATGCCTTTTCTTCTAATCAGTGAAAGTGACTATCTTTTCCTAATCACGTTCTAGGAAACGCAGAGTTTTTCTCTCTGTATTCAATCAAGCAGTAAAAAGCTCCATGCCCTTCCAGTACAGTCCTATGTGTGTTGGTTGGCTACACTGTGTTTTCTGGTTCTATAAACCAGAGTGAAATCAAAGTGCAGCAGAAACACGGAACTCTAGAAAGCACATCATTTGTCAGGGGTCTGGGTCCAAACCCTGTCTCACATTTCAGCCATGAGACCGCAAGCAATTTACCAAACCTATACAGGCTTCTGTCTTCTCATCTTTAAAAGAAGCTGTGTGGATTAAACGATCTCTACGTTCCCTCCAGAACTAAATGCTTAAGATCATCATCTCTGTGTTTCTAAGTAGAGTCCTGGTTCTAACCAATGGAAACCTTTCTGATGTTTACACATCCCATCATACCTATCCATTATATAATTATTTAAAAATTCATTATCTGTGAAATGTGACTTTATTTTTGAAGGGGCTGAAGCCCCTGCCCTGAACGAACACGGTCATCACACATCTACCTTTAAAACAAGTGTGTGATATAACTTTGGAGATTTCTCTACCATCCTTCTGTCTTTTCCTTCCTGGGTATCTGGTAGTTCTATGAATTCTGTTCTATTTGCATAGAATACATGCATGAGCGGGTAGCCAGGTTATCCACAAGACACAGAGCGATACACTCACAAGAGCAAACAAGACACAAGAAGACCTTTGTAACTGCTTGTTCTTTTGAGAAAAACTATTGCATTTGATCATCTCCAAAAGGCCCCTTGCATAATAGATAACTATCCCTACCTAAATAATAGATAACTATCCCTACCTAAATAATTAATAGATAACTATCCCTACCTAAATAATTAATAGATAACTATCCCTACCTAAATAATAGATAACTATCCCTACCTAAATAATAACTATCCCTACCTAAATAAGAGATAACTATCCCTACCTAAATAATTAATAGATAACTATCTCTACTTAAATAATAGATAACTATCCCTACCTAAATAATAGATAACTATCCCTACCTAAATAAGAGATAACTATCCCTACCTAAATAATTAATAGATAACTATCCCTACCTAAATAATAGATAACTATCCCTACCTAAATAATAGATAACTATCCCTACCTAAATAATTAATAGATAACTATCCCTACCTAAATATTAATAGATAACTATCCCTACCTAAATAATTAATAGATAACTATCCCTACCTAAATAATAGATAACTATCCCTACCGAAATAATAGATAACTATCCCTACCTAAATAATTAATAGATAACTATCTCTACTTAAATAATAGATAACTATCCCTACCTAAATAATAGATAACTATCCCTACCGAAATAATAGATAACTATCCCTACCTAAATAATTAATAGATAACTATCCCTACCTAAATAATTAATAGATAACTATCCCTACCTAAATAATAGATAACTATCCCTACCTAAATAATTAATAGATAACTATCCCTACCTAAATAATTAATAGATAACTATCCCTACCTAAATAATAGATAACTATCCCTACCTAAATAATAGATAACTATCCCTACCTAAATAATTAATAGATAACTATCCCTACCTAAATAATTAATAGATAACTATCCCTACCTAAATAATTAATAGATAACTATCCCTACCTAAATAATAGATAACTATCCCTACCTAAATAATTAATAGATAACTATCCCTACCTAGATAATAGATAACTATCCCTACCGAAATAATTAATAGATAACTATCCCTACCTAAATAATTAATAGATAACTATCCCTACCTAAATAATTAATAGATAACTATCCCTACCTAAATAAGAGATAACTATCCCTACCTAAATAATAGATAACTAACTATCCCTACCTAAACAAAAATGGGAAGGAATTCCTACTATTTGACTTATCACTCTTCAACAGCTTTGGTTATAACTTTTGAATTTATAGATGTTTTCCATTAGTTAATCTCCTTTTCCTATTATAAAATATGTCCTTTTGATTTTAAGCTGCTCTTATGTAATCTTAGAGAAGGCAATGCTTTTGTGGAATTCAGTGTATTTGTACTGCAAGGATATCCTTTAAATCCCTCTTATCAAGGAATGTTGGATTTTCCTTCCCAGTCTAAAAATGTAAATGAATGCCTGTTCAAGGCCCGGAAGGGTAGTGGAAGCCTGTTTCTGTTTCTGGCTCTGAGTGTGAGCAAGTCTGGAAACACTTTAATCACAAAGTAATACAGCATGTTTGGGGGAGACTTAACTCCCCAGACTCTTGTAAAGTTACTGCTCCAACTCAGCCTCTGGTGTGTAGAGAAAATGCCTCTGGAAAACAAGAATATTCCTTTCAATTAGACCTTACAAATTGGGAAAGCCAGAAAATCTGTACTAGCAGGCAGGTTTACTATGGGTGATTGTGGACTACATCTGTGCTATGCACTAAATAGTAACTTCCAAAATAAAGAAAAAGAAAACCAAGAAAATCTCACACATTTAAAGACATTTGAGAATCCTGGCCTGACTGGCCCACTGTAGGAATAGATTTTTTTGAGCCACCCATGACTGTATGACCAGCAGGATCTTTCCTTGGAATAGAACATTTTCTTGTTATGGGTATGAAGAAGGAGACTCCCCTCCCCTTGCTTTTGTCTCTATAAAGGACTTTCAGGAGTCCTCTGAGACCAAGAAGATGGCTGAAGGCCAGGAACAGAATCCCTAGTTGCTCACCCAGGACAGGAGCCTTTATTATCCCCAAGATTACAAACATGTATTCAAACAGCCACTTGCTACTTCTGAGTTTTCCACTCTACAACTGTCCTTCTGACTCTCACTGGGGTGGGAGAGAAGGAAGGGTCCTGAAGAAGGGACTTCCTATGGTCATCGCATGACACATGAAACAGCGTTCACTTCTTGATCTATGGGCTGTAACACACTGATGGGGCACACTGGGTCTCTGGATTGATCTCCTGCAGGAGTCAGACTGAGGCCAAAATGAACTCCATGAAGAGGGAAAACAACTGTCAGTGTCAGGGGAGGTTCATTCCAGAGTGTTGGACTGAATTCCCAAGGGTTTGCTCTGTCCCACTTCAGAGCTTTTGAACCATGCAGTTGTCTAAAACTTATTGCTGACAAATAAACTTTTTTAATTGGCCAACTGTTGCCTTTTTTCCCATGTGGTTTAACTGAGAATGGCATGAGGAACTTAATCATTTCTTTAGATAAGATTTTTGAGCGATTACTAGATGAAAATGTGGAGAGTAAGTGAAACTCTCTAGGAAGCACATTAAAGCTGATACATGAGCAGGAGGTGAACATCCCACATGGTTTGAGCCACCTCTTCTTTCTTTTTCTTGTTCCCACTTTCATCTCAAAGAGACATTTTTGGTTTCTGTGTGTTCCTGTGTTTCAATGTGTTGCTATATAAAGTTCCAAGGCTGAACAGTGCGTCTCATGTGTCAGAGAGTACAATGCAGATGGGAAGCTGTTACTCTGTCCAGACTGGTTTGGCTCATCTCTAAACGCCATGAAATTGAACCTCAGTTCCTAAAACAGAGGGAGAACTGATATCCCCACTCCTGAAAGGTAAGAATTTTTAGCAAAACAATACTCTCCCTAGGCTTCTTGGCAACAAAGTGGCCTTCCCAGTTAAGACAGATGAGTGATTCGCATAAGTAAATCTGTAGACACCCAGGCAATCACCCTGTCAGCCAACTGCTATCTCCCTGTGCCTACCTGCAACTGTCTCTCAGCCATCTATCTTATGTCAGATTGTCTAATTTAATTGCCCAGGTAGGTTTGTTTGTGAGCTGCGTTCACTGTGACAGAGGCTGAATGCTGTGGGGAGTCATAGAACACAACACGGAGAAAGAACGTAGCAGGTCCAGCTTGAGCCACAGCTGGATTCTACTTCTGATGGGCTTGGTAGTGAGTCTAAGGTGGTACCTACCCTCCTTCATCATTTAATCCTTATAAATTATGTATTACATTATCAGTTCATTTCTTCCTAACACAAATTTATATAAAATACTACTCTATAAAATACTGCATTAGGCCCTTCTGGGAATTTAAGGATTGATTTGTTAAAGGAAAGGTACATAGATAACTCTTAATATAAAACAGAATTAATGTGGGCTAGAATGGCATAATAGGCTTAATGCCTAGAGAAAGCCTCCTGGAAAAGATAACGTTGACCAGGGTCTTAAGAGATGAGTAAACATCTTGAATATAGAGGGGTGTAAGGCGTGACACTTCAGGCAGTGCTAGTATGAACACAGACCTAAAGATAGAAAAGCACATGCTTTGTTGCCACTATAACAGAGAAAAATAAAACTACTCGCTTTAAAAGACCTCCAAGAAGACAAAGTTCAAGATCCCCACTGTGCTAGATATAGAAGTTTCCCAAAATCAGAATTCCAGTCTGCAGAAGGCCCCAGTGAATGAATTCACACTGATGAAACTGAATATTATTCTGACATGCTCCTTGTTTTTTTTTTTTTTTTTAACCCCAAATTGAAGTGCTCTTCTTGACTAGCCAATCAATAATGATCCCTTCTGGTGTGACTTGATTTGGGAAGCATGTTAAGAGAAGGCTTGTCCTGTTCCATAAAGGAGTCAGAGATTGACTATGGATTAGGAGTCAGCAAAACTACTGTTCTGGTCTTAATACTCGCCGTTGTATGAAAACTCCACAGTACTTTAGAATGACAATCACAGAATGTAAGAACAGGAAGAAGCTCTTGTTTTTTAAACTTTCATATATGCAGTTATCATTATATAACCTTTGGATTTAGATTGACCAGAATTCAGATTCGCCATTTATCTCACACAACCTTGGGAATATGACATAGCTTTCTGAACCCCAATCTTGTTATCTGTAAAATGGACATAATAATATATCACTGAAAAGCTTAGTAGCAGAAAAGTTTGGCAAAGTGTTTTGTATAAAGTAGGCACGTAATTCATAATAGGCTTGTCCCTTTTCTCTCTATCATTGCATATATAAAAGGTCAGAGACATGATGAGCGAGGTTGAGAAACTCACACCAGCTAATGAAACTAATTAGCAGCAAAAATAGAATGAGAATCAGGTAGTCTTGTCCCGATACGGCATTCTCTCCTTTCTAACATGATGCTTCTTGAGCCATATTTTCAGCAAAATTTTCATTTTCAGCATGTCAGAGCCCAAGTGGAGTTCATTAAACATGTGTCTACAGAACATTAGGAAAAAGGCACCCTTACCTATGACATTCAAGTGAAGGACACATTCTTTTGAAGTTTTTTATATTTAAAATAAGAGTAAAACCAGGGTGGCCTGATTTTCCTTATCCTACACTTTAACTTTATTCAGTGCTGCTCAGTTAATAATAGGGATACGATAAGAACACATCTGTATGCGTGAACTTAGTTTGTTCTGAATCAGATACCTTCCCCCTTATTTGCAAATTCAGACTAGGAAAGCACAGTGGGTGTCTGATATCTGATTTTTTTTCACAGATACTGCTTCTGCCGTCCTAATCTCAGGCAGAAAGGAAGGCAACACAGATTCACATGGAACAAGGATAACCAGGGTTAACTGTAACTCAGACCATCAATCACTTTGATTGCCCCCAAGGCAGTGTTTTCATTATTTATGCTGCTGGGTGATCTGCTATATTTATAACACAGCAAGTTGTCATGCCTTTAAAAATATGATGGATTCCTAAATTAATCCCGTATTCCTTGTCTTGAACTTGAAGCATGGGCAGTCATAAAGAGCACAGAGGTTTCTGTAATCACAAAGTTGAACGCCCATGGGTCATGATGGAGGACTGATCATTATGTCCAGAATGGGTTTGTGTCAATAATGCTAAAAACTCCCTATATATGCTTACAGATTGAGTGCTGAAATTCATTCTATCAATATTTATCAATGTACTGATATTTCCATGTTCTGTGGGGAATAAAAACATGAATAAGACACGGATTTAACTCCCAGTGGGTTTTGAGTCCACTTACAATTAATATTTGAGAACACAGTTTCTGTCTTAGGAGAAGTAAAAGTAAAGTGCTGGAGATTTTGAAAAGTGAGGTGCCACTTGTTGCTGAGATTAGGGGTGATGATAAAGGTGGCCATGGCATTAGGGGAGATATGAAGAATGGAAAGGTGTTGAGAAGATGTTTACAAAGTGCCATGAGCAAAGAGATAGAAATTGGAGAGAACAATTGAATAGTGCACAGGAAACTTTTTTTTTGAAGAGAAGGTAGGAGCCAGATCCTGCGAGGTCAAGAGAGAAGTTTTGACTTAATTCTAATGACAAGCGTATATGATATTTTTATAAGGAAAACTCCCTGTACTGTAGGAAAACAAATTTGCCCATAGAGTTTAGTGTGAATTGGAATGAGCAAAGACATAAATCAGGTTTATTCTTATTGCAAGAGCACAGATAGTAAGAAAAGACACAGTAGAAGCAGGACTGGAAGATATTGTCATGTTAAAAGGAATGATAAAAGGAAGTACAGAGAGAATGAAAACTAAGATTGATGTTGAAATCTGACCCTGTGTCAAGTAGCCAAAGCCCTTACTTTGGCCTACAATGACCTACATGATATGAGCATCTTTTGCATTGATAAACCCATGTCCTATGATTTTTCCCGCATGCCGACTCCACACTAGACCCACAGGCTTCCCTGAAGACCCTGGAATGAGGCAAGCATACTCTAGCATTAGGGATTTGCACCAGAGAAGAGAAAGCTCTTTCCCCTAATAGCTGTGTGGCTCATTCCCTCGCTTTTTGTGAGTCTTTTTTCAAATACCCTTTTCTCGATGAGGATTACTCTGACACCTTTACTTAAAATTGCAACCCACCTCACTCCCATCCCATAACTAGTGCTTGCCATCTTCCTACTCTCCTTTTATCTATATCACTTATTTCCTCACATACAAAAATATAATTTACCTACTTATCTGGTATACCATTTCCTATCTTCCTGTATCTGCTTGCATATAAACTCCACAAAGGTAGGAATACGTCCATTTTATTTATTGATGTATGCCAGGTACCTAGAAGAGTACCTGACATCTAATATGCAGCTAGTAAATATTTGCTGAATGAATCACCAGTGCAACTTGTTGACTGCTTATCCCTGTCGGTGATTCTTGGATCCCATCATGTTCTGCCAGTCTATGTGTGTATTATGCACAACACGTGGGTCTCCACCAGTTTTTTGGATCACTCACAGCGGTTCCACGTTTGATTTTGTTGTATTTACCACTAGGATAAGAATGGCTTGTTCCAACGGATGGAGACTCTGAGAACAGTTTAAACAAGAACCTACTTTTCTGTATGTTTGGGAATATCCCTTCCTCCTTGATGCTTTGTAGGCCATTCTAGAGAAATCCTCTGTGTTGCCTCATCATTCTAGTCTTACATTATACCTAGGATACTTTGAAATTTTAATTAGGAAATCACTTTAAATTTAGTCATTGGTAATTAATCGCTGTGATTAGAAACTGTTTTCCATTTTCATCATATGTCCTTTAAATCAAGATGAACATAATGGCAGAAATTTGGCAGAAACAAAGAAAATGATATTTAGTGCGATTTTCAGCTACCCCAAGTAATTTTCATCTTTTCTCTAGCATCTTCTCCAGGATGGAAACATTTAATTTGTCATCCCAGAACCTGCTCAGTGCCAGACCATCAATACTCTAGACCAGTCAGAAATATGGTCATTTCTATGTGCGCAGACAGGTGCGTTAAGAGATGAGAAGTTATGAGTAATACTCACTAAATTTTTCTATGTGGATTTCCATTGATATCTTGCCTTGTATTTTCTCTTGGCATGTACTAAGCCATAGGACTATGCTCTTACTTGGGATGTAAACTTCAATATTTATGTAAACCTGTATAACAATATCAGACACCTTTGGTGATTTTAAGCTATTTGATTTGATGTGTTAAACTTCTTTTCATACAGTCTATATGCAAATTCAGTAAAGCCAGAAAATTGATGATCAATCAACAGGTAGATCCTGAGTATATACCATGTCACTAACAAAGGGCTGAGAAATGTGGAGTTATAAAAATGTCTCTCCAGTGAGTATTGCTAGACAAATAAGCAAAATGTGACAAATAACAAGGGAACAAGGCATAACAAATCATGGCAAATAGCCAAGTTGTGGGTATTTTCCATGAGGTTTAGAAGAAAAAAGATACAAGATATTCTGGGATTTTAAAAGTTCATAATGATTACTTTATAATAAGAGTAATACATGTGAACAATAAAACGTTTAGGAAAACATAGATTTTTAAATGAAGAAAATAAGGTTGTTATTATAACACCTCCCAGAAATCTTCAATTTCAATGTTTCGGTGAATATCATTTCAGTATATTGTATCTCATTCTCCTTTTGTCTTTCCATGCTTATTGAATGCTCTCAGAAGTAAACAACAACAGCAATAATGTCTAAGATAGTCTTTAAAAATCTCTGAAGGATGACAAAGATTTGGCACACTTATTGTGCTGACATTCTTCCAAGATCAGTTCATGATCACAAGGTGTTTTCTTGGAAGTAGATTTTAGAGATTAAAAATGTTTAATGACTATAGAGTTGATGTCAAGTACCTTATTGTCATCAGCAATGAGAATTTTATGAGGAGATTGCCACACTCATGGGAAATATATACAGTTGAGTATATAGTGTATATGTCTGGAAATATGATCAATAACAGATTGTAGCACTTGGCAAAAGCCAAATGTGCAGTGTAGAACTCTTGGTTCACAGATTGGCAGCAACAAGCATATAGCTGGGAGCTTGTTAGAAATACATGAACTCCGTCCCTGTTTCAGATTCAATGAGTAAAAATCTTTTTTTTTCCCCCAAAATTCATAAGTGATTCTTTTGCACATCAATTTTGAAATCACTTGCAAATATATATTGAGACTGTTCATTGGAGAAAGTACTCAATGAAGCCAGGGAGGTTAGAGACTCTTAGAGGAGCCTCCAGGTATACCAAAGAATTTCAATATGAGTTATAAAGAAAACAACCAATGACATCGAACTACAACGAAATCAAAACAGGATCCTGAGATGTACATGCATACTTTGGAGACAATCAAATAGATGAGCACCACAAAGGGACCAGTGGTTTAAATACAAATTATGGATGAAAGACTTGAAATTGAGGACAGTCTATCCATTAATGCATTTTTCCCTGCCATTTTGGGGAAAGGTAGCCCAAAAACTATTTTAAAGATGTACCTGGAAATACCAACAAAAATCACTGTTTGAGAAATATTAGCTAATGTCAGAGCTGAAAGAGAACATTCTTGTTTCACTTTTAGGAAATTATTTATTCTTTAATTATGTACCAGCTAAGAACTTTCCACCTAAGAGAGAGTCAGTCAAAATTTGCAAACCAGGCTAGACAAACAAGACTACTAGGACAGTTGAGAATATAACACTTATGATTTGTTGGCATATGTGGGAAGAAAATATTGAATCTCTAGTTTTTAAAATTTATCCTATTTTAAATTTATAATAGTGTTCCTACTGTTTAATATATATGACATTAGTAATATTTAACGCCTATATAGTCTTTAATAAACAATGCATTGAGTTTCATATTGAAAAATGTTTTACTGATCAGGATACACTTACCACAAAATTATATATTAACTGATTTTACTATATATATCAGTCTTCCTTTATTAGTAAATAAACTGTAATGATTTTTTTGCATTTATATTTAAGAGAAGGCTATGTCTCCAAGTATGAGCAATTATTTTAAGAGATATTTAAAATAATCATCATTGATAAATTATGCCAATGAGCTTTGTTCTTACATTATTCAATCTCATATGTAAGATTCAAAAGTTACCATTTTACTAGCTAGAGCAGAGCAGCAACAGAAAAAGTACAAGTGAGTACTTCATAATGGCTTTATGACCATATTGTTATGAACTAGTTGTCTCTAAATAAATGTTGGTTAGTTGATGGGTTGATTACTTAAGTAATCACATACCCCCCAGGCACAATGAATAGCAGTACAGTTTATATCAGTGTTTCTCAAAGATACGTTCCCTATTTTGTCTGTGTCAGATTCATCTAGTGTTTTCTGAAACACTAGATGGGCACAAGACCATACCTATTCATCATAATATGGGTGGAATCTAGGAATCTGTATTTAACTAAAATGCCCCAAGTTATTCTAATGTATATTAAAGTTTGAAAACCAATGAGATTCTAGATCTTTACCTTGATATAAAGGATGACTGTCTTTTAGGACCAAAAGCATACCACAAAATTATTGGAAGCTTTATTCCCAGAATTTCCATAACTCTCAAATGAAACTATTCTGGAAGGCTACAGCACATCACCCTGATTATTGACATCTTGTTTTGGTAGTTATCCAGTTATCAAGATTTATTGTAGCATGCGGTAAATATTGACCTCATCATTGGCCTATCATTTACACATTAACTCTGTTCATCTTCTCTGCCTCAGCAGGAAACATCTGATGCATCTTTGACTGTGGACACACTGATTTGACCATTTACCTGAAATATGTTGGAGGAATTGAAAGGCAACACTATCGATGAGGAGAGGAGTAGGAAAAAAATTGATTCATGTAGCAAGATAAATGGGCAGCATTTAAAAAATCAAATGCACTTGCATTTTGAGAAACAAGCTTAAATCATAACATTCAGATGCCAAAAACACATGTGCAAGAAAACTGTGAATGTAGAAAGTCTGTCTTTATGATGGCAGTATACTGAGCTTTACAATTAAGGTCAGTGTATCTCTATGGAATAAGTGAAACAATTTTCAAAGGACATAGTGTCTGCACCCAACACAGAAGCACCTCAATACATAAGGTAAATACCAACAGTCATAAAAGGGGAAATCGACAGTAACACATTCATAGTAGGGGACTTTAACACCCCAATTTCACCAATGGACAGATCATCCAAAATGAAAATAAATAGGGAAACACAAGCTTTAAATGATACATTAAACAAGATGGACTTAATTGATATTTATAGGACATTCCATCCAAAAACAACAGAATACACTCTCTTCTCAAGTGCTCATGGAACATTCTCCAGGATAGATCATATCATGGGTCACAAATCAAGCCTTGGTAAATTTAAGAAAATTGAAATTGTATCAAGTATCTTTGCCAACCACAATGCTATAAGACTAGATATCAATTACAGGAAAAAACCTGCAAGAAATACAAACACATGGAGGCTAAAAAACACACTACTTAATAACCAAGAGATCACTGAAGAAATCAAAGAGGAAATCAAAAAATACCTAAACAAATGACAATGAAAACATGATGACCCAAAACCTATGGGATGCAGAAAAAGTAGTTCTAAGAGGGAATTTTATAGCAATACAATCCTACCTTAAGGAACAAGAAACATCTCAAATAAACAACCTAACCTTACACCTAAAGCAATTAGAGAAAGAAGAACAAAAAAACCCCAAGGTTAGCAGAAGGAAAGAAATCATAAAGATCAGATCAGAAATAAATGAAAAAGAAATGAAGGAAATGATAGCAAAGATCAATAAAATTAAAAGCTGGTTCTTTGAGAAGATAAACAAAATTGATAAACCATTAGTCAGACTCATCAAGAAAAAAAGGGAGAAGACTCAAATCAATACAATTAGAAATGAAAAAGGAGAAGTAACAACTGACACTGCAGAAATAAAAAAAAATCATGAGAGATTACTACAAGCAACTCTATGCCAATAAAATGGACAACATGGAAGAAATGGACAAATTCTTAGAAATGCACGACCTGCCGAGACTGAACCAGGAAGAAATAGAAAATATGAACAGACCAATCACAAGCACTGAAATTGAAACTGTGATTAAAAATCTTGCAACAAACAAAAGCCCAGGACCAGATGGCTTCACAGGCAGATTCTATCAAACATTTAGAGAAGACCTAACACCTATCCTTCTCAAACTCTTCCAAAATATAGCAGCAGGAGGAACACTCCCAAACTCATTCTACAAGGCCACCATCACCCTGATACCCAAACCAGACAAGGATGTCACAAAGAAAGGAAACTACAGGCCAATATCACCGATGAACATAGATGCAAAAATCCTCAACAAAATACTAGGAAGCAGAATCCACATCACATTAAAAGGATCATACACCATGATCAAGTGGGGTTTATCCCAAGAATGCAAGGATTCTTCAATATATGCAAATCAATCAATGTGATACACCATATTAACAAATTGAAGGAGAAAAACCAAACGGTCATCTCAATAGATGCAGAGAAAGCTTTTGACAAAATTCAACACCCATTTATGATAAAAACCCTGCAGAAAGTAGGCATAGAGGGAACATTCCTCAACATAATAAAGGCCATATATGACAAACCCACAGCCAACATCATCCTCAATGGTGAAAAACTGAAAGCATTTCCACTAAGATCAGGAACAAGACAAGGTTGCCCACTCTCACCACCCTTACTCAACATAGTTTTGGAAGTTTTAGCCACAGCAATCAGAGAAGAAAAGGAAATAAAAGGAATCCAAATCGGAAAAGAAGAAGTAAAGCTGTCACTGTTTGCAGATGACATGATACTATACATAGAGAATCCTAAAGATGCTACTAGAAAACTCCTAGAGCTAATCAATGAATTTGGTAAAGTAGCAGGATACAAAATGCACAGAAATCTCTGGCATTCCTATACACTAATGATGAAAAATCTGAAAGTGAAATCAAGAAAACACTCCCATTGACCACAGCAACAAAAAGAATAAAATACCTAGGAATAAACCTACCTAAGGAGACAAAAGACCTGTATGCAGCAAATTATAAGACACTGATGAAAAAAATTAAAGATGTTATAAATAGATGGAGAGATATATCATGTTCTTGGATTGGAAGAATCAACCTTGTGAAAATGACTCTATGACCCAAAGCAATCTACAGATTCAATGCAATCCCTATCAAATTACTACTGGCATTTTTCACAGAACTAGAACAAAATATTTCACAATTTGTATGGAAACACAAAAGACCCCAAAGAGCCAAAGCACTCTTGAGAAAGAAACACGGAGCTGGAGGAATCAGGCTCCCTGAGTTCAGACTATACTACAAATCTACAGTAATCAAGACAGTATGGTACTGGCACAGAAACAGAAATATAGATCAATGGAACAGGATAGAAAGCCCAGAGATAAACCCACGCATGTATGGTCAACCTTATCTTTGTTAAAGGAGGAAAGAATATACAGTGGAGAAAAGACATCCTCTTCAATAAGTGGTGCTGGGAAAATTGGACAGCTACATGTAAAAGAATGAAATTAGAACACTCTCTAACACCATACACAAAAATAAACTCAAAATGGATTAAAGACCTAAATGTAAGGCCAGACACTATCAAACTCTTAGAGGAAAACACAGGCAGAACACTATGACATAAATCACAGCAAGATCCTTTTTGACTCACCTCCTAGAGAAATGGAAATAAAAACAAAAATAAACAAATGGGACCTAATGAAACTTAAAAGCTTTTGCACAGCAAAGGAAACCATAAACAAGACCAAAAGACAACACTCAGATTGGGAGAAAATATTTGCAAATGAAGCAACTGACAAAGGATTAATCTGCAAGATTTATAAGCAGCTCATGAACCTCAATAACAAAAAATCAAACAACCCAATCCAAAAATGAGCAGAAGACCTAAACAGACATTTCCCCAAAGAAGATATACAGATTGTCAACAAACACATGAAAGAATGCTCAACATCACTAATCATTAGAGAAATGCAAATCAAAACTACAGTGAGATATCATCTCACACCAGTCATAATGGCCATCATCAAAAAATCTAGAAACAATAAATGCTGGAGAGGGTGTGGAGAAAAGGGAACACTCCTGCACTGTTGGTGGGAATGTAAATTGATACAGCCATTATGGAGAACAGTGTGGAGGTTCCTTATAAAACTAAAAATAGAACTACCATATGACCCAGCAATCCCACTACTGGGCATATACCCTGAGAAAACCATAATTCAAAAAGAGTCATGTACCAAAATGTTCATTGCAGCTCTATTTACAATAGTCCGGAGATGGAAACAACCTAAGTGTCCATCATCGGATGAATAGATAAAAAAGATGTGGCACATTTATACAATGGAATATTACTCAGTCATAAAAAGAAACGAAATTGAGTTATCTGTAGTGAGGTGGATGGACACAGAGTCTGTCATACAGAGTGAAGTAAGTCAGAAAGAGAAAAACAAATACCGTATGCTAACACATATATATGGAATCTAAAAAAAAAAAGGTACCAATGAACCTAGTGGCAGGGCAGGAATAAAGACGTAGACATAGAGAATGCACTTGAGGACATGGGGTGGGGAGCGGGAAGCTGGGGCAAAGTGAGAGTAGCATCAACAGATATACACTATCCAATGTAAACTAGTTAGCTAGTGGGAAGCAGCAGCATAGCACAGGGAGATCAGCTCGGTGCTTTGCCATGACCTAGAGGGCTGGGATAGGGAGGGTAGTGGTGGAGCCTCAAGAGGGAGGGGATATGGGGATATATGTGTGCATATGGCTGATTCACTTTGTTGTACAACAGAAACTAAAACAGTATTGTGAAGCAATTATACTTCAATAAAGATCTATTAAAAAGAAAAAAGAAAATGTGGCACATATATACAATGGAATATTACTCAGCTCTAAAAAGGAATGAAAATGAGTTATCTGTGGTGAGGAGGATGGACCTAGAGACTGTCATTCAGAGTGAAGTAAGTCAGAAAGAGAAAAACAAATACTGTATGCTAACACACATATATGGAATCTAAAAAAAAAAAAGGTCATGAAGAATCTAGGGGCAAGACAGGAATAAAGATGCAGACCTACTAGAGAATGGACCTGAGGATACGGGGAGGGGGAAGGGTAAGCTGGGACAAAGTGAGAGAGTGGCATGGACATATATACACTACCAGACGTAAAATAGATAGCTAGTGGGAAGCAGCCGCATAGCGCAGGGAGATCAGCCTGGTGCTTTGTGACCACGTAAAAGGGTGGGATAGGGAGGGTGGGAGGGAGGAACATGCAAGAGGGAAGAGATATGGGGACATATGTATATGTATAACTGATTCACTTTGTTATAAAGCAGAAACTAACACACCTTTGTAAAGCAATTATACTCCAATAAAGATGTTAAAAAAAAAAAGGACATAGTGTCGGTTCATATAAGCAATTACAGGTTTACTGGGAGGCCGTCTTACAGGGAGAAACTGAAAAATAAAGGAAAACAATGTAGATGGTGGCCACTATAGGCTTCTGGCAGAGTCTCCTGGGGAAACGAAGAAAAGGGCTCTTCATCTGAAATAAATCTGAGCAGAGTAGGAGGCGGCTCAGTGTGAGGATTAACGTATCACAACACCTTGGGAAGTGAAAAGAGGTGGAGACTGCAATTCAGCAATGCAAAGTCCCCAGCCCATGCTGGTACATCCTCACGTAAGACATTTTCTTCAGACAAAACGTAACCTTCCATTCTGAAGACACAGAAACACTTTGCAGGGATGTTTTGACTGTGGGTCTGGGTTTGGGGGTATTATTTGGGGGGTATTTTGTTTTGCATTTACCCCAATAAAAATCCACATTAGCCTCTTGTACATTAAACATCAGCAAAGGAGCCCAGGTAGTTTATAAACTTCCTTTTGCAAAAGAGTGCATCCAAAACCTACGGCATCATTCTCAAAAGCATATTAAACACCCTTCAAGGACAGAGTTTCACCCTTTGCTTTCTGCAGTAATGTCCCAGCTTCCCTTTGTGACAGCATGATTTGTCCTAATGGTTCTTGAGAGACATTTGGGAAATCTGACTTTCTCTCTGGGTGAAGCTGCCACACAAGGAAGTCACCTGCATGTGACATGATAGAGGGGCCCTGCGCTTGAGAAAAGGCTAAAGCTGCCATGTCTCTTGGAAGTTTCCCCACTGGTATTTGACTAACTTTTTGTGAGCTGCTCCCAAGGGTCAGTGTTTAAGCAGTATGTTCCCGGCTGTCAAGCCCCAATGCTGCCTAAATTACTCTGATAAGGAGTTCTAATAAGATACTTTAGAAAGTCACTTATGCCATAAGGTATTCATATTATCTCAAGACATTTCTATTTGGGTAATAGGAAATGAAAGTGTGGATTAATGTCTTTCGCATGCCATTAAAAAAACTGAGAGGCAGAAGCCTCCTTTCAGCCACCAGGGGCCTCTTCCTCATGTCTGTTCACTGCTGTCTCAGCTAATCACTTTTAGTGCTTTCAAAAGCAAAGGATACATTTTGATATCATAGAAAATGAGTTTAAACCAGAAAGTCCATGTGACCTCCAAACTTTGGATTACTGCCATGGCATGCTACATTTCACCTCTGATTTAAAGACAGGGAACTTGTGGCTTCCTAAAAATGAAAAACTCTTCTGCACAATTCCCGAAAGGCTAATGCAAGCAACTGGTAAAGGAGAAATAAAGAGACGGACACCAGAAGTCCAAAGAAGAAAAACTCAGTGAAACTGGGTCACCAATCACCTCCCTGTAACCCTGAGGAGTCAGGGTGGCAAATATGTCCACTTCTCTCTTTATCTGACCCATGATCAGATATAAAATTGTTGAGTGTTGCCATAAGTATAAATCCTATAGAATGTGAGCTTGGTAAAATTAAGAGCAACGGGAACAATAATAATATGATAAACTAACATTTAGTGATTAAGAGCCAGGCACTGTGCTAAGGGTCTTACATGTACTATTTCACTAAATCTCACTAAACTTACGAGGTAGGAACTAGTATTCTTATTCTATTAGACTTGCTAACTTAAGTCTCCATTACTGGCGGGTGATAGAGGTGGCCTTAGGAGAAAAACAGTCTGATTCTTTAGACCACATCTTTAACTGCACTTGAAAAAATAAAGGTGATCAGCAATTCATTTTCTTCAGTTAATTCTTGCATTGGAAAAATGCTTCAATACTTCTAAATAAAGAATTTCTCAAATAATATCAAGAGACCTGAATGTTTTGGTAATGAAACTGTTACAGCCCTAAGAAGCTCTTTCAGGAAAGCAGGTGGTGCTGACTCAGAAGAACAGCCCACCTCTCAGCAGAGGTCAGCCACCTCCAGATGAAGGTGGAAAGTCCATTCAATGACGCGAAATACCTCTCCAAGATTATACATCATGTGGGCATGAAATGTAAGAAGGATGCCATTTAGATTAGGACAGGGGGTGGAGCTACACGGCTTTCAAATAGGACGGTCTTCTTTTCCTTTCAGGGAACATGCAAGTCATAACCTGCCTTTTTCTCGTCTATGAAATAGTGTTTTAGTTGATGGATTCCAAAGACGAGCTTCACCAAGTGAAAACTCACCCTGCTCTTCCTAGAACCTAAATTAATGCCTACGCTTTCCCCAGAGCTCTCGTTTATGGACTCCAAAGGACTGGAGATTTGAAGACCACCTGCCACAAGCGGAATTTAGCTTCCCCAAGATCTGTTTTCTTCCTTTTCCCACCCTGGAGCTCCCCACCTCTTTCCAGCAGCCAGCCATCCCAGCAAAGCAGAATTATCACCGACAGTGAAAGAGAAAGGCCTCAGAGCTAGGCTGTGGGCAGAGCATGCCATAAAGTTACCAGCTTAATTAAGCCATTACAGTTTTTAGGGGGTCTTAAAGACAGGAAATTTGAATGTATAATCGAGCCTGAGTACAGTCTCATTCTATGTTTTCCTTGGTCTGCTCAGAACCAGATTGCGAATGGGAAATAGCTGGGATAACATCCTGGGGCAACAAGGTCAGTTGCTCATTTTTACTGTGATCTCCACAAGAAAGTTATGAAGGTTTATTTCTATCGGCTTGGTCCGGGAGTGAAGGGCTTGGACCCTTGAAGTGCCAAGCAGACAGGCCAACCACACAGAGAGTGCTTTGACTGTCAGCCTGTCCCCAGTGTTCTCAGGGACAATATCCCACACTTCCTTGTACAGAGAAGCTACAGAATATGGTTAGAGGAAACATTCTCTTTGGAAAAATGATTCTGAACTTCAGCCCTGAATTTAGATAGGGGAAACTAAGAAAGATTACAAACCCATGTTCTTCAACTTTGACCAGTAGAGGAGAAGGCCAATTTCCCCCCACTTGGGGGGAAGTGGATATTTAGGGAAAGCACACGAAGCCCACTGCTTATGCCGTGAACATAGCTCAGCACTTCACAGATTAGGCAGTTTTACGAGTTGACAGCTGTTTATTCCAACGGCATATATTTTACGTAGCAGTACATTCAATACATTAAGTTGTATTTCAGATGTACTCTAATCCCCACTGCCACCCTACCATATATAAATAAAAGTGCACATACACACTGAGATGCTAAAAGAAATTTTGCTTTGTTCGCTTCAGCAGCACATATACTAAAACCGGAATGATACAGATAAGATTAGCATGGCCCCGAGCAAGGTGCACACAGATTCATGAAGTGATCAAGTGTAAGACCTGAAACCAGGGCTTCCCTGGTGGCGCAGTGGTTGGGAGTCCACCTGCCGATGCAGGGGACACGGGTTCGTGCCCTGGTCTGGGAAGATCCCACGTGCCGCGGAGTGGCTGGGCCCGTGAGCCATGGCCGCTGAGCCTGCGCGTCCGGAGCCTGTGCTCCGCAACAGGAGAGGCCACAGCAGTGAGAGGCCCGCGTACCGAAAAAAAAAAAAAAAAAAAAAAAAAGACCTGAAACCATAAAACTCCTAGAAGAAAACATAAGCATAAGCAACTTGACATCAGTCTTGATGATGATTTTTTGGATTTGATACCAAAAGCTACGGCAACAAACTAAAAAGCTTCTGTAAAACAAAGGAAACCATCAACAAAACAAAAAGCAACCTACAGAATGGGAGAAAATATTTACAAACCATATTTCTGATAAGGAGTTAATATTTGAAATATATAAAGAACTCAAACAACTTAATAGTAAGAACAAAGCATCTAATTCAAAAATGAGCAGAATATCTGAATAGACTTTTTTTTTTAAAGGACACATAGAGATAGCTAACAGGTATATGAAAAGGTACTCAACATCACTACTCATCAGAGAAATGCAAATCAAAACCACAATGAGATATCACCTCCCACCTGTCAGAATGACTATCATCAAAAAGACAAGAAATAACAAGAGTTGGCAAGGACAGAAAGGGAACTCTGGTGCACTGTTGATGCGAATGTAAATTGGTGCAGCAACTATGGAAAACAATACGGAGATTTCTCAAAAAGTTAAAGTAGATCCATATGATACAGAAATTCCACTTCTGAGTATTTATCCAAAGGGCATGAAAATGCCATGTTGAAGAGATATCTGCATCCCATGTTCATTGCAACACTATTTAGAATAGCCAAGATATGAAAACAAACTGCGTCCACCAATGAATGAATGGATAGGCAAATGTCTCACACACACACACACACACATTCACACACACACAGGAATATTACTCAGCCATAAAAGAAGAAAATCTTGCTATTTACAACAGCATGGATGGACCTTTAGGGCATTATGCTAAGTGAAGTAAGTCAGACAGAGGAAGACAAATACCATAAGATGTCACTTATATTTAGGATCCAAAAACAAAACAAAAACAACCCGCCAAAAAACAACAAAAAATGAACTTATAGACACAGAGAACAGATCAGTGTTGTTGCCGGAGGTTGGGGGAACAAATGTGTAAAGGGGGTCAAAAGGTACAAACTTCCAGTTCTAACATAAATAAGTCATGGGGATGTAATGTACAACATGGTGACTGTAGTTAATAATACTGTATAGCATATTTAAAAGTTACTAAGAAAATAGATTTTAAAAAGTTCTCATCAGAAGACAAATAATATGTAAGCATGTATGGTGACCGACATTAACTAGCCTTGTTGTAGTGATCATTTCTCAATATATATACATATATTTATATATACACACACACAAGTATTGAATCATTATGTTGTATACCTGAAGCTAATATAATGTCATATGTCAATTATACCTCAAAAAGTTTTTTAAATAAAAAATATTTTTTGTTGGGTATGTGCTCATGGTAAAAGAGTCCCAAATCCCATACCCACCCTTTCAGCCTCTGACAATTGTATCTCCTCTCCTTAAAACTAGTTCAACCTGATAGAGAGGTAGGGGTGGAACTGAGCAAGCAGAGGGGTGGGATGATATGGGTTGGGGGAGGTGCGCTGTAATGGGTCACAAAGGAGAATATGAAGTATCAGTGATCTAAGGACACCTGTGGGTTTCCTCCAGTTCTAGTAATTCTTTACATCGACAGAATACTGGCACAGTGATCAAGCAGTTTGTGTTGTTAGATCGTGCTAATAAGACACTGAACTTGGCATTAGATCATATGTCTAATTTATCAGTGAAGAAAAAAAATCTCAGAGAAGAAAGTATGCATTTTAGGTCAAATTACATAAATAAACTCTCTCTCTCTCTCTCTCTCTCTCTCTCTCCCTATAGAGAGATTCTCAAAGGATTAGAACCCAAATCCTCTACTTCTAATATAATGCTAAGCTAACTTGGACTTTAATTTCACTTGTGTTTGTGTACAGGATTGAGGTCTGCCTTCCCAAACGGCAGACTCCCAGAAAAAGTTTCTATAAACCCCCCATCATGTGTCCATCTGCTGTGCTTCTTTCCTGTTAAATGTTAACTCAGCTGAATCCTACTTTATGTAAACGTGGTTGTATGAAGACTTAAATTTGTTAAAATAAAACATACACCGTTAAGGGAATTTCAAACAGATTCTCTGGAGCTTTTCTTTAGAGAATGAGTTCCTCTAATGAGCTTAAATGCTTGGATTAAAAGAAACCGAAAATGGCTGCCCCGTTTTCTGAGTATATATCCTACATTTTAGGAAGGTAACTTTGCCAGCATTGTGCAGTTTCTGCAGCAGAGGAAGGTGCCCAGTGAAGATGTTCATTCTTGTTCAGGAGGTTGAATTCAAAAGAAACTTTCCCTGAGACATATTTGCATACAGTAGGTAACTTCTTGTTTGTCTTCAAGTTAGGCCGTGTTCCCCCCGCTTTTTTTTATAAGATATTTTCTTTTGCTGTATACCTTACAGTAAGACTTCATAAATCTTTGTTTCGAATCACCCCTGATGAGAGAAACACTCGAAAGCAAAATCTATGTGATAAAATGAAAGGAAGAAAACAAACGCTGAGTATGGATAGTCAAATCTAAAAAGATAAAGTAACTTCAGTCCCTCCTTTGACAGCCCCAGGTTTTACCAACTCACATTTAGAATTCTCTGATTTTCTTCATCTTTCTTGGGCCACATGGAAAGAGAATACTGTATATTTCCAAATGCACACAGCCAGCTATCCAAGCGCCTGCAAAGTTGAGTATGGTTCCTTTGAAACGAGCTCACCAACTCCCACAACTCCTGAGACCAAGGGTAACAACTGCTCCTTGGTTTTATAAATTACCCAATGGCTTACAGCCAAATGCTATTGGTTCGATTTCCCAGAGCAGTTCTCAAACTTTAGCCAGCATCAGAATCACCTGGAGGGCTTGTTGAGCCACAGAGTGATGTGTTCCATCCCTAGAGTTTCTGATTCGGGAGCCCAGCAATTTCATATCTAACAAATTTCCGGGTGATGCTGTTGCTACTGTTGCTGCTAGTATAGGTATGGTGACTACTCTTTGAGGACCTCTGACTTGGAAAGCCCAAGTACCCGTGAGATGAACAGTAGCTGACGTGTGTCAGCAAAGTCCTTCGTACTTCTGGCTTCAGTGAGATTTGAAGGGGGCGTAATGGAAGGCATGGGCTATGAGCAGGTGGTGAGAAGGTCAAATGCATTCGATTTTTATTCCATCCATTCTCTATGGCTGAGAACTACAGGTATTCCGGGTGCCCGGTGGGTTTTCAGGTTATAAAGCTTTTAAAGGATGAAGTCTGCCAGCTTACAGTTTGAAAGCAAAGCAGCCAAAAACTTGTGAGAGGATAAAAGATATGGCCTTAAGGTGCTTGCCCAGAAGCTTTGAATTTATCTGATATAACCAGATCATAATTTGAGGGGGAATAAATTCTCCTTGTTAAAATAATCAGTTACATTCCCTAACACTTGGGGAAAAGACCCCAGGGAAAGGTAGTTCTCTTTAAACTCTATAGACTTGTGGATTGCTTCCCCTCACAGGTGTAGCCCTTTGATACCGTGTAATTAAGAAGAACGGAATAGTTTAGGAACATCTGCATAAGGAATTAGGATGATTGGAATGGATCACACATCTTTCATGGTGGAACTGATGTTAGCATATGCAATCATAGCTTGATTATCAAGCTATCATAAACAGAAATGGAGCACATATTAAAGAGAGATTTCTGAGCTGAGGGTTGAAGGACAAATAGAATGCAGGTGTTCCATTTATCTGTGGTACTCAAGTAATTTGGAAAGAGATACTTTTCATTGTGCAGTCTTTGTTGTAGTATGGTTTTATTTCCCTGTCCTTGCCCTCCTTTCCTCTTTCAGTTTTACAGATACAACCTGAGTCCCTACTATGTGCAAAGCAGTGTACCAGATCCTTTGTTTGATGCAAAATTCAGTAGAACATGTAAGCCTCTACTCTTAAGAGGCTATGATGCCTATTAGATTACAAAGTGTAGAAGAATGCCATCAGCACATACAGAGGTACAGAAGGCATTATCTGAGGAATATTGAGAAAGTCATATTATGCTTCCCTCTTACAATAATCCTCCACTAAAAGAATCACTCTGCCTCGCCAAGAGGTTCAATGAGACTAGAACCAGGTGGGATGGTCTCAATGAAATTAACGATGGAGATTCCTGTTGACTTCACAATTAGTGGGAGAGCCAGTTAGGCCCAAGATTCAGAAACAGGAGGTTGTATACCCTCCTCCTTAAAGTTAATCCCCATGACCCTGGACTTTGATTCACACAGGCATCCTAATCCTGTAGCCAACCTCTTCACACTACAGCCTGTTACACTCTAATCTAGTTCCTTAACCCAGGTACCTGGGCTATATTTATGCACATAACGTGTTTCTTCATGCTAGCCTTCCTTCCTCCTTTTCAGGATAGCTTGTCTATTTCTTTCTTCGAAAGCCAAGCCACAAGACTTTCTTTTCTCAGAAACAAAACTTAAATTCAATTGCTTGTTCATGAGATCTAAAATGAATAATCCTAAATACAGATATTAGAGGATGAGCCCCCTTGACAATTTGGAATGATCTGGAGTCCTGAAGAGACAGTGATAGAAGGTGCAAGTAATCACTCCAACACACTTTGTAACTGTGTGCTCAAGAGAGCTGGAATTTGAAAAAAACCTTCCAATGGTTAATGGCATTTGAAATAATTTTAAAATACACGGGGGTGGGGATGTTTGCATAGGCAAATAGACTTATCCATAAAGCAAGGTGGAGGTTTCTAGAAGCTGAGAGTATTGTGATATTTACCTAATCTACCCTTCTGGCATGGGCTACTCAAATGTCCTCAGCTCAGTGTATGCCCAAAACTTCTGTCTCTGCTGCTTGAGGCATTCATTTATATGAGCTATTTGATCAGTTTATTCTGTTTCCAGTCTTCAATTAAAAAAAAAAAAAGATCAGTCTCACTTTCTAACATTCTACATAGGGTTTTAATTTTCTTGTGCTATTTTAGGAATTGGATTAAACTTAAGTCAATGGCAAATCTTTTTTGGGATAATTGAAAAGGTTTCTGCAAGAAAAAGGTTGTATGGAACCAATCTATTTCTCAATTACATCGTTATTTTTGAGAAAAGAGGGCAAATGAGTTTCATTAGCTGACTCAGTGACCAGCACTGTCAGCTGGCTAGACAATGTCCAGTAATTAAAGTTGTTTCCCAAGTATTTCCTGACAATCAACCACAAAATCATCATCAGTGATTCTCACGCATTCATTTTGTTAGGGAGCAACTGGGGCTAGTCCAAAACTTTAGAACTAAACACTGGAAGTTATTTCTCTTCACCACCTAATTTATTACAAAATAGTCTTGTGTGAAAAGAGGTGCCATCCAATGTGAACAGTTTTTGCAAGGCATATGCCTGGGGCATAATCCTCAGAAATAGAGTTGTGTAGTTGAGCCAGATTTAGAGAGATAACCTATCAGTGAGGTCCTCCTCCCTGTTCCAGCTGCATTCTGATCACTTCGTTTTGAGTTCATTGAGTACTTCATCAATAGGATCCAAGAGACAACCTCAAATACTCAGAATAAAATTGGCTTTACCACCCCTAGACAACAAGCTTCCATATATGCCGGTGAAGAGCTGAGCTTCAGATCTAGGGCCCTCCTTCAGATCTAAAGCTCCAAAATTATAGCCTCACCATGACTATATACCTTGAAAGCATCAAGATAATTTTATTATTCCCTTCGGCTCTGTTCATGTCAGTTACCAGAAGAAACCCTAGGCTTCCTGGTCATACCCTAGCATAAACCATTATCATTTCACCTGGATGATAGGAATAGCCTCCAAACTCTTCTACCTGGTTTCGCTTTATTCACACCAGTGGCTACACACAGCATCCAGAACAATCCTTTTAAAATGAAGTTACCTATGCCTCTGTTCAAAACTATGGTTTTCTCCATAAGACAGAGCTTTATTTATTTTCTTTGTTACATTCACTGCTGTCTCTACAATGCCTAAAACAGCATATAGTGAGCGCTCAGAAAATATTTGTCAGATAGATAGAGAGAGAGATAAATAGGGAATATTTCCTCTTTTCAATGCTCTCTTCTACTGCCTTTGCTCAAGTCCTTATTATTTCATTTGGGTTATTTTTTATTTATCATAATACAGTAGTATATGCATATAGTTCTATAAAAACAGGAAACATAAATAAAAATAAAGAGGAAAATAAAAGTTATATAATCCACCATCCAAAGTTAACATTTTGGTTTATATTCTTCTAGATATTTTCTATAGTAGTAGTTTCTTCCATTATATTCCAGCCCAGGTCCTACTCCTATACCAAACACAGTCTTAATGTTGTCACCAGTTGCATTTGTTTCCTGTGGCTGCCGTAACAAACTGATCCCAAGCTGGTGGCTTAAAACAAGATAAATCTATTCTCTCACAGTTCTGGAGGCCAGAAGTCAGAAGCCCAGGTGCTGTCAGTGTTACACTCCCTCTGGGACTCTGGGGGAAAAGCCTTTCTTTACCTCCTCTAGTTTCTTGTGGTTTCTGGCCTCTTGGCTTATAGCAACACCCTTCTGGGAAGTCTTCATGTTGACTTCTCTTGTATTTGTGTGTTATCCTCTTTCTGTCTCTTATAAAGACACCTGTCATTGGATTTATTCCCCCACCCAGATAATCCAGGATAAACGCATCTCAAGACCCTTAACTTAATTATATCTGCAAATACTCTTTTTTCCAAATAAGCTCACATTCACAGATTCTAGGGATTTGGTGTGGACATGTCTTTGATGGGGGTTCACCATTCAACCTACTACACCAATGTTAAATTCCTCAGACAAAATAAATTTGTTTGTGTCACCGCTGTGTGTTAAAAATCCTTCAGTGGTTCCCCATTATCTATGCCAGACTCCTTTGGATGGCATGAAAAGCATTTATGATCCTTGCCTAATCTTCCAAGAAAACAGACTTTATAATGCAGACAATCCATCATGGCCACTCCATCCCAATGATGTGTAGAGAGAAAAACAGTCTCCTCAGGAAAACTGGACCGTGTCCTAATTAAACAGCTAGAGGTACACAACACTGAGATGTGGTATTTAGTGTAAATGTGACAGTTTGAATTCAGCAGTGGGTCAGAGCATGGTTCATAGAGATTAGTTTACACTTGTATTTTTTCATCACCTGGAAAATATGTGACATCAATAAATTATTAATTTGTTTTGATAAAAGGAGTGAATAGATGCAAGTATTAAATTCATGGTTCAAGGACTCAAATACTCTTTTCCCTCAACCAGTGTTTGTCTCTTTGTTGCCCCTCCTAGCTGAAGATTTTTTCTATGCATTTGCTTTTGAATCTCTCTTTTAGAAGAGTATACTTATTTATGTCGCATTGAATTAATTTCTCCAAAAAAGGAGCCCATCATTCCTGTCTCTCTCTATTGTTCAGATGTTGTATCAGTGCAGGATGATAGGAGCAAGGCAGAAGCTATGCTAAGTGACAAAGTGTGAAGTGTGAAATTCACATGTATTAGTCATTTTCCTTCTTCTGTCTCTTTATCTTAATGTATTAAAGGTAATAGTCTGAATCAAGCCTCGGCAGTTGTTTACTTTTTTCTGACAGAATTAGCTGGGGCAGTTCAGTCTCTCCAATTTATTGTTGAGCCTCATCCAATTTCCATCACTTCCAGGTGTAATTTTTCCTTTCATTTTCTTTAAAAAAAATTAAAATTGCCCACAATCCTCCTTCATGGTTACTTGGTTTGACAAATTTATCAGAAAATGTAGAGAATGGCTTAGAGTAGATCATATCAGACCTGGTGTATTTGTGATACAAGATCATTAAGTTTACAGGGAATTGTTCTGAGATGGCGGGAGATGAAGCCCCACAAAGAAGCAGAGCAGTGGCTGGGTACCAAGGGCAGTAGTGGGAGTGGTCTATCCTACTGCAGGCAAAATTGGGAGTGGAGGATGTTGTCCTTGAAGAATTTTAAAACAGTAAGAAAACCAAATAATGTCAGTTCTAAATTTTTTAAATTAAAACTTAATTTTTTAGAGCAGTTTTAGGTTTACAGTTGAATTAAAGGGGAGTAATAGAGATTTCTTATTATACTTCCTGCCACACCCACACACACACACTCACAGCTTCCCCCATTATGAGCATCCTCCGCCAGAGAGGTATAACTCTTATAACTGATGAACCTACATTGCTATGATATAATCATCCAGGGTTTATATTTCAGTTCACTTTTGCTGTTGTACATTCTATGGGTTTGGACAAAGATATAATGACATGTATCCATCATTATGGTATCATACAGAATATTTCCACTGCCCTAAAAATTGTGTGCACTCTGCTTATTCAGTCCTTCACCTGCCCCTTAATACTTGTCAAGCACTGACCTTTTTACTGTCTCCATAGTTTTTAATTTTCTAGCATGTCATATAATTAGAATCATACAGTATGTGTATCCTTTTCAGGTTGGCTTCTTTCACTTTAATAATAGAAATTTAAGTTTCCACCATATCTTTTCATGACTTGATAGCTCATTTCATTTGAGCACTGAATAATATTCCATTGTCTGTATGTCTCACAGTTTGTTTATCCATTTACCCACTGAAGAACATCTTGGTTGCTTCTAAGTTTGGGCAATTATGAATAAAGCTGCTGTTAATCTATGTGCAAGCTTTTGTGTGGACATACGTTTTCAACTCCTTTGAGTAAACACTAAGGAGTATGATTTCTGGATCATAATGATTGTAAGAATATGTTCAGTTTTGTAAGAAACTGCCACATTGTCTTCCAAAAGTGTACCATTTTGCTTTCCCACAGCAATGAAACAGAGTTCCTGTTGCCCACAGCCTCACACATCCTTACCAACATTTGCTGGTGTCAGTTTCTGGATTTTGGTCATTCTAATAGGTGAGTAGTGGGAACTCTCAGTCTACTTCTTATTATGACTCTGAACCAATAATTCTAAAAGATGTCAGTGATAAAATACTCCCAGAGGAGAAAGGAAAACCAAATTGAAGAGGATCAATGATTGTTCTCAAAGGTATTTCTAAATGGGCTTAGGAGATTAGCAAGCTTCATTTCCAGAATGTTTCTGCAGTGGTTCAGCCATATGGCTGACAGGGCTTTGGTGCTCTGACCAGGTGTCAGGCCTGAGCCTTGAGGTGGAAGAGCTGAGTTCAGGACATTGGGCCACCAGAGACCTCCCAGCCCCACATAATATCAATTGGCAAGAGCTCTCCCAGATACCTCCATTTCAACGCAATGACCCAGCTATACTCAATGACCAGCAAGCTCCAGTGCTGGACGCCTGATGCCAAAAAACTAGCAAGACAGGATCACAACCCCACCCGATAGCAGAGAGGCTGCCTAAAATCATAATAAGTTCACAGACACCCCAAAACACACCACTGGACATGGTCCTGCCCACCAGAAAGACAAGATCCAGCCTCATCCACCAGGACACAGGCACAAGTCCCCTCCACCAAGAAACCTACACAACCCACTGAACCAACCTTAGCCACTGGGGGCAGACACCAAAAACAACAGGAACGATGAACCTGCAGCCTGTGAAAAGGAGACCCCAAACACAGTAAGTTAAGTAAAATGAGAAGACAGACACATATGCAGCAGATGAAGAAGCAAGGTGAAAACCCACCAGACCAAACAAATGAAGAGGAAATAGGCAGTCTACCTGGAAAAGAATTCAGAGTAATGATAGTAAAGATGATCCAAAATCTTGGAAAAAGAATGGAGAAAATAAAAGAAACGTTTAACAAGGACCTAGAAAAACTAAAGAGCAAAAAAAAAAAAATGATGAACAACACAATAAATGAAATTAAGAATTGTCTAGAAGGAATCAATAGCAGAATAACTGAGGCAGAAGAACGGATAAGTGACCTGGAAGATAAAATAGTGGAAATAAATATTGCAGACAAGAATAAAGAAAATAGAATGAAAGAATTGAAGACAGTCTCAGAGACTTCTGAGACAACATTAAACGCACCAGCATTCGAATTCTAGTGATCCCGGAAGAAGAAGAGAAAAAGAAAGGGACTGAGAAAATATTTGAAGAGATTACACTTGAAAACTTCCCTACTATGGGAAAGGAAATAGTCAATAAAATTCAGGAAGCGCAGAGAGTCCCAACCAGGATAAATACAAAGAGAAATGCTCCAAGACACATATTAAACAAACTATAAAAAATTAAATACAAAGAAAAAATATTAAAAGCAGCAAGGGAAAAGCAACAAATAACATACAAGGGAATCCCCATAAAGTTAACAGCTGATCTTTCAGCAGAAACTCTGCAAGCCAGAAGGTGGTGGCAGGACACATTTAAAGTGATGAAAGGGAAAAACCTACAACCAAGATTACTCTACCCAGCAAGGTTCTCATTCAGATTCAAAGAGAAATTAAAACCCTTACAGACTAGCAAAAGGTAAGAGAATTCAGCACCAACAACAGCTTTACAACAAATGCTAAAGGAACTACTCTGGGCAGGAAACACAAGAGAAGGAAAAGACCTACAATAACAAACCCAAAACAATTAAGAAAATGGTAATAAGAACATACATATCGATAATTACCTTAAATGTAAATGGATTAAATGCTCCAACCAAAAGACATAGACTGGCTGAATGGATACAAAAACAAGACCTGTATATATCCTGTCTACAAGAGACCCACCTCAGACCTAGGGATACATACAGACTGAAAGTAGGGGATGGAAAAAGATATTCCATGAAAATGGAAATCAAAAGAAAGCTGGAGTAGCAATTCTCATATCAGACAAAATAGACTTTAAAACAAAGACTATTACAAGAGACAAAGAAGGACACTACATAATGATCAAGGGATCAATCCAAGAAGAAGATATAACAATTGTAAATATTTATGCACCCAACATAGGAGCACCTCAATACATAAGGCAAATGCTATTAGCCAAAAAAGGGGAAATAGACAGTAGCACAATAATAGTAGGAGACTTTAACACCCCACTTTCACCAATGGACAGATCATCCAAAATGAAAATAAATAAGGAAACACAAGCTTTAAATGATACATTAAACAAGATGGACTTAATTGATATTTATAGTACATTCCATCCAAAAACAACAGAATAAACTTTCTTCTCAAGTGCTCACGGAACACTCTCCAGGACAGATCACATCTTGTTGTGTCACAAAACAAACCTTGGTAAATTTAAGAAAACTGAAGTCGTATCAAGTATCTTTTCTGACCAAAACACTACGCGACTAGATATCAATTATAGGAAAAAATCTGTAAAAACTACAAACACATGAAGGCTAAAAAATACACTACTAAATAACCAAGAGATCACTGAGGAAGTCAAAGAGTAAATGAAAAATTACCTAGAAACAAATCACAATGAAAACACAATGACCCAAAACCTATGGGATGCAGCAAAAACAGTTCTAAGAGGGAAGTTTATAGCAATACAATCCTACCTCAAGAAACAAGAAACATGTCAAATAGACAACCTAGCCTTACACCTAAAGCAATTAGAGAAAGAAGGACAGAAAAAGTTAGCAGAGGGAAAGAAATCATAAAGATTAGATCAGACATCAATGAAAAAGAAATGAAGGAAACGATAGCAAAGATCAATAAAATTAAAAGCTGGTTCTTTGAGAAGATAAACAAAATTGATAAACCATTAGCCAGACTCATCAAGAAAAAAAGGGAGAAGACTCAAATCAATACAAGTAGAAATGAAAAAGAAGTAACAACTGACACTACAGAAATACAAAGGATCATGAGAGATTACTACAAGCAACTATAGGCCAATAAAATGGACAACCTGGAAGAAATGGACAAATTCTTAGAAAAGCACAACCTTCCAAGACTGAGCTAGGAAGAAATAGAAAATATAAACAGACCAATCACAAGCACTGAAATTAAAACTGTGATTAAAAATCTTGCAACAAACAAAAGTCCAGTACCAGATGGATTCAAAGGCAGATTCTATCAAACATTTAAAAAAGAGCTAACACCTATCCTTCTCAAACTCTTCCAAAATATAGCAGAGGGAGGAACACTCCCAAACTCATTCTACGAGGCCACCATCGCCTGATACCAAAACCAGACAAAGATGTCACAAATAAGGAAAACTAGAGACCCATATCACTGATGAACACAGATGCAAAAATGCTCCACAAAATACTAGCAAAGAGAAACCGGCACCACATTAAAAGGATCATATACCATGATCAAGTGGGGGTTTTCCCAGCAATACAAGGATTCTTCAATATATGTAAATCAATCAATGTGATACACCATATTAACAAACTGAAGGAGAAAAACTGTATGATAATCTCAATAGATGCAGAAAAAACTTTCAACAAAATTCAACATCTGTTTATGATAAAAACTCTCTAGAAAGTAGACATAGAGGGAACCTACCTCAACATAATAAAGGTCATATATGACAAACCCACAGTCAACATTGTTCTCAATGGTGAAAAACTGAAACCATTTCCACTAAAATCAGGAAAAAGACAAGGTTGCCCACTCTCACCACTGTTATTCAACATAGTTTTGGAAGTTTCAGCCACAGCAATCAGAGACAAAAAAGAAATAAAAGGAATCCAAATGGAAAAGAAGAAGTAAAACTGTCACTCTTTGCAGATGACATGATACTATACATAGAGAATCCTAAAGATGCTACCAGAAAACTATGAGAGCTAATCAATGAATTTGGTAAAGTAGCAGGATACAAAATTAATGCACAGAAACCTCTTGCATTTCTATATACTAATGATGAAAAATCTGAAAGAGAAATTAAGGAAACACTCCCGTTTACCACTGCAACAAAAAGAATAAAATACCTAGGAATAAATACCTAAGGAGACAAAAGACCTGTATGCAGAAAATTATAAGACTGATGAAAGAAATTAAAGATGACTGAAACAGATGGAGAGATGTACCATGTTCTTGGATTGGAAGAATCAACCTTGTGAAAATGACTCTACTACCCAAAGCAATCTACGGATTCAATGCAATCCCTATCAAACTACCAATGGCATTTTTCACAGAACTAGAGCAAAAAATTTCACAATTTGTATGGAAACACAAAAGACCTCGAATAGCCAAAGCAATCTTGAGAACGAAAAACGGAGCTGGAGGAATCAGGCTCCCTGACTTCGGACTATACTACAAAGATTCAGTAATCAAGACAGTATGGTACTGGCACAAAAACAGAAAGATAGATCAATGGAACAGGATAGAAAGCCCAGAGATAAACCCACACACATATGGTCACCTTATCTTTGATAAAGGAGGCAAGAATATACAATGGAGTAAAGACAACCACTTCAATAAGTGGTGCTGGGAAAACTGCACAGCTGCATGTGAAAGAATGAAATTAGAACACTCCCTAACACCACACACAAAAGTAAACTCAAAGTGGATTAAAGACCTACATGTAAGGCCAGGCACTATAAAACTCTTAGAGGAAAACATAGGCAGAACACTCTATGACATAAATCACAGCAAGATCCTTTTTGACCCACCTCCTAGAGAAATGGGAATAAAGACAAAAATAAACAAATGGGACCTAAAGAAACTTAGAAGCCTTTGCACAGCAAAGGAAGCCATAAACAAGACGAAAAGACAACCCCAGAATGTGAGAAAATATTTGCAAATGAAGCAACTGACAAAGGGTTTATCTCTAAAATATGCAAGCAGTTCATGCAGCTCAATATCAAAAAACAGACAACCCTATCCAAAAATGGGCAGAAGACCTAAATAGACATTTCTCCAGAGAAGGTATACAGATTGCCAACAAACACCTGAAAGGATGCTCAACATCACTAATCATTAGAGAAATGCAAATCAAAACTACACTGATGTATCATCTCACACTAGTCAGAATGGCCATCATCAAAAAATCTACAAACAGTAAATGCTGGAGGAGGTGTGGAGAAAAGTGAACCTTCTTGTAGTGTTGGTGGGAATGTGAATTGATACAGGCATTATGGAGAACAGTATGGAGGTTCCTTATAAAACTAAAAATAGAACTACCATACGACCCAGCAATCCGTCTACTGGGCATATACCCAGAGAAAACCATAATTCAAAAAGAGTCATGTACCACACTGTTCATTGCAGCACTATTTACAATAGCCAGGACATGGAAGCAACCTAAGTGTCCACTGACAGAAGAATGGATAAAGAAGGTTTGGCACATATATACAATGGAATATTACTCAGCCATGAAAAGAAATGAAATTGAGTTACTTGTAGTGAGGTGGATAGACCTAGAGTCTGTCACACAGAGTGAAGTAAGTCAGAAAGGGAATAACAAATAGCATATGCTAACACATGTATATGGAATCTTAAAAGAAAAGGTTCTGAAGAACCTAGGGTCAGGACAGGAATAAAGACGCAGTCATAGAGAACCGACTTGAGGACATGGTTGGGGGGGAAGGGTAAGCTGGGATGAAGTAAGAGAGTGACATTGACAGATATACACTACCAAATGTAAAATAGATAGCTAGTGGGAAGCAGCCGCATAGCAAAGGGAGATCAGCTCGGTGCTTTTTGACCAAAGAGGGGTGGGATAGGGAGGGTGGGAGTGAGACGCAAAAGGGAAGGGATATGGGGTTATATGCATACGTACAGCTGATTTACTTTGTTATGCAGCAGAAACTAACTACTTTGTTATGCAGCAGAAACTAACACAACAATATAAAGCAACTATACTCCAATAAAGTTAATAATAAAATAAAATACTCCCAGAAAAATATTATGTTGATCTAAGTTCTAAACAATTCCGCCAATTTTTGCTATATTTTTAAATATATGTACAAGATCCAAATTATTATATGTTTATTATATATTCTTTAATAAACATTGTGTTCTGCATGGAAGGTAGTCATACTCACCCCCACATATTACTTCTGCCTTTTTAATGTTCACAGTTGTTTAAGCTTGTTTCGGGCACAGATCATCTGTAGCTTCTATGTCACCATATACTCCTGCATTTAAAAAGTAGATTAAACGTTATAACCCAGGGATTACAAAGACCAAGATACAGAACATGAGTTACTTTAATTATGTTATTCTATTTGACCGCTTGGAATTTTTCATTTGTGTTTAAAATTTTTCTAATGAAGAAACATTTGAAAGCTCACAGAATCCACTTGAAAAAAATGACATGAAATTATGGTGATTTCTGGAATTTATTATGTAAAGAAATTTGTATGACTTTGACAAACTTATCCTGGAGTTTAAAACTTTTCTTAATTATTTGTATGTATATTGCTTCATGTGAAAGAAGCTTTGGAAATTAAAATTAATACAATGTGTTCTTCAACTAGCCTACTGAGCAAGAATATGTGAAAGGATCAATTCTGATGAGATCATTTACTAATTTGCAGAAGGTAGGTGTAAAAACAGAAACCGTAACATTATTATTTATTACCATATCCAATATGTAGGTATACATTTTACTCCTTTTTCTAAAAACGTAAAGTAGTGTACTTAAAGTTAATTATTACTATTTTCCTTTTTTAATATTTCACTACTTTTAATTATTTTTGTTTGTTAACTGCCATGATTATATATATGAATTTCCATAAAAGAAATATTCAGTTTGCATTTTCCTCTCTACTCCCAGCTATTATTATTTCTGGCTAATCTTTTCATTTCATGATTATTACTCAAATTATATCTATTATTGTATGGAAGAGGGAAGTGTTAAAAAAATGATCTGTCTGGCTTTCAAGTATATTAGATATACCATTTAATCAATGAAGTTAACTTGGTTGGTAAAATGTTGCGCTGAGAAGGTATAGGTTTCAAAGAATGTCAGTGCACAAAGAAGTTACGAGAACATCCCAACCTAAGTTCAGTAAGAAAGAGCCAAACGTGAGCTATGGCAGGAGATTTCATTTCTTATCTGAAGCCCTACCTTTAAACAAATGATTATCTTCAGGACTCTGTCTCCCTGATGGTATCATCCTATTTCCTTCTGCAGTACAAAGCTTTCCGGAATACTGTTTTGATAAGCAACTGACTTTAGATTGCTTACCTACAGTTGTGTAGCTCTCTACTTTTTGAGACAATGAGAATCACTTGGTAAATATAAAATATTAATTATGTGAACAGCTATCTAAAATTAATGATGGGTCTTGCTTTCAATCAAGACTAAAGGAATTTTTTTTAAAAAGTAAGAAGACACTGGAAGATTTTTAAAACACACATTTTTGATGTGTCTATAAGTAGTTAACAATAAGTAGTTTCTATGTAATGGAGAATTACTCTCTATATGCCAGCAAGCTGGGGCTGGTTCATCTAACACCTCCTTTGAGGACCTGGAGATGCTCTGTAAAGGGTCTAGTGATGTGGGTGAGGTGATAAAGACATCATCCCCTACCTCAGAGATTACCTGAGTTACTTTAAAATTAATCTTAATACTTGGCTGGTTTTTTAGAAGAGCTAATGAATATAAACCAACCAGCTTGTCAGCATCTGGGAGGAAGCGGCTGAAAGAATTTGCTGAACCCATAAAACAAGTAAATCTTTGCTTACGCCTTGCACATGCCATTAATTAAACATTTTTGTTGTGTGGCTCATTTAAAGAAAGGAAAAGAAACATCTTTCATTATGTGAACAGGTCTGTAAATAATGAATGGATTATCCAATTTCAGCTCAATGTCAACAAATCTTAGTGGGGTCCGGCAGAAACACGGTGCCCTTTTCACTGCCTGTCATGAAAAGAAAAGGGTTTTAACACTTTCCTAAAGGAGGAGACAAACAAGAGAGAGAGTATAGGTGCTAGAAAGAATTGGTTAAAAAGCAAACCACTGAAACAAATTTCTACATCTGAAAAATGTACCAGTTCCCTTTTTCCTAGGTTCCAAGTACAGAGCTTGACTGTGAACTTTTATCAAGATGAGTTGAGAGTCTGTTTTAAGCACTATAAAATATCGGAGATAAGTTCCCTGAGGACAAATATTAGGTTAGGTAGTCCTCGATTATATGCTCTATTACTTATTACCATTATCACTACCACTGCTTGCCCAAGTTGATTGCCCTGCCCTTGATAAATGCTTCCTAATAATTCTAATAACCAATAAATATTTATATTCACCTTGTACCATGCATTGTGCTGAGCACTTTAAATACTGTGTCTTGTTTAGTTCTCGCAACAAGGCTATGAGTTAGGCAGGATTATTATGTTCCTTTAACAATTCATGAGAAGCAGTTGCTTTATAAGCTTGTGCCAGTTAGGTTAACTCCTACGTCTAAGATCTGACTTGGGATTCACAAACGAGCCTACCTGACAACAGAACTATCTTTATTCTGCTTCCATTCGTTATACAATCATCAATAAGTATTTTCCCACTGCTCCTCTCAATGTCCACTGGGGTTGCCCAGAACTCCCCACCCTAATCTCTTGTTTGAGTCAGTTCATCTATTTTCCCTCAACCTTCTTACTTCTCCTAGAATCCAGACAGCCATCCTTATTTATAACCTAGGGCTTGGGAATTGTCCATAAGATGGTGGTGCTAGACTGTCATATATGTCTATACACTTCTGTAAACACCTCCCAATTAATATGGCAAGATGGTAGAAAGAAGTTTCTTAAAGGAAACTTCTGGAGTTGGTCCTCACTAATGTCACTTCTATTCATTTAGGGATTCTCTTAGGTAACAAGTTGAATTATGTAAGACAACTTAATGAGGATTACTTAATGCAGCAGGGAATGCCCAATCTCTCTTTAAGCTTACACCTTTATAACTCAGGTACCTCATGGTTAGTATTATTATTAAAACACTATCATATTTTGTTGGAACCTAACATTTTCTTGAATGCTTACTATACACTAGTGGGCACTTTACATGAATAAAATTACCTAATCTTTTTAAAAACCTGGTGAGGTTGGTCCTGCTTTCTTAAATTTATAGCTAAGGAAAGAAGACACAAAGACAAGGACAGTCTGTACTGAATACCTTCAGGAATAAGATCGTCTTTCCCCCAGCTTTTGAGAGCATTTGTGACTGACTGCTCACAGCTGAGTTTCTCTCTGAGTATTATCCTCATCAGAGAAGCCACCAAGCTCAAAGTCACGTCCTCTCCTTGGAGGCAGCCTACTACCAATGCCTTGTTGGTGACAGCCTATGAAATTCTGGTCCCCTTACCCTAAGAGATGCATCTGTGTAGATCTGTCCCAGCACCAGAGCTCCCAGTGGGATTGACTGAGGCCTCTGTTACGAACGCATACAGTCCAACTCTTCCTTCTCCTCAGTCCTAGAGCCTTCACACCCTATGGGTACTCCCTAATAAACTTCTTGCACCCAAGTCTTCGTCTCAAAGTCTGTTTCTGAGATATCGATCTAAGACAACTGGTAAATCCTGCAGGTCCAATGGCATTAGAAATATCTATGGTGGGAATATATGTCATATGTAATTTTTTGAAGGCTCCAATTTTAAGGAGAATCACAATATAAGGTTGTGGAGCACTGCTAGTGCTCTGGAGCAAGGGCATGTCATGTACAGTAGAAAATTACACATTTGAAAAATATCTCCTGCTGTGTAACTAGGACTTAATAGCTACAGAGATCCTGACAAGTAGGGCTTCAAGTAAACATGTGTCCATAATTATCCATCATGAGCTGAGTTCTATCAAAACCACCAAGTCGGGCTTCCCTGGTGGCGCAGTGGTTGAGAGTCCGCCTGCCGATGCAGGGGACGCGGGTTCGTGCCCCGGTCTGGGAGGATCCCACATGCCGCGGAGCGGCTGGGCCCGTGAGCCATGGCCGCTGAGCCTGCGCGTCCGGAGCCTGTCCTCCGCAACGGGAGAGGCCACAACAGTGAGAGGCCCACGTAACGCATAAAAAAAAAAAAAAAAAAAAAAACCACCAAGTCATAACATAGAAGTAATACATCTGGGAGAGGGCACAAGTAAGCTGAGTATGCAGGCCATTGAGACACCGTATCAACCACCACTGTTAAATGGATTTCTCTCCTTTAGCTCACCCCTATGGCTTCAGGGAGGAAGTCACTTATACCTCCTGACAGAGGAGAAGTAAAGCCAAGTTGCAGCCACACCCAGCAGCGATGTTAAAGGGTAACAGTGAAGTGAAATACTCCTAGTGGGCAAAACTTTGTCCAGTGTGCCCTTTCCTCTTTGTATGGAGACAGAAGTGGCCTGGCAGAGGAATAAATACAGACTCATGGGCAGTGACAAATAGCTTGGCTAGTTGCTTAGGACTTTGAAGAAGAAGGACTGAAAGGTTGGTGACAATGAATTCAAGTAAGAGGACTGTGGATGGACCTATGAGAGCAGACATGAAGTGTAAAATTCCTGCCATCACATGTTAATGCCAACACTCACCAGAGGGCATCTATTGCAAAAGAGACAACAAACAACCAAGTAGACAGAATAACCTGGCCAGTTAATAGCAATGTATCTGTAATTGGGCACTCCTGCGCTAGCACGATGGACTTACAAACAAGGTAGACATAGTAGCAGAAATGGAGAATAGGCATGGGCCCAGTAGCATAAGCTGACTCAGCTACTGTGAATGCCAAAAGTCTACACCTCCAACAACAGAGAGCAAGATCAACCAGCCACTTGATGACAAGTTGATTACTATTGGACATTTTTCACCCTAGAAAGCAAGCACAAGGATTCATCCTGACTAGAATAAACATATAAGCTGGTTATGGATTTGCCTTTCCTGCTCTTAGGGGCTCAACCAGCATCATGATCTCTGGGATAGAAAGCATTTTCTTTGCACACCACAACAAAGAATAGCCCCCTCTTGCCGCAACTAGAGAAAGCCTGTGTGCAGCAACAAAGACCCAATGCAGCCAAAAAAAAAAAAAAAAAAAAAAAAGACTTAGGAATAAACTTAACCAAAAGAAGTGAAAGATCTGTACACTGAAAGCTATAAAACGTGGGTGAAAAAAATTAAATAAGATGAAAACACATCTTGAATTTAAGAACCGGAATACTTAATATTGTTAGAATATCCATACTACCCAAAGCGATCTACAGATTCAATGCAATGCCTATCAAAATCCCAGTGGCATTTTTCTTGGAAATAGAAAAAAAAAATTTACATCACATGGAATCACAAAAGATAAGAAATACCCAAATCAATCCTGAAAAGGAAGAAAAAAGCTCCTGGAGGCATCACACTTCCTGATTTCAAATTGTATTACAAAGCTACAGTAATCAAAAGAGTATGGTACTGGCCTGAAAACAGATATATCGACCAATGGAACAAAATAGAGAGTGTAGAAATAAATCCATGCATATAAAGGCAACTTATCTTCAACAAGGGTGCCAAGAATACACGATGGGGAAAGAACAGTCTCTTTAGCAAATGGTGTTGAGAAAACTGAATATCTACAGGCAAAACAATGAAATTGGACCCTTATATACAAAAATCAATTCAAAATAGATTAAAGAATTAAATGTAAAACCTGAAGTCATAAAGCTCCTAGAAGAAAACAAAGGGGAAAGAAAGCTTCACGATATTGATCATAACAATGACTCCATGGATATTGCAACAAAAGCAAAGACAAAAAATATTTAAAAATAAACAAGCGGGACTACTTAAACCTGAAAAGCTTTTGCACAGCAAAAGAAACAATCAAGAGAGTGAAAAGGCAACCTATAGAGCCAGAAAAAATATTTGCAAGCCATATATCTGATAAGGAGTTGGTCTTCAAAATATATAAGGAACTCCTACAACCTAGTAGTAAAATCATCATCGTCATCCTCCTCCTCCTCCTCATCTGATTAAAAAATGGGCTAATCGTTGGGGAATTGAAACAAAATCACAGTGAGGTAACATCTCAGACAAAAGACAGCAAATGTCAGCCAGGATGTAGAGAAATGGGCACACTTGCACACTATTGTTAGGAATGCAGATGGGGCAGCTGCTATCTAAAACAGTATAGGATTTCCTCAAAAAAGAAGAAAATATAGGACTATCGTATGATCCAGCAATCTCAGTTCTGGATATTTATCCAGAAAAATGAAAATCAGGATCTAGAATACATATTAGACTTCCTGTGTTCATTGCTGCACTATGCACAATACCTAAGTTCTGGAAACAAACTAAATTTCCAGCGAGATGAGTGAATAAGGAGAATGTGGTATATATATATAAAAAGGAATATTATTCAGCCTTAAAACTGAAGGAAATGCTGTAATACACAACAACATGGATGCACCTTGAGGACGATATACTGAAATAAGCCAGTCACAGAAGGACAAATACTGCATGACTCCACTCATAGGACGTACCTAAAATAGTTAAATCCATAGAATCAAAGAGAAAAATGTTAGTTGCCGGAGGCTGAGGAAAGGGGAAAAGTGAAATGACTAATCAGTAAGCATAAAGTTTCAGTAAAACAATGATGAATACATTCTAGAGTTCTGCCATACAACATTGTTATTAACTATAGTCAACAAGAATGTGTTTTACAGTTAAAATCTGTTTAGAAGGTAAATCTCAAGTCAGTGTTCTTACCTCAATAGAATAAAAGTTAAAAACCAAAACAAAGAGCAAACAAACAAAAACTCTGGTCTTCTTTAGGATTCAGGCTGTATTATGGTTATTTTAATATATCTTGGACCATTAGAGTTCTTTCTCATCTCTTTCTCCCTCTTTCTCTCTCTGTCTCTTAGCCATAAATTTCTATCTATGTGTTAATATTTTAGAACATAAAATGTTTGCTTTTATCCTCTTCTCTTTCTTTTGTCCACCATTCCCCTACTCCTACTCACCTCTATTCCCTGAGAAAAAAAATCACTGTTGAGAGATGCTCTAGAATATGGGTACCTATTCTTGATTATTCTAACCTCTTCAATCATGAGTTCTTGAAATTCTGGGACCACAGTTTCCTGACACAGTTTACCACTAAAGCAACGATCAGTTCAGTTATTAAATACCAGAATACAGGGATTTAAAGGGCAAGTTATCTCATCAAAAAATAAAGCTGTCTGGTTAACACATGATTAAGAGGAGTATTTGTTCATTATAGATTCAATCTCATGCTCTTTCCTACCTGCTCCTACCACCTGCTCACAGACAGCCCTCCTTCTTTCTCCTGTTTTTCCCTTGTTCTCCTACTAGTTTTAAAACGTGCTCAAATTAACAAGGACTCAAATGTTAATAATTCCATAATTCAAAAATATATTTAACTTACTTATTCTGCTTAAAGGCATAATACAATTACCAATTTACTAGAACTAATGGGTGATTCTTCCCACAAGGAAGAGACTAGTAATGAAAATGCCTTGATAGAAGAGTTTCTTTGCAAGATACAAACGAACAAGTGTCTTTTTACAGCCACATGTGCAGAATTTCATTCCTCCAAACACACTGAATAATACCATGTAAACCTCGCATGGTGACAAAGTCTAAATGCCAGTTAGTAAGGGGCAGGCCTGGAGTTTAGAGCCAGCCCTTTTTGACCCCGAAGCCCATGGTCTCTTTCAGAGGATGAATCTGCCCAATATCTTCTAAACTCAACTCAATTTGGTTCATAGATGCTTTTGCTCACTGTTAAGTTCCATCACCTAACTCAGTGCCTGGCACTTAGGAAGCTTTCAATATCAATAAAAAGCTATGCAAGGAATGAACGCTTCTGTATGAACCTGCATCTCCCCCTGAGGCGGGCACAGTGCCTTTCCATCGTGACTGACCCTCCATAATCGGCAGTAGATTGTGCTTTTGTATTTGGTAAAATACACACAACCAGAGAACACTGCTTTAGACCTGGATTCAACTTTCAATGTTATCTAATCTTATCTCTTATATTTCAGTTTAGGAAACCAGACCACACAGAGAGAAAGTGACTTATCTCAAGGCTCATAACTAACTAATAACCAGAACAAAGTTTGATTCCAGGTTGTTTGACTTCATTTAGAAAAGGTTTCTTGTGGCTTTGAAGATGACAAAATCATGGGCAATATTTCAACCAAACCATAGTAGCTGAGGTGACAACTCAAAATATTTAACCAATAATAAATTATTGTAGTTATACTTACTTTGAATACATTTGCTTTTTAACTTGTAAACTAGAGTTGTAAATGAATTATGCAAAACTATTACAATATTAGAGAATCTGACTTTGACTATATATTTAATATTACCAGTGAGTTTTACAAATACATTCATATGTTTTTATGATGTTAATTAGCATCCTTTGCTTTCCACTTAAAGAATGTCCACTTAAAGCATTTCTTGTAAGGCAGGTCTAGTGGTGATGGAACAATCTAAGTGTCCATTGGCAGACAGATGAATAAAGAAAATGTGGTATGTATATAACAATAGAATATTATTCAGCCATAAAAAAGGAACCTCTGCCACTTGCAACAACATGGATTAACCTTGAGGGCATTATGCTAAGGGAAATAAGTCAGACAGAGAAAGACAAATACTGTAAGATCTCATTTACATGTGGAATCTAAAAAAAAAAACAACTCATAGAAAGAACATATTGGTGGTTACCAGAGCGGAGGTGGGGAATGAGGGATGGTAGGGCAATAGGTAAAGGTGGTCAAAAGGCATAAACTTCTAGAATAAATTCTGGGAATTTAATGTACAGCATAGTGACTATATAGTTCATAATACTGTATTACATATTTGAAAGTTGCTAAAAGAGTCGATCTTAAAATTCTCATCACAAGAAAAAACATCACTATTGAGGTGATGGATGTTAACTAAACTTATTGTGATAATTGTTTCACAATATATACATATAAAAAATCATTATATTATACACCTTAAACATATACTACATTATATATGTAAATTGTATCTCAATAAAACTGGAAAAAATAAATAAAAGGAGTTAAAAATTAGAAAAGTAGAAAAAAAAATTCACCAATCCTATGGCCAAGGCACCAACCAGTCAGGATAAATGCTGGCCTGTGTGTGATTCTGTGATGCTCCTCAGAACAGGAACAGCGGCCTCACGTTATGTGCGTCTATCATCTGTTCACTTCACATCCTCCTAGACATTTTTTGCTCAGGCTGGTTAGTTCATCTGTCAGTTTTCCAGGATTTATTATCCTCAACTCACTCCTCTTCTCTCCTCTCATTTAATCCAGAGAAAATGCTCTAACTATATGTATGGGAAGAAGAAAGGCATTTTCATATGGCTAATGAGATGCTGGGCCTGAGGTTGAACCGTGGGGGACCTGCTGCATAAAGAGATGCCAGTGTTTGCCTGAACCAGGCTGAGAGTGATAGTTAAGCTCCTGGAGGACCATGGAAAGTCTAGCAGGCAACCTGAAGTCCATTGGTAGACTCCATCTGTTGCTAAGTACCTCAGCACTTAAGCATCCTAGGAAATGAGCACATACTGGCTCAAAATGTGGAGATGCAGAAAATGGATTTAAATACCTTCCCTTCCAGGAACGCACCTTCCACTAGGCCAGCAGGCTGTCTGTCCTCATTGGAGACTGCAAGGATGTTTAATATTATGTGACATTAATGTATATTGTTCTCCAAACATACCATATGCAAAATAACAATAACTCTCCATGAGAAATAAAAGAGCAAAGCTAGAGAGTTAAACAGATTGCTAATGAAATAAAGTTAAACTGATCCGTTTCTGTCTAATTCATTCTGGCTCACTTCTCACAGTTAAGAGTCACAGGTGAGCGGAAGAAACGGAAGCCATTCTCCAGACCCCGACCAAGCGCGGGCTTCAAGAATGGGTCTGGCCATGTGCATGAACAGACCTCGCTGCAGGAGCCGTGCACAGATGGCTGCACAACTAAAACATTAAACGTTTCAAACGACCTACAGGGAAATTGCTCCAAGGCCTTTACATCATTAAAGCAGGAAATCTCATCAATCAGGAAAATTAAATAAAACAGCTAATGTTGATTCCTTACCTTGTGGAATAATTCTTTTTTTCAATCCAGACAAAGCTGATTATAGGTTGTAAACTAGGTCGTCTGTAATACATTATGGCAAAAGAGAGCAGAAGAAAGCTGAGGATTAAAGTGTCGTGAGGAAAAAGAGGCGTTCTGCCTAACTGGCTGTAGAGAAATATTCAAACTATTTCGAACACCTGATTGAAGATGATTTTAACACAAATCTGTTAACTTCTGATGTGGTTGTCAGGACTGTTTAGGGCCCAGTGTGGGGACTTCTCTCACCAAAGTTAGGAGTCAGTTTTCAAATAAAACCCCTTGAAGTCTTCACTGAATAAATGCCTCACTCCTGATGGGTTCTGTTTTTGTTTTGTTTTTACTTAAACACTTATTATAGGGGAATATATGCCCAGTCCCAAAGGACTATGACCTCTTTGAGAACCAAGTCCATGTTTTGTTTTTGATAAAAACTTTTGAGTTTTTTGAGTATTTTGAGTAGAATGTATCAAAGTATTTTGAGTAGAATGAAAATAAATTGTCTCTCAGAAGAAATGCAACCCTAATCCAAGACGCTGATTAGCTGGAATATCAGAAACACAGAATTTTAGCTTTGGAAGGACTATGAGAAATCATTTGGCCACCTCTTCTTCACAGTAGGGCTTCTCCTTACAGAGACTTCCTGGACACCTGTACCCTTCCCTCTCTTTGGTGGTTTCTGTGCCCAGAATGCAAATGATCCCCTACTGACGCCATTTTTTAAATTGGGGTAAGATACACACAACAAAAAATTTACCATGTTAGCAATTTTAGACTGTACACTTCGGTGCTATTAAGTACACTCACAGTGCTGTGCAACCATTACCGCTGTCTGGTTCCAGCACTTTTTCATTATCTCATTTGTTTTTAAAGCAAAATTCTTTGTGACTTGCTCTCTCTCCCTCTGTTTAACTGACAGTCACCAAGTATCAGACGATCACTGAAACAGAGAGAGGCAGGGCATGCAACCAGCAAGTGTTTACTAAACACCCATTCTGGATAGTTCTACCATGACGTCATATGGCGTTGGGAATCAGGATCCTGAATTCCAGTTCCAGTTTATTTCATAACGACCTGTCCTTAACCTCCCTTTACTTGACGGATACAGTGACTCATGTGTGGATAAAGTTAACAATAGTGACTCTTCGGGGCTTCCGTGGTGGCGCAGTGGTTGAGAGTCCGCCTGCCGATGCAGGGGACAAGGGTTCGTGCCCCGGTCCGGGAAGATCCCACATGCCGCGGAGCGGCTGGGCCCGTGAGCCATGGCCGCTGAGCCTGCGCATCCGGAGCCTGTGCTCCGCAATGGGAGAGGCCACGACAGTGAGAGGCCCGCATACCGCAAAAAAATAATAATAAAATAAATAAATAATGACTCTTTGGGCCTCTCAGGTCCACTGCAAATCTGATTATCTGTGCCAACTGTCTTTGAGAAGCATATTAGGTAAATTCAAGAGGAAAAGGGTGAAAACAGTTTTGAAAAGTCGAAAATCTTATTTTGTGGTCCTCTAGAGGGAGCCATATCCAGGAGGCGATTAACAGACATGTATAATATTGACGAGCTAATGAATTATCACTAAACAAGTCATATCATTAAATGGCTTGTTAGCACCATACTGGAACTGGCTTTAGATGGGTGTCCGAAAGATATATCCAAACCTCTCTAATTTCTGTTCTTTTGTTATTTGATTTAATCTTCCTTTTACCCCTGCAAACATGGCTCACATTTTCAACTACAAAGTTAGGGTCTCATAAGTCTTAACTAAACATCTACCTGTATGAATCAGTGAATGAATGAGTGAGTGAGTAAATGAATAGCTTATTTGCAAGCTGAATGAGTTTGCTACTGAAGCAATGGAACTATTCAGGGTGAACCAAATTTTTCAATAATTTCTATGGAGAGGAGGCATTGGTCCATAAAACTGGAAGACAAGAGGAAACATCCTTTCTCTTTTCATTCCACGGTTAGAAATGGAAAACACTAGCTCTTCGTGACGCTTCTCTGTGTGACGCTGAACCATCCCAAGGATTACTTTATCTCCAATCTGCCTGTTTGAGGCAGAAAGGAAAGTTACTTTTATCAAGAACTTCTTGCGCCCTCTGCTGGCCCCATGGAGTACAACACACACCCTGGAAACCTCCGTGTTACTCTTAATGGTATTAACATGGAAATCAAGTGGGGCCTTTGGGATACAGACTTTGTTTGCTTGAGATTAAGTGAAGAGTCTCTTACCAGCTACAACAAAATAATGGTAGAAAACAACACTTAACATGAAAATAATAATAGCTAATGGTAAAAACTGTGTTCCGAGCACGATTTTAAAGCACTTTACATGCATTTTCCCATTGAGGAGATTTCTCTGTGGCTGGTAATAGACTCTAATCTTGTGTAGGAGCTGGGGTAGGAAAGAAGCCATTGTTCAGTTTCATAACAATAAAAAAAAAAACAGAATGTTTTGTTTGGTACCAGTTTTAGACTATCATCTTCGAAAGAGAGATGTTATTTTATTCTTGAAGTGAAGATTCAGAAATAAATACTTCCTAAAAACCAAGTAGGACACATTTGGCTTAAAAGCCATGGTACAAGTTTAAATGGTGAACTTATTCGGTTGGGGTTTTTATTTGTTTTACACAGTCAAGGGCAATCCTCTAGATCACCCTTTCAGTTTTAAAAGCCCAAGCTGATGTTAAAATTGGTGCTTCAATCAAAATTCAGCCAAGTTCTCAAAGCTCACATTGGAAAAGTTCCTAGATGGACCTAAGTAAAGGGAAACATTCTGCTGTTTGAGCTTTGTTTTCCATCAACTTTGGGGTTTTTTACTCCAAAATACAAAATGCTTTGGCAGGAGCTAGTGGAATCATGTTAATATATTTTTGATGCAGGAAAGTTTTATTTTATAAATATTTTGAGAAAAGAATCTGCAGTTAAGAAGACTGTATGGTGTATGAAAAGATAACAGATTTGGGAACCAAACAGATGTGGTTTTGAAATTTGAAACAGGGGGATAATTATAACATATAGTGCTATTGAAAGAAATGAAGGTAAGTTGCCAACCTGGCATATAGTAGGTGTATCAGTAAGCGTCCAATCGTATGGATAAATAGATAGATGATAGATAGGTAGATGCTTGGACAAGGATTTGCCATTAGGCAATGGTGGGGGCTGGTTAAACAGCTCTCTGCAAGGCTGCTGTCCCCATGACTGGTGCTGGAGCTTGAAGCCCATAGGGCAGGCAGGCAGGCAGGAAGAGTAGATAGATGTAAAGCTTTGGAGAATAAGAATAAGCTACTACCCACAAGCAAAAGCTGGAACTAGGAGGACAAACTAAACCCTGTGTTAGTTCCTGTTGGCTCTGGCCTTGGTGGCATGCATGTCCTGCAGAAGCTAGGGCCTCTTGTCATGGAGCTGAACATGCACATCTGGCCCAGGAGTTCAATGAGGAGGAAGGATGAGGAAATGTGAGACTTCAGCCTGTCTCTGCCTCCGGCCAATGAGATAAGCAAGCAGAAAAACACCAATGTGAACGACCATCAGATAGTCGCTACTGCATGTCTTCCCTCCAAATCTCACAAGACAATCTCTCTTTTGGTCCACCCAAACCAGAAATATGCAAAAATGGGAATTCTACAGATGTACTTTAGTCTAGCTAAGTTGACACATTACAAAACCACCACAGTAGAAACCCATTAACGGAAAGCTATCGGCATCTGCGTCATTCACGATGCACCCTCCCTTTTTAAAAAATTAATTATAAAAAACTACAAATAGAATTACCATATGACCCAGCAATCCCACTACTGGGCATATACCCTGAGAAAACCATAATTCAAAAAGAGTCATGTACCAAAATGTTCATTGCAGCTCTATTTACAATAGCCCGGAGATGGAAACAACCTAAGTGCCCATCATCGGATGAATGGATAAAGAAGATAAATGGATGAATGGATAAAGAATGGATAAATATGGTATTCCTGTGTTGCAGTATGCTGGTCAGAATGGTTGAAGGAGAGGATCCATGTAGGACAGGCGTAGGAGATGTGACTGAAAAGGAAGATCAGGGTCAGGTTGAAGAGGACGTGAAGGTAAGGCCTGTTATGTAATAGTTACTCTTCTAAGGTGTGCAGTGTAGAAATTTTCCAGAGGCTCAGGAAGCCAGCAGTGATAGGAACCATGCTGGAGTCCAATCCCCCTTCCCTATATGCAGCTGATCGTGAAGATGAAAATCAATAGGCAATAAAGGTGGTCCTTGTTAAAGCTAAACTGGAGTGATTGGTTCTCCCCTGGATCATTTAGATTCCTGAAATCTGTGAGCCTCATTATGGAAAGAAAAATATTTACTTTACACTTAAAATTTTACAATGGTTAAAAATCCAAATAGTACTGGGGAGAAATGCAAGAAGACCATCTGATGGAGAGGGTTTATATGGGGCAGAGGTAGGAGGTTGGATAGGTTCTTGAAGTCACCATAGAAGGTGTGGATATTATCTGGGCAGTGTAATATATGATGCAAAGGACACCTACAAATACGATGTCTCTAATAGCAAAAAAGAAAAAGTAAGGCTCAGAATCAATGATCTGCAGGAAAGGTGCTCATTGGTTGGAGTGGGGTAACTTCAGAGAAGGGGAAACAGCCAAGTTAGACTAGCCCAGGAAGGAAGGGAAGACTAAACATCTCAAGTACTATAGAAATTTAAAGTCCCAAAGTCCTTTAAGATTGAAATTCCAAGTTTTGAAAATCAAAGGACCAATGCAAATGTTTTATCAGACAATTTTTACTTATTAGATCATATATTTTCAGTTATTATATAATAATCTAATTAATGATTCTACTTAATATTCTCTTGTCAATCTTTCCCTTTCTGGTCTAGACCTGCCACCTGGCTGCAGGGCATTCAGTTTTCAGCTCTTAGAGCTGTGAATGGTGTCAGCAAGAACTTGGTCTCCTCTCATCCAAACAAACCCACCTCTTTGGAGCCTCTGATTCCTGCAGTGTAGGATCATTCATGTCATAGTTACCTGATCCAATTTATACTGATGCATTCTAGAATGGATCTGTAATAATATTTATTAAGACTTTCAGAGAAGATAAATCACAGTCTCTGACACAGATGTGTATGTAACTTTAGTCCTGGACGGGATATCTCAATACATTTTCTCATCAATTTGTGGAAGGGGATGTAGAATTAAATAAAACACACAGTACCTAGTGGGAGTCTCCTGACTGATTATTGAGACTACCTGGTGCTTTTGTTTCCTCAGCACCTATTTCCTGTTCTGATATTAGCACCTCAGTTTTCCTTTAGAGAACTCACCCCGCACATGAAGCCATTCCTTGGCTTCAGGAACGGACAAAGGTATATAGGTTTCGCCAATTGAAGTGTCACATCCCCCTGGCCACAGGGATTGTTTTAAGACAGGCATATGGCTCAAAGCCACTCCTGTGATGTTTTCCCAAAAGTTCCAAACTGAGGGTCTCCCTTTCCACTGGACTGCTTAAGAGGTTAGATATAAGCTTGGAGCTATTTTGGCCACCTTGCTTGTCTGAAAATAAAGCCAGCACACAGAAAGAAAAAGAAAAAATAGTGAAGAAATAGAAAAAAGTCCACTCTGTGATGATATTGAGTTAGAATTCAAATGAAGTTTGTGAACCAACGAATTTCATTTTTATTTAAGATAGCCTGGATTATTTTAGCTATAAATATCAGATACCTAATTCAACTAATATACATGTAAAGAAAATCTAAGTAAAAAGAAAAAAATGCTTTGCAACTGGATTAGAATCTTATGGAAAAAACAAAGCTCACCTGACATTATCCAATCTCACTTATAAATGAAGATTTGAGCCAAACACAGTTTGCTTAACTGATTTATCGAAAGCCTCTTAATATCTAATATCATGGCCCAAAATTAAACTCACTTATCTGGCAGAGAGCTCTTCAAAATCTGCAAATAATAGTAATAACAATACTATTATTATTTCTTATTATTATGACTGTATTATTATAATATTATTATGTATTATAATATATAATATATATTACACAATTGCTCTATATTCTATAGTAATACATAATATAAAATAATTATATAAATATAATTATACATAATGTATAATAATACATAAATAAATTACTATTATTATTTTTTATTTTGGGTGGATTCCAGCCTAGATTCAACCCAAATTATTGGTCATTAACATTGGTTGTAACTGCAAAGCTCAGTAAGATTATGTACTATTTCTAAACATGTGAAAAGTTTCTCAACATAAAAATGTGCTTTTCATATTTCCTTCAGAGCTTCCTTAAAAACGGAAGGAATTTTATAGCTCTTTTCACAGAAGAATAATACAATCTATGTGTGGTAATTCAAATAATAATGATTAAATTAATTTACTCCTTATATCAACATCCCACTTATAACCAATGAGCTGCCCAAGACTGTCTTGAAATGCCTTTAATTCCAAAGTACAGTATGAGCGAATTATCACACTTCATAGCCAAAGATAATTACATTCATTTAAAAAAATGAAAGATACTGTCAAATTGAAGGTTCAAATAATCTAAAGTGTTACATCTATTTCTTTATGATATATGGGGTATTCAAAATCTAGATAGTAATATGCAATTAAAAATGTTGAAAGGGGATGATCAATTTCATCTTTCTAGATTTAGGAATCAAATGTAATAATAAGTATTATTGGAATTCACTGACATTATTGATATAATAACTATGTACGCTATGAATTTAGAATATACCATCCCATCCTGAAGTTGTGAATGCTTTTCACTGCTTTTATCTTTTCTTCAGGTGTTTTAAAACCGCAGACAATCGGGGTACAGTATATGTCTAAAACTGTTGCTCCCATCTTACAGATTAAAAACACAAATTCCACCAATAAAATTTAAATGCAAACAGAAAACAGGGAAATAGCTGGAAAAAAGGTCAAATATCATTGACGGCCAAATAATGATAATTTTATGATGCATTAATAAGAAAACCCCAAAGATTCCCATTTTTAAAAGGGACAGAGGAATAAGTAGGAAATACAAATTAATAGCAAAAAAACCTGCAAAGTAAAATAACAATGATGCATCACATTTTTTCTATTATGTGAGTCAAGAGAGTAAAAGAGAAAAAAGCATTAGTGTAGTAGGAATTCAAGGAAGATTACTGGTGGGAGAAGTTTACCAATTTGCCTCTGTCTTACAAAAGTCTCTCACAATTTCTGCTCTGCTGATGGCATTCTGAGCCCCACCCACCCACGGTGTTATGGCTGAATTATTTTTAGATACCTCTTTTTTTTTTAATCTGCTATTTTAAGTGGCTTGTGTTGGGTAAATGAAACCATATGTACTAAATCCGCCAACCTCCACCTTCATGAATATATTTATAAATAATGTGAAGTAGTGAAATAATATGGTATAATATGCACTTTGTTTTATGCCATATTACACTACATTTTATTTTAAATACATAAATGTATATTTTAAATATATGCTAAATTTATGCTATATTATACTATTATAAATAAAATAATGATTATGTGTTCTATACATGAAATACCATTATAATTAGCAGTGAAAAATTTTTTTTCCAAATGCAATTTTGTACAGAAGAGTGAGGCATAAAATAGGTGTTCTGTTTACAGTGGGAAATGGAGCCCAGAGCCTTACCATCTTGGCTTCCTTCTCACCTCCTCTCACAGTGTGTGCACATGTCTCTTGGTGGCTGCTTTCCACAATTAAGAGAATACATAAAATGTGTAGGTATAAAGGGCATTAAGCGATGATAGTCATGGCACGGAAAGCTGAATTTATATCATTCCCAATGTTGCCTGTGCACATAAAATCAATGCTAAATAATGCATACTTGACTGGTGGATACTCACAAGTCTTTATAAAAATATTAGTGAAAGCATCAGTGCTTAGCTTCCTCTTGACTCTGTTAAAGATGGTGGTTCCAGATGCTCTTTATAGGAGGGGCCAAGTTCAGTAATCTGATCCCAAGTTAGCCCTGGGGTACTTGTGTAAGATCCGTTTCTGTAGCAATCACACTGTTTCTTAAGTCCTCTTCCTCGTGCCCATTTTCTGTGCTGCAGCAGTGATTCTAACTTGGATGATATGGAATTCCATTCAAGAATGTTTTTAATCCATGGGCATATCGACTAAAGTGACCTAAAGTTCTTCAAACCCCAGCTGTTATTAAAACATGTATCTTGGATTGTCTGCCAACTTGGAAATCTCCATGCCCTTTGCTAGTATTTTATTAATTTATGATTAGAAGACCCTATCCAATATGTCCAAATGACCCAATTCTTATAAAATGCAACTATTCAGAAGAGAAAAATGTTGAAGTTAGGACACCTTAAAATAATGGCCCAATAATAATTAATTTTCTTGGTATTTAAGAAAACAAATCCTGATGAACTCTTTAGTATTAATATGAATGCCACTCACTAGCACTTGTATAGAAATTTGACTTGAATTCCAACATAATTAACTAGGCCATTAATTTAAAGTACAAGAGCAGAAAATAATAAAACAGCAGTTCATGTATAAAAGACATCTCAGTTCTTCATGAAGACAAAAGACTGTCTCATACAATTGCTATTTAATTTGTATCAGTCACAAACGAAGACAAAATCAGCCTAGATGAATCTGGAATATAACTTTCAGACCACGTGGCTCTGCCTTTAGCAAGGTACCACGGACACAGGCATTTTACTTGCTGCATTCAAGAAACATGAGATACCATGAAACTCACTAATTACATTTCTTTTTGTACGTTGATCTAAAATAGGTGTGGCTCCCCAGGGGCTCAGTAGGTAAAGAGAGAAGGTATAGAAGAAAGACATTTACTTATTTAGCAATAAGGCAAATGATAGCACATCTCAGGCCCTGTGGCTGCCCTGTTTGCCACCTGTGGTGGTGTTCATACTTTCTCAAGGTTTTAACAAACCAGCTACAAGTTCAAAGAACTGGGAAATTTGCTAAGGTGTCTGCAATTTGCTAGTCTGTCCCTCTGCCTTTCAGCAGACCTAAACTTACTAGTTTCCTAATAAACTTTAAAATTTTTAAAATATATATTAAATGGAATTTAAAGACTTAGAATTACCAATATCAGAACACTGTTTTCTTCCTCTTTTCCTGAAAATGTCTCCACTACGTCAATAGTGAAGCTGGAGATGCAGTGACCCTTGTTCCCCATTACTCTCCATGCTCTGCACACCCATTGCCAATATTAGATTAGCCATCTGGCTTCTTTTCTGCAAATTCAGCTCATTTTACTAATTTCCTCTGAATCCTTTCCAAACCTTTTGCGATCCTCCATATTTCTGGGACACCGATATGGAATTAATTATGAAGCGCAGGAATATTTTGCAAGCCTAAAATAAAAATTGCTTTATAGTTGTATAGAGCTATGTAATTGTGCTTTATAAGGTTTTTGCTAGCTTTTCCTCTTACACAAGATTTTATTTTTCTGCTCTGCCTTAAAGAATCATCTAGTCTATGGTTAAATCAATACTTCCTGATATGAATATAGCATTTTCAGGTGTGTGTGTGTGTGTGTGTGTGTGTGTGTCCACACACACACACACACAACAGAAATTGAGACAATGGAGAAGAATATGGAAAAATGCAGTTAGAGTCAATTTTTTTAAAAGCCTAGGGCACCAACTCTAGAGGTCACACATCTGCAGTGACAAAGACGTTTTCATTTCAAAACAGAGAGGTCAAAATAGGCAACAACAGAAAGGCAGGCATAGAAGCCAAACAAATAGGAGAGAAAGAAATGAGAGAGACCGAGAGTGATTCAAAAAGGCAAATGAAACAAAGCCTCTGTCACCCAGGAAGCACATTTAGGGGCTCCGATTTAACTTTATGTATGTGGAATTTTTTACCAATGAGGTTTCTCAAATAATATAAGTCTCTAGACAAGCTAGTCTGAGATGACTAATATTACGGAGGACAAATCTATCAGTTTAAATACACTGTAGGGAGAAGAGCAGCATTTAATAACTGTTATTTGATGGTAACTTTATGTAGTAGAGAAGAAATACTCCTGCCTTTTCTAAGTGTGAATAAACATGGTTTTAGAAGCTTCTTAAAATTTTGTGACATACATATATTTGTAGCTCCTTAACAGGATTTTATAGTTCAAGGCAAAGGGGACATTATGACTTTTTGAAAAACTCTTCTTTTAAAAGTGGAGTACCAGGACAATAAGAATCCCACAGAACAGGATAGAGAGTTTAGAACCTGCAAACATGGGGGATCCATCTCTAGTGTATTCAAAGAACCAAAAGCCTTTAGATTTCTAGATTAGTTGTGAGGCTGCAGAGGCAGTCCCCAGATTTTCAGTGATCCTGAATTCCAACCTATGGCCTTGCCAGCAGACTTTCCCAACAAAGGACTATATCATAGAGTGCAGTATAGAACTGGCTGATCTTCAAAGGCTGCATATGTCCTGATACATCAAGCACTGTGTTAATACTGATTAAAGTCTTGGGGAAGGAGACAACAGAAAGACAGACATAGAGGCCAAAAAAATAGGAGAGAAAGAAATGAGAGAGAGAGAGAGATCTAAAAAGGTAAATGAAAGAAAGCCTACTGTCACCCAGGAAGGACATTTAGGAGCTTCTAGATATGTCTTCCTAGCAGGTCAGTGCAGAGGTAGGCAGTTCCTAGGTAGTAGTAGTTGAGGGCCCAGAAGAATTTCAGGGCAGTGTGATACAAACAGTTCATTCATAGGTAGGATGTTTATAAGACAAGAATGTCCACTGCAGACCTAGGAGAGTGAGTCCCTCATTTTGAGGACTACAAAATTTTTATATGTGTATATGTATATATATACATACACACATACCTACAGAAAAAGATGTTACCACTACAAAAGGGTATAAAGAAAAGAAGTGCAAATAGCTCATTTCTTGAGCTTCTCCAAGCAGCAGCTATGGCAAGGACTTGAGTGTAACTGACTCATGTGGAAGGTGATTGCTGGAAGCCCTCTTGGGGGAGTGTGGAATTGAGACAAGGAAACACATCCAGTAAGAGAGTCTTAATGAGAATGCTACTGCTGTGAGCAGCTAGACCTTGATTTGCTGGAGATCTCTGAGAGTGAGGATGGCGCCTCAAAGTTGTAACCACTCTACCCCAAGGGGAGTAAGCTGGAGTGTTTCTTCTCTAAATACGACTTATCACTGGTGGAGTGCTACCCTTCAAGCTTTCACTTTACCTTAATTCCAGATGGCTCCACATGTGGGGTTAGAGAAAAATGGAAGGCAGAGTTTCCGGCATTTTCAGCCAGAACACTGTGAAGCTTGTACAGGAAAACAAAAGCTAAGAAGTATTGGAAGAGCATTGACAGCATCTGCTAAGATCCTCATATCACCATCCATGGGAGACCACCCTCAACATTCCGGTTAAACGGTCATTCCAGTCATCTATCAATAAATGCATTTAGCCATGCTTTCCTGTGATATGCTTGTATTAGTTCACTCAAAAATATGTTTTAGGGGCTTCCCTGGTGGCGCAGTGGTTGAGAATCTGCCTGCCAATGCAGGGGACACGGGTTCGAGCCCTGGTTTGGGAAGATCCTACATGCCACGGAGCAACTGGGCCCGTGAGCCACAATTACTGAGCCTGCGTGTCTGGAGCCTGTGCTCCGCAACGAGAGGCCGCGATAGTGAGAGGCCCGCGCACCGCGATGAAGAGTGGCCCCAGCTTGCCACAACTAGAGAAAGCCCATGCATAGAAACGAAGACCCAACACAGCCATAAATAAATTAAAAAAAAAAAAAAATATGTTTTAGACATCCAAATATCAGACATTTTATATTGCATATTTGTGAGATTATACCTATTTTTCACATATTCACTGATTATTATATTTTTAAAATTTCCTTTTAGGTGTTTTGCCATGGAGTCTATTAATGTGTTCATGGTTTGATTTCTAATTGACAAATAAGACCTCTTTGTGTTTCAGTGATATTAACCTTTTGTCTACCACCAGCATTGTGGGTGTTTTTTCTAATAAGTTATCCATCTTCCAGTTTTGTTTCTGTACATGAGATAAAAAATAATTATTTTATGTGCTATATTAAGAAAGACTATATCCATGTCAAAATTGTGAACATTCTTAGCCATATTTTCTCCTGGCATATTTTCCCTGTTTTCCAAGGCAATCTTTCCAGAAATATTAACAAATATGTCAAGAAAACACACTTAAGGATCAAATAATTTAAAAACCATCAGATTCAATCATGAGCAAGCTTTCTTACTTTAGAGCTACTCAGAGTTTTAATATGTTTACAGGAATTGCAACTCCAAGGGAAATAAAGTATTCCATATTTCCAAAATGTATTTGACCTTGAATCATTTAAAATTTTTTTCAAGGTCTATTTATTAAAATCATCCAAAAGAGTGTTTTGGAGAATACTAGTTCAGAAGACTTTTACAAAAAAAGCAAAATCATAAAAGAAGTAGAAATGATATACTAGAAAAGATGTACATATTTATCTTTCTAGTATTTAGCCCAATAAATTTAGTAGTTATATGGTCATACTCATTAGGATAAATCGTTTCCACCTCACCATAACTCTAGTACAAACATCTGGTTACCTTATTTAAAATTTAGGTACAAAGGAAATATTTAAGAATCATTATTCTGAGTGTGCCTAATTTTCTTTTTTTTTTTAATTTTGCATTTTTGGTCTCTCTCAGTAGTATTTCTAACCTATGCACACCCTTGAGTGTTTCGGAATGGTCTACAATCTAAGAATCCAACAGAGTCATTTATAAATCTTTTAACAGTACCCTCTTTTCCAAGTATTATTACTTACATTTAGGCTTATTTCATGGAGGATAAACTAAATATGATTGATGTGAATGTTGCACTATGGACAAATAAAAACCTGAAATAATATCCAGGAAGCCTCAGGAGAATACTTTTTGAGCTGTTGTCTTTTAATAGCTGGAAGCAAACTTGAAAGTTGACTAGCCATTACCTTCTTCTTGGGTAGGACACACTGGGAAGTGGGTTGACCTGCCTGGATGGACGAGATAGGAAGTTCCAAGTAGTCCTCATAAAGAGAGGTTTCTCTCTTAGTTCTTTGGAAGGAAGCTTTGGCAAGAAGCATCTTGCTAAAATGTTGTAGAATTGAGACTAAAATAGCATGTAAACATTTTAAGACAATTATTACAAAGTAAAATAATTTGCAAGTGATATCTAAAATTCTACTCACAGGTTAGATTCCAAAAAATACCAAACTTTCCATGGTGCAGGATTAGAGGCAGAAAAATGAACTCACTGCTCATTTCTGTTACTCAAATCAGCCTGCTAGAGAAATTTTGATATATTCCATCTCATATGTAAATCAAAATGTGTCTTTGTGCTTCTCTTTTAGCAGATTCAATTAACCTAACTACAGAGTTTTATACAACTTTTCCAGGAAGATCCTTGGATGAAAGGAGCAGAGAACTAACTTTGGGTTCTTAGATTCTCTCTCTCTCTGTCATATATATTATGCATAAAATATATTAAGAAGACATCTTAATAGAAACTATGCAAATAAATAAGTTCCATGGGAACCACAAGTAAATCATATTTAAGAGTGAAAATGTCTTCTACAGGCCTTCCTGTCTTTTGAGAATGACAAGTGATTCTAGGAAGATGAAAGTTTATGAAAAATCTTGGTCAGCTATATAGCTATTCTCAATGCAAATGTCATGCATCATAAATAGATTCAACTTCTCTGAAGCCCTTTCATTACTAGGAATAAAGTTTCTTTTCTGAGACTATGCCTTAAGGGGAAAATATTTATATATGTGTGTATTTGTGTATGCATATGTGTATTTCCCAGGTGTAAAATTAGTAAAGAAAAACAAATGCCCTTTTAAAGGAAGGGGTGAAAGTGGTTTAACATAATCACTTAATTAGAGTGTTTGGTATGTTTGTTTCAGACATGCTTTTGTGTCTTCCTGTGATGGGATAATTCTCATCTTCCAAGGGCATTCGTGCATTGTTTGCTATTTCTAGAGCATTCTGACCCCCCTCCAGGTATGCTGGGGTAGTGGCATCTTTCAGAAAACTGGGCTGATTTGTCCCATATCTGCTGATGTGAGCTTTTCTGTTTAATAGGGTGCTGTCAACAGGAAGGCAGAAGGAGTTAGTGTGGTTTGCCTTGAGAATCAAATCTAATAATTGAGAATATGACAATTCCCCTCCTTATGACTGTGTAGATTTATTTTCATAAAAAGCAAAAGACACTAATAATAATCCTCTTTCTGATTCAGTTTAGAAACTTAGGGGAAAAGAAATAATAGCTTACATTGTTGAATTCTCCTCCCATTTGCCAGACATTGTGTTGATGTCTCGTTTGCCAGATGTTTTCTTCAGATATTCTCCTTTAACTGCCATCTCAATTGTATAAGGTCAAAGTCCTACTAAGTTACCCGTATGTTACCATGGGAAAACTGAGGTCCAAAGAAATAATTTGCTCAAGTTCACCCAGCTAGTAAGTGGTGGAACTAAAACTGAAACCCAGATTTATCTCTGATTCTATGCCCGAATTCTTAACTGTGATACTATATTGCCTTTTAAATATAGTGGAAATCCGAGAGAAGAAACAAGAACATTCTAATTTTTATAGCTGTTTATTAATAGCTCTTTAATCGTTTAATCTCATATTAAGGCATTTATTCAATAAGTTTCCAACCAGTTCTTACTTTATATCTAAGAAGAGTTTGACTAGAATATAAGCTCCATGAAGCTAGGAGGGTCAAAGAAAAAATTCACTGTTGAATTCCCAGAACAGAAGAGTGTCTGGCATGTAATAGGTCCTCAGTAAACATTTGTTCAAGGAATGAATCAAAAATCCAGGCAAGGGATAATGGACTTTTCACATTGTGGAATACTGGTGGAATTAAGCAATAGATAGTAATTCCCTAAGGTTTCTTTACATGGAATGTAAATCTTGGAGGAGTGGAAGATGGTATGGAACAGGAAGTCAGAAAAAGATTCTGAAATGTCTCTTTCTTGAGCTCAATGATTCCTTGCTAGGCATGTAGAGAAAGTAACATTTTTCAGAGTTTGAGTTAATTTGCTCTTGTCTTCCACTTTCATTTATGGCTCTTGAAAAACAGGACCCTTTCTTCCCTGCTGCCCTCAGACATGAAGTAAAATAATTCTCCCTGATTTTTCAGAACTGCTGCCAGGAATGTTTGGATGTGCTTATACTATGTGCAGTGTTACTTCCCTCGGGCATTTCAGAGAAGACAGAACGTTAAGTCCCACAGTAAGTTGTAAGACTTTATTTTATTTAATTTTTTTATTGAAGTATAGTTGACTTAAAATGTTGTATTAGTTTCAGATGTACAGCAAAGTGATTCAGTTATACAGGTATATACATATATATGTGTGTGTGTGTATATATATATATATATACATATTTTTTCTTTTTCAGATTCTTTTCCTTTTTAGGTTATTACAAAATATTGAGTATAGTTCTCTGTGCTATACAGTAGGTCCTTGTTGGTTATCTATTTTATATGTAGTAGTGTGCGTAACTAATTATAAGATTTTAGATGTCAGAAATCTTGTAGGAAAGGTATTCAGAGTGGGGAAAATAGGACTGGAATTTGGGGATGAGATTCTTTTTCTCTGATGCCTGAATTGATTCCATCTAGGGAGGTATTACTTTTTCTACTAAGTCAGCCTACAACAATATGGCATAGCTCCATCTACATTTCCCCAATTTTTCTGCCATTAGGGTTTCTTCATTTGTCTATGCATTTGTTCAATCATCATATATGCCAGGCACTGATATACAAAACCAATAATACAATCCTGCAAAAGAATGAAACAACCATTTTCTTATACTATATACAAAAATAAACCCAAAATGTGTTATAGACTTAAATAAAACTCTTCAAAAAAAACAGGCAGTACACACTCTGACACTGCTCTTAGCAATATAGTTTTGGATCTGTCTCCTCAGAAATGAACAATAAAAGCAAAAAAACAAAACAAAACAAAAACAAACAAGCAAACAAAAACAAATGAAACTACATCAAACTAAAAAGCTTTTGCACAGTGAAGGAAACCATCAACAAAACAGAAGGGCAACCTACCGAATAGGAGAAGCTATTTGCAAATGATATATCTGATAAGGAGTTAACATCCAAATTATGTAAAGAAATCATACAACTCAACATCATAAAAACAATCAGATTAAAAAACTAGCAGAGGACCTGAATAGGCTTTTCTCCAAAGAGTACATACAGACGGCCAACAGACACATGAAAAGATGCTCAACATCACTAATCGTCAGGGACATGCAAATCAAACCCACAATGAGACACCACCTCACACCTGAGGTATCATCAAAACGACAACAAGAAACAAGTGTTGGTGGGGATGCTGAGAAAAGGAAACTCTCATGCACTGTTGGTAGAACTATAAATTGGAACAGAGACTATGGAAGACAGTGTGGAGGTTTCTCAAAAAATTAAAAACAGAACTACCATACAATCCAGCAATTCCACTTCTGAGTATTTTCCCAAAGAAAACAAAAGCACTCGTTTGAAAAGATGTACACACCCCTATGTTCGCTGCAGCATTGTTTACAATAACCAAGATATGGAAACAATGTAAGTGTCCACTGATAAATGAATGGATAAAGAAAATGTGGTATATACATACAATGGAATGTTAGCCATAAAAAAGAATGAAATATTGCCATTTGTGACAATACAGATGGACCTAGAGGGTAATATGCTAAGTGAAATATATCAGATAGAGAAAGTCAAATACCATATGATTTCACTTATTTGTGGAATCTAAAAAAACAAAACAAATGAACAAGCAAAGCAAAACAAAAGCAGGCTCATAGATACAGGGAACAAACTGGTGGTTGCCGGAGGGGAGGGGAGGGGAGGGGAGTGGGGAGTTTGGAGAAATAGGTGAAGGGGATTAAGAGACAAACTTTCAGTTATAAAATAAGTGTCATGGGGATGTAATATACAGCATAAGGTATATAGTCAATAATATTGCAATCATTTTGTATGGTGACAGATGGTTACTAGACTTACCTTGGTGATCATTTCATAATATTTAATGTTGAGTCATTATGTTGAACACCTGAAACTAACATAATATTGTACATTAATTACACTTCAGTTAAACACACACACACAAACAGTATAATCCTTGAGCAACACAGATACAATCCTTACCTCAAGCCAACCTACAGTCAGTGGAGAAGGCAAACAAACAAAAAAGAATAAGGCTAAAGTGTGATAGTGATGAAAATAAGTGTACAGTGGGCTGCGGGAGGGGCACGTCTGAGGGAAACCCAGTGGGATCTCAAGAGTACCAGGACAACTCTCCTGTAAATTGTGATTTTTAAAATGAGATCTGAAGGATGAGTGGGTAACCACCAGGCCAAGCATACAAGGAAGGTTGTGTCAGGCATTGAATCCTTCACGAGATGGACCTTTTTTTCTTCCTCAGACAAAGCTCAGTTTGGCTGGGGTGTTAGGAATAAGGTGGCAAACGATAAAAGGGGAAACCAGTAAAAAAAAGATTCGGAAGCCCCTGACATAAAGTGATGAAACATTTGGACCTTAACCTCAGCCCTTGTGAATCCTCCTTCTGATGGGTTTTTAACCCTAGATTGACATGATGAGCTGACTGCCCTGGAAATATTATTCTGCCTGCAGCAGGCAGACAGGATTGGAGAGGGGCAGTGCTGGATTAAAGGGGCGCCGTGAGGGAGCTATTGTTCTGAGTAATTCCTAAGAGATGACTGTGGTCTGTGAGGGATGGCCCAGATTCCCAGAATAATTGACCTAGAGTACAAACTTTTTAACAGGACAAAGGTGTCTTAAAGATGCAACAGACCCTAATTCTATGCTCATTTTGCAATTGGTCCCATTAAACAGCTTGTCATAAATTCAGTTTGACCCTGCTTACCTTAGAACTCTTTTTAGCCACTTTTCATGGATGTAGGTGATGTTCTTTACCAGAGGATGCTCCTTTTTCATGGGAGAAGTATCTCTTTTTAAGGGTCAGCTCTGTAGAAAACCTGGGGAATATAACATCCACTGGTATATTAATGCAGTCCCTTTCCGCACTTAGCAGCTTTAGCAAGAGCAGAGAATTCCGTTCTGGAGCTCACAACTCTCTTCCTCAGGGTGAGAATGGAATAGCAAATTATAAAAAATCATTCTGTTATCATAACAATAAGCAAGGCTGTAGAGCTATAATGCCGTGCATCCTCTTCTCTTATATGTACAGCGTGAGGCAAGCAGGGTTCTTAGCATCTCTTGAATGAAAGACATAATTTATCCTTCTGGGCCCTGGTCGTTATTTTTCTTTCCAGGAGGAGGTCACTTGGTAAATGGAACCCAGCTGCACTAAAAGGAGTAAAGGGCTTCAAAAAAGAAAGCAATTCATTCTCTTCTTAATCCCTTATCATTGCTGCTTTTAACTGCTTCCTCCCAGACTACTGCTATTATATGGTTTGGTGTTCAGTTAATGTGGCTGTGTATCGCTTTATAATATTAAGAGCACCTTGTGTGTCTGTGCGGTAGGGAGGTTGGGGGAGGTACAAGTGACATGGGCATGTGAGTAAATGGATGAATAAAGCTGAAAGGCACTTCTTGAAGCCGGTTAAACAACACAACCAAGGAAGAAGTGTCTTGGTTTAACTACCGAGATGTTTCTCTGGATTTCTTCCCTTATGAGCTTTCAAAATCAATAGAGGCTCTGGCTACGAGCTAACCTGCAAAAGGAGATCTGGTCTCATGCAAATAGAAAAGTACAAAGCTGCTTCCAGGAAATGAAAAATACCCATGAAAGAAATGTTTAATGTAGAGCCGGCCCCAGTGGTTAGGGGTGGGCTGCATCAAAGAGATTTTGAAAGCCCAGAGAGTAACTTAACGACAGCTCCAATGCCTCACAAATTAACTAGCTATCTTAAATTAACCTAGAGAAAGAGAAATGTTGCCAAGGCTGGAAATGTTGATTAAAAAATTGTTTCTAAAGGATAAAAATGGCAGAGTGGATTCCAGACCTGCCTGCTTATTTTGTGACACACACTTCAGGGACCAATTTGAATAAGTCAGTCACATTGATATGGTTATATTTGCATGTGGTGGCGTTGCTGCTTAAATAGCTGCATGTTTGTTGGCGTGAAGATGCACTTTAAGGTACGTGCCGTGAAACTTGCCACCTGCGGTCTGCTCCTGGGACTCCCAGCAGCTCTCTGATTGATGGGCATACTCTGCGCTATGCTTGAAAGATAGCAAAATGGTGTTGGAGAGAGTGAAGGAGAGGAAGCAGCTTGAACCACTTCCAAGTTTGCACTGAAATTGGCCCTTGTGACAGTTTAAATTCACATCTGGAGGAAAATAAATGTGGCCACAATTATTAATACATTCTGGAAGAAATAAGTCAAGAGCTACTTAGACTGCACAGGTGTCTGTTATCAAAATCTCAGCAGAGCAGTGTTAATATGGTGTATGTTATTTTAGACTCTCCAGGTGGGCTGTGGCTAAGAACAGGAGAGAAGAGCATTAAGGGCATGCTTAAATACAAAATGTTAATTTTGCAGGAAAGGAAATTGGTGAACGAGATTAGAGGAATCCACTGGTATGTGAGCTGAGAGGTTTCGAAGGATAGAACAGGAAAACCAAAAGCAAATCACTCTTACTGAGAAGAAACCCACTAAAGAGATTTTCTGTGGCAGAGGAAAATGTCTTCCTGGTTATTGTTTCTGGAGAATCTGCAGTTGTCATTCCCTTCCCAACAGACCTTTATTCTTGACTAAATCCTTAATGAAATGATTTCCCTTTTAGTCATAAGCTATTCACTGAGAATCTGGCAGCATGAATAGATTTTTTCCTATTTGATATTATTTAGGTAACCCTCTGTTTCTGAGGCTACCCACCTAGAATGCAAAAGTTTGTCAATCAGTTTCGTGGGGCTTTGATTTGGATATGATACTGGTGTTATAAAATTGGGAGCATCTCTGGAGACTCAGCCGGCCGTAACCAACATAAGAGAGCCATCAATTACTGGGTGGAAGATCCCTCACTTGGGAGAATAACGTAGTCTGTGAAGCTAAAGACAGTAAGCGACTTGCCAAAAAGCAGACTGCTAAGCAGTGGCATGTTTAAAGGCAGCTTCTGTATTTTTTCCGTCACACTCACATGTAAAGCCTTGACATTTTATGTATTATGTTTTATGTCCTGGAACGTGCATTTGGGAGGCCACAGGGATTCTGGTTTGCCCAAGCAGGTAAAATGATAATCCAGACACGTAAAAAGAAGTTGTAGTCTCTGGTGAAGTATGACCTGTACTGTGTTTTGAGTGTGTATATGGTTGGCAAGTATTGCACAAGTATAGGTGGTGGAGGGTTTGCTTAGTATTGGGGAAATGCCATTAAATGTAGCTAGACAGTCTACCTTTATTGTTTAGCTTTCTCTACGGCAACCAAGATCTCATTTGAAATGAGAACTTTGTTTTTAGTTATTGTAGCTGTTGTTCATTGAAGTGATTAATGGATCTGAGTTAATCTGCTCGTTCTAGAAAGGAAGTGTTTCAGTCTCTTGGAGAACTACATGATGATACCTTTTCCTAGCTAAGTAAGAAAGGGAATAAAATTATAGCAAAATAGATGCCGTTCAACCAGAGCAATGACCTTGCCGGAAATAAATATCCACTGTCTCTACCGATTTCTCATATGAGTCAGGTCTTATTCAAAAAGAAGTCCAGATCATTGTAGGATTCTGCAGACAAATTTGGTACTTAATTTCTTTCTTGTCAGACAAGAACAAGCACACCAGGCAAGAGAGATTTACAGACCTCAGAAACAGGAAAGGTCAAGGGTCTGGACCTTGTGGTAGAGTCACCACTGTCACCCAGAATCTAACATGCTGGATATCACCCAGGGATAGCACGCCCCCGTTGAAAATAAAGTACCATATTTAAGATTGTTAACGAGTTCTGTCCTCAGACAGGCCCTAGCTTATCACTGTTGCCTGGTAAATAAGAATCTTCTTTTTCCTTTGGGAATCTAAAAAACACAATTCTATCGCTGCAATTTCTGTGGCTGCCTAACAAAGCAACATAACAGTAGACACTACGTGCAAAATATGTAAAGGTTTCCCCAAAGGGTAGAATGGGTGCGATGGTGGCTTATAATGAGGAAATCCAGGGAGAATTTTCCAATAAGCAATATCATAAAGAAGAAGAAGTTTTCCCAGCCATGAGACCTAATTAATGGAGTCAGGTTTATAGAGAAGGAGACACAGCTTAACAAGTTTTCAGTAACCCCAATAAATTAATAAATTAAATTACGTTATTGAATTGCATTTAAATTAAAGGGCAGGGTTAGGAGAATATTATACTTCATGTTTATTTTAATAATAGCTTTACTGAGATATAACACACATGCCATAAAATGCATCCCTTTAAAGTATACAATTCAGTGCTTTTTAGTATATTCACAGTGTGCAGCCATTAACACTATTTGATCCTGGCTACTTTTTTAAAACTTTTTAAAAGTGCAGACAATTTTTCTAATGCAAAAATTTCAGGTATCTTTTGGGTATGTTCATACCATTTCTGATGGGGACTCCGAAAGTCTGGCCAATGACATTCTTAGATCAAGTCTAGAGGAAATTCCCTGAACAAAAATGTGCATCACTGGATAGTTGCACTGACAATTTCCCAGATATCTTAGGCACTTGAAACCGTTTTAGGAAAGGTAATGCATCATGCCATGAGTATGGAAAGAGAACTCCTTTTCAGGGCTCTAGAGACCTGAGTTCTACACAAGCATACCACTTAGAGGCTTGCCCAAGCCATTTAATCTCTCTGGACTACATTTTGTCTTATGTATGCAAAAGAAAAATCAAATATTTGCTGAGAATCCACTGTGAAAACAGGGTGCTGTGACAGCAATGGGGAAGAGTGGGTTACGTTAGCTTATCTGAACAAAGAGAGAGTGACACTTGAGCTGAAACCTACATGTCGCAAAAGAGACAGGCAAGTAAAAAGCTGGGAGGAGAGCCTTGCATGCAGAGGATAAAACAACTCTTAGGACCCTAAGACCAACTGGACTTACTGAAGGACAGAAAGAAGCTCAGAGAGGCTAGAGCAGAGTGAGCAGTGGGGAGTGGGCTTATGAGTGGAGACTTGAGAAGTCTAGTCAGGGCTAGATCATGTAGGGCCTTCTAAGACAGCTGCAATAGGCTTCCAAGTCTATCCTAAGTTCAATGGATAGGCATTAACCAGTTCTAAGCAAGAAAGTTTCATGTTTATGTCTTTAGTAGGTTATTGCTATGTGAAGAGGGATTTTAGGGAGGCCATAAAGGAAGCAGGAATATAGGAATATAGGAAGCAACTGTGTGGTCCGGGCAAACTGTGATGCTGGCTTGGACTAGGCAGGTAGCAGTGAAGATGAGGAAAAAACAGTACCTATTACATCTGACACTATGTGCTTCCTATAGTTTTAATGAGATTCAAAGGAGCAAAAGGAAACATTTATTAAGTGTTAATATATAGCAGGCTCTCTGGGCAACATTTTTAAAATAAGTGTTAATATATAACAGGCTCTCTGGGCAAGATTTTTAAAGTACATTTTATTAAATCTTCCCAACAAACCTATGAAATTGGTAGCCAATGAATGCGAACAAAGTTTGAAAGTTAAAAAGTATTATACAGGGCCTCCCTGGTGGCGCAGTGGTTGAGAGTCCGCCTGCCGATGCAGGGGACACGGGTGCGTGCCCCGGTCCGGGAAGATCCCACATGCCACGGAGTGGCTGGGCCCGTGAGCCATGGCTGCTGAGCCTGCGCGTCCAGAGCCTGTGCTCCGCAACGGGAGAGGCCACAACAGTGAGAGGCCCGCGTACCGCAAAAAAAAAAAAAGTATTATACAAACATAAGGGGATGGTATTATTATTGTTATTTCTATCATTTATATGTTTGGGTCCAGTCGTGGCTGCTATGGTAAGCCTGAGAATATATACCACATGCCCTCTTCAAAGAGTAAATGGGCTGCCCTCTCATATTTACCTTGAATCTTCTTTAAGCTCTCTTTGAAGAGGGCTTTGTAATTAATCAGCTTTCAGGTTTAAAATGCTAACTCTTGTATGTGCAGCATGTCATGTCTTTAAGAATCAAAGAGCACCATCCTTTTCTTTGTATAAGTGCAAAAACTACAACAAAATGGAAACAAAGACCTATTGAATAAATTTGGATCCCACTGCGTTTAGAAAGCATCCATGTGTTCAGTAGAATGACACATTGCCTTCGGTGTGCCAAGCAAGGCATTCTGCTCTCAAGGAGTTCAGATTCCAGTGGGGTGAGAGGCCAGTTAGGTGGATAATTAAAATAATAATAGTAAGAATAATGATAATTAACATCTACTGGGAACTTACCACATCCCAGGCATTAGTTCAGGTATTTTACATTTAATATATTATGCAATCCTCACAAAACTTTATGAGGTTGGTGTTATAGATAGCCCCATTTCACAGGTGACAATTTTCGGATGACACAGGTGATAAGTAAGTGATTTGAGAGAAATAGAGTGGTAGGGCGCTTAGATCATTTTTCTTGATATAGATGTGTCTCTCCACAAGAAGCAGCGAGGTGAGGAAAGGGGAAAATAGAGGAAGGAGCAGACATGCACAAGAGAGCCAGGGCATATACCACCCTGAAGGTGACAGTCAGGATTTGGGCTTTTCACTGAGTGAGAAGGGTAGCACATAGAGGGTGCTCATTTGTACCATATCATGATGTCCCGAGAAGTATCATGCCTATATCAGACACAGACTCATTTTTACCAACAAAACAGCTTTAGCCCAGTTACAGAAAATAATAATGTACATGGCCTTTCACTTTATGAAGCTGATAGTTCTATGAATGACAAGGAATGTTAAATGGAAAAGAAAAGAAGCATGTAGAATTGATTTTGGATCCACTTTAAGACTTCAATAGGAGGGGTGATGTGCTTTCTTTGTTAATTGCATTTTAAGGGAGGCATAGAGCTACATTTCTAAATGTGGTAAAATAAATAACATTAAGGATATATCTTGAATGATTGAAAAATCAAAGCAAGTTGGCATTAAGTCTTAAATTCTCATGGCTTTTTATTAAAAAAAAATACTGGAAGAACTGAGTTCACATTATGTTCCAGCAAAATGAAATATGGCATTTTAACGAGAAATGTCATTTTCTTGGGTTATAAAAAGACAACAAAAATGATAAAGCCAGTCAACATCACTAGGGTTCTCTCTCTCTCTCTTTTTTTTCCCCCTCTCTCCCATATATCCAGTATTTTATTTTGATATACTTGTCAAGCCCTTTGGTTTCCTTTGGGAAGAAACAGCTATATGGCTAGGAAATATTACTCAGCATTTATTTATGGCTGTCATTGTTTTTAATAATGAACAGACACAGAATGATTTTTTTTTCTGTTCTTCATCAAAATCTGGAACGCTAAACTTGACTTTTATTTTTTCATTTTGGATACTAGATGCCCTTTACAAATATTAGCTGGTCAAACTTTACTGTCTTCTAGAGTGAGTAGTTTATAAATTGGCACATAAATTGGGAAACTAAGACATGGTAACCAGTCACCCAGGCAGGAGAAAGGAGCAGAAATAGGCAGCTCGTGTGTTTTTCCTAAGTTTTGCTTCAGTGTGGAACATACTTTATAAGTGGTGTGATCATTTCAGAGAGGGTAGATGCATTTAATAGACAATAGTTGATTTGGGAAGACATGGGGGAGTTTACTTGCTTCTGGGAAGACCAGAGATGAGATCACTATTGCCTGCTAGATAGTTCCAGAAGAGCTTTAAAAGGAGGCAGATATATTAATAAGGAAGCAAAATATCCTTCTTATAACAGATCAAAGAGAATCTTATATTACTGACTTCCTTTTGAGTCATCTGGCCCATTAGAGTCCTACGGTAATTTATACAGTCTAATCCGCCACCTGGGAAATTTTATCTTCACCTGTGCAGCCAGTGAGGTAGATAGGGACATAATATAGTCTCACAGGGGTTTACTTTTGTCTAAGACTTATGGAGCTCACAAGAAATTTCTTCTCCCTGCCCAGCATCTCTCCATTTCTTCTGATTTCAGCCCCTTACCAAAAATAACACCAATAACACCTACCTCATATAAAGGCTATAGGTGGCTGATGAGGAAAGATGAATGAAATATTATCTGGACCATATATTTTATATATGATACCAAAGTCCACTTTTAATTCTGGGAAATCCACATCAATTTTTGAGCTCTTAGGTTCTTCACGTTCCACCCATAAAAAACTGAAGATCTGAGTTGAGAAATCAAATATTCAGAATGTCATAGATAATATACATCTACCAGAAGAACGATGAACTATTCTAAGACAACAGAAGGGGAGCCTGTCACCCTGGGCTATGTCTGATAGATAATGAGACACGGGCTGGAGAGCTCTGAAATTACTTCCTGTAAATGACAGAGAGTTGATATATGGTTTGGAACAACTATAATTCCAGACTTTCATTGCTTAAGAGGGAACCTCTAATTACATTATTAGAATTCTTACAGATTGTTTCAGTTATCCATACACAGTTTGCCCATCTCTACCTGCAAATAAATGTCTGGTCCTTGTGCTAATATTTACCCTTTTGAGAGTCTAACATTTCAATGATAGAACAATCATTGACTCTAACTCTCCCCTTTTAGAGAAGAGATCTAGAGTAGTCACACCTCATAAGTGTTTAACAAATGACCTAATCAGGTCAAATAAATGTCCATGATATAGTGCAAAATTATTCATTCTTACATACATACATATTTTAGTCTACATACATTTTTTTCTTGGCAAACACCTACCATATACCAAATATTGTAAGCCTTTTACCTATTATCCATGGGTTTATTACCATCCTACTCATTTTATAGAACTCAGTTCAAGCATTCCCTCCTCCAATCATCCTTCCTGACTTCTAGTCTGACTTAGCAATCTCTTTGCTATACTCTCATAGAATGAATGGATATCTTTATCAGCATACTCATCACACTGGGATGCAACAGTTGATCTTCTGGTTTATTTTTCCTCCAGCTGGCCTCTACTCTCCATGAAGGAATGAACCATGCTTTTATTTACTATAAATTCCTCTTATATGATACATAATTGAATGTAAACTTAGTCCCAAAAGCATTGGCAAGACAAAGAACACTTTTATGCGGGGAAGTGACATGAACACATTTCTGTTTTCTAGTGTGCACAAATGCTGTGGTGAGAACTATGGCTTTTAAATGGTGATGACTGGAAGTAAAGACAGTTGGCAGTGATTTAGGAAACAGGATGGAGTTTGAACTAAGGCAAGGCTATTACTATTGAGGAGGTGAGGAGAGGACAAAAAAGGATTTTAAGGTTAAATAAAGCATTTAGAAATTTGTAGGCTGAACCTACTTTTCCCCTCACTTTTCATAGTTAATTGAAGATATTTCTTTGGGTTTCTGGTATGCACTTTTTAAAAGATGATGGTAACTTTCTCTGAAACAGGAAAGAGAACAGGAATATGCAAAGTAAGGTACATTCAGTTCTGAATATGTTAAACATGAACTCTATTTGTATGCCCCTCAAGAATCTCAAAATGAAAAGGAACATATTATCCAGGAATACTACATCACATGGGAAATAGGGATGCTAAAAATGGAACACTACGGACAAGAATTCTAAGGGATGAACAGGGGGGAAAAATATATAAAGAACTATTCAATCGGAGGTAACACAAAGAGTAGAGCAAGAGGTGTTGTCGGCTAAGGTTAGACTACAATTTTATGTCTTTCTTTACCTGCATTGATCTCCTCCTGGGGTCTCACCCATCAGGAATTTATCTCTTTCATTCTTAACCTATAACACAGATCTTCTCAGTAACATGTGAAGAAAGAACTGTCATTCTCCAAGGAGCCTACAGCAAAAACTAAAGACTGGGCGAGACTCTTTTCCTTCCTGTTCTCAGCATGGTGCTCTCAAAATAAAATAATTCTTGCTTTCATTTTCCACCTAAAAAACTCAATTCATTGTAAATTGAAACAAATAAAAACTCTACATAATACAAATCGCATTCCAAGTGTTCAGTGATTTGTCGGCTAATGATATAGGAAAATTGTTTGATCAGCTTTGACAGAAATGTCCATCACCATTTTAGCAGCTTTGTCATTCACACTTGAAAGTATCCCTTATGTTTAAGTGAGGAGAAAAGGCAAGGATGAGCTCTTAAAAAAAAGGTATGGAGATAGAATCATTCTGGGCTTTGCTTAAACTCTCAAATAGACAAAACAACTGAATAATTCTGACCTAAAAATGGCAAGGCCAAGTTGTTATCCCATGCCCTGTAGACATGTGGATGGTAATTTTATTTTCCCTAAGGGAATAAATGGAAAATAATCAAGTCACACTGGTAATAAAGTTTGGTCCAGGTGAAGTTGCTACTTCAGAATTCTTGCCTCCGTCTTGGCAACTGAGAAGTTGGCCTGAAGTCTGTGACATGTGTCCTCAGTGTGAAACTTTAGCAACAAAGTGACTTGTACACTCATGTGTGCTGGAAGGGCAGTGTGATTTTGCCTGAAAAATCCATAGAAGCTTCTGAAGACTCACACAGAACTATGGAAGCGCTTAGAAGTGATTGCTAGATTCTCTGACCAATGGTGGTATGCAATATCAATATGAGACAGGGTTTTCTCTCCTTACAAAATTGCAGTAGTTTAGGCAAAGATGATGGCAGCTGCAGGTGGTCCTTAGGAGACAGAATGCCTACTGAGCATTGTAGGAAAAGTCTCCATGAAGTTTGTACATCCAGGACAAATCAGGCCCTCACATTGAGTATAGAGTACAGTCACTTTGTTCCCATCAGTCACACCTGGTGCTATTTACCCAGCATGGTTAAAGAGCACAGTTTGCCAACTAGAGATCTGCAGAGGGTGTACTGGGAGTCCAAGAAATTATTGCTTTGCTGCCTTCATATAATAGGAAGCCAGAGACACTGAGTTTAGGCAGAAATACTGCATTACACTACTTTGTTGCAATAGAGAAGGCACTGATTCCATAACTCATGCTCTTCTGGTAGCTACCAAGCTCTTTTCAATTACCGAGCGCTAAGGATAAAGAAAGGAATTCAGGCTCTGTCTCCTTGATGGCAAAAATCTGCTTAGTTCGGCCCCAAAGCTTAGTGAATGAAGGGTGAAAAGTCAAACAAATCTATGTTCAGGATTATGTATGTTTAGAGCAGTCAAGGAAGCATTAGAAATACATTTTTGCTTAAAATGAAGAAAATAAGTCTCTGGAGAAGGGAAATGGCATATTTAGAGTCACTGTGTGAGGAAAATAATATATGTTACTTTCTGTCAGAAGCTTTAAGAGTCACGTGTAAGTTGAACTAAAACAAATAATTCTAAGATTTATATGGAACCATAAGAGACCCAGAATTGCCAAAGCAAACCTGAGGGAAAAGAACAAAGCAGGAGTCATAACCCTCCCAGACTTCAGGCAATACTACAAAGCTACAGTAATCAAAATGGAGTGGTATTGGCACAAAAACAGACATATGGATCAATGGAACAGAATAGAGAGCCCAGAAATAAACCCACACACCTACAGTCAATAAATGTTCCCCAAAGAAGCAAAAATATACAATGGGAAAAAGGCAGTCTCTTCAGCAAGGGGTGTTGGAAAAGTTGGACAGTCACATGTAAATCAATGAAGTTAGAACACACCCTCACATCATACACAAAAATAAACCCAAAATGGCTTAAAGACTTAAACATAAGACATGACACCATAAAACTCCTAGAAGAGAATATAGGCAAAACATTCTCTGACATAAACCATACCAATGTTTTCTTAGGTCAGTCTCCCAAAGTAATAGAAATGAAAGCAAAAAATAAACAGATGGGACCTAATGGAATGCACAGGTTTTTGTACAGCAAAGATAACCATAAACAAAATGAAAAGATCAACCTACGGAATGGGAGAAAATATTTGCAAGTGATGTGACTGACAAGTGATTAATCTTCAAAATACACAAACAACTCATACAGCTCAACAACAAAAAAACAAGCAACCCAATAGAAAAATGGGAAGAAGAACTAAATAGGCATTTTTCCAAGAAAGACATACAGATGGCCAAAAAGCACACAAAAAGATGCCCAACATCACTAATTATTAGAGAAATGCAAATCAAAAGTACAATGAGGCACCACCTGACACCTGTCAGAATGGCCATCATTAAAAAGTCAACTAATAACAAATGCTGGAAAGGGTGTGGAAAAAAGGGAACCCTCCTACACTGTTGGTGAGAATGTAAGTTGGTGCAGTCACTATGGAAAAACAGTATGGAAGTTCCTCAAAAAACTAAAAATACAGTTGCCATATGATCCAGCAATCCAACTCCTGGGCATATATATGAACAAAACTATAATTCAAAAAGATACATTCACCCTTATGTTCATAGCAGCACTTTTCACAATAGCCAAGACATGGAAACAACCTAAGTGTCCATCAACAGATGAATGGATAAAGAAGGTGTGGTACATATATACAATGGAATACTACTCAGTCATAAAAAAGAATGAAATAATGTCATTTGCAGCAACATGGATGGAACTAGAGACTATCGCACTAAGTGAAGTAAATCAGAAAGAGAAAGACAAATACCATATGGTATTACTTATATGTGGAAACTAAAATGTGACACAAATGAACTTATCTATAAAATGGAGACAGACTCACAGACATAGAGAACAGACCTGTGGTTGCCAAGTGGGGAGGGTGGGGGAGGGATGGAGTTGGAGGTTGGGGTTAGCAGATGTAAGCTATATTATATATGGAATGGATAAACAACAAGGTCCTACTGTATAGCATAGGGAACCATACTCAATCCTATGATAAACCATAATGGAAGAGAATATTAAAAAAGAATGTATATATATGTATAACTGAATCACTTTGCTGTACGGCAGAAATTAACAAATCACTGTAAATCAACTATACTTCAATTAAAAAAAGAATCATGTGTAAGTTACCTTATCCACTTTCCTATCAGGAAAAATATAGAAACAGGGAGATGGAGCTCCCTCCAGCCTAGGTCCCTGAGTCAGGACAACATAGAACAAAGCTTCCTAGACGCCCCAGGATGGACAGGTGGTGTGAACATATAATAAGCCTTTCACTCATTTAAGCCACTTAGACTCAGGGATTATTTATTTTAATTTCAGTGTTGTTTTTATTGCAGCACAGTTAAGCCTACATTGATTGATATATCCATCTAGTAAGTGGAGTTTCTAGAGGCAGAATCCACGTTTACTTATGTGTAGCCTAGTTCTTGGCCTATAATATTAACACAAAGCTGCATGCAAAAGCGCATACCAATATGTGTACCCAACTACATGTGGTTAAGGAAATACGGCACTAATTACATGCGATAGATGAGTGATACTTACGGCTGCTTAGCTGACCTTTAGAAATGCATGACCGTGCTAACCTTGGTAGTCACATCTATAGTTTAGATGTCATGGGGAAGTGTAACCTGGTTCAAAACTATAATCACAGACGAGATTATTCCATTACTCCTTAGGCTTGCATTTATCTCTCTAAAATGCAACCCTGATCTCCCTCCCCATGTAAATCCATGTATTTGCTGAGATCGTCTATGTGTATCTGTTAGGATTGAGTTCAATTGTAAGTAACAACCACCACCAAATTAACAGTGGCTGCAACAAATAAAAGTTGTGGGTTTTTTTTTTCCATGTATCAAATATTTAGGGGTAGGCAGCCACTCAAGTATGTTTTTGATACCTAGATCCTTTCTTGTCTTTGGTTCTTATCATGGTCTCCTTCTTTCTTATGCTGGATGCATTGTGCCTGCAAAATGAATGCTGTAGCTCTAGTCATCACAGCCACACTTAGAGTAAAAAAAAAAAAAAAAAAAAAAGGGAGGGAGAAAGGACAGTAGTGCTTGCAGAGTTCACTTCAGTCTCACTGGCTAGGACTGTGACTTATGCCCCCTCCTCAGGGCAAGAGATGCTGAGAAATTGCAAACAAGAATTTTCATGATTGGCTTAGACTAATCCATCACTTGAAAGCGAGCATATTCTCTCCCAGAACAAAATCAGGACTCCTGCTACCAAGGAAGAAAAGAATGAGTATATACTTATTACATTTATTCCAGGTCATGAGATGGAAGATGATGTCACCTCAGTACACCTGATAAATGGTCTATCGCCCAACTCACCCCAATTGTTGTTATAAGAGCACGGAAAGAGAAGGCTCTTTAGGACAATGAAAATTGTTTATTGGGCCCTCTCCTAGAGGTTCATTCATTCTAGCTACTTTTTTAAATGAATTAAGGCTCTTGAGTCATGTCAGAACAAAGACTGAGAGTGCTTGACTGCCTAGCCTTGTTAGAAAACTACAGGAATATGCTCAGTGAGAGATGTGGCTTGTTAATTCCAGTTCTTGCTAACTCCACAGGGATGGTAGCAAGCACCAGGCTTTGGATTCAATGAGACATGGTTTGACTCAAGAATCCACTATTTGGCAGCTGTTTGATCACAGGCATGGATCGTTTTACCTCTGTGATTCTCACCTTTTTTTCTTTTTAACTTTTATTTTATGTTGGAGTAGAGCCGATTAACAATGTTGTGAGTTTCAGGTGCACAGCAAAGCGACTCAGCCATACATAAACATGTATCCATTCTCCCCCAAACTCCCCTCCCATCCAGGCCGCCACATAACATTGAGCAGAGTTCCCTGTGCTATACAGTAGGTCCTTTTTGATTATCTGTTTTGAATATAGCAGTGTGTATGTGATTTTCACCCTTATGTGGGATAATAAATTTTAGGATTTTCAAGCAAATTAAGTTGTAATAGGTAATTTATATGTGTTAATATTACTCATAGGTTCTTCACAAAATAAAAGCACTGGGGGCAACTTAGAAAGAGATTTAGTAGAAGTGAAGCAATGAGAAGGTTGCATTTGGAGTAGTCAAACATCGACCCCCATGCTCTACCGGGAATTCAATTTTTCCTCACTATTTCAACTGCTCTTCATAATAAAAACCCTTCTTTGGATTAAACAAAAATCTGAAAATCTCTTTCTTTCAACTTCTCTGAGACTTAGTTAGTGGTTTCTGATTCTTTGAATTATTCCTTATGCCATATGTTGTATAATTTATACAGAACACTCTCTCCTGTCTTGTATTATTTAATTCTCCAAAGTGTTTGGAGAAAGGATTTTATATGAACGCAGTGACACAAAATAAAGCGGCATTATACCAGCGTCTTGCATCTTTAATAAAGTTGCTCTCAAACAGCATTTCAATAAATGAAATGTACCTGGGAATGAAAAGTTTTCATATATCAAAGGTACGCTATGACCTGCTCTGGGACATAAAGCCTAATGCCATAACAGAGCCCAGAGGCTTGTGTTTGATTTGATTTGGCTTTCTTTCTTTTCTTCTAAAGGAATAACACCTACTTTCCAAAATAATAATCAAAAGAGAAAAAACCCATCTCATCCAATGACAGAAAAAAAGCACCATTAAGATTGAAAGCATTCAGTGAATGTTAGATCCTAAGCTTTGAGGGAAAACTACACACACACACACACACACACACACACACACACACACACACACACACACACACCCCAAAGAAGGGAAAGGGGGCTTTTTCAATTTTAATAATTTATAACACATCTCCAGGAATGTTCCAAGCCTCCTTCTGTAAGAAACTGTCAAACATGAAACAAAGAACAAGGAGAGAATCCCTGAAGCACTTAGTTTAGCATGAGTGAGATTTATGATTAGGGATACCTATGTGTGTAGACAGAGTGGCTTCCAAAGCCCCAGAGCGAAGGCAAATGGAAGCGCCCTTATTGGTGATGGGAAATGGGAAAAAAAATGAAAAACACCTGACAAATGTGACATCACCTTCCTGATCCTGTGACACCACTGCTACAAATAAGACTGCCTCCTCATCATTCCACGGTGAGCTGCTTATTATAATGGGAAAGAATTGTCATTCAAAGCTACACAGAATGCAGTATTTGCCTTAAAGAGAAGAGAATTCCTTTTTCCCCAAGTAAGCGTCTCCATGGCAAAAACTGAAGAGTACTAAGCAGACAGCTTTGCTCCCACACAGTGCCCGAAGGGGATCCAAAGTGTACAGTGTGACACAGACCCATTTCAGGCCCTTTCTTCTGGAGTACGGAGACATATTAGTCTCCAAGTCCAAGAGTCTTCTGCTGAAAGGTAAGTATATCATGGAAGAATAACACCTAAGAGATTATCGGCTAGCTCACAGGACAAAGGTCCTATAATGGCCAGAGACAGATGATGCAAGAGGTAATAGAAATCAGAAAGGTACACAAGAAATTTTATCCATTTAATACATTTGATGGGGACAAGTCTTATTTAAGAGTGGGAAGACAGAGACTACTTTTCCATTACCTTTTTGTTTTCCGTTCTTTCCTTTCCTCTAGCTCCTGCCTTTGTAAATACGACTTTAGTCTTGCCAAGTAAACCTGGAAGTTTGAGAAAAAAGGTGACTGCTTCCCTACCATTTAAAACTGGGAGAGGAATGTCACATTTAAATAAGAAAGCACAAATAATCTTTGCAATGCCTGCTATGTGTTGGACATTCTCCTAGGCACCATAACATATGCTATTCCCTATAATTCTAAGGGTATCTTATAAAATATTATTATAATTTTAAAAAATAGTAAAGAAGACTTTGTGAGAGAAAGTAATTTGCTCACGATGTCATAACTAAGAGCTAGCCAGCAGGATCTGAAACCAAATATCCCTATAAACACTATATAAATACTATTTTTCAGACTGGAGAAAAGCATTGATAAAATCACTAGGGTACTGATAAATATCCTTTCTTATGTCAAAATGAATAGAATTTTTACAAGCCTACTTCCTTCTCCCCATCCTCCTTTTCTTCAACAAATGTTTTATGAGCATTCACAAAGTCTGTGACTAGAGCAGTGAACAAAACAAGCACCATTCTTGGGGTGCTTGTGTTCTAGTGGGTGGGGCAAAAAACAAACAGAGAAATGAACACATTTTGGGTAGCAATGAGCACAACAGAGAAATGTAAGACCACAGATGGGGATAGAGAATGAAGAGCTAAGGCCGTGTTTGCGGTAGTTTTGGTGGTATGTTTTAGGAGATTGTTCTCATAGCATAATATTTAAGCAGAGATTTGAATGAGTGAGTGAGCAGAGGAAACAAGTGCAAGGATCCTGCAGGCCATGGTAGCACTTCAGCTCTTATGCTGAATAAGAGGCAAAGGCATTGGAGGGTTTTTAAGTGGAGTCGTGACATGATGTAATGCAAGAGGTGAAAGGAGCTGGCTAGAAGTACTCAAAGTCTGGATGTATTTTAATTATAGCCAACAGGATACAACAAAGAATTAGATGGGAGGTATGTGTGAGAGAGGTATCAAGAAAAAATGATGGATTTGGGCATGAGTCACTGTAAGCAAATTGCACACCAAGAGTTTGAGTGAAGATAGGAATATCCTGAGATCTTAAGCCTGGCTATAGTTTCAGTCCACAACATCTTCTCACCCAGCTTGCGGACTTTGTAATCCTCTTTCCTTTGGTTTAGACCTCTTGTATTGGGATACTGGAGGCATCTTTTGTCATCCAATTTGATACTGCGTTATCCATGTGTTATTTATTCAAATTTGTTTCAGGGCAAGTTTGATTTTGTTTCTTTCCCCCTAGTTTGCTTGAAATCTTAACCAATTGTTTAAGTCTGAGTCTCTGTAATAAACCCTTTAGAAATGGAAATGACAAGTTTCATGGCACAAGGCATACCAGAGATTTGAGTTTCTTTCACTACCAGAGAAATGATCATCACGAGGAAGAAATCTGGCAGTGATACTGCCATTGTTCAATTCTAGCCCCAAATTCTAATATACACACAAAACAACAAAGCCAAGAAATGTGTTTTGTTCTCAACTTATGCTATTCATGAAGAAAATCTCTTGCCGCAGAGTCGAACTTTTCCAGGAATTGTCAGACAAGGAAGAACAGATTTCAAAACTTCGGAATTCTTGTGACTCCGAAATTTTCAGTTGAAAATTTCCTATGAAAGGGAAGGCAATGACTTTTTTGCCCCTATAAGCTAGATACTCTTCTCCAATTATTGTCATGTTGTCTTGAAGTCGTGTATGCTAGGGCAGAGTTGCATGCCCAGTTACCAACCTGGGAGTACAGACTCCCAGATATAGATCATAGAGTTTCCCCACTTCTTTCCAGATACTGGTGGAGTCATCAGTGGTCTATGATGTGTGCCTTCAGAGATCTACACAAAACTGGTTGTGATAGAAGATATCCTTTTACCTCAAAACTTTATCATTTGGGGTTTAATCTCCTGGAGCTTTCCCACAATTCACATCCATCCTCCTTATCTTTTTTCTTTAATTTTTTTCTACGTGCTTAAAGCTAAACTGCTTGGATCAAATCTTGAGCCCAAATTTCATTGCCTGTCTGACTGCAGGCAAGTTACTTAATCTCAGTGAACCTCAATCCTCACCTAAAATGGAAAACTCAGGTGGGGGAGCAGGGCACACAGAAAGCACACAAGAACATGTTTACACCAGTTGAGAAGTTCTGGACAGATATAAAGTGAAGTAGTGAGAACCAGAGAAAGTAGAAGACATGGAAACACTTCCCAGCTCAAGTACTTTTGGGAGTAGGGAGATGCATGGAGGAAATTTCAATAAGACCTGGGCATTGAGGCAGGGCACTGGAGAGAATATTTGCCAGATTTGATCTCAAGAACTTATCAGACTTTTATTCTAGAACTAGCATGACACTTAAGCGTTATCTCATTTGCAAATTCCAAATGGTTGCTAATGGCTGCCCAGAGCAATATGTTGAAAAATATTCTAATGTGTAGCCTGGACTAATCAGGACCAAGATCTATTATGAATGTCTTGGATCATACTGATGCCATGGGAGCAGAGTGGGAAAATGCAGGCACTGAAGCACATTATTTGCTAGTTTTCCCTTGCATTAGGAAACTGTCCTGAGGATTTTATTATGCATTGACTACATGTAGGCCTTGGTGCTTTATGCCAGATGTGTTTTACTAGGACTCCCCTAAAGTTCTTTTCTTTGTACGAGTCCTTGAGTTTTTTGTGTTCAAAATATTCATCCTAATGCTTGTATAGTTGTTCTCCAGACTGTAAAATTAAGAAACATGCATTGTTGACATAAAAGGCCCTATCTCCATAGCAAGGAATACCATTAATGCTTTTCTGTAAAATCCTTGACTTCTTAAAATTAGATTTCAATTGAAAAACTCATCTTTGTTCAGTTTTGGCTATTTAAAAATTATGGAGAAGTAACAAGAATAAAGTTAAAATCCTGTGCTATCCTGCATAAACTCAGTTTTGTCCATTACTAATATTTTGGTGAATTTTTATCTTCTTTCCCATTGTGTATGTGTGTAGTATATACATATATATATATATATATATTTGTAGGTACATATGTATATTTGGGGTGTATAGATTTTTAGGCAAATACAGAATTATGTTGTTGCACATACTCTTTTATTACGGTTTTTTAAAAACTTAATATAACTATATCAGTTTTTTGTTTCTCATGTACACAAATTACCATAGACTTGGCAGCTTAAAACAACTAACTTTATTATCTTACAGTTATGGAAGTCTGAAGTTGGAAATGGGTCTTACAGTATTAAAATCAAGCTGAGCTACATTTCTTCTGGAGGCTCTAAGGGAGGATCTATTTTTCTTGCTTTTCCCAGCTTCTAGAGGCTACCTGTATTGCTTGGCTGCGTTTCCTTCCTCCAATTGCAAAGCCAGAAGCAGCACTGCTCTCTCTCTCTCTCTCTCTTATACACACATCTCTGTTCCCATGGGCACGTTTCCTCTGACTCTGACACTCCTGCCTCCCCCTTATAAGAACACATAATTTCATTCATTTCACCTGCAAAATTCAGGCTTATTTTCCCATATTAAGACCTTTAACTAAATCATATCTGAAAAATTCCTTCTTTCTATGCAATACAACATATTCACAGGTCTAGGGATTAGGACATTGACATCTTTGGAGGGGGTTAACATCCTTGGAGGGGTAGGCGTTATCCTGTCTACCACACATTGCACATCTGGATATTTTATGGCAGCTTGAACACACACATTTATCTCTACTACGGTGTTAATGGGATAGTAGAAAGGAAGAAATCAATTTTAATAAATGCTGTCTATTAAATCCTAAATAGATAATGGAATGAGAGAGTAGACCATAGCAACTGAGCAATTTAAACAGTTTGGGATAAATGGGAAGCAGATGGAAGAGTGCAAAATGATTTAACAGAAAGTAGAAAGTTGAAATATAAGTCAACAGAGGAATAATTCTAACAAACATGAAGCGTAATCACATACAGTATTCTGGAAAGGTCTTAGATATGGTAGCATTTTGAAATTAGTAAGGAATGTCTGAGAAGTGTGCTAAAAAAAAAAAAGAATTTCTGAAAGACTGTAAAATCACCAGAGAGCTATCAAATTACCGGAGACATCCTCCTTCACTTCAGTCAGGCAAATAGTCCTCCTCTCTACATACCAGCGAGGAAAGGTTTATTCCCTGGAGAGTAATAGGTAGAGCGTCCTTGGAGTCAGATGAAGGTCATTCATTGGAGGAAAGGTTGCTGTGGTTCACTGACATTCAGGAATTGACTAACAATCCATATAATGACCAGTGCAACATCCATCTCCCTGTTTTTGTTCAACTCACAGAACACTGGCTTTGAGGTATATATCTCTAGGCAGAAGATTGCACAATTCTTCTCTGGAGAAATTGATTAGTCCAAAAGAAAACATCCCACACACTGACATTCAGAATTCTCCAATGAAATGACCACCTGGTCACCCAACAGTCAGAACCACCATCAACAAACACAGACCTTCCAATCAGCTTTTTAGAAAGCTACTATAAACTATGAATTTATAGCCAGGTCATACCCAATGTCTGAGTAAAGCTTTTGACAAGAAAGAGAGAAACCAACCAATAAAATAGAAATAAGTTGGTGAAAATAGTGTCAGTGAAAAGAATGGAAGATAACCTCAAAAATAAGATAATTAGTACAAGCAAAAAGAACTAAATGTTATGTAGAAAGGACAAATAGGGAATAATAATACCGTAAATGTTAAAAATAAAAGAGCAGAAATTTAAAAGCAAACAGAAGAGTTGGAAGATGACATTGAGTAACTATTATTAAGCATGGAACAATGGGCAGTATATTAGTTTCCTAGGACTGTTAAGACAAATTACCACAAAGTTCGTGGCTTAAAATACCAAAAAATTTCACAATATTGATTCTTCCAATCCAAGAACATGGTATCTCTCTCCACGGTTTGTGTCGTCTTTGATTTCTTTCGTCAGTATCTTAGAGTTTTCTGTGTACCAGTCTTTTGCCTCCTTAGATAGTTTTATTCCTAGGTATTTCATTCTTTTTGTTACAATGGTAAATGGGATTGTTCCCTTAATTTCTCTTTCTGATCTTTTGTTGTTAGTGTATAGAAATGCAAGAGATTTCTGTGTATGAATTTTGTATCCTGCAACTTTATAAATTCACTGATTAGCTCTAGTAGTTTTCTGTTGGTCTCTTAAAAAAATTTATTCTCTTGCAGTTCTGGAGGCTAGAAATCTGAAATCAATGTGTCAGCAGAGTCACATTCTCACTGAAGGCTCTGAGGACAAATCCTTCAATGCCTTGTCCAGCTTCTGGTGGCTACAGGCATTCCTTGACTTGTGACTACATTCTAATTTCTGCTTCCATTTTCACATGGCCTCCTCTTCTCCCAGCACATCTCCTTTGTGTGTCTCTTGTAAGGACACTTGTCATTTAATTTAGGGTCTACCTGGATAATCCAGGATGATCATGATTTGAAATATTTAACTTAATTACTTCTGTAAAGAACCTTTTTTCAAATGAGTTCATATTCATAGGTTCTGGGAGTTACCATATGGACATAACTTTTGGGAGGTCACCATTCAACCCATCACAGGGAGAAGGAGAACACAGGAGAAAAACTACAGGAAAATTAGAAAATCAATTTAAGAGGCTTAGCATCCAACAGAAATTCCAGGAAAAGAGAAATAGAAGATTAAAACTTGTCAAATATATGAAAATTCTCAGAACTGATGGGTATGAGTTTTCAAAATGAAAGGTGTTACTTTCCATTTTAGCTCCAACATATACAGTCTGGAATTCATCATTCTTACCTTTATATCAAGGAAAAAGCTGAACAAACTGAAAATCAATGACTTTCTTAGACCCATCAGAAAACTGAGTTTACAGGATTAACTGCTACCCTCATATCTGTAGAGACAGACAAATTA